>NC_088391.1:52092500-52809375 GCF_037993035.2 Macaca fascicularis | reverse complement strand
TGAAAGGGATAATAAATAAGACAAATACAAGTTTATTAATAACGTAATGTGTATTCAGAGACATAGTAAAGTAGACATTGAACTTACTCAAAGAGGTAACTAATTTTTTTGTAAAATTAATATGTAAACTATTTTTAAGTTTCAATATAGGTTAAATACATATTTACATTTAGGCTGGCACAGTGGCTCACGCCTGTATTCCCAACACTTTGGGAGACCGAGGCAGATGGATTATTTGAGGCCAGGAGTTCAAGGCCAGCCTGGTCAACATGGTGAAACCCCGTTTTTACTAAAAATACAAAAATTAGACAGGCGTGGTGGTGCGGTCCTGTAATCCCAGCTACCCTGGAGGCTGAGGCAGGAGAATCGCGTGAACACGGGAGGCAGAATTTGCAGTGAGCAGAGATCACACCACTGCATTCCAGCCTCAGTGACAGAGCAAGACTTTGTCTCAAAAATAAATAAATAAAATTTACATGTGCCCCATTAGTCAAATGTGAAGAGTAAATGTCTTGGTTCAGTTGTGGAGGGTTATTACATTTTAGATAGATTGTGGCACAAAATAACAAAGTTGGGGAATATGTGAGTAACAAGTTAAGAGGTAATGTGGATGGAGTACAGAGGTTGCAGAATACATTTAATTGAATTCCCATCAGCAGAAACAAGAAAATTTAGAAGAGGGAAAATAGTGATATAATACAAATAATTTTCCCAGAGATGAAGAAAGGCTGTATTCAGATTCAAATGGCAGGGTAGTGCAAATCCAAGTGTATTACAAAACTCAATATATAGTAACAGAATTTAAAAACACCAAGAAAAAAAGTACTAAAATCTCCAGGGGGAAAAAAAAAAAAGACAACAAAAGTAAACAAAATGACAACAAAAGTAAAACTGGAAAACTTTAAAGGAAATTAAAAATATATTAAAATTCCTGTCAGATATGTTACATGAACATTGAAGAAAAGAATACTTGCCAATTTCTAAGTAGCAACTAATTTGAACATAAAATCCTATCTCAACCAAAGATCATTCAGTTCAGAGCAAAAATTCCAAGATCAATTTGAAGCTGGCAACCACTAAAAATTCAGAGCACACTAAGCCCTATAAATTAATACAAAAATCTTGAGAATTTTTAAAGAAACAAACAAGAAAAAAGTTACATCTATCTATTGATACTTACAAACAGATTTAAATATGTTAGATTTTTATACTCTCAAAAACCTTAACTACAAAGAACAAATAAATATGTTCTATTAGAGTCAATTGCCAAAATGAAATTAAGCTAACCATAAACTTTTATTTTAAAATATTTAAATTAACATTGTATAATAGAATAAACAAACAATGGTTTTAAACTATTTATAAATCAACAATAATCAGAGGACTTAATACAAAAATCTGTGAGATTCAGGAAAAACCGCAGTCATATATAAACTAATAGCTATAAAATTAATCCCACAAATAGAAAGTGCTTTAAAAATTTTAGTTTTTATATAATTTAACTTCAAAGGCACACTGGGAATAGTCATAATAAAAATCTTTAGGACTTATAGTATAATCAGAATATAGTAATATGATTGACTTACCAGATGACTGATGGGAGAAACAAATTTTTAATCTTTCATAACTTCTTTTTTTTCAGTTAACTCACCGTCTATTGATTTAGACCTCTTTAAATAAAAAAGACCATGTGTATACATAAAGAAATACCAAAATAGTTTAAAAAGCTATACTTTAAATTTTTCCCTAATCTTCCAAAGGTAACTTCTTCCATTCATTATCATAATACAGCATTAAAGATGGGAAATGGGGAGGTCGAAGCAGGATAATCGCTTGAGCCGGGGAGACGGAGGTTGCAGTGATCAGAGATCGCACATTTGCACTCCAGTCTGGGCGACAGAACGTGACTCTGTCTTTAAAAAAAAAAAAAGAAGAAGAAGAAGGGAACTGTATTAGTGTAGATGAGGTTACTAGATACCAATTTTGAGATATTAATTTCAGGGGAAGAAGAATTACTGTCATGTACCTCATAGAGGAATTTTATGAAAAACAGAGGATAAAAGGAAAAAGAATAAAAATATAACAAAACCAAGCCTTATTTAAGGCTCGTTGGCTCCCTGCACTAATCCCATAATTAATTCTTCGGATACTTGGTCTTTATTTGTAACCAGGCTAGTGTAATCCCCGTATTAGCTCCCTCCCTAACCCACGGATAAAGATCCGTTACAATCAAAAGGGGAAAATAAATGACCTAATGACATTAGTCTTATTCAAAATTCAAGACTGAAAATAATAATATATATCTGTGTTTATCTCAGAAATTAATGACAGCATAAAATAATTTAAAGATCCACGAAACATTATTCTTATCACATCTACAGTGAATTCTCCAGTTTGGACCATACAGAAAATGACTACATCTTAGAAATTAATGGTAAACTATTGTAAATATATTAGGTTGGTGGCTCTAAACACAGACACTTTTCCAGATGGACTTTATTTATTTATTTATTTATTTATTTATTTATTTTTCCATAAGTTATTGGGGTACAGGTGGTATTTGGTTACATGAGTAAGTTCTTTAGTGGTGATTTGTGAGATCCTGGTGCATCCATCACCCAAGTAGTATATACTGCACCATATATGTTGCCTTTTATCCCTTGTGCTCCCTCCCAGTCTTCCCCCCAAGTCCCCAAAGTCCATTGTGTCACTTTTATGCCTTAGTGTCCTCATAGCTTAGCTCCTGCATATCAGTGAGAACACACAATGTTTGGTTTTCCGTTCTTGAGTTACTTCAGTTAGAATAATAGTCTCCAGTCTCACCCAGGTCATTGTAAATTTCATTCATTTTTATGGCTGAGTAGTATTCCATCATATATATATATATATAAACATATATATGTGATATATATGTGTGTGAGTATATATGTTTTATATATATATATATATATATATATATATATATCACATTTTCTTTATCCACTCATCTATTGGTGGCCTTTTGGGTTAGTTCCACGATTTTGCAACTGCAAATTGTGCTGCTATAAACATGTGTGTGCAAGTATCTTTTCCGAATGATGACTTCCTCTGGGTAGATACCCAGCAGTGGGATTGCTGGATCAAATGGTAGCTCTACTTTTACTTCTTTAAGGAATCTCCACTCAGTTTTCCATAATGGCCGTACTAGTTTACACCCCAACCAGCAGTGTAGAAAGAAGTGTTCCCTGATTGCTGCATCCACACCAACATCTACTGATTTTTGATCTTTTGATTATGGTCATTCTTGCAGAAGTAAGACGGCATCGTATTGTGGTTTCGATTTTCATTTCCCTGATCATTAGTGATGCTGAGCATTTTTTCACATGATTGTTGTCCATTTGTATATCTTCTTTAGAGAATTGTCAACGTGATGCCTCACTATTATGCTTATTTATCCACTTGAAAATATTTGCTCTTCATTCATTTAGAGTTTCAATGTCTGGTGATACAGAAGTAATAGTACTAAAAGATTAAATTCTTCTGCTAGTGACAGTACAAGTTTATAAGTTGGTATTTCAGTTTCTGCCTCTGAGAAAAACATGTGAAAATGAAGTGGTTGCTGGCATGAATAAACTTTCCTATGAAGGTGAAATGGTATGATTGCTAAAAATGGGAGCAAAAGACAAGTATGAATGGGACATAATCATTTAAGTTATGGTGTCTTTTTTTAAATCATATCTGTTAATAAAAGCTAATGAAACACCCTTGACTTCATAATGTTTGATCAATGAGTCATACATCTCAAAAACGAAGGCTTAGTAGCTATTAGTTCTTAAATACTGACCGATTGATGTTTATATAATGGAAAGGAAGGATTAAGTACAAATAAAGAAAAATCATAACCACTCATAAGTTGAATAAGCAGAGATAAGGTTAGAATCATTTCCTTTAATGATTAAAATATTTTAATGATTTTAATGATTTTTTATTTTTTAAATATCTTAGGGGTGTGTGTGTGTGTATAAAACAAATTAATGTTTTCCCATATCTCAATGTTTTTATTATGGTATATAAGGTTGTTTTGTTAATGACAAATTATATAAATTAGTTTAAAGGCTACTGAATATCGAAACAGGGTGAACATAGAACTTGAATGAAAAAGTGGTCCTGAGCTTTGATCTTGAGGATTAATGGATGAAAGTGAGATGTGATTCACTTTGGAGACTGGATAAATGGATTCTTAATATTAAGAGTTAATTTCTATGGGAACATTCTTGGAAAGTATAATAATTGAAAGAAGGCAATGAGGCTAAAATTTAATGGGTATTTAATTGCTTAAAATTTGAACATATTGATTTTTCTTTTGTGTCAGGAAATATCTGGGCTTTTCCTACCATTATAAGGAAAACAAAACAAGTATTTTTTTTCCCCAAGCTGTTATATGATTCTACCATTTGCAGTTGTAACACATACTTATATAACTAGTGCCCTGTATTTTATCTTGGCATTATTTCCAACGTATGAGTATGTCTCTGTGTTTTATAGCTAAAACCGAACTGAACATGCTTGTATATACATTGTATTCTTTTTGCCAAATATATTCACATATGAATGTTAAAATATGCTTGTCTGATAAAAATTGTACACCTGTAGAAACTTTTAATATATAATTTATTGGTTTAGGGAGGTTGTAATATTTACTTCCACACACTGACAGTTTTTGAATATGTTATTACAACAACCTGAAAAGATCTTTATGGGACAATATATTAGTTTTATTTTAAGTATTATTAATTTATAGTACAGTTTGAAAATTTTCAATATGATATTAATTACCTACATCTGCTTTTAGTATTTTTCCCCTTATAAGCTGTTTATTTTGGTGGATTTTGAAGCATTTTATATTAAGAACTTTGAAACCTTATCACATACGTTGTATAAGTTCCCCTATGCAATTCATTTGTATTTTATATGACTTATTTTTTTCCATGTGGAAAATTTAGATTTTTGGCAATTCATTCAAATCTCATCAGCGAATATTAACTGAACATCTACTTTCTAGCTGCCAGTGTTCTAGTAATCCACAAAAAACAATGAATAAGATAAACAGCATGCATCCTTTTAGTTAATATGGGCTATAAAAGACAATAAAGTAATACACAAAATGAGAAAGTAAAAATCAGAAAGTGACAAAAAATTATCTAAAAAAATCAAAATAAGATAATTTAATACAGATGGATTTTGATTACCTAAGATTAGATTTTCAGGGAAGAGAAAACATTTATTTTCAGATGTAAATGTTAAAAAGCAGTTTTCCATTTGAAGATCAAAAAAAGTGAATTTCTTTAATAGACACAGCTAATGAAAATTTTTTAAGTAGAAATATGCTTGTTATTTAAAATATAGGAAGAAGCATAATGATGTTTAGTTTTAAAAATGGGATAATTATTACAAATTTTATAAATTTAAATCACTGAATACCTTTAAGCTTGAATAGTATATTACAGAATTTACAGTGTTTTGTTTTGTTTTGTTTTGAGAAAGGATCTATGTTGCCCAGGCTGGTCTCAAACTCCTACGCTTAAGTGATCTTCCAGTCTCAGCCTCCTGAATAGCTGGGATTACAGGCCCAAACCACTGTACCCAGCTATGGAATTTAAAATTTTAAGAAGATCACTCCAGCTACTGTCTATTGACAGAATTATAGGTGGGCAAATCTGGAGTGAGTGAAAATGTTGTTTCAGTAATTCAGATAAAAGTTTAGAGATGATTTACTTAGAAGTTGCAGTAAAGGTGAAGTAAGGAATAGAAAGAGGAAAAAAATACTTGAAAAGAATTGTATTGAAGAGGGTAGAATAAAGGTGCACCTCTCTCTAGAAGTATTCACTCTCCTTTCATTCATGATAATCATTTTCTTGCTCTCAATGATAGTTGTACCAACTATGGACACATCCAAGAACAATAACTTTAAAGTGTGTGTTCATTTTTTGTCTCACATTTTCCTTAATATTATTTGTGAATTTTCATAATTATTGATAGTAGCTAGAATTTGTTCCTTCTCCATTGCTAAATAGCATTCCATTAGATGAGGATATCACATTTTAAAAATCAATTTTAATGTATATAAACATTATATATTTCCAAGTTTGGGTACATTATAGAAATGATAGTATGCATACATACCTTACTGAATAAATACTTGAGTTTCTTTAAGATGTTTACTTAAGAGCAAAATTGTTGCCATAGGTTTGGATTTCTTCAACTTACCTAGATAATGTTACATTGTATTCCAAGAAATTGTGCCAATATATGACAGAAGATAAGGGATGTGGTTGGTCTATAAACTCATTTGGCATTGTCAAATATTTTTATTTTTGAAAATCTATAATGTATCTCCTGTGGTTACATTGTTATTTTTCTTTTAAATTTCTGGGATATAATGATATTATTCTAATATTATCATCAGCAATTCCAATTTACTCTTTTTGTAGTAACTTTTCAAGTCATTTGTTTATTTATGTAGAGTCTCTTTTTAATTGATTTCTGTATTCTTTTTTCTATATTTGTCTGTCATTTATTAGTGATATGGTTTGGCTCTGTGTCCTCACCAAAATCTCACATTCAGTTGTAATTCCCACAATCCCCACATGTCAAGGGTGGGACCAGATAAAGGTAATTGGATTATGGGGGCAGCTTGTCCCATGCTGTTCTTGTGACAGTGAGTGAGTTCTCACAATCTGATGGTTTTATTAGTGTCTGCCATTTCCCCTGCTTGCACTCATTCTCTCTCCTGCTACTTTGTGAAAAGGTGCCTTCTTCTATGATTGGAAGTTTCCTGAGGCCTTCCCAGTCATGCGAGCTGTGAGTCAGTTCAACCTCTTTCCTTTATTAATTACCCAGTCTTGGGTATTTCCTTATAGCAATGTGAGAATGAACTAGTACAATTGGTTATATGAGTGTTGAAAATATCTCCTCACAAACTGTAGCTCATTTACTGCCACTCTGTGGGTTATAACTCAATATTACATTTTTATTCTCCTTTTAGTATCTTGTGGTTAATTTGAATTCTTAATTTTAATGTTCTGTCTATATTTTTCTTTAAAATTTGTATTTAAGAACTCTTTCTCCACCATCGTTTCATAACGAAAATATACTATGATATCTTTTAAACATTCTATGTTTTGCCTGTTACTATAAGGTAACCAATTTACATGAAAGTGATCTATTTTTATGGACTGGAACAGGGACTTATTTTCATTTTGTAATTCCCCCCCAGTATGATTTATTAAAATGTCTAACCTTTCTCCATTTTTCTGAATACTACCTCTGTTATATATCCAAGTATATGTGGATCTGTTCCTGTGTGCAATGCCTGTTACATTGAATACTTTGTTGCCTGTATCAGTGCGGCAGTGTAGTACATAGCATGGCTTTATAAAAGGTCTTGATATTAGTAGAATAAGTCCTTCCACCTTGGGTTTGTTTGTTTGTTTTTGACATTGTCCATTATCAACAAATATTAACTGAATATCTACTTTACAATTTTCAACATCTATTATTTTCAACAATGTCCACTTGGTTACAGGACATCTAGTCTGTCTTGCAATACCAGCTAATGTAAACCCATGGAGTAGGAGGAAACTCCTGAGGCCATGGTTCTAAAGCTCTTTTGGAAGTCTCTTATTTTGTGCTGTTATGATGACCATGTACATTGAGAATTCTTATTTGGATATGAGTTAAGGAACTACCTCTCCTCTCAGTGCTGTAGGGGTTATAGAAGCTGTGTCATGAAATACCTGTACTCCAAGACAGCATATGGCTATTACATAGTACAAGGTTTCTGTCCTTTTTTTTTATTATTATTATTTATGTGTTTTGTGACATAGCAAGTGTGGCCATAAGCATTTCTTTATGTCTTGTTTTTTCACTGATCTCATTTTGAAAATGAGATATTTAAATTAAGTTTGTTTTAATCCTAGCCTTAATTTAGATAAGTTGGTTTCTATTCTAAAGACACTGTTAAAACAATTTTATCTTCTGTGTTCCCAAGTTTGATGATTTCAAATGTATGTATGTATGTGCATAAGCTACATAAGGCCCTGTAGATATCTGTCCTGGAAATTATATTTAAAAAAATAAATGTATGCTACAGGGAACATTTCGACCAAATAATTCATGTAATTACTTAATAATTGGTGATCCTATGGTAAAAGATGGTATAGTTTTCCTCTTCAGTGTGCCTTTTGTTATCTTTATTATCATCTATTTTACAAGAAACTAAATGATAGTTAGTGATAATAATAGATTTGAGTGAAAATAAGGTAATCAGATTGTTTATGGTTTGCGACAGTTTCAAGACATATATAAGAAAGCAAGAAATTATGGCGATTGCATGTGGTTTATGAATTTACATTTTTTTTAAAAAATTCAACTGCAATCGATATGAGAGTTACTACAAACCTTTTATCTTCCACATACACACAAAAATAATCCTTTTATCTTAATGAAATGCAATGCATACACTCAGACTGAGTAGTCAAAATTGTTTATTTTGCTAAATTTGCTGTTATCTACATACTGACCATAGCAACAAACTTGATTTCTTTCCCTTTTACTGGGCCCAAAACATTAGAATAAAGAAAATATTTTTCACCTTGAACATATGTCAAATCTAGAAACTCAAAATATGTCCTCATAACTAGAGAAATATCAAAATTATGCATGGGACAACATTTTACATTACAAGCCACTAATATAAACATTTTGTTATCAATGTCAGCTTTTATCTTCCTGAAAATGTTCACCTTCTTGAGTCAGAATATTCTGTCACATTGTATTTTATTTAAAACAAAATCAGTCAAATAGCAAACCTGTTTTAACATATTTGATATTTTAACCTGACAGGGCTCGAAAGGCTTTCATTTCTAGTAAGAAAAATTATAAATAATATTCTGACTCTTTTACAAGGTTTTAAATCAACCACATGCAGAAAGCTGATAAGTAAAGAAACAGAATAAATTGTAGTTCTATTATATTCTTTTTCTTTAGTACACATTTTCTGGTAGGTTGTTTAGGATGCATTATCTCCTGTTTGCAAACTGTCAAAATGGTGAGTAGAGATACACATTATAACTTTCAATGACTTTAATAGGAGTATCTGGGCAATTTGAGAGGTGTCAGTTGCTGGCTACACCCACACTAAGATTAGCCAAAGTGGCTACTGATATGACAAAGGAAGGAAACAAATTTCTCATTTGAATTATGCCTCTATCAAATGAGTCTGCAGGCAGAGAGTAATCAAGATGATATTTTTGGATTCACATTAACCTTTCAGCATAATCGTATTTTAAAATCACATGGATTTCCATAGACTTTCTAAATATAAGACAATTACTTAGAGAATAAGTAATTATTTAAGGAAAGCCTTGAAACCATCTTTTAGATAACAATCATCATCTAAAGATCAAGAATTTATTTAAATATATAGGGTACATTTTTATAACACAAAATGAATAAGAAATGTAAATACTACTAAAAGCAAATACAAATTGAATTTTTCTTTTAATTTATCATTTAATTTAATTTAAAATTAAGAATTATATACTAAAGAGTATGTAGTAATGTGTACTGGTTGTATGTAATGTGATACCATAGAATGTGCATAAACATTAGATGCAATGTGAGGTTCAAATCCAATACTCTAGTTTCATACTAGATGTTTAGTCTCAGGGAAGCTATTTATTCTTCCTGATTTTTTCATTTGTAAGTAATAATAAAATAACCTGTAATACAGGGTTGTGAAAGTTACACAAATTTGAACTAGATGATAAGACCAAAGCATCTTGCCCTTACTGGTAGCAGTTGCTCAATATATCTGCTTTATTTTTTCCTTAATATCCTCTTTATTATAGTACTTTCTACTTCTTTCAAAGTTCATAAGCATATCTTATTTAGTTTTAGCAAGCTATGAACTATATTTTATTAAACTATCATTTCTGTTAAGGAAAATTTAAATGTAGAGAAGTTTAATGATTTACTCAAATAATAGCACTAATGTGGAGTTTCTACTCCAGACAGGGAGTTAGGTTCTAGGAGACAGTATTTTTTTTTTAAACTTAAGAAAAATCAAATATGGAATTTAGCATATAATTTATAATTTAGCATGAAAACTAGCATCAAAAAGTGGAACGATGTATGATGGATTTTATAATTGCTATGATAGGTGTGAATTTGCCTGATAAGGAAAAAAAGAGGAATTTAATAAGTATGGCAGTTTACTTACATTTTTATTTCTGTTTTTTACAGTAACTGAACTTCAGAGACAGGTGGCCCGGGGCTATCCAGTAACCTAAAAGTATTATAAGCATCCCATGCTCCCTCCGTCTTCCTCTTCCAATATTTATAGCATGACTCACCCATGCTCACGTTTTTATCATGTCTCAAAGTGGCTGCTGCAGTTCCAGTGACAGAATTGATGTGTCAGACAGGAAGAAAAAGAAAAGTAGGAAAGACAAAATTGTATAAGTCATCTAAATGGAAAACATGGAAAAGGTTTAATCCCCATCATTGATTTAAACAAACAAAATCTCACAAATTTAAAGCCAATGATGCAAAGAAAAATGTTGCCTTAAATTCAGTGATGCCATTATGTAAAACATCACTTTGTCCATGAGTATAATTTAAACTCTTCAAATAATGTTTTATTTTATATTGTCCCAGAAAAATTATCCAGTATATAGCTTTCCTATTGTTGCTTTAAAAAATTACCAGAAACTTAATGTCTTAAAACAAATTGAAATTTTACAGTTCCTGAGGTGAGAAGACTAAAATGAGTCATTAAGTATGTCTTCCTCCCCTAGGCTCTGGGGGAGAACTCATTACTTGGGCCTTCCTACCTCGTAGAGGCCAACTGTATTCCTTAGCTCATGACCTCATTCTCCATCTTCAAAGACAGCAGTGCAGCATCATCTAATATCTCTGCCTCCACACTCTGCTTCATCATGACAGTTTGTTGTCTGACTTTTCTGTTCCCTCTTCCATTTTTCAAGACTGGACTCACTTGGATAATCCAGGATAATCACCTCATCTCAAGATCTTTAACTTCCTCAAATTTACAAAATTTGTTTTCTCGTCTATTTAAGATATCACGTTTGCTGTTTCCAGGGACTAAGACATACAAATTTAGTGGGGGTGACTACCTACCCCGTTGAATGACTGTCTCATCTAGACATAATCCAACACATAAATAGGAGGTATCTATTGAAAAGCCTACGTATCCACACAGTGTAACAACAACAAGGCAGCTGTCTATTTCACAAATCAAATTATGTCCCAATTTAGCCCTCATTCTGTGCTTGTCTTGAAATATTATTTTTGTAAAATTTATCTATGAATTACTTAATTTGGGGATTAAATAAACTCAAATATCTTTTTAAATAAGTTAGGCATATATTTTTATAATTTTAATAGAAATTTTAATGATTGATCTGTAATTAACATACTCGCATTAACACAAGTAAGACAAAAATGCCTCTGAATGCTGGAAGGGCTTCTCTAAAGTCCCCACCTCCTTATAAAAGGTTATATAGTTTTTACACTTCTCAAACTATTAGATTATATAGAGTACAGTTGTCTTATAGCATATGCGAGCGATTTATTACAGAACCACCACAGGCACCAAAATCTGAATATGGGCAAGTTCCTTACACAAAATGATGTAGAATTTGCATATAACAGACGCAAATCCTCCCTAGCTATGGTTTGGATATGTGTCCCTACCCAAATCTCATGTTGAATTATAATCCTCCACGTCAGAGGTGGGGCCTGGTGGGAGGTGACTGGATCATGGGCTAGGTTCTCATGAATGTTTAGCACCATCACCTGGATGCTGTTCTCCCTGTTCTCATGATAGTGAGTGAGTGAGTTGTCACGAGATCTCGTTGTTTTAGAAGTGTGTAGCTCCTCCCGCTTCTCTCTCTTGGTCCTGCTCCTGCCGTGTAAGACACTTTCTCCCAATTTGCCTTCTGCCATGAGCAAAAGCTCCCTGAAGCCTCCCAGCACCATGCTCCCTGTACAGCCCACAGAACCATTAACCAATTAAGCTTCTTTTCTTTGTAAATTACCCAGTCTCAGGTATCTTTATAGCAATGTGAGAACTAGGCAATATATTCTCTTACACTTTAAATCCTTTCTAGATTACTTATAATATCTAATGTAATGTAAATGCTGTGTAAATATTTGCTATACTATGTTTTAGAGTTTGTATTATTTTATTGCTGTATTTTTATTAACATTTTTAATCTTCAATTGGTTTAATTGTGGATGTAGATCTCACAAATATGGAGGGCCATCTGGATAGCAAAGCCTAGTAGACCATGGATCCCTCACTATCTTTTTCCAAATACTATCACACATAATAAAAGTTGGTCTATAAAACTATTTGAGAAATAACCAAATTCTGCCCTAACTTCATGGTGGTCTTCATCTAAGTGATTCCTCACAATTTGAATACATTCCACTATTGAAACCTCCATCCTGTATGATTTTTATTGTTTTTAGTCACCCACTCCAACATTTATAGCTGCTTAGTGCATGGCCTAATTTAATTTAATTACTTTTTGAATATTGACTGAAGAACTATATTTGGAAATACTAAGGAGTCTCCAACATTCTTTACCATATGTCCAAATAATTTTAAAACTCTTAATCCTTCATGGGTGGCTGCTCTTAAAGTCGTGACCCCTGTACTTGAAATATTATCTGAGTCATTACTTTATGGAGAATTTGAAAGCTTAATAGACAGTGCAATAATAAGCCCAAATCACCTTATAGTTTTCAACATATGTGTAAATAATAATACTAAAATGCTCGACAGTTTTTTTTGTCAATTTTTCTTGAGATAACCAGCCATACAAAAATTAAAAATATCTTTATTTTATTATTTTCTGTTTTGTATATTTTATTTTTTCTAACCTTAAGGGAAAAGCACACATTTATCTCTTACTTGGCAAACTAAACTTAAAATGACAAAACATATTTAACTCAGATTTCATATGGAACCAGGGTGAAAAAAAGGAAATACAAAGAAAATGATAGCAAAGTCATGGAATCAACGTAAGTGTCTATCAGGGGTTAACTGAGTAAAGCAAATTTGGTGTATATAAACCACGTTGCTGTAAAGCACACAATTTCATTTTTGTTCATGACTGCATAAACAAGAATGAAATCATGTCCTTTACAGCAACATGGATCAAGCTGGAGGCCATTGTTCTAAGAAAAATAACTCAGAAAAAGAAAAACACAGCATACTCTCACTTACAAGTAGGAGCTAAACAATGGATACACATGAATATAGAGATGGAGACAATAGACACTGGGGGCTCCAAAGAGTGAAGGCTGTGAAGAAAAATTGCCTGTTGGGTACTATGTTCACTCTTTGGGTAATGAATACAGCACAAGCTTAAACTCCACCATTATACAATACAGCCATGTAATAAACCTGTACATGTACCTACTGAATCTAAAATTAAGTTAAATGTAAAGAGAAAATGACTTAGAATTGAAAATTCTTTGAACAACACTAAAGATTAAATTGAAGTGTGTATTATTTCATCTTATTTCAACTCCTCTGGACAATATGAAAGTTTTCATATATGTAAGGAATATACATCATTATTCATGATACTTTTCTGCCTAAAGAAAAGTAAATAGCTGGCCAGGTGCAGTGGCTCATGCCTGTAATCCCAGCACTTTGGGAGGCTGAACCAGGCTGATCACGACGTTAGGAATTCGAGACCTGCCTGGCAAACATGGTGAAACTCCATTTCCACTAAAAATACAAAATTAGCCAGGCGTGGTGGCATGCGCCTGTAATGCTAGCTACTTGGGAGGCTGAGGCAGGAGAATCGTTTAACCCAGAAGGCGGAGGTTGCAGTGAGCCAAAAGTGAGCTATTGCACTCCAGCCTGGGTGGCAGGGTGAGAATCCATCTCAAAAAAAAAAAAAAAAAAAGAAAAGAAGAGTAGATGGCCAATACATTGTAAAGTGCTCATGATAAATTAGAAAATTAAAAAATAAAAGTGCTTCTGGCAAGTAACATATAAAATGGTATTTGCTAAGTATTGCTTTTCATCAAGAAGTTATTTTGAAAAACAATTTCCCACATGATAAGATTGATAGAAAAAGAATATAAAAAATTATATACTATGTATTTATTTTTGTCTTTATTCATTCGTTTACTGAATATGTATAGAAGGACTACTAGATGCCAAACTACTAGATGCTGAATAAAATGAAGTTTATTACTTAATTGGGAATACAAAAAAGAAATAAATACAATAATCAAAAGGTAATTACAAATTTGGGTAAATGCAATGAAAATGAAACTTCCTTGCCCTCGAGGGAGAGTGAAAAATTTGCAAAATATGGAGTTCTAGAATTCAGGCAGGAATCAGATTACACAGAATGACCTAAACTACAGAATAATGTAGCCTAACAAATGGTGTTATTATAGTTGAAGAAATGCCCAAAGTAAATGTAACATCTATATAAACACTAGAGATTAAGAATTTGCTGTCTTTATCTGGTATTTTCATTAGAGAATGAAGGAATCTTGCCATTATGAATAAAGTCTCCTTTGAGGGACGTAGCTTTTTTATAATGCCAGTTCCATGTTTTGTTTTATTTTATTTTTTTCTTCTTACTCATATTCCTCAGAATATTTTAAGTCACATGATCAAAATAAATACATGTAAAATAAATAAATGAAACTATTACTAAAGGAAATTCTCAGTGTGGTCATAATGAACTCTTCCTTGAAAGTCATAATTTCATTTTATGCTTATTCCAAGATCACTAAACAATGTTTCATATGAAAATTCACAGATTTATTGTACCAGGAGAAAAATTTGTGTATTATTTTTCTATAAATAATATTTCTCACAGTAAATAATTATTAATTTTAGTTATAAGCCTAAATGTTTATTATTTTGGTTAGTAGGAGTCAAATACTTCAATTACTCAACACTTGTATCTTGACATACTACAAAATTTCATGAATACTTATGGACACTCTAATGTGTGAGATACACTCATTATTCATAAAATCATAATACAATAGATAGCACAACATGTCTTACATGATCCTATTTTACCTTAAAACCAACATCAAGTTTTGAAAGCAAGATACTAGGTTTACGTATCTTAGTTAACTTCTTCTTCCTAGTAGACCTTCTCACAGTGCTCCCAAGTACTAATTCTAAACCTGAGTTAAAATGTTGTGAATACTGATGACTCAATTTACTTCCTATTCCTGTGATAGTCTGCACCTGTAACCAGAAATAATATATTTTATTTCTTTATAACTCTTACTAATATTCTGATTAAATATAAGTATTTGATAAAGCTTGAGAGAGGTTAATATGAGCAAAAAATAAATTTGTAATTGAATATACACTGATTATATGTGTGTGTGTATATGTATATACAGATTTTTTGCATATCCAGATATATATGTGTGTGTGTGTGTGTATATATATATATGCATATCCAGATATTTTTTATTTTATATTTTGATATTGGAAAATACATAATGAAATCAACATTCTTAAAAATGCACATTTAGTTTATTTTTACTACCTCTTCCCTAATTTTTAGTTTTTAGTTTTAAAGATTAGTAGTCTTTTTATAGATTGAAAACCTTCACAGTGGAGAGTATAACCTAAGGACTACTTTTACATTCCTTCCCTTGTATCAGGACAGACTCATGATTAGTGGATTGGAAGCTCATACAATTTGGAGGGTCCTCTTTAAGAAAAAGAGGACAAGATAATGAATACAAAATTAGATGCAAAGGTAAGTATTTATTTCAAAATAATTCCGTTAACCGTTTCCCTTTCTTTTGAGATCTCTTTGCCACAAACGCTTACAGAGAAAGGCCTCCTCATGTCTCCTCCCAGGTAGAACATGGACTCCCAAGGAATCTCAGCACTCTGAGGGCCCCTGCAACAGGGACTCTGAAATTTAAACTTCATCAACATCATGTCAATCCTTCTCTGTCTCTTTGAATACGCTGCTGAATCAGTGAGAATATAACTGGTTAGATGACATGTAAAAGCTGGAGAAGACATTTAGTTGGAATTAGCTGTGAAATTACTCAAGGTACATTTCTAAAAAGAAATAAATATCATTGACTTGAATATGACAGTTTTGATTATGAAAACTAGAATTTTATAGCACTTTGAAGTTTACAACGTACATCCACATATAAAATTTAATCTTCACAATAAGCCTATGTAGTACACAGAATACCTTATGTTATTCATGTTTACAGATGATGAAACTAGCAGTCAGATTTTAAAATAAATACACTGGAGAGTAGCCATGCTAGGGGCAAAATAGCAGATTGGAAAGGGGACAGGTTTGGGTTTTGATGACCTGTGCTGAAAGCACAGACGATCTAACTAATTATCCAGGTGGTTTCAACAGCCTACGTGTTTTCTCGGAATTTCTTTTCTCATCTCTCAATTGGAGGTGATAATAAGTTACCTTATAATTGTGATAAGAAGATTAGAGGTAATGTAATTATAGACTTGCCACATGATCATTTAATAAATGCTAGTTGCCTTTATCATTAGTGACATTCTATTATTATTAACTAAAATATTTCAATTTTACATAAAAGGCTTTTTTATTAAGAAATACAAAATAGTCAGGCTCAGTGGTTGACGCCTGTAATCCCAGCACTTTGGGAGGTCAAGGCGGGTGGATCACAAGGTCAGGAGATCGAGACCATCCTGGCTAACACGGTGAAACCCTGTCTGTACTAAAAATACAAAAAATTAGCCGGGCGTGTTGGTGGGCACCTGTAGTCCCAACTACTTGGGAAGCTGAGGCAGGAGAATGGCGTGAACTCGGGAGGCGGAGCTTGCAGTGAGCCGAGGTCGCGCAGCTCCACTCCAGCCTGGGCAACAAAGCAAGACTCTGTCTCAAAAAAAAAAAAAAAAAAAAAAAAAAAAGAAAAAGAAAAAGAAAGAAATAAAAAATAAAAATACAAAATACATTCCCATTTTCTTTCTCGGAACATAACCTAAAGTCATATACAACATAATTCCTTCTTTGAGTATATTTTAATAACTTTATTGAGGTATAATTTACATACAATATAAATTGTTCAAGGTCTACAATTTGAAACCTTTTGACTTAAGAAATCATCACTACAGTCAATAAAATGAAAATGACAAATAAACCAAGTAAATTTTAATCTTTAAAAATTTATGCACAACTAATATAGTAATATTTTCCATAGAGGATATAATCAAATTCAGTTTATTTTCTCACTTTTATTTGATTCACAATAGTTCGTCAAGACTCAATCAGCCTTTGTTTCTTTTTTATCTATTCTGTATATAAACACATACCTATATATACGGTATTCTATATATCTAGAACTATATATGTGTGTGTGTTTACACACACAGTTTCCCCCAACTGTTTTAAATTGTTAGAAACATTATGTCATGTTAAATAGGTTTTCCTACTAACAGTGGCTTAGCTAATACAGCAATTTAATTCTCAAATATACAGTCTTTTATTATACAATAATTTAAAAATTGATGCATCAACTTCATTATGCCACTGGGTGCCCATCCTTAGGAGGAATTTTTTCCATGTTTAAGACTGTTACTTTATTGTTACATGTTGGCTGCTGCTGCTCTGCGCAATAAAAGAAGACTGAAAAAAAAAAGCGAGGTAGAATCAGCAGTGTTTATTTCTTTCATTAGGAAAGAAAAAAGTTAACTCAAAGCCTCAACACACTTTCCCTTGGGAGTAATTGATTAGAACTGGGTCTTAGGACACCTCTGATGGCAAGGAGTGTGAGAAATTGAGTACCCAGAAGAGGAGAAAAAGACTGCTATGGTTGGCTTGACAAATAATGCTAATGTAATTGCCTTGCACCAGGGCAGAGTGTGACACCTAAAAGATCGTGGATCTCCTAATAATGAGGAAGAGGAACGGATATTAGAGACAAAATTAGCACGCCCGCTACAGTTATACTGTATCTCTTTATATGAATCTATGATTCATGAGAAGATTAAGACAGATGAGCATTCAAAATGAGGTTTGACTTTTTAAAAATATAATCATAATTGTTAACAACTACTTGGTATGTAAAAATGACACATAAGAATAGAAGAAAGTGCTACAGAAGAAGGAAGAATTTTAATGTGTAAAAGAAAATGCTATTAGTAGAAGCAACGTCATTAAAATTTATAAAGGAAATCATATAAAACGTATCAGGAAAGTGTTATAGTGATATATTATAAAAATGTAATGAAATATAATATTATCTCTTTAAAAACTGAAAAGTAAAGCATGCTTTTGTTAATATAGCCTCACAGAATTACAGATAAAGGACACATTTTCATCATTCTTTCTATTCTAAGCACAATACAATTCCGGAGATTTTTAAAAATCCATCAACTTCATAAAAATCCATTTAACTTCATAATAGTTAAATAAAATAATGAAAGAAAAAATAAAGAAAATGTGTCTACTTATATGCAATTTTAAAAGTTGATATGGTTTATACGTCAGAAACAAATAAAAAGCTAAGTACATTTTATTAGTGGCTATGTATTTAGATTTTCAATGGAAAGTGTATTCCACAGCAGTTATATAAAGAAGCTGGAAAGGGCTGGATGTGGTGGCGCATGCCTCTAATCCCAGAACTTTGGGAGGCTGAGGTGGGAGGAACACTTGAGGGCAGGAGTTCGAGAGCAGCCTGGCCAACATGGTGAAAACCCGTCTCTACCAAAAAATGTAAAAAATTAGCCAGGTGTGGTGGCATGCACCTGTAATCCCAGCTACTCAGGAGGCTGAGTCAGGAGAATCGCTTGAACCCAGGAAGCGGAGGTTGCAGTGAGTCGAGATTGTGCCATAGCACTCCAGCAAGGGTGACAAAGCGAGATTCCGTCTAATTAAAAAAAATAAATAAATAAAAAAAGAAGCTGGGAAGGATGTGTTTCTTATTCTGGATGTTGGTAGCACCATTCTGTTGTTTGTTGTAAGTCAGATAACTTACGTGAAATATTCTGCTTGTATACTCCTTATTAATAAAAATTGTTAACATTAATTGTTTATGTTTAAAGAAGACGAAGTATAAAACCCTTTACAAAAACAATAAGGAGTATCTATGTGTGTTTGTGTTCATGAGTTCAACTGGTGATCACAATAGGCTAAATTCTATGTCATATCAGATAGAGGATAAAAATATTTAATCAAATTAGCTCTTAAAAGGCTATTTTATATAAATATATGCAAAAGTATTCCTAAAAATATGTTTAGTAAGCATTGCAAATGTAAACTCTAAATAAATTAATTAAATACATCAACAGGTGGAAAGGAAGAAAATAAGAAAAGATTAAGAGATAAATTAAGGAAAAAACATAATCGAAGTTTTTCAAAAATGTAAGCAGAACAAAATAATTTGTTAGAAATAAGTCAAATATATAAACAACAAAAATGTAAATAGATTACTTTCCTATGATAAAAGAAATACAACCTTTCAACTTTGTGCTGTATACAAAGCACACGACATTAAATAACAGGATTTTTTTAAATAAAATTATGTACATACAAGAGTATATGTATGTGTACATAAGTGTGTGTGCACTATTGTACAGAAATTCTGTAGCATTGAATGACAGCTTTCCTATCATGCTAAGCTGAACAGTTAAATTCATTATTTCTCAGTCTCCCTTAGAGTTAAGATTCCACATGTTTCTGCTGAATCAGGATATTTATAGGGAGTTTTATAAAAATCCTTATAGAAAGCTAAATATGAATAATCATTACAAGAATTGTGCTAAGAAGGAAAATTCTGAAGAAGTCACCAGTTGGAGGGGGCAGTATCCTGATTTCATCACTTCTAACTGTTCAAAGACAACTTATATCTAGAAGAATTATTTTAGGAGTGCTTTCTGAAAAATCATTCTAATGTCTATGTCTTGTCTTCTAATGTCTTCTATTAATATCTACAACCCTTAATAAGTATTCTGTCGTATGCTTCTAATCTTCAAATAATAGACTAGCACACCACGACAAAAAAAGCTAGGAAAAAGAACTGAATATAGTCTATTATGGGCTGAATTGTGTTCCACTAAAATTTGATACCTAACTCCTCAAAATATGACTCTATTTGAAGAAATCATCTTTAAATAAGTAACTAAACTAAAATGAAGTTATTAGGGTGGACCCTAATCCAATATAAATGGTGTTATTCTATGAAGAGGAAATTAAGACATAGTCACGTACAGCGCAAAGATCGTGGGGTAGAAACACAGGATGAAGATAGCCATCTACAAGTCAAAGAGAGAGAGGCCTAGAAAGAAATGAATTTTGTTGAGACCTTGCTATTTACTTCTACCCTATAAAACTGTGAGAAAATGTGTTGCTGTTATTGAAGCTACCCAGTCTCAGGTACTTTATTACAGCAGTCATAGCAAACTAGCACACTTCGTACTTTACAGACAACATACTTATCTCCATTTACAATCCAAGAGACTCTACATGCTATATGAACTGAAGAGAGTTCAAGAAAATTGCAGTATAAGCAACAAATAAAATAATCCCTCCATATGAGGAAAACTAATGAGAACTGAAATAAAAAACTGCATTTCAAAGTGTTAATAAATGTGTTATCTATGATTAAATCTAAGAGTACTTGGAAGTTATTAATGTTGAAAATATACACACTTTATTAAAGATGGAAAAAGGACCTATTTAATGGCTAATATGACATGTTCAGAGATTTAAACATTTATTTCATAACACTACACAATTTCCAAAAGAAGTCTAAAAATTTTACGCAAGTCCAATAAAATTTCTCAACATATTTATTTTTAAACATCAGGAGGTTTTTTTATAGATTGAAAACCTGCACAGTGGAGAGTACAATCTAAGGAGTACTTTTGAGAAGGGTTAACCTATTTTAAATGTTGAAAAGATGAACATGTATCAAACCTACTTTTAAATCATTGTAATTAAGCCACTGTGGTCTTGCCACAGAATAGACAAGAGGCCAAATCTACTGAATCTACAAAATATAAACTTGATATCTGACAGTAGCTGTTTTACAAATAAATATGAAATAAATTAATTATTTGAAAATTGGTAATGGGGCAATTAGTTAACAAAGTTAAACAAATTAAAATCCTTTCTTACATCATATTTAGAAGTAAAACCATTATCTGAGTTATCTACCCTTACCTGGTATTTTATCTAATAAGAAACTTAAATCTGAAAATCAAAACTTTCAAACACTTGGAAAAATAAGAAAAGGATTTATTAAGCAAAATTCCTATGTTACAATTAAAAATAAAAGGCGAACTTGAAAGTCAGTGTAAATCAAAATTATTAATAAGTACATTTCAATATGAGTGCTATAATTTAATTAGTACAGTTAATCAATATGTAAACCTGAAAATAGAAAACTAAACATTACATCATTTTGTAATGCATATCTATAAAGGACTAAAATAACATCTCGCAAATTATATACACATTTAGGAGAGTGGCTAAATCTGCAACAGAGAGCAAAATGGTACTAGAACACAGTCCATAATGTTGCAGGCTTGAAGTTTACATTCAGAACCAACCTTACACCTGGGAGATAAGAGCCCCTGTCCTGATTCCGGCAAGTTAGAGGACTCTGTCAGACCATCTTTTGTCAGCATCCACGCCAGAGGACAAAGATTCTGCAGAGATAAAGAACACGAACCACTAGAGCCCTTTTCCAGCTGTTCTTTCTAGACCACATTCTGTAACTCTAAAATTTCTTAACCTACCATGCTCTATGTGGGCCACTTGCCCAGGCCAGTTTTTATGAAATAAAGGCACAGTTCTGATTTTGTGCACCCTAGGCTCAGGGAGTAGCCAAATGGTGTCCATTTTAAAAGGTTCGGACAGAGATAGGATCTGAGTGATTAGTTATCCAAGGACACGTACATGTGCACAATAGTCCTAATGCTTAAGGAGAGAGCCAAGGCCAAAAAAAAAAAAAAAGAAAAAGGAGTAAGAGTTGAAGGCTGTGGATTCTCATTTTATTTTGCCTCAAACTAGTATATGTTAGGAAAGAAAGTTTTGTGCAATGTATTTGGTTAAGAAAAGCATGAAACAAATGTAAAATATATTAACAACTTTTAAAAGATGGCTTGGGTACATGGCTGTTTATTATTTTCTATATTTTTTCTACATGTTTAAGCTATTTCATAGTAAATAACATTTAAAATTAATGTTTCCATACTTCTCAAATCAATCTTTTATGTAGGAGGAAAGTGGTGTGAACAATGCAACTTGTGCCCATCTGATTAATGTGGCTGTGTTTGGAGAAATACCTTAAATACCCACTGAGAAAATAATCATTAAATCAACGTTTATGGGGTTTTTTTGTGAAAATTTCAAATTGAGTTGGTCTTATAGGTAGTGGCCACCCCAATTGAATTTTTAGAACCTAATAAGGAAACAGATTAATCAAGTTATCAGTGCCTGCTTGTTGAATGAATAAGTGGATAAGTAAATAAGGAGAATCTGAAAAATGGGTGACTTGAGGATTTCTATTTGTTATAGGAAATTAAATTGCTTCTGAATTTCTCGTATTTATTTAGTTATTTTGACAAATATTCACAACTAACTTATGAACAATGCTCTGTGTGAAACCCAGGCATATATATTAAGACATTTCTGTTTTTTATTTGGCTGAGAAAATAGAAAATACACAAAATTTTTACTAACATTGAAATAATACGAGCAAATCCTGGCTGCTTCTGAAACAGATAAGCAAGGGTGGGCTCTTACCAAATCAATTTTCCTGTGAATAATGACTGTGAACTCTAGAAAACAACAAAATAAACAAGCAAAACAACATTCCTAAAGTCCCTGAGAGTGAATAAAAAGCCGGCACATTTAAGAAATCATTAAAACTTGAAAGAAATGGACACAAAACCTAAGATGACTCAGATACTGAAACCTGCAAACAAGAATGTTAAAATAGATTTATGCAAGGATAGTTCAATATGCAAAAATAAATAAATGTGGCCAACCACACAAATTTTAGAACAAAACCATATGATCATCTCAATATATGCATAAATAGCATTTGATAAAGTCCAAGATTCATTTATGATAAATAATGCTCAACAATCTAGGCATCAAAAGAACATACCTCAAAATAATAAAAACCATACATGGCAAACCCTTAGCCAATATCATACTGAACTGGGAAAAGTTGAAAGCGTTTCTCTTAAGAACTGGAACAAGACAAAAATGCCCACTTTAACCATTCCTGTTCAACGTAGTACTGGAAGACCCCGCCAAAGCACTCAGGCAAGATAAAGAAATAAAAGGCATTCAATTTGGAAAAGAGAAAATAAAATTATTTCTCTTCACTGATAATGCAATCTTATTCCTAGAAAAACCTAAAGACTCCCCCAAAATACTTTTTATCTTGATATATGACTTCAGTACAGTTTCAGGATACAAAATCAACATGCAGAAATCAGTAGCATTTCTATACACCAATAACACTTAAGCTGATAACAAAGTCAAGAACTCAATCCCACTTACAAGAGCCAACACACATGCATAATATCTAAGAATACGTTTAGCAAAGAAAGTAAAAGATCTTTAAAAGAAGAACTACAAAACACTGATGGAAGAAATCACAGAAGACACAAACAAATGGAAAAACATCTCGTGCTCATGGATTAGAAAAATCAGTATCACTTAAATGGCCATACTGCCCAAAGCAATCTAACGATTCAATGCAATTCCTATCAAATTACCAACACCATTTTTCACAGAATTAGTAAAACAATCCTGAAATTTAGATAAATCCTGAAATTTAGGCTCAAAAAAGAGCCTAAATAACCAAAGAAATTCCAAGAAAAAGTGAATCTAAGATGAGCTATACATGACTAATTATGCTGTTAAGTCTTCTTTCTTAAGGGCTAATTATTATTTATCTTGAGAACATGTAATGGGTTATATCTGCTTGGCTGTATAAAAGGGAATGATTTATTTCTGTCTTTTCAGTTTCCTACCAGATTGTCTGTGATGCTCAAGCAGATTGTCTGTGATGCTCATCACATCCTGGTTTCATTATTCACTTTCTTTTCTAACTTGGTAAGGAGATTTTCTGAGTTCACAGGAGATTTTGTTTTCAGTTATATTTCCATCTGCCTGGTGACAGGGACAGGATGTCTAGGAGTTGCCAAATTAAATGGAACAGCTGAAAATTTATGTTCACAAAACAACCAGGTATAAGATCCTCCAAGTGCTCTCCGTTTTTGGGAATATGAATCTGACAAACTTCTCAAAATCCAAATATTACTATTGAATAAGCATGGAAAATATGGGCTCTAATATCCCATTGGGATCACCATGTGGTTGGAAAATCTGGGAAGCTATGAATGTCGCCTCCAGGTCTTTGTCTTAAAGAGCTAATATTTTATGTCATATTTGAAATGTGTATATGAGAATCCACTCTTGCAGTGGCTAAAGAATACTTATTTTGATTTGGATGAATGAATGTATTTGCAGAACCTTATCCCAAGCAAATGAATTACTGCCATTTATGAGATGGATATCATTATAAAAATAATTTGAAATACTAAAAATATACTAAGATAAAAAGAAAATGCCACCATTAAACACCCTTTCCCTTTCACAGAATTCTTGTCTTCTTTCTCATCTGTCTTCAATAGATCCCTCTACTTCCCTTACCATTTTCGTTCTCTCACTCAGACTGAGTCCTGAAAAGAGGGAGGTGATGATGTTTGTATAGGTTGTTGCCTTTGTTTGTGAACTTCCCTGAAAAAATGGATGAGGAATCACAACTTCTTTAGTGATTAACAAATTACCTACTTTGCTTGAGGACATAATTATGGGTGCCTCTAGAGCTATCCCAGATTCCACCTCCAAGAGTTCTCTAACACCTGCACAACCTATAGCTCGGTGAGATGGTTTGGCTGTGTCCCCACCTGAAGCTCATGTTGAATTGTAGCTCCCATAATTCCCACTCGTTCTGGGAGGGGCCAGGGCAGGGGGGAGATAATTGAATCATGGGGGTGGTTTCCCCTATACTGTTCTCATCCAAGTGAATAAATCTCACGAGATCGGATGGTTTTATAAGGGAAAACCCTTTCACTTGGTTCTCATTTTCTCTAGCCTGCCACCATGTAAGACACGCCTTTCACCTTCAGCTATGATTGTGAGGCCTCCCCAGCCCCATGGACCTGTGAGTCCATTAAACCTCTTTTTCTTTATAAATTACCCAGTCTTATATATGTCTTCATCAGCAGTGTGAGAACAGACTAATACACTTGAAATGCAGATTTGATAAAGATAATTAATCTGGAAATATTTGAGAACTAGGATAAAATACTCTACCTCCATATGAAGACAGCAGTATGGAGAGTAGATATTCTAATCGTTTAGAAAATGGCAAACAAACTAGGCTTTAAGCTGATGAATGTCAACACAGGAAAGCAAGCCGAAGTGCCATGTGATTTACATTTATCTTGTCTCATTCCCAGGAAACCCATGCCTTTCCTATGTGGATAATCAGCAGAGCTGATGACATTGGGAAGCAACTCAGGATTGCCAGGTAATTCATATTCCTTTCTCACCAGCTGATATTACATAATTAAAGACTTTTTTTCCTATGCTCCAGATGCAGATGTACGTCACACAATGTTTTCAATTCACAGTTCTTCTGGATGTGCCCTGGTTGATGCATGGAATTCAGCAACAGCAGACTTTGTTCCATTGACGGATCCAAAAGATCACCACATCAAGGCATATGGTGGCAAGATGGCAAAATAATCTGCCACCCCTAACAACAATGGAAATTCTAAGGATGTTAGAGACCCATGGAGAGGAATTCTAATGGCCATAATGGAAGCGTATTCACTAATGGCGAGTTGGGAGAAGCTGCAGCAATACATGCAGAAGATTGGTGAGCCCTCCATTAAATGACAGCTTTATAGTGATTTAAAAAAAAAAAGTTAATCCAGAATTCCAAATTTAGCAAAATTATACTTCAAGAATGAATGTGACATGATAATGTCAATGAAAAGAAAACCAAAATAATTTGTCACCCCAAAAATTATTGAACAAGAATGCTAAAGAAAGTTATTCAGGCTAAAGGAAAATGATAACAGAAAGAAACTCTGATTTCCAGGTGAGAAAAATTGAGGCATAAGTGTAAATACTGGGGTAATTTGGGAGTAAATATAAATAAATAAATATTGTGCTGGTTAAAAGGCCATTTTTCTTCTTAATTGAGGGAGTTTTATACAAAAATAATTTTACTTGTGTAGTGTATAATATGTATGGCTGTGAAATATATTATGATTAAAGCCTAGAGGATTTTGGAAGATGTGTTAAATGGGCATGTGTGTTTCAAGTTTTCTACATTTAAAGTAATGCTATAACATCCATTGAAATAGGCTGAGAAATGTTAAGAATAAATATACCTGAGTAGCAGTGTCTGATAGAAAAATAATGTGGGACATACATGTAATCTTAAAATATATAATAGCCATGTTTGAAAAAGTAAAATGAAACAAGTGAATTTATGTATTTTATTTAATCCAATATAGTCATTGCATTATATATTTAATATGTAATTTATGAAAATAAAATATATATTCTTTTATTTTATAATTAATTTTTGAAATTCAGTTTGTATTTGACCCTTATAACAAACTTCAATTTTGATATTTTTTTAAGTAGAAATACTTTATCTGCATTTAAATTCTTAAAACTTACAGGCAGAAAGGCAGCATATCATGCTAAGTTGTTCAAACAATTAAAAAATTTTCCAATAGTGACCTTAAATGTAAGTTTAATATATATAAATATTTAAAATTAAAATTAAATAAAGCTAAAAATTCAATACCTCAGTCACAAGAGCCAGATTTTAAGTTCTCAGTGAAGAAATATGACTAGCGGCTCCTAAGTTAGAAAGCAAAAATACATGACTATTTGCATAGCTAAGAAGCCAATAAATGACTTAAAAATTTATTCCAAGCAATATTCAAATAATCAATGGAATAAACAACATGGGAAACAGGAATAATCATAACGATCAGGCAGAATACAAATAATGAACAGCTCTAACTTGTCCTCCTTAATAATTACAGCATATTTTCAAAAAATATATTGTTTGTGTATGTTTTATAAGCTGCCTATATGAAATAAAATTTAAATATAAAGACAAAGATTAAATATAAAAACAAAATACATTAATTTTTTAAAAATCATTCAAATAGCAAACAATAAGAAGGCTGGGGTGGTTAAATTGATATCAGATAAAATATACAACCAGGCAGACTATTACAGAAATAGAGCCATTTTACAACTATAACAGGGTCAATTCATCAGGAAGTCATAATAGTCATAAATATGTATGTGTCTATCACAATCATTGTAGGACAATTTAACATTCTTCTCATAAATTGCTAGAAAAATTTGACCATCTATTTTTACACATTTTGGTCTCAGAAACCATTTACATTTTTAAAATTTTTCTTCATTAGGTTGTATGTACTTATGCTACTATTTTATGAAATGAGTAAAAGTTTAATATTAATTTATTTAATTAATATTTTATTGAAACACAAATTCTTACATGCTAAATAAATACCTTATTACAAAAACATAACTATTTGTTCAGAAAAGAAAATTAGATGCTTGGTATTATTTTGCACTTTTTTCCAGATCTATTACGTAATTTAATAAAGAATGAATGGATTTTGTTCCAAGATGGCCAAATAGGAACAGTTCCAGTCTGCAGCTCCCAGCATGATCAACACAGAAGACAGGAGATTTCTGCATTTCTAACTAAGGTACCTGGTTCATCTCACTGGGACTGGTTGGACAGTGGGCACAGCCCACGGAGGGTGAGCTGATCAGGGCAGGGCATCACCTCACCTGGGGTAGAGGGATTTCCCTTTCCTAGCCAAGGGAAGCTGTGACAGACAGTACCTGGAAAAATGGGGCACTCCCACACAAACACAACACTTTTCCAGTGGTCTTAGCAAATGGCACAATAGGAGATTATATCTGATGCCTCGCTCGGCAGGTCTCATGCCCACAGAGCCTTGCTCACTACTAGTGCAGCAGTCTGAGATCGACCTGTGAGGTTGCAGCCTGGTGGGGGGAGGGGCGTCCAATATTGCTGAGGCTTGAGTAGGTAAACAAAACAGCCATGGAAGCTCGAACTGTGGCAACTCAGCAAGGCCTGCTGCCTCTGTAGACTCCACATCTGGGGGCAGGACATAGCTGAACAAAAGGCAGCAGAAATTTCTGCAGACTTAAATGTCCCTGTCTGACAGCTCTGAAGAGAGCAGTGGTTCTCCCAGCATGGTGTTTGAGCTCAGAAAACAGACAGATTGCCTCCTCAAGTGGATCCCTGACCCCCATGTGGCCTAACTGGGAGACACTTCCCAGTGGAGGCTGACTGACACCTCATACAGGTGGGCTCCAGGACGAAGCTTTCCAGAGGAAGGATCAGGGAGCAATATTAGCTGTTCTGCAATATTTGCTTTTCCGCAGCCTCTGTTGTTGATACCCAGGCAAACAGGGTCTGGAGTGGACCGCCAGCAAAATCCAACAGACCTGCAGCTGAGGGACGGGACTGTTAGAAGGAAAACTAACAAGCAGAAAGGAATAGCATCAACATCAACAAAAAGGACATCCATACCAAAACCCCATCTGTAGGTCACCAACATTAAAGACCAAAGGTAGATAAAATCGCAAAGATGGAGAGAAACCAGAGCAGAAAAGGTGAAAATTCTGAAAACCAGAGCACCTCTTCACCTCCAAAGGATCACAGCTCCTCGTCAGCAAAGGAACAAAGCTGGATGGAGAATGACTTTGATGAGCTGACAGAAGTAGGCTTCAGAAGGTCAGTAATAACGAACTTCTCCAAGCTAAAGGAGGATGTTTGAACCCATCAAAAGGAAGCTAAAAACCTTGAAAAAGATTAGACAAAGGGCTAACTAGAATAAAGAGTGTTAAGAAGATCTTAAATGACCTGATGGAACTGAAAACCATGGCACGAGAACTGTATGACACATGCACGAGCTTCAATGGCGTATTCGATCATGGGGAGAAAAAAGGTATCAGTGTTTGAAGAGCAAATGAAAGAAATAAAATGAGAAGAGAAGTTTAGAGAACAAAGAGTAAAAAGAAATGAACAAAGCCTCCAAGAAATTTGGGACTGTGTGAAAAGACCAAATCTATGTTTAATTGGTGTACCTGAAAGTGACTGGGAGAATGGAACGAAGTTGGAAAACACTCTTCAGGATATTATCTAGGAAAACTTCCCCAACCTAGCAGGGCAGGCCAACATTCAAATTCAGGAAATACAGGGAACACTACAAAGATACTCCTCCAGAAGAGCAACCCCAAGACACATAATTCTCAGATTCACCAAGGTTGAAATGAAGGAAAAAATGTTAAGGGCATCCAGACAGAAAGGTCGGGTTACCCAAAAAGGGAAGATCAGACTAATATCAGATCTCTCAGCAGAAACTCTACAAGCTAGAGGAGAGTTGGGGCCAATATTCAGCATTCTTAAAGAAAAGAATTTTCAACCCAGAATTTCATATCCAGCCAAACAAAGCTTCATAAGTGAAGGAGAAATAAAATCCTTCACAGACAAGCAAATGTTGAGAGATTTTGTCACCATCAGGCCTACCTTAAAAGAGCTCCTGAAGGAAGCACTAAACATGGAAAGGAACAACAGGTACCAGCCACTGCAAAAACATGTCAAATTGTAAAGACCATTGATGCTAGGAAGAAACTGCATCAACTAATGGGCAAAATAACCAGCTAACATCATAATGACAGGATCAAATTTACACATAAAAATATTAACCTTAAATGTAACTCAGCTAAATGCTCCAATTAAAAGACATAGACTGACAAGTTGGATAAAATGTCAAGACCCATCAGTGTGCTGTAATCAGGAGATCCATCTCACGTGCAGAGACACACAAAGGCTCAGAATAAAGGGAAGGAGGAAGATCTACCAAGCAAATGGAAAACAAAAAAACAAAAAAACAAACAAGGATTGCAATGCTAGTCACTGATAAAACAGACTTTAAACCAACAAAGATCAAAAGAGACAAAGAAGGCCACTACATAATAGTAAAGGGATCAATTCCACAAGAAGAGTTAATTATCCTAAATATATATGTACCCAATACAGGAGCACCCATGTTCATAAAGCAAGTTCTTAGAGACTTACAAAGAGACTTAGACTCCCACACAATAATAATGGGAGACTTTAACACCCCACTGTCAATATTAGACAGATCAACAAGACAGAAAGTTAACAAGGATATCCAGGACTTGAACTCAGTTCTGCACCAAGCAGAACTAATAGACATTGACAGAACTCTCCATCCCAAATCAACAGAATATACATTCTTCTCAGCACAACATGACACTTATTCAAAAACTGAACCCACAGTTGGAAGTAAAGCACTCCTCACCAAATGTAAAAGAATAGAAATCACAACAAACTGTCTCTCAGACCACATTGCAATCAAATTAGAACTCAGCATTAAGAAACTCATTCAAAACCACACAACTACATGGAAACTGAACAACCTGCTCCTGAATGAATACTGAGTAAATAACAAAATGAAGGCAGAAATAAAGATGTTCTATGAAACCAGTGAGAACAAAGACACAACATACCAGAATCTATGGGGCACATTTAAAGCACTGTGTAGAGGGAAATTTAAAGCAGTAAATGCCCATAAGAGAAAGCAGGAAGATCAAAATCAACACCCTGATACCACAATTAAAAGAACTAGAGAAGCAAGAGCAAACAAATTGAAAGACTAGCAGAAGGCAAGAAATAACTAAGATCAGAGCAGGACTGAAGAAGACAGAGATACAAAACCCTTCAAAAAAATCAATGAATCCAGTAGCTGGTTTTTTGAAAAGATCAACAGAATTGATAGACTACAAGCAAGACTAATAAAGAAAAAAAGAGAAAAGAATCAAATAGACACAATAAAAAATTATAAAGGGGATATCACCACTGATGCCACAGAAATACAAACTATCATCAGAGAATACTATAAACACTTCTACATAAATAAACTAGAAAATCTAGAAGAAATGGTAACATTCCTGGACCATACACCTCCCCCCATGACTAAAGTAGGAAGAATTTGAATCTCTGAATAGGCCAATTACTGGCTCTGAAATAGAGGCAATAATTAATAGCCTACCAACCAGAAAGAGTCCAGGACCAGATGGATTCACAGCTGAATGCTACCAGAGGTACAAAGAGGAGCTTGTACCATTCCCTCTGAAACTATTCCAATCAATAGAAAAAGAGGGAATCCTCGGTAACTCATTTTATGAGGCCAACATCATCTTCATACCAAAGCCTGGCAGAGACACAACAAAAAAAACAGAGAATTTTAGACCAATATCCCTGATGCACATCAATGCAAAAATCCTCAATAAAATACTGGCAAACCGAATCAAGCAGCACATCAAAAAGCTTATCCACCACGATCAAATTGGCTTCATCCCTGGGATGCAAGGCTGGCTCAACATACACAAATTAATGAACATAATCCATCACATAAACAGAACCAATGACAAAAACCACATGATTATCTCAATATATGCCGAAAAGGCCTCTGACAAAATTCAAGAGCCCTTCTTGCTAAAAACTCTCAACAAACTAGGTACTAATGGAATGTATCTCAATATAATAAGAACTATTTATGACAAACCCACAGCCAATGGGCAAAAATTGGAAGCATTTCCTTTGAAAACTGGCACAAGACAGGGATGCCCTCTCTCACCACTCCTATTTAACAAAGTGTTGGGAGTACTGGCCAGGGCAATCTGGCAGAAGAAAGAAATAAAAGGTATTCAATTAGGAAAAGAGGAATTAAAATTGCCCCTGTTTACAGATGACATGATTGTATATTTAGAAAACCCCATTATCTCCGCCCCAAACCTCCTCAAGCTCATAAGCAAATTTAGCAATGTCTCAGGATACAAAATAAAAGTGCAAAAATTACAAGCATTCCTATACACCAAGAATAGACAAACAGAGAGCCAAATCATGAGTGAACTGCTATTCACAATTTCTAGAAAGATAATAAAATACCTAGGAATCCAATTTACAAGGGATGTGAAGGAACTCTTCAAAGAGAACTACAAACCACTGCTCAACAAAATAAAAAAGGACACAAACAAATGGAGGAACAGTCCATGCTCATGGATAGGAAGAATTAATATCATGAAAATGTCCATAATGCCCAAGGTAATTTATAGATTCAATGCTATCCCCATCAAGCTACCAAAGAGTTTCTTCACAGAATTGGAAAAAAATACTTTAACGTTCATTTGGAACCAAAAAAGAGCCTGCATTATCAAGACAATCCTAAGCCAAAAGAACAAAGCTGGAGACATCAGGCTAGCTGACTTCAAACTATACTACAAGGCTACAGTAACCAAAACAGCATGGTACTGGTACCAAAACAGATATCTAGACCAATGGAACAAAACAGAGGTCTCAGAAGTAACACCGCACATCTACAGCCATCTGATCTTTGACAAACCTGACAGAAACAAGAAATGGGGAAAGGATTCCCTATTTAATAAATGGTGCTGGGAAAACTGGCTAGCAATATGTAGAAAGCTGAAACTGGCCAGGTGCGGTGGCTCATGCCTGTAATCCCAGCACTTTGGGAGGCCAAGACGGGTGGATCACGAGGTCAGGAGATCGAGACCACCCTGGCTAACATGGTGAAACCCCGTCTGTACTAAAAATACAAAAATTAGCCAGGCGAGGTGGTGGGCGCCTGTAATCCCATCTACACGGGAGGCTGAGGCAGGAGAATGGCGTGAACCTGGGAGGTGGAGCTTGCAGGGAGTGGAGATCGCACCACTGCACTCCAGCCTGAGCAACAGAGCAAGCCTCTGTCTCAAAAAAAAAAAAAAAAAAGGAAAGCTGAAACTGGATCCCTTCCTTATACAAAAAATTAATTCAAGATGGACTAAAGACTTAAATGTTAGACCCAAAACCATAAAAACCCTAGAAGAAAACCTAAACAATACCAGTCAGGACATATGCATCGGCAAGAACTTCATGACTAAAACACCAAAAGCGATGGCAACAAAAGCCAAAATATACAAATGGGATCTAATTAAACTAAAGAACTTCTGCACAGCAAAAGAAACTACCATCAGAGTGAACAGGCAACCTACAGAATGGGAGAAAATTTTTGCAATCTACCCTCCTGACGAAGGGCTCATATCCATGATCTACAAAGAACTTAAGCAAATTTACAAGAAAAAAACAACCCCATCAAAAAGTGGGCAGAGGATATGAACAGACACTTCTCAAAAAAAGACATTTATGCAGTCAAGAGACACAAGAAAAAATGCTCATCATCACTGATCATCAGAGAAATGCAATTCAAAACCACAATAAGATACCATCTCACACCAGTTAGAATGGCAGTCATTAAAAAGTCAGGAAAAGGCAGATGTTGGGGAGGATGTGGAGGAAAGAAACGCTTTTACACTGTTGGTGGTAGTGTAAAGTAGTTCAACCATTGTGGAAGACAGTGTGGTGATTCCTCAAGGATCTAGAACTAGAAATACCATTTGACCCAGAGATCCCATTACTGGGTATATATCCAAAGGATTATTAAATCATGCTACTATAAAGACACATGCAGACATATGTTTATTGTAGCACTATTCACAATAGGAAAGACTTGGAACCAACCCAAATGTCCATCAATGATAGACTGCATTAAGAAAAAGTGGCACATATACACCATGGAATACTATGCAGCCATAAAAAAATGATGAGCTCATGTCCTTTGCAGGGACATGGATGCAGTGAGAAACCATCATTCTGAGTTAACTATCACAAGGACAGAAAATGAAACACTGCATGTTCTCAATCATAAGTGGGAAGTGAACAATGAGAACACTTGGACACAGGAAGGGGAACATCACACACTGGGGCTTGCTGTGGGGTGGGGGGAGGAGGGAGGGATAGCTTTAGGAGATATACCTGATATAAATGACGAGTTAATGGGTACAGCACACCAATACGGCACATGTATACATATATAACAAACCTGCATGTTGTGCACATGTACCCTAGAACTTAAAGTATAATAACAAAAAAAAAGGATGAATGGATTACCATATCAGCTTCTGCATTTAATCTGTTGTAATATGTTGTTTTGTTGGTTGTATATAAAGAAAAACTTGGCTTAGGTACATATGATGCTTATAAATGGAGGAGTATTTTAGTAACTATTTCAGGTAAAGTAGTATCTTTTTGAAACTGCATCATAACTTGATTAGTCTGGTAAATTAAAACTTAATTTTAACATGAAAAATGAATCCATATTAGTAAACTTTCATATGCTTCTATATTAAAACTCATCATTCTATCTTGAACACTTGCTGCATGGATCTTTGAGGGTTCTTGGTGGCCTCAGGACTACCTGGATTACACTTCGAGAATCAACAAACTACACAAAAAAGAAGCAAATATGTAGATTGCCTGAGCAACATTATCAACCATAATTATATAATTAATATTTATGGAATACTATACCCAACAACTGTAGAATTCACATTTTTAAATTATATCTGGTATATCTATTACAGATTAACCATATCCTGGGCTAAATAGTAATTAAAATGACTGGAATCAAACATACATTCTAACCACAATAGAATTAAACTATACATAAATACTGGGAAGATAGTTAGCAAAATAGCAAACATTTGGGAAATTAAATAATAAATCTGTAAACAATCCCTGGATCCAGGAGAAAGTAGAAGGGAAATGAGGAATAGTTTGCACTGAATGATAATGAAAGTAAATATCAAAGTTTATGATATGAAGCTAATTTAGTGCTTCAGAGGATATTTTTGGTTTTATTTTTATAATTGTATTTCAAAAGATAAATTCACTGATCTTTTATAAAAGATAAGCTTATCTTTTATAATTAAAAAGATAAATTCCCTAATCTTCCACATTCAAAGGTTAGATAGAGGAGAGAAAACTAAAATCAAAATAGGTATAGGAAAGGAGACAATAAAATAAAATCTTATATTAACATGTCAAAAACATAGATAACGGAACAAAACTAAAGTCAAAACCTAGTTCTATGAAGAAAGACCAACAAAATCAACAACCTCAAAACTAGATGGATCAAGAAAATCGGAGAGACAACGCAAGCCACCAATATGAAGAACAAAGAAGTGTTATCAGACAGAAACTGCAAACATTAAAAAGATACTGGAAAAATATTATGAACAACTTCGTGCCAATAGCACTTAGCCACAGTGGACAAATTTCTGGCAAAATACAACCTATTAAAAGTATTACAAGCATATTCTTAGATTTACATAAAATTTAAAGCATCATAGAATATCCTCTGCAACTTTAAAAATCAATAAAAAATTAGAAGACTATTTGACATAAAGACTAACTATAAATTACAATAGTTACTACAATGAGGAATTAGCTTTAAATTTTTCAGATTTAGAAATGAACAGAAGAGAACCTAGAAATCATATGCCAATTGCCTCATACAATATTTTTTTTCTAAGAAGTTGCCAAAATATTCCAGTGAGAGAGGCAAGATTTTTAAATGTTTCTGGAGTCACTGGATATCTATGTGGGCAAAAATGGAAATTTTAACTCCCTATTTCATATTATATAGAAAATATAATTTGATACTGATCTTTGCCCTAATTATAATAGTTAAAACCATATAACTTTTAAAAAAATGAGAGAATATTATTGTAGCCTAGGGCCAGTGAAAAGATTCAGGTTAGGACACATAGTGCCATAACCAAAAGATAATGGAAGAAAACAATGATTAAAATTACTCAGAGAAAAAACTCCTCATCACACATTGCCAGAAAGATAATACATAAGTCACAGAATGGAAGAATTTATTTGCAAAATTTGTATCTGACAAATGACTGGTATCCAATAAATACAAAGGACTCCTACATCACAATAAAAATTCAGGGAAAACAAAATAGTAAACGATTTTAATAGGCATTTCAAAGAAAAACAAATGAGCAGTCAGTGCATGAAAAGATCTTCAATACCATTGTCAAAGGAATGTATACTTAAGATTTGTGCATAGTCTAGTCAAGATTCACCAGAGAAAAAAATCCAATTTGTCTCCATAATATTTGTTCTGTTTCTCTGGAGAACTCGAATAATATATGCACAAATATATTAGAGAGAGAGAAAGAGAGATTTTAAGTAATACACTCAAATAATTGTAGGGTAGGCTGGTAGGTAGGAGATCCAGGGAAGAGTTGATATTTCAGCTAGAATTAAAAGAAGACAGTTTACTGTCAAAATTTCCTCTTCTTCAGGTGATGTCAGTCTTTTTTCTCTTATGGCCTCCAGCTGATTGAATTAGACCAAGCCACATTAAGGAGGGTAACCTGCTTTACTGAAAGTAAAGGTTTATATGTTAATCTCATCAAAAATATACCTTTCCAGAATCATCCAGTTTAGTATTTGACCAAATATCTGGGCACTGTGGCCTAGGCAGGCTGACACATAAATTGATTCACATAAATTAAATCCACCACAGTACATTTTTGTTTTTACATTGTATATGAAAAGAAAAAGACAGCAAAGAATTTTTAAACCCTAGCTATAGACATGGAGGCTAAAATATTGGTGGGGGTGGGGTAGTCATAATGGCTGCAATTTGCATTAAAATGTATCAAAGAACTCTGATGGATTGGTGAATAAACATTGGAATAGATAGATACATAATAAAATAAGTATCATGGAATGCTTGATTTTAGATTGTGGGTGTACAGATATTCACTGTAATGTTGTTTCATGTTGAAATAAAATAAATTATGTGCCAATTATATATTTAAGGGTCAAATTAATGGGAAAGGGAATTGAGAGGAGGAAGACTCACCACAGAATCGCTTGATCATCATATATTTGCAGCATGACCTTGACAAATGAGGAGAATATCATAACCAGAAGGAAAGGATGGTGAACTAACTCTTAAGTACAACTGAGGCTTCAGAATAAGGAATGGGACACTCGCGTGGAATACAATTTATGTTGGAGAGTGCTGACTCTAATATTCTCCATTACCTGTGTAATAAAAACTATCCTTGTTAGGTTTCCACTTAGGAACATAAGCGATCTGGGGCTCTTCTCCTTTCCACCATTAACCTTTCTTATTTACGTGTGGGTCACCTAGTCTACTTCAGTGCCGCTTCAATTGAGCTTGAGAAAAAATTTCTCATCTCTAAGAGTGTCCTCAATTTACTGTGACCTTCTGGAATGCTTTCTTCTCCCCAGCACAGACTTTGCATGTACAACCTGTCAGTGCTTAGTTAAAATTATACTTCACTTGATTTCCAATGGTATCCAAGTTACCTCTTTTACCAGTGCTTTATCAATCCACTTTTATTTGTATTGCTTTTAAAGCATTCATCACATTGTTGAAATTAATCCATTTTAATTTTTGTATCCACTTATTCAATCACATTATATACAAATATTGTCTTATTTGCCCAAGTAGAACATAAAGTCATCCTGATCAGGCACTCTGCCTTATGTACCTTTCTTCTTTCTTAATTCTTAGGGTACACCTCCTCTACAAAATGGACTAAAAAAGGAGTTGGTAAACGTGTTAGATCTCAATTACTACCTAATAAATTAGCACAAATTTGGCAGATTAAAATAACATACATTTATTATTTCATAGTCAGGAGTCTAGAAACTGCTTAAGTGCTCCTATGCTCAGGGTCTTAATATGCTGCAATCAAGCTGTCTACTAAAACTGTGATCCTAAATAAAGTTCTATTCCATGCTTATGTGGATATGGGAAAATTCATTTTCTTGTAGCTTTAAAACATGTGGCTTGGCTCTTTAAGGACAGCAGGGAAGAAGAAACCCCTAATATCTTCTATCTCTATCTAGACCCTCTTATACAGTGCTCACTTGATTAGATAAGATTTAGCTAGGAAACTTTCCTTTTGAATACCTTAGAGGCAAATGATTAGAGGTCCTAATTGTATCAGTAAAATATTTTCACCTCTGCCATGTAATGTAACATTATTATAGGAGTGATATCCCATCAGCTTTGCTATGTCCTATTGCTTAGGAAAAAGTTACAAGTCCTTGCCACACTAAACGGGAGTGAGTTGCACAAGGATATGGGTCAGTAAGGGCCATCTTAGAATTCCCTTTACCATAGGGAATAATAAATAATAATGATACATGTTTGCATAATTCATTAAAATGACAAAAAAACATCGATGCAGTTGCACACATTATATCATTGAACAAGCTGGCAGGGAGTAGTCAACATGTGTGTTCACCAAGCATGCAGTACATGTCTCCGTCATAACACTGCAAATTGGATAATCAATGTTGTTTTCCAATTTTTCTAAGTTCTTAGGTTCTTGACATTTGTCTTTAATGAGTTGCTGTCTTTCCACTGCCTAACAATATATTTGGTTCATAATGAGATTTGAACTGTGGATTAATAGACATACTAAAACTCAAAGGAAATGTAAAATATTAAAAATGGTAATTGAAGGGAAAACACCAGCATTCAGAATGAATGATAAGTGTGTCTAAACTGAAAGATACGGAGTTCTAAATTTATGCATGGGAGCATAAAATGTTAGTTGACATGTTAGGAACATTTCTGCACTCAGATTTATTTGCTGTTTCTTAAAATCTTTGATCAAACCTTTCCAAGGTGTTGAAATTACCGTAACTCCATGTTATATTTTCACTGAAAACAGGAAGTATATATAGTACAAAGCAAATTTCCTAAGGGCATAATGTATTTATGGCTCAAAGAATTTTATATTTCAGGGGTTTTTTTTTACTCTGATTTACAAGAATAGTCTGTGCTTAATGAGCTAACAAATTCCTTGAAAGCTTGTTTTCTCAACTCCAGCATACAACAAGACAATAAAAACAAAACTCAAAGGGGAAAAATAGTATTGGCCTGTCTTCTTTGTTGTGGCTGGCAGACAATAATTGTCTTAGTACCAATTCATAGAATGTTAATGCAGCATTTAAACAGCATATTAGTGCATCCCTTCTATGGAAGAAAATTTATTTCCAGTTTTCTCCTCTTATGAATCTCTTTATATAATAAAGTAGTTGTAAATGTAAGCATGGCAGAGAAATGAAGTACATTTGTTTCATAATGTATTATATTATCTCACAAATTTGTTGTTTTATTAAAAGCAGAATAATTTTGCAGAATAGGCTAAAGATCCTTTCTGTAAGCAGATTTTATTATATGATTTGTTTTAAAATTTAGAATTAATTTTTAATTACTCTAGCAAGTTCTATTTCAAATAGCTTATCTATTTCTTGAAAGGATAATGTGAGGTACAGTTAAAAGATGTCTGCTGTTCCTACAGCAAGTAAATCAAAACTTAGGGCATTTTATTTTTTAACACATATTTTATGAAACTCTTAAAAATAAAGCTGGCTATGTAAAATAAAATATTTATTCAGGCAAACAAATTGCTCTGAAAACAAGTTTGTTTTTGTTTTGTTTTTTCCTCTCAATTGAGCAGCAAAAAGTTTTTAAAAATCTGTACTTTAAATTTTTTTCTGAAATGAACTATATAAACACAACATTTATAATAGAGAATGGAATGCTATAATTTAAAGCAGATAATTTTATTTTAGCCTATATATGCAAAACCTGTGTATGATAATTATGATAATTCTTGAGCACATTACTTAAACATTCCTTGCATTGGTTTATTCACATAAAGATGATAAAACATATACCTCATTTTTTCATGCTGAGTTCACCATGTTGCACAACAAATCTCTCAATCTTATCCCGCTTGTCTAACTCAAATTTTGTACCCATTACTCATTATTTCCCCAATCCTCCCAGCACACAGCCCCAGGGAACCGTCACTGTACTCTGTTTCTATGAGTTAGTGGTTTTTAGACTATACAAGTGATATCATGTGGTATTACTTTTTCTGTGCCTGGCTTATTTCACTTAACATATGCCCTCCAGGTTCATCCATGATGTCTCAAATGACAAAATTTCCTTCTTATTTAAAGACTGAATTGTATTCCATTTTATACATGTGACACATTTTCTTTATAGATTTGTCTGTTGATGAACACTTAGGTTGATTCCATATTTTGGCTATTGAAAATAATGCGGTAAACATGGGAGTACAGCTTTCTCTTCAACATACTGATTTCACATCCTTCACATATACACCCAGTAGGAATTGTTGGACCACATGGTAGTTATAATTTTTGAGGAATATCTATACTGTTTTCCATAATGGCTCTATTAATTTACATTTTCACCAAGAATATACTAAGGTTCCCTTTTATCCACATCCTGTTCAACACTTTGAAATTTTGTCCTTTTGATAAAAGCCATTCTAATAGATGTAAGGTGATATCTTATAGTTTAATTTGTAATTACTTGATGATTAGCAATGGTGGGCATTTTCATATACCTGTTGGCCAAATGTATATGTCTTTTTATTTTTGAAAAATGTCTGTTCAGGTCCATGGCACATTTTTAAACCAAGATATATGTTAATTAGTTTTATGTACCCATTCTACAATGTATGTCAAAACATAATGTACACCACATATATACAATTTTTGTCAATTAAAAACAAAAATACATACCTTAGAAAATTGTTGTGAATGTTAAATGGAAAATTATATATAAGGTATATAGAATGATTCCTTTCATGGTGTAAACTGTTTAAGCATTGCAAGTATTATTATTATTGTATCTTGTTTAGACTTGTTTTGTAAGTATAGATATTTTTGCTATAATGTAAAAAATAAAAAATGTAGTCAATTACATTTTAACAAAATCACAATGTAGCAAGACTTTACACAATAGGATATGTAAAGATCAATAATAATAACAGCATATGTTTCTCTAATATTTTCTATACATCTTTATGCCTAAATTGTAGCAAGTCATATGCTATGCAGATCTAGTAACTGAGGTTAAGTGATGTTTAAAAGCTTACTTCCGAATCACAAAATAATTGGCAAAAGTGAGATTGACTATGGTTTTCAAATACAAATTCCACTCTTTTCTTTTTTTTCTTTTTTTTTATTATACTTTAAGTTCTAGGGTACATGTGCACAACGTGCAGGTTTGTTACATACATATACATGTGCCATGTTGGTGGGCTGTACCCATTAACTCGTCATTTACATTAGGTATATCTCCTAATGCTATTCCTCCCTCCTCTCCCCACCCCACAGCAGGCCCCAGTATATGATGTTCCCCTTCCTGTGTCCAGGTGTTCTCATTGTTCAGTTCCCACCTATGAGTGAGAATATGCTGTAATTGGTTTTCTGTTCTTGCAATAGTTTGCTGAGAATTATGGTTTCTAACTGCATCCATGTCCCTACAAAGGACATGAACTCATCCTTTTTTATGGTTGCATGGTATTCCATGGTGTATATGTGCCACATTTTCTTAATCCATTCTGTCATTGATGGACGTTTGGGTTGGTTCCAAGTCTTTGCTATTGTGAATAGTGCCACAATAAACATACGTGTGAATGTGTCTTTATAGCAGCATGATTTATATTCCTTTGGGTACGTACCCAGTAATGGGATGGCTGGGCCAAATGGTATTTCTAGTTCTAGATCCTTGAGGAATCACCACACTGTCTTTCACAATGGTTGAACTACTTTACACTCCCACCAACAGTGTAAAAGTATTCCTATTTCTCCACATCCTCCCAGCACCTGTTGTTTCCTGACTTTTTAATGATAGCCATTCTAACTAGTGTGAGATGGTATCTCATTGTGGTTTTGATTTGCATTTCTCTGATGGCGAGTTATGATGAGCATTTTTTCATGTGTCTATTGGCTGCATAAATGTCTTCTTTTGAGAAGTGTCTGTTCATATCCTTTTCCCACTTTTTGATGGAGTTGTTTGTTTTTTCTTTGTAAATTTGAGTTATTTGTAGGTTCTGGATATTAGCCCTTTGTCAGATGAGTAGCTTGCAAAAATTTTCTCCCATTTCATAGGTTGCCTGTTCACTCTGATGGTAGTTCACTTGATGGTTTCTTTTGCTGTGCAGAAGCTCTTTAATTAGATCCCATTTCCCAATTTTGGCTTTTGTTGCCATTGCTTTTGGTATTTTAGACATGAAGTCCTTGCCCATGCCTATGTCCTGAAGGTATTGCCTAGGTTTTCTTCTAGGGTTTTATGGTTTTAGGAATAACATTTATGTCTCTAATTCATCTGGAATTAATTTTTGTATAAGGTGTCAGGAAGGGATGCAATTTCAGCTTTCTACATATGGCTAGCCAGTTTCCCTAGTACCATTTATTAAATAGGGAATCCTTTCCCCATTTCTTGTTTTTGTCAGGTTTGTCAAAGATCAAATGATTGTAGATGTGTGGTATTATTTCTGAGGCCTCTGTTCTGTTCCATTGGTCTATATCTCTGTTTTGGTACCAGTACCATGCCATTTTGGTTACTGTAGCCTTGTAGTATAGTTTGAAGTCAGCTAGCCTGATGCCTCCAGCTTTGTTCTTTTGGCTTAGGATTGTCTTGGCAATGTGGGCTCTTTTTGGGTTCCATATGAACTTTAAAGTAGTTTTTTCCAATTCTGTGAAGAAAGTCATTGGTAGCTGAATGGGTTGGTATTGAATCTGTAAATTACCTTGGGCAGTATGGCCATTTTCACGATATTGATTCTTCCTATCCATGAGCATGGAATGTTCTTCCATTTGTTTGTGTCCTCTTTTATTTCACTGAGCAGTGGTTTGTAGTTCTCCTTGAAGAGGTCCTTTACATCCCTTGTAAGTTGGATTCCTATGTATTTTATTCTCTTTGAAGCAATTATGAATGGGACTTCTCTCATGATTTAGCTCTCTGTTTGTCTGTTATTGGTGTATAAGAATGCTTGTGATTTTTGCACATTGATTTTGTATCCTGAGACTTTTTTGAAGTTGCTCATCAGTTTAAGGAGATTTTGGGCTGAGATGATGTGGTTTTCTAAATATACAATCATGTCATCTGCAAACAGGTACAATTTGACTTTCTCTTTTCCTAAGTGAATACCTTTTATTTCTTTCTCTTGCCTGATTGCCCTGGCCAGAACATCCAACATTATGTTAAATAGGAGTGGTGAGAGAGGGCATCTCTGTCTTGTGCCAGTTTTCAAAGGGAATGCTTCCAGTTTTTGCCTATTTAGTATGATATTGGCTGTGGGTTTGTCATAAATAGTTCATTATTTTGAGATACGTTCCATCAATAATGAATTTATTGAGAGTTTTTAGCATGAAGGGCTGTTGAATTTTGTCAAAGGCCTTTTCTGCATCTATTGAGATAATCATGTGGTTTTTGTCTTTGGTTCTGTTTATATGCTGGATGATGTTTATTGATTTGCGTATGTTGAACCAGCCTTGCATACCAAGGGTGAAGCCCACTTGATCATGGTGGATAAGCCTTTTTGATGTGCTGTTTGATTTGGCTTGCCAGGTTTTACTGAGGATTTTTGCATTGATGTTCATCAGGGATATTGGTCTAAAATTTTCTTTTTTTTGTTGTGTCTCTGCAAGGCTTTGGTATCAGGATGATGTTGGCCTCATAAAATGAGTTAGGGAGGATTCCCTCTTTTCCTATTCATTAGAATACTTTCAGAAGGAATGGTAGCAGCTCCTCCTTGTACCTCTGGTAGAATTTGACTGTGAATCCGTCTGGTCCTGGGATTTTTTTGGTTGGTAAGGTATTAATTATTGCCTCAATTTCAGAGTTTGTTATTAGTCTATTCAGGGAATCACCTTCTTCCTGGGTTAGTCTTGGGAGAGTGTATTTGTCCAGGAATTTATCCATTTCTTTCAGGTTTTCTATTTTACTTGCATAGAGGTGTTTATAGTATTTTCTGATGTAGTTTGTATTTCTGTGGGATCAATGGTGATATATCCTTTATCATTTTTATTATGTCTATTTGATTCTTCTCTCTTTTCTTCTTTATTAGTCTTGCTAGCAGTCTATCAATTTTGTTGATTGTTTCAAAAAACCAACTCCTGGATTCATTGATTTGTTAAAGGGTTTTTGTGTGTGTGTGTGCGTGTGTTTGTGTGTCTTTAGCTCCTTCAGTTCTTCTCTGATCTTAGTTATTTCTTGCCCTCTGCTAGCTTTTCAATGTGTTTGCTCTTGTTTCTCTAGTTCTTTTAATTCTGATGTTAGGGTGTCAATTTTAGATCTTTCCTGCTTTCTCTTGTGGACATGTAGTGCTACAAATTTCCCTCTACACACTGCTTTAAATGTGTCCCAGAGATTCTGGTATGTTGTTTCTTTGTTCTCATTGGTTTCAAAGAACATCTTTATTTCTGCTTTCATTTCGTTATGTACCCAGTAGTCATTCAGGAGCAGGTTGTTCAGTTTCCATGCAGTTGAGCAGTTTTGAGTGACTTTCTTAATCCTGAGTTCTAGTTTGATTGCACTGTGGTCTGAGAGACAGTTTGTTATAATTTCTGTTCTTTCATATTTGTTGAGGAGTGCTTTACTTCCAACTATATGGTCAATTTTGGAATAAGTGTAATGTGGTGCTAAGAAGAATGTATATTTGATGTGGTGCTGAGAAGAATGTATATTCTGTTGATTTCGGGTGGAGAGTTCTGTAGATGTCTATTAGATCTGCTTGGTGCAGAGCTGAGTTCAATTCCTGGATATCCTTTTTAACTTTCTGTCTTGTTGACCTGTCTAATATTGATAGTGGAGTGTTGAAGTCTCCCATTATTATTGTGTGGGAGTCTAAGTCTCTTTGTAAGTCTCTAAGGACTTGCTTCATGAATCTGGGTGCTCCTGTATTTGGGGTGTGTGTGTGTGTGTATATATATATATATGTAATAGTTAGCTCTTCTTGTAGAATTGATCCCTTTACCATCATGTATTGGCCTTCATTGTCTCTTTTGAGCTTTGTTGGTTTAAAGTCTGTTTTATCAGAGACTAGGATTGCAACCCCTGCTTTTTTTTTTTTTTTTTCTTTCCATTTGCTTGGTAGATCTTCCTCTACCCCTTTATTTTGAGCCTATGTGTGTCTCTGCATGTGAGATGGGTCTCCTGAATACAGCACACTGATGGGTCTTGACTCTTTATCCAATTTACCAGTCTATGCCTTTTAATTGGACCATTTAGCCCATTTATATTCAAGGTTAATATTGTTGTGTGAATTTGATCCTGTCATTATGATGTTAGCTGGTTATTTTGCTTGTTAGTTGATGCAGTTTCTTCCTAGCATCAATGGTCTTTACATTTTGGCATGTTTTTGCAGTGGCTTGTACCTGTTGTTCCTTTCCACGTTTAGTGCTTCCTTCAGAAGCTATTGTAGGGCAGACCTGGTGGTGACAAAATCTCTCAGCATTTGCTTGTCTGTAAAGGATTTTATTTCTCCTTCACTTATGAAACTTAATGTGGCTAGATATGAAATTTTGGGTTGAAAATTCTTTTCTTTAAGAATGTTGAATATTGGTCCCAACTCTATTCTGACTTGCAGAGTTTCTGCCAAGAGATCTGCTGTTAGTCTGATGGGCCTCCCTTTGTGGGTAACCAGACCTTTCTTTCTGGCTACGCTTAACATTTTTCCCTTCATTTCAACTTTGATGAATCTTTATGTGTCTTGGAGTTGCTCTTCTCGAGGAGTATCTTTGTGGTGTTCTTTGTATTTCCTGAATTTGAATGTTGGCCTGCCTTGCTATATTAGGAAATTCTCCTGGATGATATTTTGCAGAGTGTTTTCCAACTTGGTTCCATTCTCCCCCTCACTTTCAGGTATACCAATCAAATGTAGATTTGGTCTCTTCACATAGTCCCATATTCCTTGGAGGCTTTGTTCATTTCTTTTTACTCTTTTTTTCTCTAAACTTCTCTTCTTGCCTCATTTCATTCATTTGATCTTCAATCACTGATACCCTTTCTTCCAGTTGATCAAATCGGTTACTGAAACTTGTGTGTTTGTCATGTAGTTCTCGTGCCATGGTTTTCAGTTCTATTAGGTCATTTAAGCACTTCTCTACATTGTTTATTCTAGTTAGCCATTTGTCTAATCTTTTTTCAGGTTTTTTGCTTCTTTGCAATGGATTCGAATTTCCTCCTTTAGCTCGGAGAAGTTTGATCATCTGAAGTCTTCTTCTCTCAACCCACCAAAGTCATTCTCTGTCCAGCTTTATTCCATTGCTGGTGAGGAGCTGCGTTCCTTTGGAGGGGGAGAGGTGCTCTGATTTTTAGAATTTTCAGCTTTTCTGCTCTGTTTTTTCCCCATCTTTGTGGTTTTATCTACCTTTGGTCTTTGATGATGGTGACGTACAAATGGGGTTTTGATGTGGATGTCCTTTCTGTTCGTTAGTTTTCCTTCTAACAGTCAGGACCCTCAGCTGCACGTCTTTTGCATTTTGCTGTAGGTCCACTCCAAACCCTGTTTGCCTGGTTATCAGCAGCAGAGGCTGCAGAAGAGTGAATGTTGCTGAACAGCAAATGTTGCTGCGTGATCGTTCCTCTGGAAGCTTCATCTCAGAGGGGTACCCGGCCATGTGAGGTGTCAGTCTGCCTGTACTGGGGGGTGCCTCCCAGTTAGGCTACTCAGGAGTCAGGGACCCACTTGAGGAGGCAGTCTGTCCGTTCTCAGATCTCAAGCTCCGTGCTGGGAGAACCACTCCTCTCTTCAAAACTGTCAGACAGGGACATTTAAATCTGCAAAGGTTTCTGCTGCCTTTTATTTGGCTATGCCCTGTCCCCAGAGGTGGAATCTACAGAGACAGGCAGGCCTCCCTGAGCTGCGGTGGACTCCACCCAGTTCAAACTTCCCGGCCACTTTGTTTACCTACTTAAGTCTCAGCAGTGGCAGGCACCCCTCTACTAGCCTTGCTGCCACCTTGCAGTTAGATCTCAGACTGATGTGCTAGCAATGAGGGAGGCCCTGGGGGCTTGGGACCCTCTGAGCCAGGTGCAGAATATAATCTCCTGGTGTGCCATTTGTTAAGACCCTTGGAAAAGGGCAGTATCAGGATGGGAGTGACTCGATTTTCCAGGTGCTGTGTGTCATGGTTTTCCTTAGCTAGGAAAGGGAATTCCCTTACCCCTTGCACTTCCCAGGTGAGGCGATGCCTTGTCCTGCTTCAACTCTCACTCAGGTGGTTGCACCCACTGTCCTGTACCCACTGTCCAACACGCCTTAGTGAGATGAACCTGGTACCTCAGTTGGAAATGCAGAAATCACCCATCTTCTGTGTCGCTACTGCTGGAAGCTGGAGCTGTTCCTATTTGGCCATCTTGGAACTGCTTTCTCCCCCAAATTCCATACTTTTCATTGTAATTGAAACGTATAAATAGTAATTACCATTTTAAAAATATTTGTATTATTTATCTCCTCATTAAACTAGTTATGATTGTTTCCTTATTTGAGATCTGGACTTTTGTAGGAATATTTTAATTCAAAATTTGTAAAGAAGGGTAATTTATCAGATAAACAGAAATAAGAAATGGGGGGGAGGTTACATTTTAAACTCAGACTTTTGAAATGAGCATATTGAATTGAATTGGACATATACAATTCTCCTACACATGTAATGGAATAGAAGAAGAGACTTGAAAATAAATGGCAATCATAAATTGCTTAACTTCAAATTATTACAATTTATGAGCTCTGTATTGGGAGTAAAGAGTAAATGGAAAAAAAAAAAGACTTTCACAAGAAGGTAAGGCTTAAAGTTGATAAAATGTTGTTAATATTGCTAAAGGTAAAAAATGTATATTAATATATGAGCAGCAGGAACACACTTTTGATATATCTGTAACTTCTCTCACATAGTGACTAGTAAAAGTTTATTTTCTGTTTCTAGAGCATTATTACAGGCTTTGCATTATGAGAATATAAAAGAATACATTTCTATTTATGGTATGAGAGCACATAGTAGTCATTCTTATGGTCCTCTTGAAGGAATAACATATAAATATGTTCTGCTAATATTACTGCTTTACAATCATATTGAATTAATTTCTGCCTTTAAATATTATGACATTTATTTCAGTCACTATGGAGCTAGACTTTCCAAATGCACTTTGAAATGGAATGGGAAATTGACATAGATTGAGGAGAGCTAAGGTGTGAGTCAGTTATTTTGACATTTATATGAAAAAAAATAGTTTCCACTGGTTCTACTACTTTCTAATATCTGAAAATTTTGACACTGTTCAAGAAGAAATAACAATTCTAGGAAGAACATAGTTACAAATGCATTGTTGATTTGTTATGACTACATTTCTAAGTTATGTAGGAAAAATTGCCATGCCTTTAATAGCTCAAATTTTTTATGGGGTATGGTAGGTATCATTGTAGGTGAAAAATTTAACTTTGTCTTCAAAAACATCTTAATAAAATTTGAAACAAAAATTGAAAATCTGATTATGTAGGATACCAAGTGTCGAAAGATAGGGCAAAAGATAAATATAGCTTCCCTTAATGAGAGTAAAGCATTTCTACCCCTGAGAGATGAAAAGAACGCAAGATAAGGAGCCAAAGTGCAGTGGAAATAAAGGTTTGCAACACAGTAGAATCCTAGAAACCTACAAAATCCTATCCTAGTGACTCCTTGGTCATTCTTAATAGGAGATTTTTAGATTTTATTTTATTTAATTTCTAAGCACTATAACTGACTCTTAGACAACATGAGGGTTAGGGTTATGGATGCCCTGCAGGGTCAACGATTTGTGTATAACTTTTGACTCCCTCAAAACTTAATTACTAATAGTCAACTGTTGACCAGAAGCCTTATCAATAGTATAGTCAGTTTGCTTATATTTTGTATGTTATATGTATTTATGCTGTATAAAGTAAGCCAGATAGAAGGAAATATCACTGAGAAAAATCATAAGGAATATAAAATATATTTACTATTTATTAAGTGGAGGTGGATCAATTTGAAGGTCTTTGTCTTCACTGTCTTCACATTGAGTAGGATATAAAGGGGAGGAAAAGGTGGATCTAGTCTTGCTATTTCAGGAGTGGTAGAAGTGAAGAGGTCGAGGAGGTGATAGGAGACACAGGAGGTGTGGGCACACTTGGAGAAACTTTATGGAAATACATCGTGATTTCTTTCTGACTCTTCTGCTTTTTTTTTTTCCCTCTAAAAATGTTTATATATGGCACCAATCCTTCCCCTGTTTGTTTTAGTTTTAGTGTCTATATTATAGAATGGTCCATGTTTCAAAATAGGTCAAAAGCAATCTTAAATAGTCTTAACTCTTCTGCCAGATTCTCCAACATCAGTTTGTTCTCTGGCATTGCTTCTACTGCTTCTACAACCTTATTTTTCATCGTCTGGCACTAGTTTTGAAGCACTCATCTCCATCAAGTCATCTTCTGTTAATTCCTCTATCATGGTGTCTAACAGCATTCTTGAAACCCTTCATTCCCTACCTTTTTTTTTTTTTTTTTGTCATAGCCACAATTTATTTCATGATTTCCTCGGTTATCTCATTGTAAATCACGTGAAGTCAGGCATAACCTCTGGACATAGCTTTCTCCAGCAGGAATTTATTGTTTCAGGCTTGATGGCTTTCATATCTTTTTCTATAGCAAAGATGGCATATTCAATGGGGTAATCCTCACAGACTCTTATGCTGTTCTATCAGGGTTCTTCTTTTTGGCATTGATGATTGTTTCCACAGAGTACCATGTATAATAAGCCTTTAAAGGTCCTAATGAGTCCCTGATCTAGAGGCTGAATTTGAGATACTACATTTGGGGGCAAGTAGAATATTTCAGTACCTTCAGTGTTAAACTCACGGGGTTCTTAGTGTCCAAGAGCATTGTCCAATATCAGAAAACATTAAATGGAAGTCCCTGACTGGCAAGATACTTCCTGACTTCAGGAATAAAGTGTTGATGAAACTAATCAGAAAAAAAAGATTCTCATTGTCCAGGGCTTTTTGTTGTAAAACCAAAAGACTTCCCTCTGATGTTTATCTTTTTCCTTCAAGGCTCAGAGGTCAGCAGCTATAAGGTAAGGTCAACCCTGATCGTAAAACCGATTGTATTTGAACAAAGCAGTAGAGTTAGCCTATCCTTTCCTGTCTTAAATCCTGGCTTGCTTCTCTTCTTTACTAATAAATGTCCTTTGTGCCATTTTATTCCAGAATAGGACATATTCATCTGCACTAAAAACTGTCCAGGCAGATATCCTTTCTCCTCAATAATTTTCTTAACGGTGTCTGGGGACTTTGCTGATTCCTGGTCAACAGAAGATATTTCTCTTGTTAACTGACATTTTTTAAACTAAATATCTTTCTAAAATTATCAAATCATTCTTTGCTGGCATTAAGTTCTCCAACTTTAGATCCTTCACCTTCCTTTTACATTAAGTTGTCATAAAAGGACTTCACGTTTTTTCAAATTGTGTTAGAGTCTATAGGTATGCCTTTCTTAGAGCAATCCCATACCTACATAAAAGCTGCATTTTCAATATGAGATGAAAAGATATTTTCAAAAAGCATAAGATTTTCATGCTTTGTGGTGTTGCTGTAGTGACAGCTTCACAAATTTTCTTTTCTTTTTTCACAATGCCCTATGCTGGATTTATCTATCTTGAAATGGCAGACAACCACAGCTGCAGACCTCAATGTATGATACCTATCAAGCAATTCAAGTTTTTTCTTGCAATGTCATGACTTTTTTCTGCTTCTTGGGAGGACTTCCAGCATCACTAGTGGCTATTCATATGAGTTCCATGGTGTTATTCAAAGTTTATGGTATTGCACTAAACTCAATGAAAAACACATGAGAGCTGTGAGAGATCCCTTTTTAATGCAATGTATGACTACTGGAAAGACAAACTGCTCTCACGAAGACAACTAGCATGTTGTCATGGCATTTCAGTAGATACTAGCAACACATGAGCACACTGCAATAGCAATAGGAGGTGTCTATGAAATTATCACATTACTGCATTATCTAATAACATATGTGATACATAATGTACCACAGTAGTACATTATGTAATATCAAACTGCTCACGTGTAGACAACTAGCATCACATGGCCTTTTTGGTAGATACTAGCAACACATGAGAACACTGCTGTAGCAACAGGAGGTAGCTATGAAATTATCACAGTAGTACATTATGTAATACCATTAATTTTATGCCATTACAATTTCATACTTCATTTTTATGTTTCTTTACATTTGTCTCAATTACAAATGGAGCCATGAATGGTGTGTATGTGAGTTCATAAGTTTTGACAAAGTTTAACATTTTATAATAGATTTCTGTATATTTTATGCCAGTAAGTCATAAAATAAACTAGTATCTACATATATTGTATGCATTTATAACATGCCGTATTCTTATTTTAAAAATTTTTTAGGCAAACTTTCATCTGTGAGGTTTTCAAATTGTCAAAAATCTCCAAAAATATTTCCCATATATTTATTTTAAAAATCCAAATATGAGTGGACCCGCACAATTCAAAGCCATGTTTCTCAAGATTCAATTGTATTCAGCACTGTTGACAATTCTCTTGTTTAAACATACCTAGCTCAGAGTTGTGATGCACACTGCTCACCTGGATTCCCCCACTGGCCACTAAATTTCAGTCATCTTTGGTAGGATTAGCTAATCCTTATTCAGAGTTCCTCATGGTTTAGTTTTAGGTTTTTACCTCTTTTAACTCCATGCACTGAATGAAAAAAAAACCCGGCTAATTCAGTTATTGAGAAAGAGTCATATGGCTCCAATTAAATGCAAAGTGCTATGATAGTAGTCTTGCAAGGTGTTAAGGAAGAATAAAACATGGATATACTTATTATTTAGCCATAATAAGTTATAGCAAATATATAAATTATATTAATAGGATGTTTAGAGTATAGCCCAAGCAGTTAACAATTGGCTCAAACATGTCAAAAGTTTCTGAAGTCAATTATCTAATAGAAAATGAAATGGTTTAGTGGACTGAAAATTAACTAGGAACCAGTTGTCAGGTTTTTTTGTTGTTGTTGCTGTTGTTGTTGTTATTTACTACATACTAACAAGAAGAATTATCTCTTTGCGTGATTAGATATATAGAAAACTGCAGGAAGCAATTAAGTAGATTTCTACTGACTAGATAAAAAGGAAAACCTAAGTTTGATTAGAACAAGTAATTGTGATCATTACAGAAAAATTTTGCTGCAAGCTACTGGACCTGCATTCTTTCAATGGATGAGGTTGATTTCCATGGGAACTAGAATACATTCATCAGCAAATAGTGAAAAGCAGAAGAGAATCTATGCGAAGTCGCTTTCCACTATAGCATTATCATGTTTTAGGTAGTAGAAAATAAACTGGAAATTACAGAAACAAACAACTTTTGGATGTGTCTGGTTTTGTGATGAGGGGTTGAATATAAACAATAAACTGCAGGCACTGAAAAAAAAAAAAAAACAGATTGCAATTAAAGTTATTGAGGAAAATAAAATGATTTGAGCCTGAGACTCCATCTTTGGTCTTGTGACTGAATTTTCATTTTTATAAGGAGGTTCATGAGGTACAAGAAATATACATCTACAAATCATACATGTTAATGGTATAGATAATGTGTATGTAAAACATTTTTATGAATTCCACGTATCTATTTATTTTTCTTGGAAAATGTGAGTTAATTTGGTAAACTTTTATATCCGCAGCAATTATATTGTTGCAAGTGATAAGATGTAGTTCTGACATTAATGTTTCTTAATATTTTTATTCACATTCATGAATAAGGTGAAAATAGCAAAGACATTAGTCAGAAATTCAGTCTTTTTTTTTTTTTTTTTTTTTTTTTTTTTGCGATGGAGTCTCGCTCTGTCACCAGGCTGGAGTGTAGTGGCGCAACCTTGGCTTACTATAACCTCCGCTTACCAGGTTCAACCAATTCTCCTGCCTCAGTCTCCAATATCAGATGGGTATTACAGGTGCACACCACCATGCCCAGTTAATTTTTGTATTTTTAGTAGAGACAGGGTTTCACCATCTTGGCCAGGATGGTCTTGAGCTTGTGAACCGCCTGCCTCAGCCTCCCAAAATGTTGGGATTACAGGTGTGAGCCAACACACCCAGCCAGAACTTTATGTTCAACGACTTAACATAAACCTCCACAACCCTAAATATCTACTTTTTGTTTTATTTTGTTTACAAAGTGTTCTCATACATGTTTTAAATATTTTTTTTTTATTTTTCTTTTAAAAATTTTAATTCTACATCAGCAAATACCACATTATGTTTCATTGTGTTTCCGAAATTAGTTCCTTCTGGTGCGTTCTTTGTCTCGCTGACTTCAAGAATGAAGCCGCAGACCCTCAGGGAGAGTGTTATAGTTTTTAAAGACGGTGTGTCCGGAGTTTGTTCCTTCAGATGTTCAGATGTGTCCAGAGTTTCTTCCTTCCAGTGGGTTCATGGTCTCACTGACTTCAGGAATGAAGTGGCAGAACCTCACGGTGTGTATTATGGCTCACAAAGGTAGCGTGGACCCAAAAAGTGAGGAGCTGCAAGATTTACTGTGAAGAGCTAAAGAACAAACGCTCCACAGTGTGGAATGGGACCCAAACTGGTTGCTGCTGCTGGCTCAGGAGGCAGCTTTTATTTCCTTATTTGCCCCCACCCACATCCTGCTGATTGGTCCATTTTACAGAGCACTGATTGGTCCACTTTACAGACTGCTGATTGGTTCATTTTTACGGAGAGCTGATTGGTGTTTTTATAAACCTTTAGCTAGACAGAAAAGTTCAAGTCCCCACCCCACTGGGAAGCCCAGCCAGCTTCACCTCTCAGTTGTTTAATAATATGCAGATTCATTATTTATCTTAATATTCCATTATTGATGGATATTGGATTATTTCTGACCTTATCTCTATTTTTGAACAGAATATTTCTATCATTATAAAACTTATACATTAAAAATGAAATAAAGGACAAACAGGATTAGTCATTATTATTAAATATTAATAAGTTTCTCACTCCTACGTAATAAAATTGATTTTTCGCACACTAGATAAGTTATGAAATGAAGTTTTAGTGCTTCCGTATACAACTTGGACCAATATGTATTATTTTGTCTCAGGTAAATAGGCCTTTACTTAGTTCACAGAGAGTAGAAGAAAAAGGAAGAGAGAGTAAGTAAAACAGAGAGAGAGATTCTACCCTATACTTTTATAAGCTGATCAGAATAGATAGTTTAAAAAATCACAACTCTCATTTTCTTTTTTAAAAATTATTGTGTACTAGAGCTAACATTTAGAAGACCAGGTTTTGCCTGGCATAGCTGTTATTACCTTGATATAATAAGGAAACTATTTCCCAGATTTTACAACGTAAGTTTTTTTTTTTTTTTAACTATGCTTTATGCATCATTTGAAGTTAAATGATGCATCCTAGAAATTCTAACACAAGAAACTCTCTCTTCTGTTCAAATATGGCTTGACTGATGTCTTCCTGCCTCAAGTGTATTACGTAAAAAGCAGAGTGCAAAGAGAACAGCTGTCAGGGTGAGAAGTCTGAACACATTTTTGAAAGTATCCTGGTGCTGACAAAATGCATTTAGTCATGCTCAAGCTTCATGAAATTGAGTTTATTAGATTAGAATTTTAAATCATATGGCTAAGAAAATTATTTGTATCTAAACCATTAAATAAAACAAAGATATAAGGCTATAAAAAGATGTTAAGATTTTAATAAATGAGTTCATTTTTTCTTTCAAACTGTCATGTTTTTCTTTTCTAAGAAACTGAAAATAGGGGAACTCTGATAACTCATTTATTGTACTGCAGTCTGAAATAGTGAGAAAGAACAGAGACTGGTGCTTGAGCATTGACTTGTTTCTTCTTCTTTCCTACTAAACTTAACAACCTCATTTGTTTTCATGGGAATTATGTGTGGCACCATAGAGATAATTGTCCCATAGTCTGAGATAGGACGTTGCAACCCATAACCCTGAGAGACAACTAGAATTCAATTAGGGGAACAAAAACTGATTTTTTTTTTTCTGTATTAGCATTTGGTAGTTTCCTCAGTATTATCCAAGAAGTTTCCATCTTTTTACAGAATAATTAACTCCTAGTAAAATACCTGGAAACCAATAACAAAATATGTCAACAGAAAATATAATTAACAATCACATACTTTAAGACCAAGCCCAGAAAAAGATTCTACAAGAAAAACAACAACAACAAAAGAAACCCCTGGTGAATATAAATACCAAAGTCCCAAACAAAATACCAGCAAACCAATTTCAATGGTACAGTAGAACTATCATGACTAAGTGAAATTTATCCTTAATATTCAGTGATGGCTCAAAATAGGTGAATCAATTATTGTGATACACTAAATTAACAGAATGGAGAGTAGAATCACTTTATCATCTCAGTAGATACAGAAAAGTTTTTAACAAAATCCAATGTCCTGTCATAATAAAATCACTGAATAAACTAAGTGTAGAAGGAATTTACCTCAACACGGTAAAATCCATGTAGGAAAAGTCCACAACTAACATTATACTTAAGGATGAAAATCTGAAAGCTTTTCCTCTAACATCAAAAGCTGTTACCATTTGTATTCAACATAATATTGGAATTCCTAAACAGGGAAGTTAGGCAAGAAGAAATACAACACATCAAAATAGTCAAGGAAAAGCAAAATTACCTCTGTTAGCAAATGATATGATCTTCCATGGATAAAATTCTAAAAGCTTCACCAAAAATGTTTGAAATAATAAACCTATTAAGATAGCAGAATACAAAATAAATATACAAAAATCAGTTGTGTTTCTAAACACTAATAATGAACTATCCAAAAAAGAAAAAGAAAAATCCCCTTTATAATAGCCTCAAAAATAATGAAATACTTAGTAATAAACTTAAGCAAACAGTTGAAACAATTGTATACTAAAAATACTACAAAGCATTTATTAAAGAAGATACAGATAAATGGAAAGACATCTGTATTTATGGATTGGAAGACTTTAAATTTTTGAAAAGTCCATATTACCAAAGTGATCACAGATTCTGGCAATCTGTATCAAAACCTCAATGCCATTTTTTTTTTTTACATAAAAGAAAAAAAAAACTTCTAAAATTTGTATAAAACCATAAAAGACTCTGAAGAGCCAAAGCAATCGTAAGAAATAAGAACAAAGCTGGAGGCATCACACTTCCTGATTTAGAAATGTATTACAAAGCTACAATAATTAAAACAGTATTGTACTGGCAAAAAATAGAAATATAGATCCCAGAAACAAACCCACACATATACAGTAAACTGATTTTTGACAAAGATGTCAAGGATACACAATAAGGAAACTAGTCTCTTCAATAAATGGAGTTGAGGAAGCTGGACATATACATGTAAAAGAATGAAATTGAATTTATAACTTTTACTGTACACAAAATTAACTCAGAATTGATTAAATACTTAAATGTTGGACCTGAAAATATAAAGCTCCTAGGAAAAAAAAGGAGAAAAAAATTGTGACTGGTTTTGGTAATGATTTATTGGATATTTCACCAAAAGCACAAACAACCGAAGCAAAAGTAGACAGGTAGGTCTACAGGACACTAAACAGCTTCAGCACACATACACACACACACACACACACACACACACACACAACAGTGAAAAGGCAGCCTTCAGAATGGGAGAAAATATTTTCAAATTATGTATTTGATAAGTGATTAATATCTACACTATATAAGAGACTTCTATTACACAAAAGTAAAACAAACAAACAAAAAAGGATTTGAAAAGAGCTAAAGGGCTTAAATAGACACTTTTCCAAAGACTAAATACAAACAGTCAACAGGGATAGGAAGAGATGTTTAACTATGCATCTCTAATCATAAGGGAAATACAAATGAAAACCATCATATCACCTCTCATTGGTTAAATTGGCTGTTACAAAAACCACCAGAACAACAAAACAAAATATAACAAATGTTATTAAGGGTGTAGAGAAATTAGAACTTTTGTATACTGTGGATAGGAATGTGAAAATGGTATAGCCACTGAAAAAATTAAAAACTACTTAAAAAGTAACTATAGTAGACATCAAACTATCACATGATCCAACAATCCTATATCTGAGTATATATCCAAAAGAATTGAAATCAGAATCTCTAAGATGTATCTGCACTGCCATCTCATCGTGTCATTGCTCACAAAAGCTAAGATATGGAAACAATGTAAACGTCTATAGATGGATGAATGGATAAAGAAAATATGGTATTTACATATATTGGAATAATATTCAGAATCAATAAAGAAAAAAATCCTGCCATATGCAACAAAAAGGATGAACCTGGAGAAAATTATACTAAGAAAAATGTGCCAGTCACAGAAGTATAAATACAGTATAATTCCACTTATTTAAGGTATCTAAAATAGACTCATAGAAACAGAAAGTAGAATAGTGGCTATCAGGAACTAGAGGGAGGGGAGAAAGGGAAGTTACTGTTCAATGGGTATAAAAGTTTCAGTTATGTGAGATAAATATGTTCTAGAGATCTGCTGTACAACATTGTGCTCATAGTTAACAATATTGTATTGTGCATTTAAAATTTTGTTAAGCGGGTCAACCCCATGATAAATAGTTCTTACCATGATCTTAAAAATCACAACACATGTTTACTATGCATAAATATGTAGCTACTAAACATAGAATCTATGACATAAATATTAAGATAAATGCATTCTACCAAATAGACTTGCAGAGATTTATTTGATAATTATATTTAAGCTGTGGGGAATAAAGCTGATTGTATTTTTGCAAATTATGAATTTAACATTATCAGATGGTATTTTACATTTTGATTTCTCCAGAGATTAAACCTTACAAATATGGGATGCTGCATTTTTCATTTTTCTGAAATATGTATTCATTCCACATGTCCCATTAGAAGAACTGTTTATGCAATATAAATCTTGCTTCCCATTATGCATTTTTCTTGTTGTAGGCATTCAAGTAATGTTCTTAAAACACCTTTAACAAAAAGTTCCTCATTAATTAAAATTAATGATCCAAGTCATAAAACGCATTTCCCTTTCCCCATCAGGTCCCTGAGGTCTCACTGAGTGTTATTAGCAAACATTTCATTTTAATGCATGTAACTTCCAACTGGGTTACTTCCCACCTAGCAATTTTGTGGCTAACATATTTGGTGACATGGTTTGACATGTTACTGAGAATAATTTCCCCTATTAGTGTTTATATATTCTTAAGCAAACAAAAACAAAACAAACCAAAAGCTACCTTCCCCCTTCTCACTACTTTACATCCCTTCCACTCTCATAAACAATAATCAGTGCAATATTACCAGGAGAACACTGAAAATTATTCCTCCTCATATTCAGTAAATTCTTTTTATTGTCTCCTTCACATCTGTGAGGTATTTTGTCATCTTACTTAAGGTAGTCCTCTTATAGGGCTTGGCAGCTTTCTCCTTTCCTGGGTTAAGGGTCTTCATTCCTGTGCCCTGAAGCATATTCAGAGCTCTCTTTTTCATTTTCTCAAAGAAGCTGAGGGAACTTGTATATTTAAAAAAGTTTCATATATATATATATATATATATATATCTTTGTAGCTTTTGCTAAAATTCCACAAATCTAAAATCATTTATTAGGAACTCGTAATACAAAAATGAAAAAGAAATATTAATAAAAGAGGGAAAAAAAGGAGAAATAAAAAGAAGCAGAGAAGAGAAGAAGAAGGTAGAGGTAGAAGGAGAAAGTGTGGGATATACAGAGAGGAAAAGAGACAGGAAACAGATGAGCGAAAGGTGAGAGAAGAGCTGGGGGAAGAAAAGACACCTACTCACACTCTACAGTACAATACTGTGTTTAAATTTATAGATGTTAAAACCAGACTAGCTGTTCACATCCAATTCTCACTGCTTCATGACTAAAAGACAGTGAGATATTTGTTCAGCTTTCTCTTGCTTCATCTTTCTCATTTAAAAAATGAGGGACACTATTACTTTATGGTGAGTATTATTAAATATAGACACACAAATGTGCACAGTCCATGGGCTCCTGAGGAGGGAAATCCTTCAACTAGTTTTGAGCCACAAATACCTCAGAAGGTTTTTGTTGATTGATTGTTGATGATTTATAGACACTGATTCATTTCCATTTACTTTGTTCCAGACAACTGAATGACTATTCCGGGCGCCTGCATAACACACGATTAGACAGAGGAGGAGAAAAGATAAGTCATTTGTCAGGGGATATTCGAAGCTTCTAATGCACATTTCTTTCATTCTGCAACCTCCTACCTTCACTTCTCTGATACGCCTTCATCTAAGACTGAATGATTAGATCAGGAGTAGCATGTTCCATGATCATTGTATTTTGTTTGTTATACAATCATTTTTACAGAATGTTATTTAATGTGGTTGCTTATATGTTTGACTACCTTGTTTTAACATTTAATATATTGAGAGCACATCTTAAACCCTGGGACACAGAGACTAAATTTCAGTTTCAGAAATGTTCAATTTTAGAAGTCATAGTACACCCCCCAACACACACACACACACACACACACACACACACACACAAATCACGTACACCTGTAGAAAGCCTTTATGTTAGCCGGTAGCTTCTGTTATCCTAGAGATTTGGGTTATGATGCCCTGTATCTCTTCCTTGTCAATGTAAATTGGCTTCTAATTCCCTCAGAAACTCCAAGATGATATATCCCTACATTTTCTCATCATTTGTAGGCTAGGCTTCATCTTTGGGTGTCCTTGCCCTTTAACTTAACAGCTCTGTCAAGAAATTCAGAGAAAGATGAAAACTATATATTTAGATGTGTGTGTATTCAAAAATCTAAAAGTTTTACCCCCAAAACTTTAACTATTTATACTTTTATCAGGTTATTTCTGTTCGATCATGGAAAGATCCCTTAAATTAGCAAATATGTGTCTTGAATCGGTTGGCAGTGTTTTTAATTCTTTATTTCACGCTTTTAAAATCCAAACAAAATAGTTTCTTAGGCAAATAAATCCAAATATTTTCAATGGCTGGACTTTAATTTTCTATGAGAGTTTATCTCATAGAAAAATTGTACATGCACACACACACACACACACACACACATACATAATGTCTTTCTCATTCTCATTTGAACTCTTAATGTTTACCTTAAAGCATTGAGTAGGCATTATCGTACTTTCCACTGCAGAAATTCTTTAAAACTTGCTTAATGGTTTCACAGTCAAAGCAATTATCTCTATCACTGCCTAACTGGGCAGCTTGTTCTCTAGAGCAAAATTAATAGATATCATTTAATGGTCAGAGCTATTTCTAACCTTTCCATGACTCTAGGGCACTGAAACTGTTTGTTCAATCTCCTGCACTTACATAAAAAGCTGCTGCTAACAGCTTGGATTTAGCATCAATTTTTGATAACAGAAGGTCTTTCACAGCAGGGTCAGTACACTCGGTGTGGTGCAGTACAATGGCAAGAAGAGCTGTCAGTATTATGAAAATGCAACTCAGGACACTGATGTTAAAAAATGTGCAGCCAAGCTTTCTTATGGATGTAACACCGTATCTTCATTCATGCTATCACATATTTTTGAGCTGAAAAGAATGTATTACAAAATAAACGGAAAGAAATGAATGAATCATGAAAACTGTAATTCAAGTACGTGAAGAGGAAATCCAAGCCAATCAAACCAGAATACATAAAACAAAATAGTTTAAAATTTAAGTTTTATGTAAGTAAATATTCAAGTGTATTTCTTCCTGAAAGTAAACATTTTCATAAATAAAAATAATTAATAGTATATATACCTTCTTGACATTTTTTACATTATGGTGAATCTTTATACTAAAATATTTTAGGTCAAAAAATGTAATAAGGATATTTCAGCTCAGAATACAATATGATAAAATAGATACAATACTGGTGAAAAGACTAGCTGTACATTTTATTAGTGCCATGAGAGTATTTTAATAATGTTAGCAATAATTTTTGCTACTGTTCTGCATACCAAGGGAACTGACTCTTCTGAGAAAGATGATTATACTGAGTATTGTATGAATAAATGTAACTATGTTTAAAATACAAATTTTATTTCATTATTCAATAAATCAGTCAACACAAATATAATATGAATCATTTTTAGATTATGATTTGTTCTAAAATGTTATCTTTCATGGAACAGGTTCTGTAATGCTGCAATATGTGTTCATCTCACATCTACTAATAATAAACAGGTTTTTAAAATATTAGAAAATGTCCTCTGGTCTATATTCTGGTATTGAATAAATTATTAGTATCACCAGCTGTATAAAAAATTATAAAAATAATATAGGCAATGTGTCATCTATAAAAGCACATTTAAATTTACTTTGGAGACAAAAACTTGGAATACAAATTTATTTTCTAAGGTCTTAATTTCTCAAATATAGTGCTCTAAAAAAAGATGAATTAAAATATACCACTGCATATCACAACAAAGCTAGCTACTTCCAATACTATCTGAATTCTAACAGAAGGCAGGAATTCAACATAAGTTTTTTAGCTTTTTAGAAAAGTTATTTAAAAGAGATTAAGTCTAGGGGGAACTTGGTGCAAATACCATAAACAAAAATTTGGCTTTTCTTGGTCTTTATAAATTGAATCCCAGTGTTGAACTCTATTTTCTCATCTCTCTCTCCTTGTTTTATTCAGCTTCTGAGGACTCTTCTGTTTCGTGACAACTAAGATTTTAAAATTGCTGATCTGCAGATGAAACTGCCAGAAGCAATTCTGTTAATGGATCTTTTAAAAGTGGCTTAGTAAGAAACAATATGTTTGTGAACGTTCTCTTTGGTTAACTAAACAAATTATCAACTAAACAATAAATATTAAAACAGAAATTTTAAAGCAAATAACAAAATATAACTTCCTTTTACAGAGTCATAGCATTAATATTTGAATTTCTTTCCATTAAAAGAGGTAAAAAATATATATCCAGTAACTACAAGAAGTATACCCTGAACTTTTCTTTTATTCTCCTTGGTGTGAACTTCAAATGTCCTTTTCACTGTCTGAAGAGTGTACTATTGTAATGTTAGCTCTGAGAAGACTTTTAGAATCTTCAAAGACAACATCTTTTTATTTTTATGACAATCAAGCGAGCTTATAAATTTTTCATCGGATGATAAAGTGTCAGATAGCTTAATTGATTTACTGCTTTCTTAAAATAAATAATTGCTCAGAAATTATCATTTTTGCATCTTCACCATAGCCTTATAAATGTCATTTAGACAGTGGAAACAGAAAATCCATTAGTGTATATTTAGTTGGCAGTTCTGAATGGTGTATAATATATTTTTAAATATCTATTTGATTGAATTAGGATTGCTGTGTCCTAGCACATTGGAATTACATTTAAAGTTATGATGGATGATGTGCTCTCATACAAAGTCACTTTTCATTGTAAAACCATAATGATTATAATCAAAATCAATTTCAAGGGCTCCCAAGCCCCTTAGGACGACCACACTAGCCAAAATAATAGAAAATTAAAATGATTTAAAATCCATCTTAGCCCTGTGTATCTTAAATATTATACTTTATCACATTATGTAAATTACATATATTTGCAACAGAGTCTAGTTTAACAGCCTCTTATGTCCTCATGCAAATGATAAGGCTGACATACTATCTACTTTGTAATGAGTGCATAAAATGATAATTTTGTAGGCAAACATTCCCATCCTGCTAGCAGATGGTATAAAGGCTGTTCAAGAACCTTTTCAAAGCAAGTTGAAACAATCTGATAATAAATAAATAGCAGATGCTGTCATTATAAATTTTAGAACATACACACAAAATATATTCTAAGATCGATTCTATTGAAAGCACACTTTAGCCAAATTTGTACTAGTATATTTATTTTTAATTTAATTTTCTCACTACTTCAGATGGATCAGGACTATCAAATACTGCTATAATTATCTCAGATGGTATCCTCAAATGACCTCCTAACTATATTTATCTATTTTGATTATAATCATACAAAAACATGCAGTATTTTTTAATACATGCGCTTTTTAATGAAAAATACATTGTGCACTAAAATATAGCTGCAATTCTGACTTGCAATTTAATTCACCCACTTTTCTGAAAATAAAACTTTAAAGCCTTAAGTAAAGGGTTTATTACTTTATTCTCATTTTTTAAATTATTAGATGGAAAACAGACTTGCAACAATTCTAGGAAGAATTTATCTTTATACTTTTATTCAGAGATGAACTAATTATTCCCATTGTGATAACGTGAGATTTGTCCTTTGGTTCAGTTTTGTTGTTATTTTTAGTTTGACCTCTTGCTCTATGACTTTCTATTTTATTTTATGTATTTATTTTGAGACAAGGTCTGGCTGTGTCACGCAGGCTGGATGGTGAGATCTCGGTTCACTACTACCTCTGCCTCCTGGGTTCAAGAGATCCTCCCACCTCAGTCCCCCAAGTGGCTGGGACCACAGGTGCACGCCACCATGTCAGGCTGATTTTTTGTAGAGACAGGGTTTCACCATGTTACAATCTAGGCTGGTCTCAAATTCTAGAGCTCAAGCAATCTGCCTACCTTGGCCTCCCAAAGTGTTGGGATTACAGGTGTGAGTCATCAAGCTGGGCCTTTGATTTTAATTTCTTTTAATTCTGTAAAATAAAACTTATCACTTGGCTTTCTTCATTTTTAATTTACTTTGAACCTCTAAAGTTGTTAATGTGGTTCAAAATTTGGTGATAAACGTTGAGTACCCTTGGATAGGGAGAATAATGTTCAGTATATAACATGCCAGTGAACAAACATTATAAACACTTTGCCATGGGTTTGGCTGAAATGATTTTAACAGAGCTTGCTAATCATATACTATCTGATAATCATATACTATCTTTGAACAAGCAAAAAAATAACGTATTTTTTAAAACATTTGAAAGGCAGTTTTTCACAACTAGTGTATATTTTGGATCAAGCTGTAATGATATACTTGGAAGAATTCACTATTTCAGTTGAGATTTGTATGCTGTCCTTCAAACTAAATTCCAAGCATTGTCATAAGTTTCAAATTTCAGTTTATTGTATAAGGATTGGGAATATGGTAGAATTTAAAAAGCCTCACGAACTTTTTTTCAATTACATTATCAACAAAGCTCTACTTAAGAGAATCTTTTCTTCTGTACTGTCCCTGAAAATACAGAAGCTACTATGTAGTATTTACTATCCAAAGCTTCCTTTTTCTACAAGAAAAGTTTCCTTCATTTCTTTCATGTTAATAGTTGTCTTTCTCACTTTCATTATGATGTTTAAAGAAAGATGAGTAAATAGTATTTATTTATCGAATATCTCCAGCATATTTTTAAAGGGTTTAGATGAAAAGCACGTTGTAGGTAAATATTCTATTTGTCAACTTGTCTGATGTAATTTATACTAAAAGTACTGCAGTATACATAGTGGGAAATATGTATATTATTTTTATCTACATTCCAGGCTCAGTTATTTGATTTGAATTATTTTGTATATAAATATATGGTGCACTAGTTGTTAGCTTTTGAAATATATCATGGACAAACAGACCAAAGGTGATTATTTTAACACTGTAAATATAATTATCCAAAACTATCCATTAGCATTTGTTAAATAACACTGTGGAGCCTACAAATAATTCTCTAACAAATATGTTTGGTCTAGTAGAGATGTCCAAATTTCTACCAAAGCAATGCTATTATGTCCACAGTAGACAGTTTGTGTGGAGGTCCAAGGGGCCAGCCAGGTACTCTATTTCTAAATTCCTTTTCCCTTTGGTATGGTCCTCTAATTTATATTTATCGGAGGAAAGCTAAGAGAATTAACATGTATCTTTTTGTGTGTGTATGCCAGAGGTACATTTTAAGAAGGACTTTCACATTCTACAACTTGTCTTTTTCCTCTTCTAATTTATGGGTTTACAAAGTAGGTCTATATTCTTCTTTTCTCTTTTCTCTTCTGATTTGCAGGAGTAGATGATGAGATGACCCTTACAGGTTGAAAAAGCCATAGATTTAACAAGCATAGAGGCACTTCCTAACTCTGTTATATGGACCCATCATCCTTGCTTGAATGAGGCATACTAATCAAGCAAACCCAGCTGCCGCATACCTTCAGGATATCATGTGAGCATGAATATCCCAGGACATCTCTGTGTTCCACCTTCACAAATGTCTTCTGAATAACTCTGTCTATAAACTTCTGTAATCAGAGTCAAGACATCAGGCTAGTTTATGTTGTAGAGGAATGTGGCTTTCCAGGGGCTTCTCCTAGTCCTAATTGCAGAGAATGTGACATTGTCAAGAAAATTTTACTGTTGTTGTATTTTATTGCATACTCATAAGTGTTTAAACATACAAAACATAGTCCAAAGACTGGATTTTATTTAAATATTTTTCTGGTTACAAATTACTAAAAGGATGGATGTATAGCTTTTGTGTACATGTTAATAGGTCAATTATATATATCGAAATCAAAAAACAGTGTTTGAAGAGTTAATTTAGGTAAGTTCAAAGTAAAATTTTATAAATGTGGGCATGAATAAAAATAGTGACTCAGTATAACTTGAGGCTGAGAAAGAAGTGGCCATGCTAGAACACTGAGTGATTTTTACTGTACTTTTTTTATGTCCATTAAAAGTATGTTAACAATTTCCCAATTTTTAAGTAAGTTGCTTAGATTGCAGTTTCCACAATTGCAGAAGTGTATTTGGAAGTGCTATAAATAAATGTTTGGCTTAGAGATTTTTATCTTCTTTTTGAAATTGTTTAAATTTGACCATTTAAGTGATAGTTTTTAAATTCCTTTTAGTGAATTTCATTTGATAAACTGCCTTGAAAAACATACAAACAGAAAAATATATAGGACCAATTTTAATAATATAGTAACATTCTATTTTCATTAGGATATATTTATTCTGAGATAGAATGGGAGGACAAAGTAGAGTGGTCTAATGATCTCAGCTCCAATTCTCAAAATACCCTTCATTAATCTTTGATAAATTTATCCTAATAGGCTTACAAACGATTATTCACTCTGAGTTGCAGAGCAATCAGTTACTTATTCTTTAGATCTCTTTATATTCCTGCCTTCCCTCAGAAATTCCCTGGTTGCTAAAACAAACAAACAAAACAACAACAAATTACCTTTTAGATTAACAAAAGATAGAAAGCAGAAGTAGCTTATTCGCAAGTAATCCATGTGTGTTATTTACATTTAGATTGTTTTCTAACTTTTCTCATTAGATAACCCTACACCTTTAATCTATGGAGTAATATAAAATTAAAATAGTTCAGAATTTGCCCCAGTCTAGTATTAGAGCTTCAATGTTTTTATGTCTTTTATAAAGGGTTAAATGTCAACATAGGAATCATTTGTTTTGGCTCAATAATCCCAAGATGATAAAGAAGAAAGAGATAAGGGGAAAGAGAAAATAAAGATGAACAGGATAAACTACTTTCTCCCAAATTTAATAGTGGTTTGTTTTTTTTCTTAAAATTATTCTTTGAAAGTGAAAGTCAATTAAACAGTAGGAAGTTTTCTCCTCAGTAATCTTTATTTTAAAATGCCCTAGTGAAGATAACTGACAGTTGTAAATGGTAAATTGTAACATGATAAGTAGAAAACAATATAATTTTCTAAAAAAAATATATTGCGGTAAGTAAGGAAAATTACTGTGCCAAGTGTAGAAAAAACAGATAAATGCTAATCTTTTATCACTATGTATTACCAACCACGAGACAAGAGAAATGGGCAATTTGTTTTAGCCTTTATTTTATCCTCATTTACCATTATCTCATTGAGGGACAAAACATAAATCTGTATAACTTTTTACAAATTCTTTTCCAAGTTAAAATCCTCTAACACCATGCCTGTTTTAAAACTTTAATCTACATAGTAAAAGGTACAAACTAAAGCTCAGAAATTTGTATTATCATGATCATAAGGGTTCTTCTTATTCCATTCAATGTAGTTTAAAATGCTTTTGCTGGTTTGTGTGTGTGAAATAATGGCATCCTGTATAACACGGCAGGATGCCATTGTATTACTTTCTTTTTGGAAAATCATAGTTAAAACTCGTAATTTCTTAAATACAACATGTACATTATCAATGACAATCAATATTGCACATTTTCTATAAAAAGAATCATATGGATCAAATGTATGTAAACAATGTCATTATGACCTTGAAGTGCAGTGCAGGCCTATGATCTTCCAAGACACTGTCTGATGTTCCAGACCGTATCTCTGAGTTAACTTAACATGTTCTGATGAAGTTTAGAATTCATTGTTTCATAGATAGGATGAATACCGTACCTTTCACTCCATTAGCGACTGCCAGATTCATTTTGGATTTGACATTCCCTATCTAATTTGACACCAAATAGCTAATCTCTTTACCCTTTAAATTTCTGATGTGTCATATTGCATTACATTTCTTCTGTCACCTTCCATCACTCTATATTTTGTCACATAGAAAAGCCAATGTTATTTGACATAACACAAGATGATGGGATCCAAGAGACTTAAAGCAATACTAGTCAGTGGAGCAGAAATGTGACACATTGCTTCAAATGTGCAAATACTCACTTTTTGAAAAGTAGGTATCTGCTAAAAGCAGGTATGTAGGGTGATCCATAATAGTTAAGGAAAAAGATATGGATTTTACCTTTTAGTGGCAAATTCAAAACGTTGTGCTACCCTACATAAATAACAGAAAAATTGATTCGAAGTGACAATGACCAGAGAAAAATTAGTTTGCTTCTCTTCTATTCTGTGTGGTAAGCATTCTCCTAAACTCACTAAATACTCCACCCAAATGCCTCTCATAGTTTTGTCACTTTATTTTGGATGAAATCGTAAATAACTTGTGCAAGTTTACTTATGACCAAGCAAAAATTGTCTTTTGCATTCTAATATCTAGAATAATAGTAATAGTAATAAAAGACACTGAAAAGAAATAAATTTTCACAGTGCTCAAATAACTTTTTTTTCGCATTTTGAGGTTCTGTGTGTTTTTATAATACCAAGATATAAATTGGTGCCAGGTCAGTAATATCCATAAATACATACAATCTAGCAGCTCATATGCAACCCAGAAGTACCTTAGAAGCCATGATTCTGCCTCTTTTCACAGAGATTATTTTTCAGTTTTTTGAATTGGGCTTTCACAGCGAATCTATTGATACATTCCATGAATGAAGCCTAGCATAGAATATAGAGGAATAATTTACAGTTCAGAAGCACGGGTAAGGTTAATATAACTGTGGTTAACATATATTTTTTAATATCGAATGCACTGTATCTGAGCCCACATTCTAGAATTGGAGAATCCCCTATACAGTTAGTTTGGTGGGTCATAAAGCCAGTATTCCAGTAAAGAGAGTAGTGTATTAAAAAACTTAATCACCATCTACTTGGAAGCTCAAATACTGACCAGGAAGTACAAATACAAGAATATGAATTAGAGTAGGTCAATCTGAATTAATCAATGCCAAACAAGAAGCTAACAAAAGGATGAATACACGGATTATCTTGGAGGATAGTGATGACATCAAAATCTTATTTTTATTAGTAGCTATGGCAGAAGCACCCGAAGTTGTGCTGGCAGCATGACCAGTGCCCAGTTTCACATATAGCACTAGAGTAAATTCTGAGCACACTGTTCAAAGGCAGTGGCAGTGTGATCTTTGCCTGACCAATCATGGTGAAATAGCTACTGAGATGTCTAGCTCCTCCTGTCCTTTCCCTTCTCTCTTAGCCTGTTTCATCAGACTTGCATTAAATATTCTGAGCTACTCAATATACTTTCTATGTATTTCCTTTCAGTTTAACTTCAGCCATTTTTTCATTGTTCAGTTCTAATAATTCTGACTGATAAAAAACTGGAATATATTTTTTAAATTTGCAACTTGAAATCAAAAATGGACAAATAATTTAAAAAGCTACTTCTAAAGAGTACAAATTTTAATGGATATTAACAAATAAAAACACAAGTCTCCTATTGTTTTACAAAGTGCAAATTACATTAATGTAGAGATGTCATCTTACTTTACACATTAGAGACTTTTTTTGATAATATTGAACATATGTATTTCTTAAAAAGACAACAACAAACTTTTGACCTACCAATCTTCTTGGGATTCTCACCCATAGATATAAATGCATTAATACATAAAGGTAAATACATGATAAAGGATATTTAGTGAAATGCTATTTGTATTATGAAAAAATTTAAAAAGTAAACGCCAGAGGGGAAAATTTGAACATATTGCGGCACATCAATTATGTGAAATAATCTGTAAATTCTAAATGAATATGTTAACTTCATCCAGATGAATAGATACATTTAAATTTGAGCTTTTCAGAGGAAGAAGCAAAATGACTAACAGTGTGACAACATGGTCTGTTTAAAGTACAACACAAATATTTATATTTACATTTAATTTTAAATATTTGCATCTATATACTTTCATTTGATTAGTTGGTATGTTTTATACATGTACAACTAGATTAATTTAATGTAAAGACACATTATTATATTAATACTTTTATTAAAAATCAAAAGGAAATATAATAACAAGGCTTACATGGAATACTATATAGCCATAAAAAGGAACACGATTATGTCCTTTGCAGTGACATGGATGGAGCTGGAAGCCATTATCCTCAGCATACTAACACAGGAACAGAAAACCAGCACCACATGTTCTCATTTGTAAGTGGGAGCTGAACAATGATGAGAACACGTGGACACAGGGAAGGGAACAACACACACTGGGGTCTGTGGGGGTGGCAGGCATGAGGAGGGGGAGCATCAGGAAAAATAGCTAATGCATGTGGGGCTTAATACCTAGGTAATAGGTTGCTAGGCGCAGTAAACCACCATGGCACACGTTTACATATGTAACAAACTTGCACATCCTGCACAAGCACCCTGGAACTTAAAATAAAAAATAAAAAACAAGGTTTACTGTGAAAGTGTGTAACTAAATAGTACTTAGGGAAAAAAAATATGGCCAGGGAGAATGAAAAATCCCAGTAAGAACTGAGTGTAATGATACAGTATTACATTACTGGCTTATCATGACTTTTTGTCCTTTTCTCTGTTTTTAATACTTGAATCCTTGCCTCAGAGGTATCCTCAATTCCCTTCTGACTTGAAGGACACTGAGTTTTGTTGTGCAGCCAGTTTCAGGTTAAGGCTCTTTGGTATGCTACTAATTGCTAATGAATTCATGGTAGAAAAAAACTGCCTGTCTGATTAAATCTAATATCATCAATTCCCAGCTCACTGTTAATGTGCTACAGTGTAGCAGTCTCGGATACCCTTTTTACTTTAGTTTGGATCTTGCATATTCCTATTTCACGTCAAGACTAGCAGTTGCCTGTCTTTACATCATAAATATAATGTGAAATCTCTGGATTTAAACTCTTCCCCATTATCTATACTCAGTTCTATCCCTCATAAAGGGAATAGCTCACATAATTCGATCAGCCTCAGTTCTTTATTCTGGACCCATTTGGTCTGCCCCAACACATTGAATAATCAGGGTGAATACTTGGCTATAATTGTCAAGTGAAAATGGAAAAATCATATCTATATAACTTAAAATATAGTTTAATGGCTAAATATGAGAGTATACTGATTAACAAAGGGCAATGCTAAAGGTATTCTCATTGAAAGTACAAAAGATGCTATTAGATGCGATCTGAAATCCAAAGGAAAAAAGTATATAGTTTAGGAAGTAGGAGGCTTGCATATATTAGTCCAGATTGATGTTATTTTTTGTCATTGTAAGTACGATAAATAATATTCTATTAGTAGGACTAAGTGTTATCCTTCCAGAAGAGCCAGTTTTCTACTAGAAATTTATTGAGCTCCATCAATAACACAGCTTCAGGGAAAGTTTCAAAAATACTGAAAAACGTTTTAGAAATAACAGCTCATGTTATCACCAAAAGCATGTAAATAAATGAACATATATCCGTCTTCAAGCTGTTTTATTTTGTAAAATAATGTAAAATTTCAAAAATAATATTCTTTGAGCATACAAAAAATGAGAACTTTTATTCAATAAAGAAATCTACATATACACCCTTGGAGTCATTTTAATCAACACTTTTCTCACAATGAGAATTTAACAAACAGTGAATGTATGGGAAACAACTAAGAATTTTTTGAACCACTCACAGAATGTAATTATTTTTTATTACAGTTAAAAGGAAATTAAACTTTTTAATTAGAAAGTTACATTGTAATTTGAACCTAAGCAACTGTTCATAAAATAGCCACCGGCACTGTCATTAAAGTAAAAATAGATTGAATTTAAATTAAAATAAATGTCTTTTTAAAAACCACAGCTGGGGTCCTAACACCATTTTCTCCATAAAGTTCTCCTAAAATGAAAGCTCTAAATTCTTGTGATCATATTTTCCATTTTATGAGTTAGCAAATTTTTTCAAAAAATATATATTTCTTTCTATTTCATAGCTTTAGTATTACATTAACTGTTTTTAGTTGTAAGATTCCTTATCCGAAGGAGTGATTTGAACATTAAGTGCCTGAGAATACCTAATCTTTCCATTACATGAAAAAAAAAAAAAAAAAAAAAAAACTAGTTGAGTAAATGGAAGAGTCTGTGATGCACTGATGCATATTTTAATTCATTTATAGTGCCAGTGACAGAATGACTATTACAGGTTAATAGTTCTAATTTTTCCATTAATGGTTTATCTTTTTCATTGGGCCTTGTAAAAAAAAAGTACAAATAAATGTTTCACAATGAATATTTTTAAAAGGTATATAAAATGGTACTATAGAGTTTAAGCTTGGAATGTTACACTACTGATAATGAAGAAAAAATGCATATAAACATTCCATGAAAAAAATAGTGAGCTGCTGGATAAATTTGAAGCCTTAAAAAGATTATGATTCAATTAAAGCATCTTGTTGGTTTTTGTGTACCTTACTAGAAAAGGCAGCGTTTCTGTCTTCAAAATTTGAAAACAAGAGTCAACCAGTGAGCAAGGAAGCATTTATACATTTTAGTGAAAGTTGTATGCTACCACCATTTATCTTGAAGTAATTTGTATGCAATTTCAACTGCTTTTTTTTTTTTTTTTTTTTTCGAGACAGTTTCTCACTCTGTCGCCCATGCTGGAGTGCAGTGGTCAATCTCAGCTCACTGCAACTTCCGCCTACCAGGTTCAATTAATTCTCCTGCCCCAGTCTCCTGAGTAGCTGGGATTGATAGGCACCCTCCACCACACCCGGCTAAGTTTTGTATTTTTAGTAGAGACGGGTTTTGCCATATTAGCCAGACTGGTCTTCTGACCTCAGGTGATCCGCCTGCCACAGCCTCCCAAAGTGCTGGGATTACAGGTGTGAGCCAGCACGCGCAGCCTCAACTACATTTTTAAAAAAGAATTAATAAAAAAAGAAGTTCAGAGATGAATGTGTTTTAGACCTTCCAAAACGAAAGGAAAGGCCTTGTGCCTGCATCATTTCACTCAATTTCTAGCTCTTATGGACTAACCCGTAATAAGGTGAGAACTGAAGGTCAAAAGGTACTATGAGTAATTTCACTTCCAAAACAGACCAAATGTTGTCAATTCAGAAGTGAGTAGACAGGAGACTAGAATCTACCCTTAAGAATGTCTCACAAAGAAAGGAAAGGGGCTTGGAGTAACGAAAAAAAGCTGAATGGAAGAAAAAGAATTAGATTTATATGGAAAAAAAGAAAAGAAAAGGAGAGGTTAGAAGAGATAGTATATAGGAGTGAGACAGTGAGAAGATATCCTATTAGAGTTTCAGAAGATATCTCCATTCTGTCTCGACTGTAGAAAACAGAAAAGAGTGAATGTGGTTGTAAATGACCTTAAACAGAGAGAGATGGATCCCCTTTTATCATTTGAAGTGGGAAGCCACACCCTCACTTCTCAAGTCATCTGTTTCCCCCCTCCTCCCACATCCACCTGTCCCTTGCTCTCACCAAGTAGAACGTGTGGTTAAAAGTTTTTCAGCAAGATTAGTGGTTGGTGGAATGTATATTAAATTTAAGAGGTGAGATGGGCCGGGCGCGGTGGCTCATGACTGTAATCCCAGCATTTTGGGTTGCCAAGGCAAGCAGATCACTTGAGTTCAGGAGTCCAAGACCAGCCTGGTCAACATAGTAAAGCTCCGTCTCTACTACAAACACAAAAATTATCCAGGCATGTTGTTGTATGCCTGTAATCTGAGCTACTTGGGGGGCTGAGGTGGGAGGTTGCTTGAACCCCTGGGGGCAGAGGTTGCAATGAGCCAAGATCGTGCCACTGGACTTCAGCCTGGGCGATAGAGTGAGACTCCACCTCAAAAAAAAAAAAAAAAAAAAAAAAAAAAAAAAAAAAAAAGAGTTGAGGTGGAAATACTAATTTTAAAAAGATTTTATTGCAAGAAAGAAATATTGTTGAACCTTGAACAACATGGGTTTGGACAGACTTAGTCTGCATATATCTTCAATTTTTTCAACCAAATGCAGAGGGAAAAATTCAATATTCAAAGAATACAAAACCAACGTATATGGAGGCCCAAATTTTTCATATAAGTGGGTTCCACAGGCTGACTGCAGGACTTGAGTATGCGGATTTGGGTATATGCAAAGGTTACTGGAACAAATCTGCCACCTATACTGAGAAACGACTGTATATGTATATGTGTTATGTATATATGTGTGTGTGTGTATATATATATACACAGTTGAAAACACATATACATATACAGTTGTTTCTCAGTATATATATACCGTATATATATGTTTTCAACTGTATATATGTATATCCAGTTGTATATATGTACAGTTTGAAATCATTCAGAAAAGTATAAAAATTTTATATTGGTAATATATAAGATAATAGAAAAAAGAGGAGTGTAGGAGAAATTTCTATTTAAATTTAAGATTTTTGTTTGCAAAGCTATGTATGGGTTCTAGATGTTCAATATTTGTATGCAATAGAAAGTCAGATTACTTTTTACTAAAGGAGGCAATTATATCCTCCTTGTTGAAATATGGATTTGCAACAGGTGTGGTCTACTGATGTAGATAGAAAGCAGTAGAAGGGAGACCAACAAGGAGACCTTTGTAGTATTTCTTTCAAATAATTACAAGGCCTTGAATAAGAACAGATGAAATAGACTAGACTCAAGAAAACTCCTGAGATATAATAAGCACAATTTATAAATCAATTTGATGTGGTGATGAAACAAAGGGAAGATGAAGGAAGTAGTGAAAATGAGGAATGATTAAAGGACTTTCTGTAAATGTTAAAAATTTAGTGGACTATTTCACTAAAAATGAGAGAATATGTGCGGCCCAGAGCTATGTTTTTTTCCATTTCACAAAGCCAAAGGCTTTAATATTATCTTGTGTACCACACATTTGGGAGTTAAGAAATACTTACTGAACAACTGAATAATAAACAGAGAGGAAATTTTCACAATCGAGGTATCAACTAGATAGGGAGTGTTGATGGATACAATTAACAAAATTGATAATTTTTTCTTCTTTTAAGTAAGTGATAGCAATATAATTCTTGAAGAAAATTCTTACTTTTTTATGGCAATAAATTTACATTTATTGAATCACAAGTGAAAAGTGCTAAATTTCGAGGGGTCTTTCTAGAAAGAAATTTCCCTTTCATAGAAATTAAGTTTAAGCATTCTCAGGCAAAACCAATTTTCTAAACAGTATGAAATATCAAATTTATGTGTCATGATCCTCTTGAGAGGCTTTAGTCACTGGAGTAATATATTGAAGGATGCTGTGTGAATCAGGAAAAGTTAATTCCACAGTCAGAACTATCATGAAAGATAGCCTGAGCATTGCATTGCTGAGAGAATTTAGACAATTGAGCTCAATTTCGCTTAAGAAATTTCAGGTGATTGAAACAAAAACACATGTAGATTTTCACTTGAAATGTAAATTTACTTTTTTTTTTCTTTCCAATTTGGCTTGCTGGTATTGAATAGTAGTTTAGATGTGTCAAAGAATTTCTTTAATTAGGTAAAAGTGGCAAGGAAAAGAAACAATCAGGCAGTTTATGGTCAGATTTCTATTTTAGTGATGGGTGCCTGTAAAGACTGCTAAAAGTCCAAATGTAGCTCCCTATTTAGCAGATGAGAATCTATGTATGCATTGGGGAGAAGAACGCTTAGGTTTAGAAGTGTTGATGTGGCCCTTCATAGTTACATGTGGTGCTTCATTTCTATTAAACACTTAAGCCAGAATGTGAAACCTTTTCTTTTCAGAAAAAACTGCCAAGGATCCTTGGGCAGTGATTTATCGGAGCGGTAAGATGACAGGAGAACAACCCTGCTTGTAGTGCACTAGATAAATGAGGGTTCCCTGAGTGCTAAAATTGCTTGGTATGTCTGCACAAACCAAGTTATGTTTGGTAAATTATAAAAGAAAAACCTGCATTGCAAGGTCCTTAGAAGGCAGTATCATGTGATGAAAAAGACTGAACTAACTATGTAACTCTGGGCAAGTTGTTTAATCACTCTGAGTCTTATTTTATCATGTGTATAGCAAGTATGAAAACACAAAACACACATAAGCTAACATAGACAGTTGTCAGGGTTAAAAGAGGTAGTGCAAGTGGAGCATTTAGCAAAGTACAAGACAGTAAGCAGACGTTTTGTCATATAAACACTTAGTTTTTTTTTTTTTTTATTAAACATAGCTTTTTAACCTTCATTTTAGATAATCATGTCCTAATCATCTCCTGTCAATATGATAGCCTATTCTTATTCAGAATCAGGAAACAGCAAAACGAAAATGTAAGAAATGATAATAGCAAATGGAACAGGCTTATTTATTTTCTAATTTTAAGTACCAGCAGGACTATGTTGTTTATGAGCTTTTTAGTTGTAAATATGGCAAAATAAGGTAAAATGACAACTTAAGGGAAGGTACTTACCATAGTTAAGACATTATCTGGTTTTTGGTACCTGAATAAAGTATGGGAGTCCCAGCAGCCATATTTTATCACATACAACACTACTGATGAAAATACTTAAGGCAAGATAAAACAATCAAATTCCAAGAATTTCAAATTATAATGCAGCGAATGAAAAGTTGAATGTGGTTAGAGTTCACAAATGCATAACTAGCTTTTTGAACAAACTGGATCTATCTGACTGTAGACAGAGACTCTCAAACTACTCACCTTCTCACCTGATATTGTTACACAGTCGTTCCTCCATTTCCATTGAGGGCTGATACCAACCTCTGTGGGTGCCAAAGTCCCTGATATAAAATGGTGTAGTATTTGCAATCAACATGAAAATCCACCTTTATACTTTAAGTCATCTCTAGATTACTTATAGTATTAAGTATAGTGCCTATACATTTCACTTATACATTTTATTTCACTGATGCAATGTGGTACTCAGTGTGCAGAAAACTTGTTTTATTTTTTGGAACGTCATAAATTTTTTTTCTGAATATTTTTGATCTTTAGTTGGTTGTCCACACATGCAGAGCCAATTGATACAGAAGGTAACTGTGTTTAAATTTGCCGTAGGATATAATTGTATGAAAATTTATAGCTTTTCTAATCACTCTCAATTACATTTAGAAAAAAGTGAGTCACTTTGTTTTTAGTGGAAGTGTTTTTCAATCTAATGTAATATCAAAAGCTAAATATTATCTAACCTAAACATCCTTCCCTCATCCGGATTGATCCCACCATAGGCCAGAAACTAGCAGTGAGTTTCTTCTCTTTCTCCACCTCCTCCTTCTCCAACTGACAGATTTTAGACGCATATAGCATATAATTATATTATATGTTATTTATAATATTTATTATAGGCATAATATAATCATATATCAAATTATATATAATTATTTTTATATTTGAGACAGCCAGGTGGGAGGGGGCCCTGGAGAAACTCCAACCATCCCGCACACTGAGTGGAGCCTTGGGATGTTTTCACCCTTTGCAGTTAGGAGTCTGGCCCCTCCTCTTCCTGTGTGGAACATGAGATTCAAAGAGCAGGTGGGAAGGACTCTAGCAGGGACTCTGGCCTTAGGAAGGATCCCTGTTTCCTTTTTTGTTTTTTTTTTTAATTTTATTTTATTTTTTTTCCATTTTCACCGAATAAAACTCTGCTTTACTCACTCTTGAAACTGCCTGCAAGTCTAAATTTTCATGGCATGGGACGGACAAGAACCTCGTTTTAGCTGAACCAGCAAAAGTCCTGCAATATTTTTGGCACGCAATATGGAGGCTCGGGAAGCAATAAGTGAAGTGGGGACTCAAAACCTCTCACAGTGGTTTCTAAGCCTTTTCATTCTCAGACTTCTGAGTTTAGGAGAAACCGCACCCCTACCTCTTGTTGCTCCTAGGGGTCGGGAGCCTTTTCATGGTGTTAGAAATAAATTTTTGGTGTCGCCAAGAAATAGCACTCCAACATAAATTTAATTTTCTCAGCAAGGTAATTGTACTTCTACAGAAGGGTGCGACTCACAGATGGAGCAATGAGGAGAGCACACCTGAACCTGGGAGGGGGAAGGGGTTCTTAGTCCTGATGCAGGTAGCCCCTACTGCTGTGTGGTTCCCCTATTGGCTAGGGGTGGACCCCACTGTCTAAGCTAATTCCAATTGGCTGTTTTTGTTTTTTTCCTAAAACTTTACATATGTATATTTAATAAAAATGCATATAAAGGTATATTAAAGATGCTAAATGAAAAAATCTTATGAATAATGAAGACAGAGAGTGAATAGTTCAGACTATTATTTTGACCCTTGAGTATACAATCTGCTCTTTAAAAAGAGAAAACAATTTTGTCCTCTGTCTTGAAAACAGAACCCCACTGTTAACGCTTCTCACAGGAGTCAACCTCTGAGAGGTCGTTCTCTATTTTGTAGCTTTGCCCTGATTTCTTGAGTCATTTTAAATAAGTCTGTCATTTTTTTTTATTATACTTTAAGTTCTAGGGTAAGTGTGCACAACGTTCAGGTTTGTTACATATGTATACATGAGCCATGTTGGTGTTCTGTACCCATTAACTCGTCATTTACATTAGGTATATCTCCTAATGCTATCCCTTCCCCCGCACCCCTCCCCACAATAGGACCCAGTGTATGATGCTCCCCTTCCTGTGTCCAAGTGATCTCATTGTTCAGTTCCCACCTATGAGTGAGAACATGTGGTATTTGGTTTTCTGTTCTTGCGATAGTTTGCTTAGAATGATGGTTTCCAGCTGCATCCATGTCCCTACAAAGGATATGAACTCATCCTTTTTTATGGCTGCATAGTATTCCATGTGTATATGTGCCACATTTTCTTAATCCAGTCTGTCACTGATGGATATTTGGGTTGATTCTAAGTCTTTGCTATTGTGAATAGTGCTGCAATAAACATACATGTGCATGTGTCGGCTGTTTTAAAGAGAGCAGAGGTAGAGTTGGAGTGGCAGGGTGAGTAGTTTGGTGGGAAGGACGGTTACAGAACAGGTGACTCAGGATGACTCAGGTCAGCGCAGGTGACTAGAGGTGACTCAGGACAGAGCAGGTGACCAGGGTGACTCAGGATGGAGCAGGTGATAGAAGCTAGGAGGGGGTTGTTTACTAAAACTAGGGACAAGGAGATGAAGAGAACTAGTAAGTTAAACTTTGAAATGAAGCACAAAGAACGGGAGCTGAACATACTGATACATTGGTTCTTTGGAGAGGATTTCAGAACTCATTGTACTTAACAATTTATGGGCTAAAACTTCTGAAGAGGAATTTATTATGTTCTACAATTGCCTTTGCATAGCCTTTTCCTTCCCTTTTTGATACTGGACCAGCAAGCAGCAGCTCCCAGCCATTCCCCACTTTGTGCTGGGGCTGGGACACGTGACTCAAGGCTCCCACACAGCCAGCTGGCTGGTTCCCACCAGGCGTGGGAGCATTCTCCTTCCCCTGCTAAGGGGTTCAGCTCTATGGGACAGGCATTTTTAAACTGTTTGTTTGTTTTTTCTTCTTCCCCTTCTCTACCCTGTCAGCAGTTAACCGTTAAAAGTTTTTCCTTTTGTTTCCTTTTAGAAGACATGTTTCCTGGGCCAGGCTCCCCAACTATGACTGTTTGTACTCTCTATGAAGTTTTGACTGTGAAAAAGGATTTGTGGGGCTAGTCTTGGGCTGTGGCCAATCTGGTGTGCTTTGCATGTCTGTATGGTTCCTAACAAACTTGTAAGCCTCCATCTTGTTTTACATCCTGGGGACATGGCCAGAAATGCTTGGCACAGCTTTGTTTAGCAATCCTGCCTTAGGGGATGAACCCTTTCTGCTTGAATATCTGCATGTTTTCCTAGCTCTGTCTTTCAAAGGACCCCACCCAGTGGCTGGGTTTCTTCTGCCTGTCTGTGTATGTGCTACCTGTGATGTCTGTAAAAAGAGCTCTTATTAATTTGACTTAAAGAGCAACAAGCACTTGGGTCTAATATTTTTTTAAGGGAAATTAAAAGCTGTGGAACCTTTCAGTTCATGTGACTTTAATCTTTGAGGAATCAAACAGTCGTAAAGACTATTGGTAAGATGCAGTTCGGATGCAAGGTTTGCTAAGTGTTTTGAGGTTACAAATGGCTTTTGCGGTTTTGAGAACTAGTTGACTTGCCAACTTCATAACTGGTAAGGCCTGGGGACATATGGAACTAACCACACCCTTAATTAAGAAGGCAAACCTCGGCCACACTTAGCACTCAATTAAAGCAACTTACCAAGTTTTACCTTAAAGCTAAAAACCACTAGGAGTTACCATTTATAACATGTAATTTAAACTATTAAAAATAGATTTACATGCAAGGGGAGTAAGAAAATAAAATGTGCTTTTTAGTAAAAGGTCATAAGAAGACATGGATGTGTAAACTTTGGCCTAGGGTTAAAGGATTCTTTTTTGAGTTAAATTAGGAAAAAGCTGAAGGTTCAAAGAAGTGATGGAAGAATTGTGGAAACTGATCTTGCAGAAGAGGTTCTCTGTGAGAACATAAATTTAAAAAAGGGTGTTATATGGCTTTTCTGTAAATTGAGCATTGAAATAAAAGCATAACAAGGTTTTCTTAAGGTGCCACTCTGCCCTTTGGCAAAATTTGTAAAAGGTCATAAAATGTTTTTGCATCTTTAAAATTACTGAGTCATCATTTTGGCAAAATACATAACTTAAGATAATGTGGAATTCTGTTTCATAATGTAGAAAGTAAAAGTTCTTCTTCAAAGTTTCCCTTCTTACTAAAGAATACATCATAAGCGTTAAAAATAATAGTTTCTTTTAAAAACTAACTTCCTTCAAGCCTCCTTGCTTTGTGCTAATAACTCTTTGTTAAGCCCTATCCTGTGTAGCTGTTAAACATGCTCACAGGCACATAGTACATTCTATGTCCTTGTACCTTAACCAATATGTTTGTGCTGGACATGCTCGGGCATGTTCCAACTCACAGCCTATGCCCCTTCCCTATTTGGCATAAGCAACTTCCTCTTTTCCTTTGTCTTTCCATTACTTTTACTTATTTAGAAAAATTTTAAACTGTTAGCCAATCAGATTTTAGTTTAGATTGTGAGGTCTGGCTTTAGCCAATGAAGACAGGACACAGTAGCAGGGACAAACTGCATAAGGGATAAAAATTGCTTCCCTCCTTTGTACAGGCGTGCTTTCACCATTGTTCCACCTGCGATGAGCACCCTTTCTGCACAAAGTAAAAATGGCCTTGCTGAGATAATTAAATTTATGTTTGAGTGCTATTTCTTTGCGGCACCAGGGAACAAGCATTCTATTTCTAAATATATATCAAGTGTTTTAAACCTCAAACACTTAACAGCCTCACCAAAATCAAACTTCAGTTTCAAAATTGTCTTTTCTGACACCCAGCTTTTTAGATAGTTCAGCAGGCTGCTGAAGTGTCCAGAAAAGAGAGGTAAACAGAATTATTTGACATATTTAGGTATGTAGGATTGCCAAAATGATGTTCAATCTTCTTTAGGTTATATTTTTGTGACTAATGCTAAATATGTTCCAAAGTTGTATGGGATTTCTAAAATTCTAAAGTCAGAGTATATACTATCAATCATAATTAAGGTTGTTATATTAGGTTATTGTAAACCACAGAGATAGCCAAACTTCTTGGTCAATTGTGTTTCTAACTGTAACTACCCTGGACATTTTGCTATTCACAGATAATTGTTGTCTTGTTTGAATCTTTTTCAAAGATGGTTTAAAATGACCTATAAAACTTTAACAGGTGCTCTCAAATACAGCCTTCTGATAACTTTAGAGATTGTAACATTGAAATAAAGGAAGATGTACAGGACTCATGAAGAACTGAAATGCTCACGAATATCAAGCAAAACTAGGGTTAACTAAATGGACTGAACTCAGGAAGCTGAAGCAACTTTTTGACTTTTGCTTAGAATATTGCTGATCCTTCTTTAGTTTTTCACAAAGAAATTTATTTTGAACTATTTATGACCTTTAAAACTTGATTAGGTATACCCCATGATCAAAATATGGAGAATGTTTCTCTCTGCCTAGTTCCTCTAGAATTTGTGAACTATCTGTGAGTATTCTTAACTTACGGCAATATAGTTGCTTGCATCAGTGCAATAAAGGTCCTTTTTTTTTTTTTTGCAACAGGACATAATTGGAGGAAATGGTTACTTTGTCAAGGCTTTGACTGGAAAGACATGCTTCCCTTTAAGGAGCCAATCTCAATTTGCAGAGCCAAAAAAAGCCCAGGGGGGAAACTGGTCTCATACCCTCATCTATGCAGTCCCTGTACACACTTTCTGACCTGTGGTCAGTAATGAATGTCTGTTTCTAACAGGTCGAGGAACTCCAAGTTTATCTTGGGACCATAAGAGAAGAGGATCACCAAACTCACAAGTATTTGAGGATACAAATTCATGGTTGGATTTGGCTTTAAAAGGTCTTATCTGAGATTCCTTGTGAAAGAGAATTCCAGGAAAGCCAATCCAAAAGGCCTGTGTAGAAATAATTGTTGTTGCTGCACTTTATGCAAATAATCAGGCCAAGTATAGAATGGAAGTCTATTTTGCAAGCCACTCAGTCCCATGATGATTTGTTTTTTAACGAACATGATGACTGGAGAGAGGAAAATCATGTTTCAAAACTTATCATATATTTGCATTAAATTCTAAACTCACTATTTGTTTTTAAGTTTTCACCTACATTTTACACCAACCCTGCTTGTTCCTGGTAAACCAACAGCAACCTCTGGCTACAGCTCAGAAAGAACACATGGGATGGGTGATGTAGAATCCCGAACAATATCCTAGTTCTGAGCAATTGTCCTGCAAATCCTGCCAGGTGATGGGAATAAATAGGAGTGAGGTTTCCTTTTGGGAAAGTAAGATCAAGGGAGAGAACCAAAGCCAAGCACTATGCACCCAAATCTTAGCAAGCATGACTATAGCCACCAGTTATCTGGGTATGTTGCAAGACATCCTTTCCTCTCCCTTGTAAGACATCCTTTCCTCTCCCTTGTTGGAGTAGGACTCAGTTCCACAGTTTCACTTTAGCATTCTGCTTATGATAAGGAGTCCACGCAACCCCCTGAGACACATTTTTGTCCCAAACTCAATTCTGAGCATCAGGTCAAAGACCTAGGAAGGAAAACTGGATCTGAGGGATCCAGAGGCAAATGATAACAGAGGTTAAAAGGCCGAGCGTAGGTGAGCGTGACTGATTCCTGATGATTAAGCCAACCCCAAGCTTCCTGTTTAATGGATAAAGGCCACATTAATATCTAGGGCATAAATGAGGTCTAGGGAACTCCATGGCTACTGAAACAGTAGGTGGGAAAGAGACATAGGTGAAAGCAGATAACTCTTACTCTCTAGGCCTCCGTGCTTCATGGGTGCAAGTCACTTTTGCACTTAAGGAGGTGCCTGCCAAGGTCGCTGGAACTCGGGGGTGCAAGGACAGAAGAGGGAAAGAGGATGCTGTTCCTTCTTTCCCTCACATACCCCGAGTATCTGCTAGGAAGAGGAGGGAACCAGGGACGCCTGCTCCCCTGTTTCTAGATGGATAACCTCAGTCTGTACCCTTTTCAAATGCATCCTGAACCCCTGGGACTCCTTTGAAAAAGTGCCCCCCCCCTTTTTTTTTTTCACTTTCTTCTCCTCAGTTCTCTCTTCACTAATAGGTAACTGTGTCTCCATATTACAAGATGCGTCCTCCAAACTGGAAAGAATTAATTTCCCAAAACTTAAACTGGTTGGCTCAGGATTGGGCTTAGAGGAAGGGAACCCAGGAGCCCAATGTGCCAGCAAAAAGGTAAAGGAATTTTTACCAGTTGAGCTTTTGGCCTCCCTCTCCCTGTGCACACTGGTAAAAACCCTCAGAGTTTTTGAGCTGTCCTTACCCCTCCCCTTTCATTTTGATACATGTTTTCTGATAACCAGCTTTGTTCAATGGTCATGCAACCAGGGCTTCTGACGATGGTGCCTTCTGGAAACCCTTAGATAGGCCTCTGAGGGAGATCTGATTGAGGTTTCCCCAAAATAGCACCCCATGTCAGCAGGAAGCAGTTAAGATAGGTCTTTGTTCTTATCTTCAATCAACAGCAGTTAGATGTACTCCTTTAGAGGGGGAATTAGACAGCCAGTTTGCGGGGAGTCCCTGGAGAAACTCCAACCAGCCGGCCCACTGAGGTGGAGCCTTGGGATGTTTGCGCCCTTTGCAGTTGGGAGGAGCCTGGCCCCTCCTCTTCCTGTGTGGAACCTGAGATTCAAACAGCAGGTGGGAAGCACTCTAGCAGGGACTCTGGCCTTACACAGGATCCCTTTTTTCCTTTTTTCCCTTTTCACCCAATAAAACCCTGTTTTACTTACAATTTAAACCATCTGCAAGCCTAAATTTTTGTGGTTGTGGGACAGCCAAGAACCTCGTCTACAGCCAAACTAGGAAAATTGCTGCAACATAATTATATAATATTTAAATATTCTATATTTATATATTTTAACTTATATTTATGTATTTATATATATTTACTTATATTTATATATTAAATATGTATAATATAATTATATAATCTCGTATTTTATATCTACATAAGATACATATAATTACATGTTACATATAATATCTTATACAATTTTATGATATATATCTATATATATGTATCTCTCCCCCTAATAAGATTATATATACACAAGGAAATAAGGGAGTCTTCTCAGCTATAACAGGAAAGGAGATGAGGATCAGGAAAGGTCTGACTGACTAATGTGGTGGTTATCTAGAATCTGTATCCCCTAATTGTCTCTCTCTTGCGGAACCCTTATGGGATTTAGATGCTCCTCATTATTTGGTGAGTGTATTAGTCAGGGTTCTCCAAAGGTACAGAACTAATAGCACAGATGTATATGAAAGGGAGTTTATTAAGAGAATTCACTCACATGATCACAAGCCGAAGTTCCACAATAGGCCAGAGTCAAGCTAAGGAGCAAGGAAGCCAGTCCGAGTCCTAAAACCTCAAAAGTAGGGAAGCCGACAATGCAGTCTTCAGTCTGTGGCTGAAGATCCCAGAGCCCCTGGGAAATCACTGGTGTAAGTTCAGGAGTTCAAAATCTGAAGAACTTGGGAGTCTGATGTTCAAGGGCAGAATGCATCCATCATGGGAGAAAGATGAAGGACAGAAGACTCAGCAAGTCTCCTCATTCCAGGCTCTCCTATCTGCTTTATTCTAGCCATGCTGGCAGCTGATTAAGTGGTGCCCACCCAGATTGAGGGTGGGTCTACCCCTCCCAACCCACTCACTCAAATGTTAATCTTTGTCAACACTGTCACAGACACACCCGGGAACAATACTTTGTATCCTTCAGTCTATTCAAGTTGACACTCAATATTAACCATCACAGTGGGCCTTCATTATTGGGCTCTTTTATGAATAGTTTCCTTGAATCTTTTGATTCAAAAGTTTTTCTTCTCCCATCTCTTCTACCCCAGTGAATCCTCTTTCCTAGTAAATAGTTTCTCCTGATGAATTCTAAATAGCCTGGAGGCAAGTGATGGATCACGTTGGCAAAGAGGGTTCATAGTTTTGACACATCTGCAATGAAGGATTTCTTTCTGCCATTTGAATGTTCAGGTGAATGGAATCCACTCTATGGTTTTCAGCCTTTGGGCCTTGGACAAAATACAATTATAGGAAAGTCACAGGTTATCATCTTATCCCATCACCTGTGTAACTTTAGGATCTGTGAAGTGGTCTAGGAGGAAGAGTAAAAGATGAATGACTGAAGAGAGAACACAGAGAAAGAAGGCAAAGAGAAAAAATCAGAAGAAGAAAATTAAAAAAAAAAAAAAAAGGATTACTGGTAGTCCCTTTCTTGAAGCCTAACTATATTCTTGCTCTTGGAATCTATGAAACATCCTTTCAAGTCATGTTTGTTTTGTGTTTAATTTATTACTTGAGTTACTAAATTAAATTAGGCCATTGTTTTATTCTTGCTTTTTTAAATTGCTATTGTTTTTTATTTTTGTTTTTCTATAACTAATAAAATTATAGAAACAGCAAGGTTCTCTGTTAAAAAGAACTTCTATATTCTCTTTTTGCCTTTCAAGTTGGAGCTGATCATTCTGTAGAAAGGTCTAAAATTAATTTTAGAAAAGTACTGAAAACAATAGACTATTATTACATGGATAAAAAAATGTTAGTATTTAAAATAATTTTGATAAATATTATTTAAAATTTTTATAAACAGTTGCTGGGTTTATAAACTATATCTGTGTTTGACTATTTGGAACAAACAAATTTAGCATTAATCTGCATTTAGCCTTCATATAATCTTCAAAATCAACTATTTCTGCCTAGGTATTCATATTTATTTCCAAAATTTCATAGAAGTCCTAATTATTTGGGAGTAAGCTGTCTTATAAGATCCATCAAAGTAATTAGAATACAATTTGGAATAAAGGGTCTATTCAGCCCCAAAGCTAAGGACACTATTAATATTGACATACATTGGCAGCATCATTACAGTTTAGTAATTTTTTACTTTTAAAATTTTTGAACCTACGCTGCATTAATATAGAACTTTTGTAATTCCCTAAGTATAAATTAATTTAAATTATATTTAAAATACTTTGCATTTTCTTGACTTTTTCTCAAGGAAAATGTATTAGATCGGTTTAAAATAACTAATTGACATAAGAAATACTTCATTTTTGTCTGATGCAGACTTAATAATTTATTCATTGTGTATAACATACCACTGTTTCATTATCACATAGTATAATTTAAAATACCTCAATTTTCAACATATTTTACTTTGCCCTAACTTTTGGAGGGGGGAGGGGTAAATATTTCCTTTTCTCAAAATCTTAAATAGTGATTACAAATATTTTTAAATTTATCAAACATGAGTTAGAAATTTCCCAGATGTAAATACCTTTACAAATAATGCTTTAGGTAGCAAAGGTTCAAATCATGTGGCAGGCAATAACTATATATTTTCTCTAAGTCTCAGAACTCTTCTGATGCTGGAGTAATTCTTATCTTTATTTTAGACACAGAGAAACTGAGACAAAATGTCACAGAACTCACAAGTGGCAGATAGGACTAGAAGCTAATGTTTTCAAATCCCAAACCTGTCCTTGTTCTCTTACTTAACACACCCTCTTATCTGAAAATCTATAAAGAAGAACGTGTTCTATAGGGTATAATGCATGAAGAAGTTAAAAAAGAATGTGTTTTTTCTGTATAAAATCAGCATTTTAAAATAGTTTCAGTTCGAGTGGCAGGGAAGAGAAGAGCAGAGAGAAATCATTTGAAGAAAATATAAACATTAAAATATGTGAACATGGCATTTATTTTAAAAATCAATCTCAATTTTTTTTCTAATTTTCCTTGAAAATAATTTTAATGACATAGGAAGAGTTTCTCTCCAAGAAACTTAGATTGATGATTAGCTTAATCCCAAAATTTGTGAGGAGTTTTTGTCTGAACGGAAACAGTGTTTCACCTGGGCTATGTGAATACTGGTACAAGAAGTCGCTATCGCTTCAGCATCTCCTTGCTTTGGTTCAAAGTCCTTTGGCTCCCACCATCAGAAAAGTAGGCAGTATGGCCTAAAAATTATTTGCATACATGAACACTATTTGGCGGGGAGCTAGATAAATATTTATTTTAGTTTAGCACTGTTAGATTAAACGCAAATTTGCTAGGTACTGGAGATTGTTTTAGCAGTTATGCATAACATTTTCATCCTCAAGAGGTGATAAGGAGAAGAAGATTAAAAAATAATTCAAATAGAAAAGTATAGGATCAATAACAGCTAGCATTCTCTGTGAGGAAAAATTTTTGCTTTTTTTTTTTTAAAGATAAACTCTTCTTGTTTATTAATAAATAGGAAAAACATTTTGACTCCCAAAATATAACACAAAGCAAGAAAGGAAAAAAAAAATGGAGATAGAGTAATAAGAATATATTGTGAAAATAGAGTTGGTCTTCTTTTAAAAGTATTCCAGTTAATGTAGCTCCTCAAAGCATTATCAGATGTATTTCTTAAAATTGAAGGCAATGTATTAAGTTAGTGAAAGATGGTTTTAAAGGTTAGATTACCATTTAGAACAAAGTGGTATGTTAAGTGATAACAAAGTACAATTTACAAATAAAATATTAATCCATAAAAGTGTATTCATCAAACAGTATAACAACCAATATACAAAACAGTAAATACTCAGATATTTTTATATAAATACTATTATACAAGAGAACTTTATAGTGATCCTCATTTAAATGGTTTGAAAGATGTAGGAAACAAGTAAGAAATGATAAAATTGAGAGAGAAAACCAACAAACCCATTTTGTTACAATACATGTTTGAATGAATAAAAACATGAAAACCTTTTTCAACAAATAGAATATATATTTTCCCCTTATGCCTATGTACTACCAATTAAAATATTGTCCAAATATTAAAAACGCTCATCAGAATTAAAATGTGTAAATTTTACAACTTAGAAAACTAGAAATAAAAAACTTTCAAATTTTGACAACTTGGAAATTAACTCCCTATTATCTTAATAACCCTTGGATTCAAGAAGAAAGAAAAACTGAAAATATGTTGTTTATAAAGCAACAAAAAAGAGAACAATTTATATCAAAATCTCTAGTATATATCTAAAGACATCAATAAATTAACGTTACAAATAAAAGAAATAAATCATCAGAATTTAACATTCATTTTAAGAAGTTATAAAAAGAAATTACTATACCAAAATGATAGAATAGAGAACAATAATGATGAAAACTAAAATTAATAAAGGAAAACAATAGTGACAAGCAAGTACATAAAGAAGCTTGTTTTTAAAAAGAAACAATTACATTAATAAATCCTAATTAAATCACTATGAAGGTAAGGGACAGTGCAGAAATCATACATGTACAATATTAGAGACAATAAGAGACACATAGCTACATTCTTGAAAGCGTAAATACATAGGAATGTGCTGTGATTTGCATACATACCCCCAAAAATGTGTTTTGGAAATTTAATCCCCAATGTTTCAGTGTTAGGAGGAGAGGTCTAATAAGAGGTGATTAGGCCAAAAGAATGGAGCAAATTGATTAATGTCATTATTGCATGAGTGGGTTCTTTTTTTTTTTTTTTTTCTTCTGCCGCCCAGGCTGGAGTGCAGTGGCCGGATCTCAGCTCACTGCAGGCTCCGCCTCCCAGGTTCACGCAATTCTCCTGCCTCAGCCTCCCCAGTAGCTGGGACTACAGGCGCCCGCCACCTCGCCCGGCTAGCTTTTTGTATTTTTTAGTAGAGACGGGGTTTCACCGTGTCAGCCAGGATGGTCTCGATCTCCTGACCTCGTGATCCACCCGCCTCGGCCTCCTAAAGTGCTGGAATTACAGGCTTGAGCCACCGCGCCCGGCCGAGTGGGTTCTTTATTTAGGGAGTGGGTAACTTCTAAAAAAAGATATTGCCCTCAACCTCTCTCGGTTTGCCCTTCCACCATAGGATGATTCAGCAAAAAGATCCTCACCAGATGCTGGCCCCTTGATCTTGGACTTTCCAGCCTTCACAACCATAAGCCAATACATTTCTGTTCATTATATATAACCAAGTCTTGGTGTTTTGGTATAGCTGCATAAAACAGACTAAGACAAAATGGTACATGCAAGTTGATAAGAAACTTTAGAAAATGTGAAACAGAATGTATATACTCTAGTGTAATAAAGATGAGAAAAAAAGAATTCTATATAAGACCCCAAAATCTGGACTAGACCAATTAGAAAATAGATAGGGAATGTGGTTAAAGTGATGCCATTCAAAACAACACCAGAACCAGATGAGTTTCCAAATAATTACTACCTGAACTTTAAAACAAGCAGACATTTCACTATTCTTTACACCATTTTTAAAGCCACCTATAAAAGTTGGATATTTCCCGAAATCGTTTTATGAAAATAGCACAAAGCTCTGTAGTTATTGTACTTTATAGTTTTATTAAAAAAACATGATATAGTCCAATTCAATATATTAACATATGCCAATGCTCTAAATAGTTTTAAATGCAACCCAACATTATACTACAAATAAATGTTTATGAATTAATCTTTATCTTTAAAAAGGTAAGCACAATCCAAAATCAAATAATCCATGAACATAATTCAGTAATTGACATATTAATAAAGGAAAACTGTATTTTTTAGTCACAGGTACTTAAAAAGCATTGATAAAATTTAGCAAACATTCAAAATTAATAAGAGGAATCTAGTTAAAATATGACATTAATGTAAAAAAAATGACTCTGACTTTACATTAAAATAAAAACTTTCACCATTTTCTCAATAAATTATCTCAAATACAATGGGAACCAAAAAAAAAAAAAAAAAAAAGATATAATACTGCCTTATTTTATGAAGTAAGGATACTTCTCTAACCCTAAACTCCAATAATTGATGGTAGGCAAGAAGCACATCAGAAATAAGTAATAAGAAAATGATGTAGAAAAAAATATTAAAAATTTGGCAGCGGTATTGGAAAAAATGAGTATGGCTAAAAACAAAACTGAGGCAACAATTGGATGTTCCATTTATACCCCCTAGCTATACAACCATTGGGAAAATCATTCCTTCCCCACCTCATAAGAGAAAGAAGTTCTTTTAAAAATAATGCAATAAAACTAGCCTGTAATTTGGAAAGCTGACTTGGAGGACGACAGTGAAGAGGTGCTATCTGGAAACAGAGCCAACTATGTGAAGGTCTGACAACTGAACACTGAGACCCACAGCCCCCAGCCAAACACAAACAGTCGTGCTTACATACTCTTGGAGAAGTCTGGACAACATTGATGAAGAAAAATAAACTTAACTTTAAAGCCAAAACAAAACAAAAATCATCTACATACTGAATTCTGGAGTTTCAGTGACAAGTTTACAGGTACAAGGGAACTTGCTCTGCTGACCACCACAAGTGAACTACTGAAGAGCCTCATGCTGCCTTTCAAAATTTCACCTCTAATAAGGATAGAACCTCAAGGACCACCAGGTAATTGAGGAAAACCCCCAATATAAAAGAGAAGTCAAAGCTTACTATAGAAAAACAGATGAAATAGAAATGGTACAACTAGTAGAAGAATACAGAAAAAAAATTTCACGGTGATAAAATATTGGCCCAAGAATAATAATCAAATACTATTATAAAAATCACAGAACAAGAAAGGATTTTTGGAAATTAAAATTTTGATAAATGATTTTTTTAAATTACTAAAAGTTTGGGATTAAAATTCTAGGAAATATCTTTGTAATTAATCAAAAAGAAAAGGAATGGTGATAAGATGAGAAAATTAGAAGATCAAACCAAGATATCTAATGTTTTCTAATATCAATTTGAAAAGAAGCATATCACAAGATTTCCAGCAATGAATATAACAAAAAATACTCAGAAATAAAGGATAATGTTTTTCTAGATAGAAAAAGTATGTAAAATAAATTTAAGTATATGAAATCTAAAAATGCCTGTAAGACAAAATACTAATCATATAACTGAAATACAATCTCGGGGATAAATTGTGACTATATGACAGCAATGGGCTCTCTGAAATCCATTCAACAGAGACCAATAACTCAATAGAAACATGGACAATGTATGTGAATTAAGAATTCACAGAGAAGGAATTACTGTTTTTAGGTATAAAGATTTTCAACTTCTTTCAAGCTAAAAAATGTGTGAATATAAAAAAAAGATATAACATTTTTTACCATTCAGATTCCCCCAAAAAACTGATATATATAAGAAATATTTCTAATATAAAAGGGGTATGGAAAAACAGTCAATACCATATGCTTGGCAGAGTTATATTTTCTTAGACCTAAATATTTGTCAGTATTGATGTGGATTTAAAATATCTACTGAAATAGCATTTCATTTTCTTGAATTGACCTTATAGCTACAATTACACTTAGATAAGAAAGATAATAATCTTTGTGAAATTCTTTGAATTAGCAAAAAATCAGAATTAATCTATATATCTATCAATAGGTGAATGTTTAAGTGAACTATGACATGTCCATTATTCACTGTTCTAGTAAGTGCTAATTTGGTATAAATTTTAAGACATACCTGTCTATTTTTAATTTAAATCAGTGAATAATCAATGTGCTGAGAAATGTGTGCCACCATTTGTGTATGGAGTAAAAAAACACACAAATATACGGTTTTGCAAGTTTATAGCTTAACGTTGTGATTAATATTTTCAGTCCCGGAGTCAGACCAACTGGCTTTGAATCCTGACTATCCTGCACTAGTTGTATGACTTTGGAAAATTTATGTAAAATACCTCTTCCTCAGCTTTAGTACTTTCTACCTCCTAAGATTGCTGTGATAGTTAAATATGCCAATTCTAGTAAATGTTAGAATTCTGAAAAACAATTATATGAGGAACTATATACTATTGTATGGTTAAATATATGATTAAATATATTTTGTGTAATAATATGTTGTCTTATGTTTTAAGTTGAACTTACATAAACAACTTTAAATATTTAGTTGCATTTGTTTCATGAGAGAAGGAACACTTTCAGATAATTGTATTACTTGGGAATTAAATATTCAAGCAAATCTCTCAAGTTTACAAGTTACTTGTTCATTTCTAGTACATAAAGTTAGAAATTCAACTCCACTAACTAGATCAAAGTATACTTTTAGTTTACATTTTATGGATTCTGGTCAAAAAATAGTTTCTAATGTATTAGTGTCTTACAACACAAAATATAATGACTAATCGTATATGAATTCTGGAAACAGCTGTGTCAACAACACATCATTTTCTCAGTGTTTCTCACTGACAATTATTTAATCCTGAGGCTGATGATTTCTACTATACTTGCCGTGGCTGCAGCTAGTGATTATAATGATTTATTTTCATATGTGTGCATATTCAAATACATGTGTATTTATATGCAAAACTTTAAAAATAATTTAATATCCAATAAAAGATGCAGAAGACACTGGTAGTTTTAATGAAAGTTACTTTTTATGAAATTAATTTAAAGATAAGCAACACAAGAAATCAAAGGAAAAACTATATAAAACTGAATTTATGAACAACTTGTTATTAAGGGAAAAGCTGCTTAAACATATTGTGATTGGTGCTTTTATGTTTTCTTCATATTACATTGCTAAAGTATATAAAATGTGGTATTATAATATTCCTTAATATAAAATTAATAAGAACTGTGTTGTCTCTTCTTTCTCCTAAGAATTCCAAAGTTCAAAAAAGACACAAATCTTTCACTTTTTGTTTGTTTGCTTGCTTTTTCTCCTAGACTGGCCAATATTCCCTTTTTTACTGCTCTTTTACTATGTGACTTCATTTTTATATGGTCTTGACAGGCACCATTCTTTCATTTTTAGAACTAATTCAGTTCTATGACTAAATTTGGTAATTATATTTTCAACAATTTAAATGAAAGATTTGTGCCAGTATGATATTTCCTCTGGGTCCACAGAGATTCCAAAACATATATTCTACTTTTTATTCATTTTCAAAATTTAAAGTTTTTCCCTAAATTTTGCATTGTTATAACCACTTGCTTTTTCTAGAACAAAATGATTCTAGCATTTTTCCATTTGTTCATTTTCCTTAAGTAAATACATGAATCTCTATATGTCTATACATATGCTTTAATCCTAATATTCTATGATAAGAAAACTTTTGTCATCTTAATCTGAACCGGTTTCAGGAATGCAGACTAAGGAACACAAGATAGATACACAAGAATACAAGGCAGAAGTAATATAAGATACAAGACAACATTTGGAACCCGGCAGACACAAGGCAGGAATTTCATCAAATAAAAGTATAAAGCTTAAGAAGAACTCTCTCAGAGGAAATAAATGTGATCCAGGCACCCAGTGCTTCAATGTGAAACGCTGTTAGCCAACAAGAAGCAAAATATGGCTCCTGGACTCCACACAATGGGTGGGCAACAATTGCCAAAGTTAACTTTATGAATAAGAGAAGGCTAACAAGTTCCAAAAACCCATCTTGGTTGTCACCTTATCTCACCTTGTTCTAAGATAACTTCTCTATATTTCTGAAGTTCACCATTTTCTCTCTTGAGTGCTGCTTCATGTCAGCAGCTGTGGCTTACTCTGCACTGATTTGCTACAGGAAGACACATCTCTTAACATAGAGTAATGGCCAGGAGATAATAATATAAAGAACTGTGTATGTAGCAAACATTACAAGATAAATATACATGAATTAAATTAAAATTAATTTTAAAAGTGAATGCCATATATTAAATCTGACCATTTCCTGATTCCATAGTCTAGGACTCACGTGAGTTTCCCAATGAATACCAGACCCCAGTTCCTAACATGATTCATTCATTCAAGTCTATAATCTCTAATCACTCAAATTATAAACATCAACAGCTTTCTTCTCTTGTATTTGTCCTGAAATCAGCAGCCTTTTATTGATCCTTTCATTTCTATTTTTAGATAAGGCTCTTCAGGAATAAATTTGGGATTAAAATTTAAAAATTTAATTAAATTAAACTGACTTATTTTGCTTAATTTGGGTACCAATCAATATTCTAGGAACTGTAGACACAGTAACAAACCACGCAGAAACAAATCATTGTTCTAGTGGGAGCAGATACATATTAAAGTAAAATAAGAACATAAGGCAGGTATACTACAAGGTATTACATACTAAGGAGAAAATTAAGGCAGGAGAAGGGATTAAACAACATGGAGAGATGCAGTTTTAAAGAGTGGTCAGGAGAGGCTTCATTGAGAAGGTAACAGTTAAATAAAAACTTGAAGATGGAGAAGTCAAAGATTAAAGACCAAAATACTAATAACATATGCAATTAGAAGTTCTACTGGATAAACAGCATAGTATAGAACACAGCAGAGTTTATTTATAGAATAAATGACAGCTAAAATATATGATTAATGTGCAAAGCCCTGTTGTAATCATGTTACATGGTACTATTTGTTAAGTTGCGTAACAGTTCCACGAATAGGCAAAAATATTACCAGTATTCCACAGATAAAGAAACTGAGGCAAAGAAAGTTTATGTTATTTGTTCAAGGTCACACAGCTGATCAATATTTTTCACCACAGGTGGTTTTCTTCTAGATCCCAGTATTTTAACACTTTAATACTCACCCTCTGAGAGGCAGAGTGATTTATATTCTGTGCACTTACTCCCATGAAGAAAAATTAAAATCAGACTAATTCCCACCGATTGATTTTGGCCTTGTCCTATTTGGCCTCCATTGAAAATCTCCACAACTATACAATTCGCTGGAGAGTCTTTATCACAGAATAAGATATTTTGTCCTCAATAATACCACATATGGGAATCAGCCAAGCAGTGTAAATGGAACTTTGAAACTTTCAGTCTGGTTCCTTTTACAGTCTGGTGCAAACATCAGAGGAAGATATGCATCTAGGTCATTTCTGAAATCACCATCCTGTGATCTCCATCTCCTTTAGGAAGGCAATTTTAGAAAATAATGCTCACACTCTCACATCCACACCTACATGTGCTACTCCATCCTAAAACTAAAAATATTCAGAAAAAAGAATTTCCCAAAGGAAACATCCTATGGAAAAAACAAAAATCTTGTAATGCTTTCTGCTCCTATGGTTTTTGACACAAAAATACTCAAGTATGCATGTGGAGGGAGACGGAATCTCTGTGGGTCTCACAAGCTGATACCACAGACCTTCTGGAGGCTGGCTAGGGACAGAGAAGTTTCCAGCTTTGGCAGGTAAAGAACAAAGATGCCAAGGTGGCCCAAAAGGGTTTCAGACAACTAGTAAGTTGAAATCAACAGAGGAGAGAGAAGGAAAAGAAACATAACCAACAAAACATGCATGATGAAAGAGTAAAATGGAAATACAACAATAAATAATTAGTAGTAAAACCAAAATGAAGAGAAGGAATAAAATCAAATAGATTATTTATCACCATAAATGCAAATGATTTAAACTCCCCTTATAAAATACAAAAACCTGAAGTATCTCAAAGTTGTAACAAAACAAAATCTGGCAGTTTGTTAATGACACATCAAATACAAAATGACAAGAAACGTAAAAGTTGAAAGAATGAGAATGAGGCCAGCTGTGGTGGTTCATGCCTGTACTTCCAGCACTTTGGGAGGCTCTGAGGCAGGTGGATAACATGAGGGTCAGAAGTTCGAGACCAGACTGACCAACATGGTGAAACCTCTGTCTCTACTAAAAAAATAAAATCAGTCAGGCGTGGTAGCACATACCTGTAATCCCAGCTACTTGGGAGGCTGAGGCAGGAGAATTGCTTGATCTGGGGAGGCAGAGGTTGCAGTGAGCCGAGATCGTGCCATTGCACTACAGTCTGGAGGAGAGCGTGAGACTCTGTCTTAAAAAAAAAAAAAAAAAATGGGAGTAGAAATAATCAAACCAAGTAAAGTCAAGTCAAGTGAATTTCAGAGCCAAAAGCAGGACGAAGAGAGAGAGAGAGAGACATTGTTTTATTTTGCTAGGCTAAAATGTCTCCTAATATATTTGTGGTAGTACTTTGTTATCCAAAACGAAGATAAACGGTATAAGTAAATCCTGACTTCTGCAAGTCCATAAAAATCAACGGAGTCCTACCATATCAGATATTTTAATGCTTCTTTAAACTGGAAAAAGAAGTTTAATCAAAATAGTTCATAACTTAGCAAAAAAAATTGAAGAAGTACCAAAAGAATATAGTAAAAAATGTTACTCGCCTATTTCCCCAATACTCCCAATGCCACCTTCACCACATCCCTGCTTCTCAAATACACTCACTTTTAAACATTGTTCAGCAGTTACCTTCATGTTTTTAATATGTGCATTGTGCTGTTTAATACTCGTGTTAGACCTTATTATTGCCACCTTGCTATAAGAGATGAAATGTCGTTTTACTTTTTCCCTTCCTTTACCCATCAGACCTATCATGAATTTTCTCAGTATGTTTCTAGACATATTTTAGTTAAAATTAACTTTATGTTATTATGCATGCCTTTAGAAATATTATGGTGTTATAATTGCAGTTTGGCTTTTCTTTTTTTTATTAATTGCATTTTTAATAGGCTTTTGTGGTCTTTTGCTGTGTTTGCATTATTTATTTTTTATATGTCCTCATTTGAACTTTTAGAAATGTTTAAGTTACACCTCTGGTATTTTATTAAGTCTGACCCTTGACACCTTCTTCCTAAAACACACTCTTTAGCTCTCCTGCCTTATCTAAACTGTTTGCCCTCTGTTCCTGCAGTGAACCACCTTTTCTGAGGCTGCCTTTGACTCCAGTCCCAATTACAGGTCTTCCTTAAAACACATGCCAATAATTTCAGAGCAGCGGGTGTGTGGGAGGTTCCAGCATTTCTGAAAAATGTTTTATAGTGTTTTAATCAATTGGTAGGTTAAGAAATTATACATTTCAGAGTTGAAGAGACAGCATCCCTGAGAAACATGAAAGCATTGCTCCCTTGCCCTCCAGTGCCTAATGTAGTTCTTGAAAAAGTTAGAGGCCATTTTGTTTGTAGATATCCTGTTTTGTTTTATTTTGTCTTGTTTATCTGTCTAGCAGCTTTTACGTGTTAGTATTTCCCCAATTTTACTACAATCTCATGAAAATGCTCCTTGTGATGTGTGTGCATTTGTTTATTTAATGTATACAATCTGATCTGGAGAGTACTATAATTTTTCTCTTGAAGATTTCCACTATGGTTTTGCAGATTTTCTTCCTTCGATTTTCTCTATTTTTATAACTTACAGAAAATTGTATAAATCAGATGGTGGATTTCCTGAAAATTTTCTCTGTATTTTTGCTCATGCTTTTTACTTCTCTTTTTTCCCCTGCTTTCTGGGAGATGTTTTAACTTAATTTTCGACAGTTCCCAGTTATTTCACATAAATATCTATAGTTATATTTTTTCAGAATTATTTTTCTCAGATTTTTCCCCAAACATTCTCTTTATTATAGATACAATCTTTCCTGGAAATTTGTTGAACATCCTAATTAGAGTAGCATTCTTTAAATTTTCTTTTATTTCATGGATAATCTCTGTTTCCTCTAGGGTAATTACTTTTTGATATCCATCCTTCATTATTTTGTGTTGCAAACTTTCCTAAACTGTCTGGGTATCATGAGTTAACCATTGATATGTAAGAATAAAATAGCACAAAAAACAATTAGGAACTCAGTAATTTAATGTCCCTTATCAATCAGTAAGTCTTGCTTTAGGTTAATTAACTCTAAAATATCAAAGCCTGGAATTTTGTCCTTTGGGGTCACTGAAATTCCCCAATAACACTCGTTATCTACTACCTAGGGGTATACAAGTCCAATTGCTTGGACACTGGATATAGTGAGGGGACACGTTTTCAATATTAAAAATTTCAAATTATTTTTCAGCTACTAATCTCATCCTTTGAAAACAACATTTGGCGCCTGGCTCTCTCAAGGGCTCTAAGAAAAAGCTACTTTATTGTTCACACCCCTTTTGTCAAACAATCTATTTTTCTTCTTTAGACACAAGGTCTTACTATGTTGCCCAGGCTGGTCTTGAGCTTCTGGGTTGCAGTGATCCTACAGCCTCAGCCTCCCTAATAAGAGACTCTAGGCAGGCACCACCATTCCTGGATATTGATGCGCCATCTTTGTAGCAGCTTTCTTTTCTCTTCTATGTAGCACTATCTCTCTAGTCATTTTTTCTTTTATTTTGTCAAAATTATATGTGTTTAACAGTTCTTTATTTTGTATTTAGTTAATGTATATAGACAACCCTTTATCTGTATTCAAAAAAAGTTCAACCTTTCGAATACCCCAGGTTCAATTTTTAGGCAAAACCTGAAATCAAATTACATAGATTAGGATGGAAACGTTCTGTGATGATTCTCTCCATGGGAGAAACAGAATGAATAAAACTCTATTCCAGAGAAAATCCCAATGATGTTCTATTTTCCAAAGTACATAGAAATCCACAAATTATGAAAAACTTGAACAAAGTTCAAAAAATAAAAAAAAAAATAAGATGAGATTAAGATATAAGTCATGCTCATGAGTCTATCTGAAGGAAGAGCTTTCATAAAAAGCAAAGAGTGAACAGCGAAGGAAAAGACCTTGATGTAGGACCCTGTCATGTTAAAGGAATAGTAGTAAAGATGGTATGCCTAAAGTAGAGAGAGAAAGAGAGAGTGGTAAAAGATCATAAAGGGTTTCATAGACCATTGAGAATTTGATTGTTAATCTGATAATGATGAAAGTGCACTGGAGAATCTTGAGTAGGTGAATAATGAGATCTTTTGGTATTTAGAAGGATCAATCTGGTTGGTATGTTATTTGTTGAAAATGGAGTTCACAGAGGCAAGGACAAAAAGGAAAATCAATGATATAATTCTGTACCTTAAAAAATAAATGTTCTTGGCATTTATTTAACTTTATTGTACAGTTCATTATTATGTGATTTTCTTGGTTAAACCTTTAAATAATATAAAGGAATCTACAATCAAGATTGAATGTTTTCCATCTATTTAATTACCGTTTCAGAGCTATGGAACCACAGAGCTTTGTGAATTTAATAAGACTCAAACAACCTCCTCAGACATTATCAATACTAATAGGATGATGGAGTTTGATTAAATTCTGTGTCTTCAGAGTCAGTGTTATTTCACATCAATTTATTTATTTATGGCTATAAACAAAAAAACCAGTGTAAATTTCCCACATGGCTATTAAAGAAACCACAATGTATACTTTAGTGCCTATTAATAGTATGGGCATTTTTCTTGCCATAAAATGTTTCATTAATTTTGAATAAAAGTAATCATCACCTTTAATTAGAAGATTGGAATTTATTATAGATGTGTTGAATAAAATAATAAATACAACTATTAGAAATAATTGAAAAAGTAGAGAGTAATTTGGCTAATTTAGAACAGTCAAATGCAGGTGGTTATTAGAGCACATTTGGAATGGCTGAATTGCAAGCTTAAAAACATATTTTGGAAGAACAGCCAATGAAATAAGTTGTAAGGCCACAATATAAAATATGAGGAATGCAAAGAGAGATGCTAAGGTCTGTAATAAAAAAAATAAATGAACTGACAAAAATAAATGAACTGAAAAAAATAAATATATAAGGCTCAGAAATCAAAGGCAGTTAAAAGGACAGTAAATGGTTAAATCAGTTCAGTGGTCCATAGAAATTAGACTAGAGCTCAATTAATGTGGATCATCTTGAACAGACAGGGTCTCTATAAATAGAAATTGTATTTGAGGCAGTTACCATGGAGAAAGCACCTGGTCCTATTCTTTCCAGAAGGGCCTTGTGATATTATTCTAGGGGGCTTTCTTTATATAAAATACCTACCTCCTGACCAGAATAAACTTCAGAATTTGTGTGTTGAGGACAATTATATATAAACATTAACAATTAAATTTTATCTAAAAAGATTAAAGAATAACTGAATATATAAAAAAACAAAAAATGAAAGAAAGATAGCTGTAACTAACAAATATTTAAAATGGTAGCAATAATATATCATCCATAAAATTATATATGAGAATATAAGTCAAAGATATACAACACAGAATACATGAGAAAATAAACAAAAAAGGCCAAGGAGCAAATACTTCTGATTTTCTATTTGAGTTATATCTCAGATGCAAATAACATAAACAGAAACTGAACTATTCTAGGACAAAATATGTTTGTTAGTAAAATTATACATAACTTATAGGATCATTGGTAGATAATTAGATTTGGAGCTGTTTCATCTGAATGACAACAAATTCACATGACAGAAGACCCTACTGCCACTTCTGGGCACCAGACTCAGTAGCTTGCTTGCTGATACTGGCACTGGGTTTGGGATACAGCAGCTTGCACCCCCTATACTATTGGTAGTCCTTGATTGTTGTTTTCAGAACTTTTATTGCCTTTAGAAACTACAGCTAGATAATATATTTTTTAAAAATGAAAGGGCAAACAAATATTAAAAAAATATTTTGTTAATGAAAACTGAAATAAAACAACTTTATAAATTTTTGTAGTTACTATGTTGAAAGAATGCACAATCTCCTTGAATCTGGAAAAAAAAAAGCAATAAGAAGAAAGAAAGTTTGTAAAATGACAATAGAAGAAAATTAGAGCAGTTGAAGAAGAACATAAAATCTTGAAAATAACTGTCATAATATCCATCATGGCCAAACACTTACTGAGTTAAAAACATACTGAATATATACATTAAAATTCTGATTCTAATTTAAAAACAAACAAACAAACAAACAAACACAGCCAACAAGTATTTTTTTAGAAAAAAATTCTGCCATGTTTTGTGTTTCAAGAATAACAAAAATTTGGACAAAAAAATCTCATTTTCTTCAAACTGGCAATTTCTTTTCTATATCACAAAACTTCAGAAGAAAATGAAGCAATCACTATAGAATTTTTTAATGTGCAGGTTTGTTACGTAGGTAAACCTGTGCCATGGTGGTTTGCTGCACAAATCAAACCAGATCAATACCAGGTAGGTATTAAGTCCAGTATGCATTAGCTCTTTCCCTAATGCTCTCCCCTGCTCACCCTCCCTGACAAGCCCCAGTTAGTGTTGTTCCCCTCCACATATCCATGTGTTCTCATTGTTCAGCTTCTAGTTATAAATTAGAACATGCAGTATATGATTTTCTGTTCCTGCATTAGTTTACTGAGGATAATGGCTTCCAACTTAATCTATATCCCTGGAAAAGACATGACATCATTCTTTTTTATGGCTGCATAGTATTCCATGGTATATATGTACCACATTTTCTTCATCCAGTCTATCATTGCTGGGTCTTGGGAACAGATTCCCCAAAATCTGGCCATAAACTGGCCCTAAAACTGACCATAAACAAAATCTCTGCAGCACTGTGACATGTTCATGATGGCCCTAATGCCCACACTGGAACGTTGTGTGTTTACCGGAATGAGGACAAGGAACACCTGGCTCTCCCAGGGCAGAAAACCGCTTAAAGGCATTCTTAAACCACAAACAATAGCATGAGCGATCTGTGCCTTAAGGACATGCTCCTGCTGCAGAAAACCAGCCCAACCCATCCCTTTTTTTTGGCCCATCCCTTCGTTTCCCATAAGGGATACTTTTAGTTAATATAATATCTATAGAAACAATGCTAACGACTGGCTTGCTGCTAATAAACACTTGGGTAAATCTCTGTTCAAGGCTCTCAGCTCTGAAGGCTGTAAGAATCCTGATTTCCCACTCCACAGCTCTATATTTCTGTGTGTGTGTGTCTTTAATTCCTCTAGCGCCACTGGGTTAGGGTCTCCCCGACCGAGCTGGTCTCGGCAGATGGGCATTTGGGTTCACATCATGCCTTTGCTGTTGTGAATAGTACTGCAGTGAACATACACATGCATGTTTATCTTTATAATAGAATGATTTATATTCCTTTGGATATATACCTAGTAATGGGATGGCTAGGTCAAATGGTATTTCCAGTTCTAAATATTTGAAGAATTGCCACATTGTCTTCAACAATGATTGCACTAATTTACATTCAAACCCACAGTGTAAAAGAGTTCCTATTTCTCTGCAACCTCACCAGCATCTGTTGTTTCTTGAGTTTTTAATCATTGTCATTTAGACTGGCATGAGATGGCAATCAGGCAAGAGAAAGAAATAAAGTATATTCAAATAGGAAAAAAGGAAGTCAAATTGTCTGTTTGCAGATGACATGACCCTATATCTAGAAAACCCCATTGACTCAGCCCAAGAGCCTCTTAAGCTAATAAGCTACTTCAGCAAAGTCTCAGGATACAAAATAAATGTGCAGAAATCACAAACATTCCTATACATCAACAACAGACAAGCAGAAAGCCAAATAATGAATGAACTCCCATTTACAATTGACACAAAGAGAATAAAGTACCTAGGAATACAGCTAACAAAGGAAGTAAAGGACTTCTTCAAGGAGAACTACAAAGCACTGTTCAAGGATATCTGAGAGGACACAAGCAGATGGAAAAACATTCCATACTCATGGATAGGAAGAACCAATATTGTGAAAATGGCCATACTGCCCAAGGCAATTTATAGATTCAATACTCTTCCTATTAAATTACCATTTACATTCTTCCCAGAATTAGAAAGCCTATTTTAAAATTCATATGGGACCAAAAAAGAGCTTGCATAGCCAAGATAATCCTAAGCAAAAAGATCAAAGCAGGAGGCATCATGCTACCTGACTTCAAACTATACTACAAGGCTACAGTAACCAAAACAGCATGGTTCTGGTACAAGAACAGGCACATAGACCAATGAAATAGAATAGAGAACTCACAAATAAAACTGCACATCTACAACCATCTGATCTTCGACAAACCCAACAAAGACACGCAATGGGGAAAGGATTTCCTATTTAATCAATGGTGCTGGGAGAACTGGCTAGCCATAGGCAGAAAATTGAAACTGGATCCCCTACTTACAGCTTATACAAAAATTAACATAAGATGCATTAAAGACTTAAATGTAAAACCCAAAACTATAAAAACCCTAGAAGAAAATTTAGGCAATACCATTAAGGACATAGGCATGGGCAAAGACTTTATGATGAAATTGCCAAAAGCAATTGCAAGAAAAACAAAAGTTAACAAATGGGACCTAATTAAACTAAAGAGCTTCTGCACAGCAAACAAAACTATCATCAGAGTGATCAGACAACCTACAGAATGGGAGAAAATTTTTGCAATTTATCGATCACTACAGAATTTAGGGCAAAATTTTTTGATCTGACAGTTTTGTATTCAGGCAAGCATCTCATTTATATGTGACAGACATAAATGGTGTTCCTTTCTATTCAGGGACATACACATATACCACCCACAAATATAAAATTCTCAAGAAATTACATACAATAGAACCTTAAGAGGTAAAGGAATTAAATATAATTTTAGAGGAATATTTACAAAATTAATTTGTGAGCCTGTCTTCATTCAGTTTCAGATAAGAATAAAGAGTGTAAACATATGTTACCAAAGTGAATTCTTAAAATGGAAGACAAACTTGGCCATGTTTAGTTTCACCATTTGCTCCTGCCTTCCACCTGCAGTAATAGTATATGTCTCAATCCTTGTCTATACTCCAAATTTGAATGGTACAATTCAATTGGTTAAAACTTACAAAATAGTTTTCAAACATCTGTAATAAATAATTTAGATTATTTACACAGTTATTTATGCACTGGTTAAAAAGACTTTACTGTACACAATTCTTTGTTAATTCAGAGGTTGGATTTTATTTTATTTTATTTTTTTTGCCTGAAAATTCACTTTATTTGTGTTTTTTAAATAATGTATACTAAGGGTAGTACAGTCTTCTTAGTACGCTTTACTATTAATTAATTGATGTTGGAAAAAGTTCCAAAGCAATTTTATTAGATCTAGGACAAGATATTTATAAATTTATCTGCTGTGCCACTCTGAATTTGCAATTCAGGCTAAGGAAGAAAAAAGAATCCTGTTCTCACTCTCACCAACACTGTTTTTCACTGTGCAATCTTCCTTTCCAGTAATAATACTTTACAGTGAAATAGGCAGGAATAAAAGGAGAAAAGGAGGGAAGAAGAAACAAAAGGTTATGGAGAGTTTGACCAAAGTGACAGAACAAGTGTCACAAGGCATGATCTTCAACAAATCAAGTGCTACATATTTTTATGCACCTGAATCCCTAAAAATAATTGCTTTTCAAGCTGCGGCTTTAGAATTATGCTGTCCATATATTGCTTATACATGGATATAAGCAATTGTCTCAAGGGTGCTTTTTTCTTCAAATAAATAACTAAATATGCAGAAACAATCCCATTATTTTGTTTTGTTTGTTACAAAACATTACACTTTCATGCAAATAAACTCATTCTCTTCATCATAGAGTACATGCTTGCCTGTTTGAATAGCTGAGATGAGCAAGTCACAAAAAGCACACACATGTATTTTAAAGTAATTGCAATGTGCTTGTGAGCAAATCTAAGTTTTATACTGTGGTAGTTATCATTGTCCCATAGAATAGCATGGTTTAATTGTGGATTGGTCAGGATAGATAATGTTGTTCCTGTGTAATAAAATAAGAAGTTCAAATGAGCAGGGCATTAGCTATTTTCCTACAATAATGGAGTCACCAAAAAACAGATAGAGTCCTAAAATTATGTTGGTAAACAACTGGACTTAGGAACAGCATTTTGTTCAGTTTTTATCCCTTTTTCTTAAGATCACAGAGTACTTTTCAAATATTACCTGGTATCTACTTGTTCCCCTGCAAAATTATATTGCTTAGAATAGATTTCACATGCTGCTCTCTTACTGACTTTATCCAGGAAATGGAGTTCTTGCAATGGTACACTTAGAGCTCTCAAGGAGCCCCTGGTTCCTTTTCAATTATATCTGTTAAATATAAGGCTCTGCCTCTTATGGGGAACAATTTTTAAATTTATCTGAGGGGCACATGGCAGCAGATAAATCATTACACGTAAAGAACTACAGAGAAACTGTGATTTAGAAATCAAATAGCCTTTGGAAAATTAGTTCAATAGAGAAGCAAACAGGAAATCTAACCCTTCAGAGGAGGTGACTTTGTCTAAGCCAATGGATTCTTATTTAGTAAAGGAAACGAAAATGAAATGGATCCTTCCTATAAAGTCAAGAATAATTTTTCCAATTTGACTACTACCGATGATTTTCCAATGACATCTCTGAAGGCTATCAGGTAATCATTGAGGATTACAGGAATTGTGGACTGGGACCTTTTTATTACAGTGTTGTTATTTCACAAAGTACAATCAAATTACCATAAGCAAAATTATTTCATGAGAAAATCTTTAATGAGGCAACTCCTTTGGCAAATGCAAGAGTGTCTGAGGACCCACGAACCATCCCACCCTGATTCCTCCCACGACAGTAGCAGCATTAACTTTGGGAACAGACAGAGGTTTGAGATTGGGGAACTTTGACAAATTTTGCATTTGGCCCAGAACATACACTTATTCCAAAACTTAAGAATATAGAATTGTGCTAATTTCTTGTGCTTCTACTTACTACTTTTTTCTTGCTCACAAGAGCTTTCGAATGCTAATGCCGAACTGGAAGAGACTAGTGAAAATTTGGACTTCTTTTCACTGATTTGAATGATCCGCTCTAACAGATTTATCATGACAAGGTCCAAATGCTATTAGGAAATTAATACTCTTGCAGAATAAGATGAAATCAATGTTTTTCCATATACCTTATTGATTGTAAAATGTTATCATATCTTAAGATTACTTTATTTAGAAAATTTAAATAGATATAGATAATTTCCACATATGTGCACTGATATTATTTCAGGGTTTTAATTTGAAGAGTTTATTATTTGAATGTTAAATTTTCATGTAGCAATTGAGAAATTTGAAGTAGATTTTTGAAATAATTTCAAACTGTAAATTGGTAATATATGAACAATAGATTATTCTATTATCCTTCTATTATTTTAGTTTTTGCACACAACTATTGGTAAAACTAAATGTGATGATTATCCACTTAAACAGTAACTTTCTAAAAGGGAATTGGTAAGATGATTTAAAAAAAGGCATTATTTTATCTTCAAAGGAAATGATTGAACGGTTTTTTTTTAAATTTATTTATTATTATTATACTTTAAGTTGTAGGGTACATGTGCATAACGTGCAGGTTTGTTACATATGTATACTTGTGCCTTGCTGGTGTGCTGCACCCATCAACTCGTCATTTACATCAGGTATAACTCCCAATGCAATCCCTCCCCTCCCCCCTCCCCCCTCCCCATGATAGGCCCCAGTGTGTGATGTTCCCCTTCCTGAGTCCAAGTGATCTCATTGTTCAGTTCCCACCTATGAGTGAGAACATGCGGTGTTTGGTTTTCTGTTCTTGTGATAGTTTGCTAAGAATGATGGTTTCCAGCTGCATCCATGTCCCTACCACAAACTCATCCTTTTTTATGGCTGCATAGTATTCCATGGTGTATATGTGCCACATTTTCTTAATCCAATCTGTCACTGATGGACATTTGGGTTGATTCCAAGTCTTTGCTATTGTGAATAGTGCTGCAATGAACATACGTGTGCATGTGTCTTTATAGCAGCAAAATTTATAATCCTTTGGGTATATACCCAGTAATGGGATGGCTGGGTCATATGATACATCTAGTTCTAGATCCTTGAGGAATCGCCATACTGTTTTCCATAATGGTTGAACTAGTTTACAATCCCACCAACAGTGTAAAAGTGTTCCTATTTCTCCACATCCTCTCCAGCACCTGTTGTTTCCTGACTTTTTAATGATCGCCATTCTAACTGGTGTGAGATGGTATCTCATTGTGGTTTTGATTTGCATTTCTCTGATGGCCAGTGATGATGAGCATTTTTTCATGTGTCTGTTGGCTGTATGAATGTCTTCTTTTGAGAAATGTCTGTTCATATCCTTTGCTCACTTTTTGATGGGGTTGTTTGTTTTTTTCTTGTAAATTTGTTTGAGTTCTTTGTAGGTTCTGGATATTAGCCCTTTGTCAGATGAGTAGATTGCAAAAATTTTCTCCCATTCTGTAGGTTGCCTGTTCAATCTGATGGTAGTTTCTTTTGCTGTGCAGAAGCTCTTTAGTTTAATGAGATCCCATTTGTTAATTTTGGCTTTTGCTGCCGTTGCTTTTGGTGTTTTAGACATGAAGTCTTTGCCCATGCCTATGTCCTGAATGGTACTACCTAGGTTTTCCTCTAGGATTTTTATGGTATTAGGTCTAACATTTAAGTCTCTAATCCATCTTGAATTAATTTTCGTATAAGGAGTAAGGAAAGGATCCAGTTTCAGCTTTCTACTTACGGCTAGCCAATTTTCCCAGCACCATTTATTAAATAGGGAATTCTTTCCCCATTTCTTGTTTCTCTCAGGTTTGTCAAAGATCAGATGGCTGTAGATGTGTGGTATTATTTCTGAGGACATTGTTCTGTTCCATTGGTCTATATCTCTGTTTTGGTACCAGTACCATGCTGTTTTGGTTACTGTAGCCTTGTAGTATAGTTTGAAGTCAGGTAGCGTGATGCCTCCAGCTTTGTTCTTTTGACTTAGGATTGTCTTGGAGATGCGGGCTCTTTTTTGGTTCCATATGAACTTTATAGCAGTTTTTTCCAATTCTGTGAAGAAACTCGTTGGTAGCTTGATGGGGATGGCATTGAATCTATAAATTACCTTGGGCAGTATGGCCATTTTCACGATATTGATTCTTCCTATCCATGAGCATGGTATGTTCTTCCATTTGTTTGTGTCCTCTTTTATTTCACTGAGCAGTGGTTTGTAGTTCTCCTTGAAGAGGTCCTTTACATCCCTTGTAAGTTGGATTCCTAGGTATTTTATTCTCTTTGAAGCAATTGTGAATGGAAGTTCATTCCTGATTTGGCTCTCTGTTTGTCTGTTACTGGTGTATAAGAATGCTTGTGATTTTTGCACATTAATTTTGTATCCTGAGACTTTGCTGAAGTTGCTTATCAGCTTCAGGAGATTTTGGGCTGAGACAATGGGGTTTTCTAAATATACAATCATGTCATCTGCAAACAGGGACAATTTGACTTCTTCTTTACCTAACTGAATACCCTTGACTTCTTTCTCTTGCCTGATTGCCTTAGCCAGAACTTCCAACACTATGTTGAATAGAAGTGGTGAGAGAGGGCATCCCTGTCTTGTGCCGGTTTTCAAAGGGAATATTTCCAGTTTTTGCCCATTCAGTATGATATTGGCTGTGGGTTTGTCATAAATAGCTCTTATTATTTTGAGGTACGTTCCATCAATACCGAATTTATTGAGCGTTTTTAGCACATGAAGGGCTGTTGAATTTTGTCAAAAGCCTTTTCTGCATCTATTGAGATAATCATGTGGTTCTTGTCTTTGGTTCTGTTTATATGCTGGATTATGTTTATTGATTTGCGAATGTTGAACCAGCCTTGCATCCCAGGGATGAAGCCCACTTGATCATGGTGGATAAGCTTCTTGATGTGTTGCTGAATCCGGTTTGCCAGTACTTTATTGAGGATTTTTGCATCGATGTTCATCAGGGATATTGGTCTAAAATTCTCTTTTTTTGTTGTGTCTCTGCCAGGCTTTGGTATCAGGATGATGTTGGCCTCATAAAACGAGTTAGGGAGGATTCCCTCTTTTTCTATTGATTGGAATAGTTTCAGAAGGAATGGTACCAACTCCTCCTTGTACCTCTGGTAGAATTCAGCTGTGAATCCATCTGGTCCTGGACTTTTTTTGGTTGGTAGGCTATTAATTATTGCCTCAATTTCAGAACCTGCTATTGGTCTATTCAGGGATTCAACTTCTTCCTGGTTTAGTCTTGGAAGAGTGTAAGTGTCCAGGAAATTATCCATTTCTTCTAGATTTTCCAGTTTATTTGCGTAGAGGTGTTTATAGTATTCTCTGATGGTAGTTTGTATTTCTGTGGGGTCGGTGGTTATATCCCCTTTATCATTTTTAATTGCGTCGATTTGATTCTTCTCTCTTTTCTTCTTTATTAGTCTTGCTAGTGGTCTGTCAATTTTGTTGATCTTTTCAAAAAACCAACTCCTGGATTCATTGATTTTTTGGAGAGTTTTTTGTGTCTCTATCTCCTTCAGTTCTGCTCTGATCTTAGTTATTTCTAGCCTTCTGCTAGCTTTCGAATGTGTTTGCTCTTGCTTCTCTAGTTCTTTTAATTGCGATGTTAGAGTGTCAATTTTAGATCTTTCCTGCTTTCTCTTGTGGGCATTTAGTGCTATAAATTTCCCTCTACACACTGCTTTAAATGTGTCCCAGAGATTCTGGTATGTTGTATCTTTGTTCTCATTGGTTTCAAAGAACATCTTTATTTCTGCCTTCATTTCGTTATGTACCCAGTAGTCATTCAGGAGCAGGTTGCTCAGTTTCCATGTAGTTGAGCGGTTTTGATTGAGTTTCTTAGTCCTGAGTTCTAGTTTGATTGCACTGTGGTCTGAGAGACAGTTTGTTATAATTTCTGTTCTTGTACATTTGCTGAGGAGTGCTTTACTTCCAATTACGTGATCAATTTTGGAGTAAGTACGAAGTGGTGCTGAGAAGAATGTATATTCTGTTGATTTGGGGTGGAGAGTTCTATAGATGTCTATTAGGTCTGCTTGCTGCAGAGATGAGTTCAATTCCTGGATATCCTTGTTAACTTTCTGTCTTGTTGATCTGTCTAATGTTGACAGTGGAGTGTTGAAGTCTCCCATTATTATTGTATGGGAGTCTAAGTCTCTTTGTAAGTCTCTAAGGACTTGCTTGATGAATCTGGGTGCTCCTGTATTGGGTGCATATATATTTAGGATAGTTAGCTCTTCCTGTTGAATGGATCCCTTTACCATTACGTAATGGCCTTCTTTGTCTCTTTTGATCTTTGATGGTTTAAAGTCTGTTTTATCAGAGACTAGTATTGCAACCCCCGCTTTTTTTTGTTCTCCATTTGCTTGGTAAATCTTCCTCCATCCCTTTATTTTGATCCTATGTATGTCTCTGCGTGTGAGATGGGTCTCCTGAATACAGCAGACTGATGGGTCTTGACTCTTTATCCAGTTTGCCAGTCTGTGTCTTTTAATTGGAGCATTTAGTCCATTTACATTTAAGGTTAAGATTGTTATGTGTGAACTTGATCCTGCCATTATGATATTAACTGGTTATTTTGCTCATTAGTTGATGCAGTTTCTTCCTTGCCTCGATGATCTTTACATTTTGGCATGTTTTTGCAATGGCTGGTACCGGTTGTTTCTTTTCATGTTTAGTGCTTCCTTCAGGGTCTCTTGTAAGGCAGGCCTAGTGGTGACAAAATCTCTAAGCATTTGCTTATCTGTAAAGGATTTTATTTCTCCTTCACTTATGAAACTTAGTTTGGCTGGATATGAAATTCTGGGTTGAAAATTCTTTTCTTTAAGAATGTTGAATATTGGCCCCCACTCTCTTCTGGCTTGGAGAGTTTCTGCCGAGAGATCTGCTGTTAGTCTGATGGGCTTCCCTTTGTGGGTAACCCGACCTTTCTCTCTGGCTGCCCTTAAGATTTTTTCCTTCATTTCAACTTTGGTGAATCTGGCAATTATGTGTCTTGGAGTTGCTCTTCTCGAGGCGTATCTTTGTGGCGTTCTCTGTATTTCCTGGATTTGAATGTTGGCCTGCCCTACTAGGTTGGGGAAGTTCTCCTGGATGATATCCTGAAGAGTGTTTTCCAACTTGGTTCCATTTTCCCCCTCACTTTCAGGCACCCCAGTCAGACGTAGATTTGGTCTTTTTACATAATCCCATACTTCTTGCAGGCTTTGTTCATTTCTTTTTCTTCTTTTTTCTTTTGGTTTCTCTTCTCGCTTCATTTCATTCATTTGATCCTCAATCGCTGATACTCTTTCTTCCAGTTGATCGAGTCAGTTACTGAAGCTTGTGCATTTGTCACATATTTCTCGTGTCATGGTTTTCATCTCTTTCATTTTGTTTATGACCTTCTCTGCATTAATTACTCTAGCCATCAATTCTTCCACTTTTTTTTCAAGATTTTTAGTTTCTTTGCGCAGGGTACGTAATTCCTCCTTTAGCTCTGAAAAATTTGATGGACTGAAGCCTTCTTCTCTCATCTCGTCAAAGTCATTCTCCGTCCAGCTTTGATCCGTTGCTGGCGATGAGCTGCGCTCGTTTCCCGGGGGAGATGTGCTCTTATTTTTTGAATTTCCAGCTTTTCTGCCCTGCTTTTTCCCCATCTTTGTGGTTTTATCTGCCTCTGGTCTTTGATGATGGTGATGTACTGATGGGGTTTTGGTGTAGGTGTCCTTCCTGTTTGATAGTTTTCCTTCTAACAGTCAGGACCCTCAGCTGTAGGTCTGTTGGAGATTGCTTGAGGTCCACTCCAGACCCTGTTTGCCTGGGTATCAGCAGTAGAGGCTGCAGAAGATAGAATATTGCTGAACAGCGAGTGTACTTGTCTGATTCTTGCTTTGGAAGCTTCCTCTCAGGGGTGTACTCCACCCTGTGAGGTGTGGGGTGTCAGACTGCCCCTAGTGGGGGATGTCTCCCAGTTAGGCTACTCAGGGGTCAGGGACCCACTTGAGCAGGGAGTCTGTCCCTTCTCAGATCTCAGCCTCTGTGTTGGGAGATCCACTGCTCTCTTCAAAGCTGTCAGACACAGTCGTTTGCCTCTGCAGAGTTTTCTGCTGTGTTTGTTGTTGTTTGCTGTGCCCTGTCCCCAGAGGTGGAGTCTACAGAGACAGGCAGGTTTCCTTGAGCTGCTGTGAGCTCCACCCAGTTCGAGCTTCCCAGCGGCTTTGTTTACCTACTTAAGCCTCAGCAATGGCGGGTGCCCCTCCCCCAGCCTCGCTGCTGCCTTGCCGGTAGATCACAGACTGCTGTGCTAGCAATGAGGGAGGCTCCGTGGGTGTGGGACCCTCCCGGCCAGGTGTGGGATATGATCTCCTGGTGTGCCTGTTTGCTTAAAGCAGTATTGGGGTGGGAGTTACCCGATTTTCCAGGTGTTGTGTGTCTCAGTTCCCCTGGCTAGGAGAAGGGATTCCCTTCCCCCTTGCACTTCCCAGGTGAGGCAATGCCTCGCCCTGCTTCAGCTCTCGCTGGTTGGGCTGCAGCAGCTGACCAGCACCGATCGTCCGGCACTCCCCGGTGAGATGAACCCAGAACTTCAGTTGAAAATGCAGAAATCACCGGTCTTCTGTGTCGCTCGCGCTGGGAGTTGGAGACTGGAGCTTTTCCTATTCGGCCATCTTGCTCCGCGAGCCGGATTTTATTTTATTCTATAAGTCTTTTTTATTATGAAATAGTTTTAGTAATATTTTTTATCTTTCAATTTTATATTGGATAACCTGCTTCTTTTCTTAATTGAAAATGTTTTTTAAAATATCTTGTTTTTTGTTTTTTTAAATTTTTTCAGTAACCTAGAAGGAAGATTTTCAAATAACAAATTCAAAATACACAATCTGATTTCAAAAACAGCAACATTTTCAGAAAATTTTGAAAATGGCAAAAAAGCAAAAAGAAAAGATAAAAACATAAATTGTTAATAAGAATTCTACCTAGGTGATGTTTAGGTTCAAATTTTACACTTAATTATTTTTCAATGAGTCTACCTTACCTGAAAACTAGACAAAATAACAATAATAAAATTGTGTGCAATTTTATATGAACTATAACTATAACCACATGATGTGAAACTATTATTTGTAGTGAACAATCAATAAAGAGTAATCACAATGAAAATTGTAGCTTTCAATTACACATTAATTTTATACTGGAATATCTGAAAGGCATGGGAGTGACTACTTATCTGATGAACTGAGACAACTCCATTATGATATATTTTGGTTTGTTAAGACTTTGTAATTTTCCTAGCCTTTCAGGATGTCATTCTGCTTATATTGAATGATTACTAAAGATCAATGCCACATGCATTCAAGAGGCTCAAATGAGAGGGTTCTGTGGGTCTTGTTTTCCTTTGAGCTATGCTAGCAACATACAATAGTTACTCAAACACTAAAAGAGGTCAAACATTTCTAGTTGTATCCATGTTTATTGTCCTGTTGACATAAGCCATTTAACAATTTATGTAAGAGCATTACAATCTGGTCACAAATTCTAATAAATTTTCATTCCAGGCTTGGAAAACTGTCCAAAACCCTTCAAGAGTTATTGTCAGTTACTAATATATCAAATTGGATGAGCTTATGCCTACATGTTATTTCTATTACTCACTTTTATATTTGTTCACATTAAAGATATTATCAGAGTATGATCTCAGTGGCAAAAATTTTAAGGATTTGATTAAGAAACTTGGAAATGTATTTCAGATTCCCTTATACTAAACAAATATTTATAGGCGATCATATGAGAGATAGTTTATTAACAATTGATTTTGTTCCATAGTTTACCTGTAAAATCAATGATACAGTATATTCTTTTTGCTATCATCAGAGGAGCATAGATACATTTGTTTCATAGTAAATACATTTTTATTTTTATAATCTTGGCACTAAAATTTAAGCTTCACTTTTATTGCAATCATGTTGGAAATAAATATAAAATTTAAATAATGCTTCTATAGATATCAAATATGAACAATAACACTTTTTGATATGTTTGAACATGCTTTTGTAAGAGCCAATAGGTAATAAACATGTGCATTATTGAGTTGGCAAAAATAAAACATCCAAATAGTATTTCTATAATTTATGAGGAAATTCAAGAGCATCTAACAATCTTGAGAAATGAGTGGAGATTGAATTTGCTGCTATACTTAGTTCAACTCTGAGTAGATTTTTCACACACACATGAAAAAAATTAGGGAGGGCAAATAAAGAAATAAATACATAAATATATTCTATTATGTTCCCATAATATCCTTTCAAACAGCACAGCCACTTTCTAAGAGTCCGTCATCAATAATCTACACTTTGAGAAAGGCAAATAGGTATGATTCTTCTAGTTGAAATGCCTTGGTTAGAAATCGTTTCTGTCTCTCTCTCTCTCTCTCTCTCTTTAAATGAAATGCTTTTTTTTTTTTTTTTAAAGTAAGTTACATTAAAATCCCATTTAGAGAGGTAAAAGTTTGCTTGCTTGTTTGTTTATGGATCTTCTCTCATAATGAACTATGCAACAGTGAATTTCAACCCTCTCTGGAAAATAGACAATATAGCCTTTCATAAACATCTAGGACATCCTATAACATTCTTCTGTAGGCTTAGGGTGAAGCCTACCTTCTATATTTTCATAGCACTCCAACCCTTTCATTAACCTATCCTTCCATAGTGAAATTCTAAGCAAACCATCTAATCCCTCAGGGTTTTAGACTCCATGCAAAGCAGCATGTGACAGCCTCAGTTTTTCTATCTCTCATTAGATTTTTAGCAAGTGAACTCATATTATTTAACAGTATAGACTTCAAGTTTCCAGAGAGTAGGGGTAACCTATATTCATCACAACACTAAAGAAAGCTCTGGTTCTGTATTTTTAAAACAAAGAGAGAAATAAGAAAAGCAGGCTCGCAGGAAAGCAAGCTTACATTTATAAATACAGTCAACCCTTAGTATTCGTGGGTTCTGCATCTATTAAGTTTATCAATCATGGATCGAAAATATTTGGGAAAAAGAGGGTGGTTGTGTCTGTACTGAATATGCACAGACTTTTCCTTGTCATTATTCCCTAAGCAATACAGTATAACAACAATTTATGTAGCATTTACATTGTACTAGTATTACAAGAATTCCAGAGATAATTGAAAGTATATGAGAAGATATGCATTGGCTATATGCAAATACTATACTCTCTTATAGTGGGGACTTTAGGAGATCCTGGAACAGATATCTCATGAATATTGAGGATGACTATGTAATTTACGTTGCATAATTAGCTACGTTACGTGCAATGTAACTTCCACAATCAGAAAAATACATTTAAAGTTCATGACTAACACTAACTGAAATTAGTAAAAATGTTTAAAGCATTCAAAAAATAAATAATCTCTGACTTTTAAACTACACAGCATCTGCATATGGAAGGATGCTAGGCTCTACTTTATATTAGTTAATAACTATACAATTATCCTTGTTTATATAAGACTAAAAGCATTAAGTCTATTTTGTATCATGGGTGCTTATATAAGATTTCATAGAGAAATTATACTTTTCAGGGTTCTTTGTTAAAAGCAACCAAAAGCTAATTAAGCAAATATGACTTCATGGGGAGTGTCAGAAAATTCACATTATTGACATAAAGGAAGTTAGAATAGGTTTTAGAAAAGGAAGGAAAGGAAGTCAGGCAGAAGAAGCCACTCCCAAGTTGACATCTAATGAATAATCTATGTAGAGCGTGCTGCTACTCCTTCCACTGAAGTGCACTGCCGTGATAGGCATGTCTACCACCAGACACTGTTCCTCTGTTCTGCTGACACCTCCTGTTAAGAATGAGTTCTAATCTCAGCTCTGGATTCACAAAGATTCATCCCATCTGAAAGCACTGAGTGGGTGTCTAACAGGCGGAGCCTTGATTATAATCTGCACTTTAGCTACCAGAGAATGGGGATAGGAAATACTGGACCATCTGGAATTTCTGTAATTAGGGTTAGTCCCATACATTCCCCAAATATTAATGCTATCGAAGATTTCATGAAAATATAAGATTGCAATACTATGCAATGGATACTCTAATAAATGCGGCAATATTCATTGCTTATTTGATGTGATTCTCTGATTAATGGTAAAGAATAATATATTGAATTTTGTTTTTGATTTATAAACAGATCTTACAGAAATCTACCTAAAGGTTGATTAACATGTGCACAAAGATGTCTTGACTATTTTGTTAGAGTGAAAATCTCTGCTTTCTTCTTTTAAAAGAAACAAGTTGCTGCCACATTATGGTATAGGCAGAACTAAACATATCTTAGGACAAAGTATATCTAAACTACCAAAGACAGATGCCGTGAAATATTCTAAAAAAAAAAAAAAAAAAAAAAAAAAAAAAAAAAAAAGAATTAGATAAGGGACATCAAACAAGACCTACTTAAGCAAATAAAATTTTATAATTTTCCAAACCATTCAAACATTATTCTGTAATAAACTCTGAAGCATGAAAATTATATTACCACAAACAACTTTCATCCTAAAGCACAGACTGAAACACTTTAGTTCTACCAATAATCGGATGTTATCTGTATGTGGTACATTCATTTATAAAGACTTACCAAGATATGAATGGTAATTCAGTAAAGAAAGTTAAGTCAGCTAGTACGTTTGAATCTTTATAGTCAATTTATTATTGGTAATGATAAAATAATGTGAAAATGATAAATGATAACTATCTCACAGATGGAATAGTATATGAAATCTCTAAATGCTTACATAACAATGAAAAGTCATTTGTATTTTATAGCACAGTTGCTGAGAATATAAATTCTGGGAAAATTAAAAACAAAAGACTTTTTAAAACTATGTCAGGTGTCTATTGGTTAATATGGTAGAAAAAAATTGAAAAAAAAAAGAGAAAGAAAACAGAAAAGAAAAATATACTCCCCCAAGTTATACAAACTAATAATTTAAAACATATGACATTTAGGGGACCTCTCCTTTCCATCATCTTTTTTTAGTTTAATTTTCTCTCCTCTAAATTTACTTTTAAAAAATGAATTACTTAAAAAGATTGTCCATACGTAAAGCTTAGTCATTATAGGTGTAAAAGTGTATTTGAATTTGAAAATTGATATTTAAATTTAAAACAAAATTTAAAATGGTGTTAAGAATATCAAAATGTAAAATTTCCAAGCAATCATACATCAACTCAAACATGAAAGAAATCAATTAAAATGTTGAAATTGATTTTATGTATATGCTTAGTTTTCCTGAAATTATTTAATGAGAATTTAAGGCTTTCTCTGAAAGATAGAATAGAAACTTTAGGAGTCATTTTTTTTTAATAAATATGAAACTTTTACCATCTTGAAACAAATATACATCTGAGGTATATATTTTTTGTACTATTAATGTATATTCTAATAGCAACATTTGATTGATTACAAAAAGAAACTATAACACAAATGCATCACCTCAATTATGCCCAGGAGCTAGATTATCTACTTTATAGGCATTTTTTCCCCTACACAGAGTAATTTGACGTTATTAAACATACACACAAATTCTTGAACTTGGACACTTCCCTTGCTTAATACAGACATTAATATACTTTATATTAAAAAATGTACCCTAAAAATGGATACCATGTATTTCTGCACTGGTCATTTATCTAAGCCTTATATGTTAACTTTTATTAATGAAAATATTGTTAGGAACACAAAGCAAGCGTGAAATACATGCAATTCTTTCTTAATCCCTTTTTGTAACTAACCATTCACGTTAGAGTTTTTCCACTATCATAATTTTGATTACTTCGATCAGAGACAGAAAAATGAACAAAGGGTTAGCACTTGAAAGAATGTATTCCGTCAATTTACTGAAATTGTTTGTTATATACAATAGCCTTAACATATATTACTATAAAATGGTACTGACCTTTCTTGTTTGTACTAACGGCAAGGCAGAGTACTAAATTACAAGCTACATGAGAGCAAGGATTATATAACCTTGACTGTTCCTTCATATGGGGTGCGCAGTAGAGGCCCTGTGCATATTTCTGAAATGCATGAATATTTTCTAATCAATCATGAGGAGCAAAAGAACCACTGTGTGTTCTCTCTCACAGAAGTGTCCTTACTGACCACCAGAACAATGTGGCTTAGTTGGATGGAATTTACATACCTTTGTACACTATTACATAAACCTGTATACCATGATCAAGTTATTTCACCTTTATTATTTCCTAAAATAACAAATGTTGGCATAATAATGTTTCGTTTCTTATAATTTATTTACCATAGAACCACATATGAATCAAATGAACCCAAATCTGTGATTTAGTTGTTACCAGTCAAAATAGTTTCATACACAGTTTAAGAAGTTATAAAACAATTTTTTTTTTCTGAACAATATTCTGTAAACAAAAATTTGTGTTTGGGTGATCAAAGTATGACCTACCCTGATTGACCTGAGACCTGTGCAGTCTCTTCATGACAAGCAGCTCAGCGATCAATAACAGGTCATAGAAACTAAAGTTCAAGGATTCTACATCTTGATGTTTCACATTTATTCTTAGTTTTAACTTGGCATAATCGTAGTTGGATCTTAGTTTGTAACTTTCACAGATAAAGTAGAAAAAAAAATTTCAATGTATCACATTCAAATACACACACAGACACATACACATATCTTTCATATCATAGTGTCTGAATGTGATCAGGATAAAGATGGTGCATTTCAATACAAAAAACAACAGAGGAATAGCATAAGATTGATGCTAAATTTTATAAAATCTAGAGGTAAATATATTCCACTCACATCTGGACTTTAATTTATCTAATTTTTTTTTTTCTAAAGTTAACCAGAAAACATCATTTGGTCTATCATGTATTACTTTGATTATTCAAAATAAATACAAAGACAATGGAGAATTCAAAAAAAAAATGAGATGACTTTGATAAAAGAGTGAAATAAATTTTGAGTAAAGATGATAATTTGAATGAGTGCATTTTTAAAAATCAGAATAGGTATTGCAGCTACTTAATTTTAAATTTTTTTCAGTGCCATGAAAACTATTCATTTAATTCTCCTAGCGTAAATTAAAATCGACAACACTTTTCATTTAGGAACCCTAAATGACCTTTCCCAAATATGCATCACAGTTAAGTAATCATGTGACACACTACGTATCTAATGTTTGCACTGGCTCATTTGTACAGTTCGTTATGCAGACAGACACAATTAAGCTCTTTGGGAGAGCATTCTTGGCACAAGCAAGTAAAAGTTTTCTTGGTGCTAAAAACTCAAAACAACAGACTAAATGACAGCCGAAGAGTAAGTCATGACCGCTGGCAGTACACTGTCACTCACCTTTCCCTAGTGAATTAATTTGCCATGAATATTGGAAATAGCATTCTTAATGTCAGAAACAAAACTATTAAACCATCATCCAGAGAATGGACAGGGATTATACAGGCATCTAGGAACTCTAATGCCACAGTAATTATAATCTTTAGAAACTTCAGTGGCTCAAGAGTTTTGCTCATCTGTTGTTTTAACTGATGGACATCTGCTTGTTAAATCTGTGGGCTGTGTGTGACTATTTAAATTGTTAACAGTAACAGTCACAGGAGAATCAAAATAAGCAAAATGTTAGTTGCAGAAAAGTTTGGTTTATCAGAATTAAAGACAGAAAATATGTAAATATAGATAGATAGATGAATGGATAGATATAATACATATTTTACTTTATTCAGTAATTCTTTGATTATCTATCCTTTCATTTACATGGTCTTTAATACAACAATAGGATTTTATTAACTGGTGTTTATGACTAATATAGTAGCTTCCTACAGAGTTTACTTGAGTATGTCTCTCTGTCCTTTTAGCCTTCATATCAAAACCACAAAAATACTCCAATAATAGCACTAAGAAAAAGGAATGTCTTCAGACCTCATGGTGCAGCTCAACCTCTCTATCCATGTTCCTAAGTTTGTACTAACCACGATGGCCTTAATGTTCCCCTTTGATTGACTAGACTTTAGACAGGCTTCTGCCTGACTCTAGGCCCCTGTGCTCCCTTTTCTTAGAGCATTTACTTTAGAAAACTTGACATTTTAATTTTTTCTCTCTCCATTGAGATATAAATTTTCTTCCAGCCTAATGCTTGTTTTTATAACCCCTGTTTTAAAACTTTGTTTTATTACCCTTTCTCAAGGACATAGGAGTCATCCCTTTGAAATGTAATTATCAAAGACAGTCTCTGTCTCCTGGTCTCTACGGGAGGGTAAGAGCCTGACTTCACTAAGCACTAAGTAGCAAACACAGAGGGCCTAATCACATGGACAAATATCCCTTCTGACGTTCTCTTATGCCCTAGAACAACCCAACTCTTAAAAAAAAAAAAAATTAAAATTAAAATTCTCCTGCCTTTATTTGGGGAGTCAAATTCCATTTTTCTCCTCTATTTCAATAGTCTTGATCTCCATGATAATAGTCTTTAATAAAGTCTTTAACAAAAATCTTTTAAAAAGTTCCTTGACTGTTTAACTCCGAGTGCATTATTTTCTTTGACAGCACTGTATCTTCCATTTCTCATTCCTCTTCATGTGTCCATCCTGTCTCTTTTTTGAGATTTGAATTATTCTTTAAGACCTATATCAAATGCATTTTCTGTGAGTATAACCATCTAAATTGAAATTTCCTTGGGAGTTGGAGGGGGAGACTCACTATGTTTTGTTTTCAAATGCTTAGTTTCCAAAAATATAAAATAAGATAAATAATCTTACCCTACATGAATTAGTCATTCTCTTTTATAATACTCAATATTTTAATGAGCGATTGAAAGAGTGAAGAAAGCTGTCCTATTTTTGCCCAGCAGTTAGAAGGGCATTTCTTCAGTTTCCAGTCTTCACATGTTCACTTAGAAAGGGGAAGAAAAACTGAGTTAGAACACTGTGAAATTTGTCTTGCTGAAACATTTTTAGTTACTTAAAAGACAAAGAAGACTATCATCTTCCCTCTCACCAGGCAACTTCCCTTCAAATGACTTTGTAATGTCACGGAATACAGAACTCTGCTGAGCAGGGAATAGAAACCTTGATGTCTGTGAAAAAGTGCTAAACAACTCCTTGACATTTTGTGTCTGATACTGCAAGGAAGTTTACTTATGAGAAAAGTTTATTGTGATGCTCATCAGTCGTTGAATGTTCTATTTTTTCCATATGTAAATATATAATTATGTGCAGCAGCATACATGTACATCTGAGTAGAAAGAGCTAATATAGTGGGAAATAAGGGCAAGAGCTAAAGAAGTGTTATTCACTGTTTCTCTTTCATTTTGAGCTTTGAAAAAAGAGAAGGATTAAATGAAAACAAAATAACACTATCACCAAAAATTTGAAAATGAAAGGTTGAAAGAGAATATTAAGATCTTATTAAAAAGAGTTCCTTGAGTCCTCTAATACTCAACATGCAATCTGTTTTCATATTCTCTGAATCTACCTAAAATATATCACAAATTGCCCACCATGCACCACTATTATGACCCTATACCCTGCCACCACCCTCCCTCAATTGGACGCCTGCAATAATTTCAGAGGTGCCATTCCTGCCTCTTCTCTTTTGTTCTTCTAAAAACTATTTGTTACCTGGCAGTAAAAGTCACCTTGGTGAAACAATGTTGCGTTTTCAGTAAGAGAGAAAGTCTGTCACTCTCCTGCTCAGAACCTTCAAATCCCTTCCCCAAAATCTCAAGCAAGCGACCATATTCTAAAAGGCACTACGTGATCTGTCACAAATCTGCTTCTCCAAAATTATCGCCTTTCATTCTCTCTACCAGGCCAACTCAAACCAAACTGTACTTACTGCTATTCTTCCAAAGCAATGGCCTGGAATTTCCGTTAGATATCTCCACGTGATTCACTCCCTTACCTCGTTTAGGACTCTGGTAAAATATCATTATTTTAGATTCTTCTAGAATCTCTCTTTCTTAAATGGTTCTTTCTTTTTCACAAGCTACCCTTTAACACATGATACTTCATTGTTTTTTGTAGCGCAATTTCAACCTGAGATAATAATATAAAAATGATAAGAAGATCACATCACTTTGTAGTCACACACTCTAATGGTTGCTCCTGATTATGCCAAGAATAAAAACCACAATATCTTGTGTGGAAAAAGAGGTCATACATGATAAGAACCCTTCCCATATCTATGAATTACTCATCACACACTATTCTATCTTCTTGCTCACTCCTTTCCAGCCATTCTGACATTCTTGCATGCTTTAAGCATTAAAAACCTGGCGCCTTATATTAATTCTCCTTTGGATGGCTTATTTCTTCATTATATTCAGGTATAGCACCACTTCTGTATTAAAGCATTCCTTGATATCAGATTTAAAATACCACTTCACAATACTTCCTATTGCCTAATCTTTCTTTTTTATGTTTCATGCATTTGTAACTGCTTTATATATTAAACATCAAGTTTATTTGCTGATTTCAATGTAATGAGAGCATAAACTTTTGTTCTCTGGGTTATCATTGTATTTTTGGCTCTTAGGAACAGTGCCTGCCACATGATAGACCCTCAGTAAATACACTGAATAAGTAAATTATAGGTATATTCAAAAGGCATTTTCTTTTAAATGCTACACATGAAAGACTAACAGAAACACATCAATTTTCTTGAAATTGTGTCACTTTGGAAGAATCACATATTTTTTTTTATACTGAAAAATTCTGCTTGGCCCCTCCCTGGACAATTCAATTTGCTGTGACATTTGATTAAGAACAATAGATAACATATAGCTTCAATGAAAAACTAATTCACATGATCTATGGTATTTCATTTCTGAAATAACATTGTAAGGTGCTAGCATAAAGAAGGCAGAAGAAATAGCAGAGATAAGATTCTCGACATTCAGGTTCTTTTGTTCTCTGTTGATAAATATAATATTTGATTATTCACTTATATCAGTATCTCCAACCCACACCTCTTATTAAGCCTTAACTTCTTAAAGTTCATATCCACTTGATTCTCTTTTAATTACCTCAACATAAATATATCAAAAGGGAACAAGTTATTTATCTTTCCTATTTTCATCCTAACTACTCTCCTTGTTTTAATAATTATTTTCTTCTGTGTTTTGTTTTCCTATCTTAATGAATGTCACTTACCATCAGGTAGGGTGAAATTCTAGGAGGATTGGCAAAGAAAATTCACTCAAGAGGCCAGGCACGGTGGCTCACTTCTGTAATTTCAGCACTTTGGGAGGCGGAGGCAGGCAGATCGCTTGAGGTCAGGTGTTTGAGACCTGTCTGGACAACAAGGTGACCCTGTCTCTATTAAAAATACAAAAAAATAGCCAGGTATTGTGGTGCATGCTTGTAATCACAGATACTTGGGAAGCTGAAGACTGAGAATCCCTTGAACCTGGGAGGTATATGTTGCAGTGAGCTGATATCACACCACTGCACTCCAGCCTGGGTGACAAAGTGAGACTATCTCGAAAAAAAAAAAAAAGAAAAAAAAAAGAAGAAGGAAGAAAAAAGAGAAAATTCACTCAAGAAAAGAAACAATATTGGAAAACCATAAACTGAAACACTGTTGCAGCTTACATAGGACTGATTAATATTTGAATACCAAACAGCAAGAGTGGATGGAATTCACTGAACATCCAACAATATACATTGAGGAATGATGACACTTTAGTGTGTAAGGTAAAAGGCTAAACTAGTTATAGATTATAAGTTATACTGTATCTTTCCTAACAAAGAATAAAAAGATTCAAAGATCAATAATATCTGTAAGTAATTTAATGGCTTGTTTAAATAAACTCCAACAAAGTCTAGACTTTCAAAAACTTGACAATCAAAATGTTCACCACTCAATCAAAAGTGGTCAGACATAAAGATCAGGAAAATGTAACCTGAAAGCAGTAGATAAATCATGATAAAAAAGATAGTTATACGTGACTAAGATGATGGAATGAGCAGAGAAGACTTTGAACTGGTTATTACGGATACATTCAAATACATAAGCATAGGCACAAAAATGGACACAATGAAGAAGAAACTGAAAAATATAAAAGAGAACTAAATGGAGCTTCTAGAATAAAAATATATGCTCTATGAAATCTTAAAGATACCTACTGGACATAACTAACAGCAGTTTAGATGTTAAATTAAAAAAAAAAGATTAATGAACATGGGGGCTCTGACTAAAAGCATAGAAATATTGAACTCCTCAAAAGAGTTGGAAGAACACAAAATACTTGAAATATTATAATAATGACATCAAAGCTTTCCATGTATGGTAAAATACCCATCTACAAATTTAAGGGTTTTTTTTGAGATGGTCGTACACTGGTTGCCCAGGCTGAAGTGCAGTGGTGCAATCTCAGCTCATTGCATCCTTACCTACTGAGCTCAGGTGATTTTTTCCCACCTCAGCCTCCCAAGTAGCCAGGGCTAGTGGTATGCACAGCCATACCCAGATAATTTTTTGTATTTTTAGTAGAGAGAGGGTTTTGCTATATTGCCCAGGATGGTCTCGAACTCCTAGACTCAAGCAATCCTCCTGCCTCGGCCTCCCAGAGTGCTGGGATTACAGGTGGGAGCCACTGGGTACAGCCAAATCTAAGAATCTTGACCAATTCCAAACAGAATGAACACAGACAATTTCTTCATGGGGCTTCATAGTCAAATTGCTAAAAACAACAATAAAGAAAAATGTGTAAAATCAGCCAGAGAAAAAGACATCTGACATATATATATAATTCTCTCAGAGAACAATTTCTCCTTTTACCTCACCTTAAAAAGTCTCAAGCAAGTACCTTTTATAGCAAATTCTAACCTGAAAACAATGGGGGAAGAGAATACAGGGAATTTTACTTCCTAATGTTCTCTTTGCTGTGCTTAGGAGCCATAGAAAGGAAAGAGAATGAAGTACATTGACAACAGCCCATTTATCCTTTGATCTCTACAGCCTATGTACATACAACAAGTATTAGTATTTTCCATATAATATTAATGTTAATATTTTAATATTATTTTCATATATTTATTTTTCAATACTATGTTTGCGTTTAAGGAGAAGTCATTTATCTGGAGAATAAGATCCATTGCTTTCATTATCTTAACAAATAATTTCAAGATGTCCTAAAAGAAAAAGACATTCTGTATGTTCTTAAATGCAGAAAGCTCTTAATTTTATACCCAAAGTCTCCCTTACCCACTGACACACACTGTATTTGCAGGTGTCTGTATAGTCAGTGAAATAAAGCAACATCTCACACCAGTTAGAATGGCAATCATTAAAAAATCAGGAAACAACAGGTGCTGGAGGGGATGTGGAGAAATAGGAACACTTTTACACTGTTGGTGGGACTGTAAACTAGTTCAACCATTGTGGAAAACAATGTGGCGATTCCTCAAAGATCTAGAACTAGAAATACCATTCGACCCAGCCATCCCATTACTGGGGATATACCCAAAGGATTATAAGTCATGCTGCTATAAAGACACATGCACACGTATGTTTATTGCGGCACTATTCGCAATAGCAAAGACTTGGAATCAACCCAAATGTCCATCAGTGACAGACTGAATTAAGAAAATGTCGCACATATACACCATGGAATACTATGCAGCCATAAAAAGGATGAGTTCGTGTCCTTTGTAGGGACATGGATGCTGCTGGAAACCATCATTCTCAGTAAACTATCGCAAGAACAGAAAACCAAACACCACATGTTCTCATTCATAGGTGGGAATTGAACAATGAGATCACTTGGACACAGGAAAGGGAACATCACACACCGGGTCCTATTGTGGGGAGGGGGGAGGGGGGAGGGATAGCATTAGGAGATATACCTAATGTAAATGACGAGTTAATGGATGCAGCACACCAACATGGCTCATGTATACATATGTAACAAACCTGCACGTTGTACACATGTACCCTAGAACTTAAAGTATATTTTAAAAAATCTTTCTATTTAAATATAACTAAATTTGCATTAAAAGTATAGATCTGATTTTGACAACTTCTAAAATCATTACAGTGGTACCCCAGTGCTCTCAGGATAAGGCTCAATTTCAATTTTTATTCCAATGAGAACTTTATTTGATTTTTTTCCCTGATATTTTGTACATGACATCTCCATTTAGGTAAAGTCATTATTTCTTTTACATTCTTCTTTCTGCCCAGAATGCCTCCACATTAAGTTAGAAACTTCTTGCTAAATGCATCCAGAGTATCCTGTATTTCTCTCAAAATATTTCTCACTTTATTGTAACTGCTCATTGAAATTATTTGCTTTCTTTCAGAGTTGGATTTACCATGAAGAAAATAAATCCGAAGTCTGCATGTCTTTTATTTAAGGAGGCTATTTTCCAGGGTCTGGTTATCGAGTACCGATAATTAAAGATCTTTTAAAATTACACATGAAATCTAAAATCACTTGAATTTTTGTAGCTGACGTATTAGATAATCATGATCAGAGATTTACTAAATTTTTCAACAATTCTAAAATATGTCTGATATTGCCAATGAGTTCAGAAGCCAAAAGAAACATCAGTAAAATATGATAAAGTACACTCTTTCTGAAGGAAAGACTGAATTGTATGTGTGCATTTCATTTTTTAGAAATACTCTTTTAAGAATAAATTCACTGACTGTCAACCACAGCAGTCAAATTATCCTTGCAAAGAAACGTTTACACTTGAAACACCAGGCATTGAGGAATACATATGGGAGGAACAGTAATCATTCTACTTCATTATAGATTAGAAGACATAAGGCAAGGTTGTGAGTTTTACCTGCTCCTCTGTGACCAAATCTCCAGTGACTTCTCTGGAAATAACTATTATTTCTTCCTTAGGAAAACCATTCGGAGCATTTATTGTTACACAGGACTCAATATTGTGTAAAAATGAAGCAGATTCACCTGGTATATTTGTTGTAATATAAATCCAACTTATTGTTCTGTAACTGGAGAGTGCAAGAGTATATGATCAAAAGGAATTCAATAGGGACTGCTGGGATTATAATTAATTCTATTTTGATCACAAGTTTAAATGAGACTGATTCCAGAAACAATAAGTAAAAGTAAAACCATCCTTCTTGACTTTTTATACATGAATATTGTAGATTACTAATTCCAAGTTGGATTAGTAGAAAGTAATTTATTGTTTTCTCAACAATTCTCACCATTATCATAATTTTAAAGAGGCCTCTAATAACTGGGATCAGGATAAGATTTTTACCTGGGGCTAAGGAGAAAGTAGCAAAAGTTAGGAAGTTAATAAAGAAAAATGAAGTAATATACATTACAAGCTTTCGTGTCTTTTAATGAAGACAGACCATGTATTTCCCTCCTGAGTCAGCCGGCTTTTCAAGTCTAATCTCATATGTAGCTGCTTGTCAATAAATGTTTTATGAAATAGGTGCCTAACACCTGATAAAAATACCTAAAAGAATGTGGGTATATGTTAATATTTATTCAAATCCCAGTTTTTACATCTAAAAAATGGGCAGTCTGAAACAGTTCATGCCCTTTATTAATTCTATTACTAAAATTTTGATAGAGTACTGCATAATGCAGTATGTGTACAATTTACAAAATATCAAAGTGAATGAGTTGCAAAACATGTTGATTATAAATATGCAGATGTGATTTTTAAATTTTACACATATGTATGTGATTCTATATCTACCTGGCAATTGCAAATTTTATCTAGCAAATTTTCAAGTTTTTATAACAAAAATGTAAATCTGAAAAATTTGAAAAAACAATTTATTTTATACCAAAATTCTAGATACTTGAATGCATGGGGTGTTGGTACGATTTTTAAAGATTTTGTCAATAAGTTGAAATTGTATAAACAGTAGCTAAAATAGTTTGACCTCTAACCAAAATAAACAGAGTGAAAAGTCAAGTAACCAGAAATCCATAGTATTTTAAGAGGAACAATGTGAACTCAGTAATTAATATGCATTTTTTCAAAGTTTTGTGATGTTCAAAATGAGTTAAAGCCTATACAAAAAAAAAAAAAAAAAAAAACGTGTGGAATAAGTTGACAATATGTTTCCTTCAAAATAACCAGTTTGGAGCAAGTCAAATATATCCACTTCTTAAAGAAGTTTTAAAATCAAAATTTTTAATAACTGACGACTGGTGTCCAGAGTACCCTCATTCCCCAAGAGGAATGATGTCTTCTTCTCACTAAATCGCACCATATTATGTGACAAAGCATATGATGTGTTAGCGACCACATGCTGACTGAGCAGCTGTACAAAATGAATTAATATCAAATTGTGAAAACATCTAGAACTGCAAACTTTTAGAATGTTTAATGAAAATAGAAAGATGATGGTGTCTGTTATACAATTAATCATATAATAAGTTTAGTATATTTATAATTAACATTTTCTATTTTGTATGTTGTGTTTGAAGGATGAATTATTTTTCATTATAAGCATATTGCATCATATATTTCTATTTCATGGCCAGTAAGGTTTTTTAAAGTGTGTGGATGTATGAGATGTCAATATAAATAAAAATGTAATGGAGAAACATAGCATTAGCTGTGATTATTGACTTAATATGAGTTAAATAAGATCCAGGATTCAAAGGCTGTCTTAAAAGGGAATCAACTGATATCAAGGAATATTCATGGTATTAATTACAAGTATTTAAATATATATATCATTGATTTCTGTGATAGTTATCAATTTATTAACTCTGAGCTCCAAATTCACTCTTCAATATATGTTCTGTGATAATAGACATATTTCCTTCAAATATTTCTTCTTTATATAGACTACAATTTAAGCTTCCTCAGCAAAGGTCACTGGAGGGACTTTGCAGGAGAAAGGAGCACTCTTGCATTTCAAGAGTTGCACATTTTGGTCTGTGATATGGGCATCAGAACGGCACCAAGTACACAGCTGGAAGTAGGATCTCTTGGCATCCTTGCAGCCCTAGCTCAGGCTGGTGATCATCTTGCTGCAGCTATCTCACCACAGACCCTATATGCTGCATGGCTTCTGCAGATTTGACGTTTCTGATGCTTACCTGCCCCAAGGCCCCAGAACTTTATTTCCCAATTTTCTTGATGCTGCATCCCTAGCAACACCATGTATCTCCCAACATAAACACCGTGCATTCGAGGCTTTCTGTCTTCACTGGTGCCCCTACTTTCTCTCTGAGTTCATCTGCCTAGCCTCTGGCTATGGCTCACCTCCTGTTTTCTAGGTACTTTGTTGTTCCTGCTTGCCCCACAGCTGTGGATGAACTCTAGGCCAGGCAAACCAGTAAAGTTTTCTCTTACACAGAGGCCTGTCACTGCACCTTTGTGGAGATCTAAGCCCGTTTTGGTGGTGGATCCCCCCCTTCTAAGTATTTGGTAGTGGACCCCCCCCCTTCTAAGTATGACTCTCCCTGTGCAGTCTCCCTCAGCTCTAAGATACCATGTAAATATTTCTTACACCTTATAAATACTTTTAATTAAAATAATTATTAATTACTTACATGGTTTATTTTTTATATTAAAATTACCCTGTTTATATCACTGCATGGCTTGTCGCCTGATTGTGTTCGGACTAATACAAAATTGGTATCAGGAGTGGGCTTAAAACACTAGTCCCTAAAAATGGGATTTGGTGTTGGTTTTGCGCTTGAGTTTAAGCACAGTGCTGAGCTCCTTGCCAATGGGAAATAAAATACTAGTAATCTCTGACATGCAGTGGAATCTTAATCAAGTTATCACTGTAACTGATTATGATGAAGTACCAACTGATCCATGTATCTTGGAAGCTCATGTGGCTGTTGTACATGACTGTTTTGGTAATGATGATTATGTAAAGACCATGATATAAGATGGATTATTTGGGGGCAGGGAGCGGTGGCTCATGCCTGTAATCCCAGCACTTTGGGAGGCTGAGGCAGGCAGATCACGAGGTCAAGATATTGAGACCATCCTGTCTAACATGGTGAAACCCCGTCTCCACTAAAAATACAAAAAAAAAAAATTAGCTGGGCGTGGTGGCGGGCACCTGTAGTCCCAGCTACTGGGGAGACTGAGGCAGGAGAATGACGTGAACCCGGGAGGTGGAGCTTGCAGTGAGCTGAGATTCCACCACTGCACTCCAGCCTGGGCAACAGAGCAAGACTCTGTCTCAAGAAAACAAACAAAGCATTATTTTGAATGAAAGTAGCTTATTCTCTGTTTTCTAGGAAGATATGCCTTTTGTTCTTGAAAACACAATGATAGCTTCATTTGTGGAAGACACCTTGTAAGTTGATTCCCATTTTACTCAAAACCCACTATGACTACCCTGTTGCTATTAGATCCATAGCTATTTGTCAAATATGAACATGATCTGGGGAAGTTGCTATACATTATAACCTAGGAGAAAATAATTTAATATCAAGATAATTACAAGAATTCCCTAATATATTTTGGCAGAAAACAGAATATGGTGAAAATTAAGCATGTTGGACCAAAGAGGAAAGTTTGTAATAGTAGATAGGGCTGGATTAATTGATATGGGTGTGTTTACTAAACATTAGAGATTTAATATCATGTCCATTATTTTTCAAACTTTGCTTCTAAATTGTTCTCTTTCATCCTCATCTGAAACTCCAGTTACACTAATGTTAGAACTTTCTTCTCTCCTACTTATTTCATACATTTTCTAACCATTTTACTCTTTGTGCTTTGGTTAGAATATTTTACATCAGCTTTCTCCAGTTCTCTAATGTGTTCCGTTTTCCAATTTGCTATAAAATGTATTGATAGAGTTCCTAATTTCAATTTGTTTTCCTGAATCCCAAATTTCTTGTTTGATTTTGATTTTTCCTGTTTAGATTAGTTTTCTAGCATGACTGTCTACATCTATTTTTCTTTCACATGTGAGTCATTTTGTATTTAAAGCCAATTGCTGATAATTTCAATAACTTAAGTTATCTTTTGGTCTATTTTCATCACTTTTCTTTTCCTTCTTAATCCTTGATATTTTAACATTGGACATAGACTATGAAACATTTAAGAGGCTCTAAATGATTTTTTTCTTCTTTAATCATCGTGTTCTCTTGTAGACAGATACAGTTAGGGCATATTACATGAACTTGTTCAAGGCTGTGCTGTAATGTTGCAGGCTTTTGTTTTGTTTCGTTTTCTAAAGTTCATGTACATAGGATTTATTTTCATTTCTAGGATAAAGCCCTCCAAGGATCACGACTGAAAATGTGAATGACGCCAATTCTGTGTGTCACAGACTCAAATTTTTATCTCCTCCATATGTTGAGAGTGCCTCTTACACTGTCCTTGACTCAGGGGCAAACAATTAAATGAAAAGTTAACATCGTTGAGCCTCTCTTCTCACTGATATCTTAGCTACTAATTTTTTTCACTTTCTTATCACTTCAGCCTCAGTCTCCCAAGCACTGTATGATTGTAAGAATAAAATCTACCATCCTCTTTCATTCTTGGCAAATTTTTGGTTTATTGGTCTTTGTTCCATGTCATTAATTGGCAAACGTTCCAAGGGAAAAAAAGGCCCAGTGATTGTTGGTTCAGCTCTGTAGTTTATATTTTTCTGGGATCCTACCTTCAAGTTATGATTTCTTTGGAAGATTTTCTTTATATTTTTAATACTATTATGCATTTTAGCAGATTTGCTTTTTTACTGCTGTTGTTCTGGTTTAGAGTTTTCATCTTCCATAAGCTACCCTTCCATAGATAAAGCCAGAAGTCTCCTGTGATATCACTTACATACATTTAGTGTTTAGACTGTAAATTACTTTAGAGTTAAGACAACGTCTACATTTTTACTTTTTTATCTAAACTATCTTGGCACTCTATAATAGGATTTAATTATATGTGTTGGGGGTAAAACTAGACTCAAGGAAATAAAATAGAACAGTGATCTCATCAGAATAACAAGATAAAATGTTGGTGTTGTACGAGGTAGTGTCATGGGGATGGGCAAAAGTGGTAATTAGAAACTTTTTAATTGTCCAGGTGTGTTGTTGAGGATGTTGCCCACAAGGAATCATAAAAATTGTTTTCCATGGGTCTTAATACCAGGAACATCTGTGCTTCTCCCAAATAACTGTAAGAAAAATTTCACAATATGGATGCTGAACTTCTCATAATTTATTGTATTTGTTTCTGATTTGGCTGTTTAAGAATTCAGAAATAAATAATAACTTAGCTTTAATTATTCAGTTGTGTATCTTAGAATGTAATTTACAATTACCTTTATTTTTTTCTTTCTTGTTTTTTTATATATACAAATTATATAACAAATATATCCCTTCTGTGGCATTAAATATATGTCTTGGTAGGTTGTTTTAAATTCTGTTTTGGTAGAAGTGAAAGATAAACTAAAAAATACAAACATAAATTTAAATTCCAAGACCAATTGAATGAGGATCTTCTCCTGAATTACCTTTTTTATAAACCATGGGCATAATTTACATGATATCGTTTCAGTAAGTAAGCAGTAAAAAAATCAAACAAAATGGCCTGAAGGAATAAGAGTCTTATTATCTCACGTTAAAAGTAGCTCAGGGCCAGTGAAATGATATAGTTTTTGTTTGTTTGTTTGTTTTCTTGTGTTTATTTGTATTGTTCTTTTGCTGTTTCTACATCATCAGGGTTTCAGTGCAGCATTTCAGCAATTCCCTTGACTTTCTCCTTTTTTATTCATGATGGCCACACATCAATGATTGTATACTCACACAATGATATAAAAAAGATAGGAAGGATATTTCTCTTTTTAATACTAGGAACGTAAACTTTCTCATGAGCCCATAAAAAAGATTTCCCTCTATGAATCATTATTTAGAGGAGTCAGATTCTCATGCCTAAGCAGACTACTGGCAAAGCAACTCTCATTTACTGACCAGCAGGATTGCTGGGGAAGGTACCTACAAAGCACAACATTGTATAACACATTTTTTTTAAATTAGGGTTCTAATACCAAGAAAAAAATGACAATTGAGTAGAAAGAACAATGATGTCTTCCAAACTCCTTTACTGAATTATGATACAATACATAATACAATATATTTTTAGGTTCAAAATGTCAAGTGTCAGTCACTCATTCATTAAACAAACAAACAAACAAATATCCCTGGGTATATAATTTGTTCCAGCTATAGTTCTTAAAAATAGAAATAGGGTAGTGAACAAAGAGATAAATTCCTGGGATCATGGAAGTTAGCAATCAGTAAAAACAGAATAAAAAAGAAAAAGAAAAATTGTAGCGGTGTTATATAATTAGAAGACTGGGTGCAGTGGCTCACACCTGTAATCCCAGCATTTTGAGAAGTCAAAGCAGGAGGATTACTTGAGCCTAGTGAGTCAATACTAGCCTGGGCAACTTAGCAAGACCTCATCTCTACCAAAAAGTAAAATATAAAAATTAGCCAGATGTGGTGGCATGTTCCTGTAGTCCCAGCTACTCAGGAGGCTGATATGGGAGGAACTCTTGAGTGCAGGAGGTGGGATTGCAGTGAGCTAAGATGGTGCCACTGCATTCCAACTTTGGAAACAGAGCAAGACTGTGTCTGAAAAATATATATATTTTTTTCTGGCTATATTTACCAACACTGGTAAATGATGGGCAGTGTTCAATGACCCACTGTCAAAGTGTGAAATGTATAGCCAGAAAGGCACAAATAGAAGGAGACATTTACTGGACTCTTGGAAAAACTGAGTAGGCAAATGGAGCAGATGTTTTCAGAAAAAAATAAAATAGGCAGAGAGAACAAGTGCAAAAATTTTGAAGTAGGACCATTCCTATACCCTTTGAGAAGTACTGAGGTCAGTATGACTGGAATGGAATAGCCAAGCACAAAAAAGGAAAGGTCAGAAGGCTTTGTATGCTATTATAAGAACTGGCTTTTAACCTGAATGTGACGAAAAGCTACTGGAGAGCTGAGTAGAGAAATGATACAATCTATCTGAAATCTTAGAAGAGAATCATTTTAGCTTCTATATTCAGAATAGATGAATGAAGGTAAGAATGAAAATAGAAGAATGAGTTAGAGAGCTGTTTCAATAATGTAGGTGAGAGATGCTGGTGTCTTGGACTCAGGTAGTTGCAGAGAAAGAGGTGGGATATGATCAAATTTTGAATATACATTTCAAGTAGAACAGAAGACTTTGCTGATGGATGGGATGTGGAGATATGGGGGCAGGTAGCGTGATTTAAAAATTGTACAAATATTTATGCCTAAGAGATTCAAATAACTTATTTTTCCTCAGCCTAAATATTAGTCCCTTATTTTCGAATTATAGCTAAACTTTCTAAACTTTAACTTTTCTCATATGGATGTGAATTATTCTTTTTCTGAGTTTTTAAAAAATGTTGCTATTTCTCCACCATCTCATAATAATATTCTGAATTATATTATATATATTCGTTATTTAGTCTACTCCTATTTATAAATAATCTACCTCGATTTTTAAAATCAGAGCTCCTGAAGAGAAGGAACAGTATCTACTCCTTCATTCATGCAAATAATAGATTTTTCCTCAGGCAATATGCTAGGCATTGGAGGTATAGCTATGTACCAATCAACATAAAGCTGCCTTCATGAAGCTTGTGCATTGTGTATAAATACCCCTTCTTGGTGTTCACTGTGTATCTGTTGAATTTGAATGCAGTATACATTTTTAAAATATATTTTTATTGTTATTTACCTATTTCAAAGAAAAAAATGCTGACAAAAACATCTTCCTCCAGCACGATTAAAATAAAATCCCGGCCGGGGGATTTGCTGTAATCCCAGCACTTTGGGAGGCCAAGGCAGGTGGATCACAAGGTCAGGAGATCGAGGCCATCCTGGCTAACACTGTGAAACCCCGTCTCTACTAAAAAATACAAAACAAAATTAGCCGGGTGCGGTGGCGGGCGCCTGTAGTCCCAGCTACTCGGGAGGCTGAGGCAGGAGAATGCTGTGAACCCGGGAGGCGGAGCTTGCAGTGAGCCGAGATCGCGCCACTGCACCCCAGCCTGGGCGACAGAATGAGACTCCGTCTCAAAAAAATAAAATAAAATAAAATAAAATAAAATAAAATAAAATAAAATCCCATACATGGAAGTATATTTAATGGGGAAGAATATACAACATTTCTATTTGATTTCCTGAAGTGGATACAAATTATTTCCAACTGCTGAAATATGTCGCACCAACACTGGTAAATGATGGGCAGTGTTCAATGACCCATTGTCAAAGTGTGAAATAAGAGACAACAGTACTGTTCAAAGTCACCAGGCTCTGTTCCTTGGTATTTGAGTTCCAAGGTTACTATACTTGCAAAGGTTGTTTTTAGTTTGGAGGGAAAGTATGTTTTTTTAAATATGCTTACACAACACATATTTGTGTTTAAGTGCATATTTGTGTTTAAGGATGTTTATTCCAGTTCATTTTCCTTGCAATTTATGGAACTTATTTTGCCTAGATTAAAAGGAGAGGCAAAGGATGAAAATTTAGTATTATCGCATGAAAATATGTTTTATACTTCCTGGGATTGGGCAATATGGCTCAAGATTAAGACAATAAATCGCGAGCCCAGTTTTCTGGCTTCAAAGTATAGCTTAGCTATTTACTAATTATATGACCCTGGTAAATCATTTAAGTGCTCAAGACCCAGATTTCCTCATCTATAAAATGTTGGATAATAACAATTGTTTCAAAAAATATTTTTCTCTCATAGTCTGTGTTATGGGTTGAATTGTGTCCTACAACAAATTATGTTGGAGTCTCAATTCTCAGTATCTGCGAATATGACTTTACTTAAAAATAGGCTTTGCAGATATAATCAATGAAGATGTGGTCATTAATGCAGGTCATAACTCATCATGACTGCTATCCCTATAAAAACAGAAAACATCATGTGAAGACTGAGATGCACAGAGAGAATATCATGGGACAGTGGAGGCAGGGACTGGAATCATGCAGCTGCAAGTCAAGGACTGTTAGAGACTGATAGTGATACTGTAACTAAGAGAAAGGTATGAGATAGATTCACCCCTAGAATCTTCGAGAGAAGACATCTCTGCTTATACCTTGATTTCAAATGTCCAGTTTCCCAAACAGTGAGAAAATACATTTCTGTTGATATAAGCCACATAGTTTGTGGCGATTTGTTATAGCAGTCCTAGAAAACTAAAATAGGGTGGTTATAATTATTAAATTATCTAATAACTAAGTAATCAGAACAGAATCTAGCCCATTTTAAGTATGTATGAGTTTGAGGGTTTATTACTGAAAAATTCATTCGCATTCAATAGAATGTTCTCCGCTGGTCTCCATTGCTTATATTCCAACTGTATTTGTCTCCTAAGGCTACAATGACAAAATATGATAGACAAAATATCATAGACTGATGGCTTAAACAAGAGATATTATTTCTCACAGTTCCAGAGTCTAGGGAGTTCAATATCAAGAAGTCTCACAATTTGGTTCCTGGTGAAAGCAAAAAAGCACAAATAACGTGAAATATTCCATCACTTCACTGGTTTATATTAAGAAACATATTAATTTGAAATATTCTGTGACAGATGATAAATATCACATTTTTAAAGTTTAATGCAAAATTCTAAGCTAAAAATAAAGACTAGTTTTAGTTTGAAAATGACAATACAGAAGATAGCTAATTTTTTAGTTTAGATCATTCTTTTTCAGCAAATACCAACATGTTATCCATAGCCTAACAGGTGTGGTAATTAAAATTGTTGTTTCATTTCATATAACAGTAAATAATATGTAAAGTAGTCATTTACAAAAAAAAATTAATTTTATATAACACATAGAGTTATTTTCCCTAACCATTTATTACTGTTTCTCTTTTGCTGATATCCCTAGGAGGAAATATTTGTATTATTTTAATAGCTATAATAAATTGAACATTTTCACAAAAAGAATAAAAAGAAAGAGGGAGAAAAGCAGGAGGAGAAGAAAAATAAATAGACAAAGAAAATGAATTAAAAGTGGCTTTAACCAGAATATAAGGTAGTAAGTGCAAATCATGGAAAACACTCATCATTCTTTCATCATGGTTGAGAAATAGAGAAGGGAAAATTAGTAGTAGTAGTATACTGGCTACCATGGAAAACTTCCAGGGCACAAGCAATATCAAGTGCTTAATTTCAATATACCAGTAGTGAATGAGCTTCAGTAATATGTACAGAACCAGGGGTTACTTCTATAAGAGCCATGCACAAGTACTAATAGCTGGAATTCAAAAATTACTGTACTGTACAAGGGAAAAATAATTCTTCATTTATGCTTATATCTGCCTCAGCTCCTAACACATAATCATCCACAAATATGTGTAGAATAATAACCTTACAGAAATTGTGTACTGACCTTCTGGTCCCTCTAATCCAAAGATGATCCCCTAAGATGTCGAGGAATCAAGTAGTTTGCTTTTGCATTATCCATTCCAATAAATCAGTCTCAATCGTCAGTTTTCAAAGAGAGGTAAGTCTAAATTACAAAACAATAAAAAAAAAGCCAATGACTCCTATTTACCTTAGAACCAAAATGTTTTAATAAGTTTGCATGAAAGAGAAACTTGAGCATAGTTGAAATTAAAATTAGCAAAATAAATATTTAATTGGGTAAATAATAATCATTTAGTAATTTTGGATGATAGACTTTGCCTTGGACTCAATCAAGATAATGTATTTAAAAGTCTTTATTAAATTTGTACCAAAACAGTTTTAATGTGAATTTATCTAATGTCAGGCCAACAACATAAATTATGTGAATTCTATGGACTTAGGAAGGTCAAGAGTTTTATAGACACATAAATCATAATTATCTTATAGAACACTAGATTAAGAGTTAGCAAACTATGGTCCATTGACAAAGCCCAATTCACTTTCTATTATTTACATTTATATTGGAACACAGTCACCCTCATCCCTTTGTGTATGTCTATGATTGTTTTCATGCTGTAAGGTTGCTGTGCTGCATTAAAGACTGGCCCATAAAGCATAAAAATATTTACTATCTGGCTCTTTAAATAAAATGTTTACCAGAATTTGTACTATATTATAATTTCAATAATGCTTCCTTTTATATTGAATACTAATTTATAACTATTTAAGCAAGTAAAAAGGCTTCTTAGATTTTATAGTCAATCTTGTCTAAAATTAGTTTAATGATCCCTCTCTACACTAAAAGACTGTAAGTCTCTCTAATAATACTTCTTCATTCTTTATTAATATCACCATCAGAATGAAAAACATGCATCAGAAAGTCCCTTTTATAAAATAAGGAAGCTGGACAAGAAGTTATCAGTAGTAGCAGTTAAAATGATATGATTCTATAATTAAATATGAAATATTAAGATAAGTGTTCATCACAAATTTATTTTTAGTGATGATGTTAAGTATAGTGAACTTTTAAACTTTGTATAACATAATGGCTATTGGAGACTATGATTATATTTAGTTCATTTTATAGCAAATACACAGTTCCTAATATATTCCTGTTTATAATAAAATAAACCTATGTCCATATTATGTAACTTTGCATTGTAACTGGAATTCACAATGAGAGTATGTTTTCTAAACTGTGCTGATTTGTGAAAGCCTCTACCCAAGTTACTTGCTTCTGTGTGTTTCAAAAAATATTTCAGATAATATAAATAACATTGAATAATTACTACAAAATACTGTTAGGCTTTGAAAACAAAATGAGGATGGGAGGGGAACACTCTAAAGCATTTTATTTTTTCCAAAGAAGTATAACATTTAGAGATGTCAAGTGGTAGCTTGGTTGAAAATCCTAGGTGTCTAAATGCAATTGGAAAAAAAAAAAAAAAAAAAGCCTAGATTAGCCGGTAGAAGAAGAGAACTGAATTTTCTTAACATGTTAAAAAGTTGCACAAAGTGTTAGAACTTTATCATGAACTAAAATATCTCCTTGCCTTGCAAGATGAAAAGATGTTTAAGTTTTCTGAGGTTATGAATCAGAGAAGAATAGCGAACATGACATGATGAAGACCTGTCCTGAGTCTCTTCCAAAGGATACTGATGTCAGCGACTGCTGCCATCACGCAGACTGCAGCAGGGTCTGCACACTCCATGGAGCTGGTGGGAGTCCCACCCCTTCTGAGTTGGGATGAGAGCTCCCCGGCTGCTGGGTGCTGTGCCACTGCAGCCACCCAAATCACGACTGCCGGCCCAGGCCTCCTGCTCTATGGAATAGACAGGAGGGCAGGGCTACAGCCGCCCACAGCGCTTTGGATCCACTCCTCTTTGTGCTCTTGGTGGGGCCTTGGAAACAGACAGGACCTTCCTGGGTGCAGCTGCAGCTGCCTGACCCACAGCTGCAGACCTGCTCCTGCTCCACAGAGCAGGCAAGAGCTGGGGACAAATGGGAGCCCCACGCCTTCTGAGTTGCCTGGCAGGAGCTCCCTGGATGTAACTGTGGCAGCCCTCCCAGGCACAGGAGCTGGGCATCTCTGCAGCCTGCACCCTCAGGGCTGAGAAGGACCCCTACTCCATCCCTACAGGCTTGGGGGTGACTGCTCTCCCTGCCTGGCTTCACTCCACTCCATGTGCTGGCTCTGATCTTGGAGTGGGGTTGGGGTTAATCCACGTGACCATGAATGGCAGTGGGAGGCAGATTCCTGGGTGGAAGGGAGCAGGTCTCCAGTAAGGTCCCAACTTCATGCCAGGGAGGGCTGAATGCTGGGGGCTGGGCTGCCAGTCTCACAGACTAGAGTGGAGACTTCTGGTGCCTCTTCCAGGCCTGCCCATGGCTGTCCATGGACCAATCAGCATGCACTCCCCTCTGAGGTCCATAAAAGCCCTGGGCCCAGCCGAAGTAGGGGAGAGGAAGCAGAAAGAAGATACAGAGATGATGGGACAACCAGCTGCAAAGAGGAGCTACCCTCTCTGCTGAGAGCTTCAGAGACCTGCAGAGATGTCAGGACCATCTGCCTGCTGAGAGGTGCCACCCTCTCCGGTGCCTCCTCTCTGCTGAGAGCAGCAGATGTCAGGATGATCAGTGGTCAGAGAGGAGCTACCCTCTCCAGGGTCTCCTCTCTGCCAAGAGCTGAACACTCGTTGGGAGAAACTGCTTCAGAGACTACCTACCCACTGCAGGTTTCCTCTAAGCTGTTCTAACCCTAAATAAAGCTCTTCTTTGTCTTCTTCACCCTTCAGTTGTCCAAATACCACATTCTTTCTAGACACATGGCAAGAACTCAGGCAAAGGTGAGATGCAGGGCAAGAACTCAGGCAAAGGCGCCACCAGCCACAGAGGTTTCCAAGAAGAAAATTAACACCCCAAAGATACTATAACAATACTATGCAGGATAATAAACACCTCTGGATAATATCTTTTGGAATACTTTGGAATTAATGACACAGTATCCTTTGGAATTAACAACAGAACACCTAGTCTCTAAGGTCAGTGCTGATTTTATGTATTTGCATCTCCTTCCTTTTTTGTCATTTTAGCAGATTTGTCAATTTTGTTGACAGTTTCAAATAACCAATTTGTATAAATTATCTTTATTATTTTTCTATTATGTATTTAGTTTTTATCCACTGTAATTTTCACTGTTTATTTCTATCTTCTAACTTTAGGCTCAAGTTAGTTTATTCTCTTGATTTTAGTTTCTTAAGGTGTAAATTTGGGTTATTTCTTTGAAATCTTCTTTTACTGATATAAATTTTCCTCTGAGCAGTGTCTTCACTGTATGCCACAAGCTTTAATTTGTTGTGTATCTTTTATTCATATCTAAGTATTTTCTAATTATCCTTGTTACTTATTTGACTTATTGATTTTTTAAGCATTAGTTGTTACCTATATACTTGTGAATTTTCTAGCTTTCCTTCTATAATTGATTTCTAGCTTCATTTCATTTTGGTTGGCAAAGATATTTCACCTGATTTTAGTCTTTTAAAATTTCTTAATATTTGCTTTGTGGCCTGATATATGATCTAGCCTAGCAAATATCCCATGTGTACTTGAGAGGAATGCATATTTTCCTGTTGTAGAGTGTTCTGTGTATGTCTGTGAGGTATAGTTGGTTTATACTTCAAGTCCTTCCTTTATATTCACCTTCTGTCCAGACATTCTTTTCATTATGAAAAATAAAGTATTGAAATCTCCATCTATTTTTACAGAATTGCCTGTTTTCCCATTCAATTATCAATGTTTCTTTTTACACTTTACAACTGTTTGGTTTGCTGCATATATGTTTATAATTATTATATCTTCTTGGTGAATTGATCTTTTCATTAATATGCAATGTCCACTATTCTCTATTGCTTTTATGTAACAGATTTTTTTTTTCCTGAGATTAATATAACCACTCCAGCACTCGTTAGGTTACTATTTGCATAGAATATATTTTTTGCATTCTTTCACTTTCAATCTATTTTTATCTTTGGATCTAACATGAATCTCTCATAGGCAATCTATAAATGAATCAATTTTTAAATTATTTCTGCCTTTTGATAAGCATCTTCTTTTTTGCTGCTTTCATGATTCTTTCCATATGAGTTTTCAGCAGCTTCATTATAATGTGTTTTAGCATGGATCTCTTTTGGCACAAAGTTCCTTGAGAATCTCGGATGTGTAGATTCATATCTTTCATGGGATTATTTTTAAATTGGCCATTATGTTTTCAAATATGCTTTCAGATACTTTCTCTTAACTCTTTCAGTTACTGAAACTGATACAATGTTTGCTGGTCTACTTGATAGTGTATCACAGGTTCCTTATGCTGTTAACTTTACTTAATACTTTTTTCTTTCTGCTCCTGAGAAGGGATAATTTCAGTCATGCTATCTTTAAGTTTACTGGTATTTTCATTGCTACCTGTTTGAAATATGTTGTTAAATTATTCTAATGAATTTTTAATTTTGTTACTTTTCAGCTTCACAATTTTTGTTTACTCTTTACAATTTCTATTCTTTTATTGGTATTCTCATTTTGTTCATACATAATTTTCTGTTTTTTGTTGTTGTTGTTGTTTGTTGTTGTTGTTCTTTGTTCACAATTTTCCTAAGCTCTTTGAACATATTTAGCATGGTTGATTCAGTCTCTTTGGGCTTCTTGCAGGACAGTCCTGACTATTTATTTTCTATAAATGGACCAAATGTTTCTGGGTTCTTATATATCTTATGAATATTTTGTTGAAAAATAGACATTTGGATATTGTAATGTGGGAATTTTATAAATCAGACTCTCCCTTCTCTCCAGGCCTTTCTCCTTTGGATCATTGAAGACTGCAGTCACCTATTTGTCAGTAAATTTTTCTACATTTTTTTGGAAAAGTTGTGTTCTTTTTCATGTGTGGTCACTGAATTCTTTCTTCCTTTATCCTGAGTTCAGCAAGTGTCTTGACATGTAAAAGTTGCCTTTTTTACCTGATTTAGCATTCACTTATCTGCTGTAAATATAATTTTTTATTGTTTTTATCTGGAAGCCAAGAAAATTGGTTCTAAGAGTTTCTCCTTGCTTTTTAATGTTTCTATGGAGTAATGGACATTTCAGGCTACCTACTCTGCCATATTTAAGCTTTTAATGTATTAAATATATAATGAGTGCTTTAGATTGGCAAAGTTTAGTATACAAAAATATAAAAGACCTGGTTCATTTTCTTTAATTCAATAATAATTAAGTAGATAAGATAGTCTTTCACATATGTAATTATGCTAGAGTATGAGAAAATAAGTGAAAACAAGGAAGGGAAAAGTGATGGATATCAAAGCAGACAGCACTTTCTCCTGAAAGTGGAATGTTAATATCCAGATACATCCAGAGTTCATCTGCTTCTTTAGCATCAGGCTATTTTGAACATAATTATATTTTTCCTTAGTAGTTAAACATTCTACTATTTACTATTATAATATCTTTACAACTATTGAATTAATGCTTTCTGCCAGGGTTTTGAAGGAAAGGAAATGAAATTTTTGAAGCTTAAAAATATTTGCCTTGAGTGATGGAAGACAGGATAATTAGACCAGGAAATAGAAGGGAAATTCAAATGGTCTAGGTATCCAACTTGACAGAGCCCAGCTGCTGGAATAACAAAGGGGCATATGTTTTGTCCCTCTGCTCAGGTTTCAGATTCTAAGAAGTGGGATTGCCTAACTTTCTAGTCATGCATCCAGCCTTGGCTAAAAGGAGCTGGCACAATCTGATTCACAGTCTTACTAGATAATACTCAACAGGGCAAGGTAATTCTCCCAAAGCAATTCGGGTGCTAATATAGAAATTAAATATGGCCGAGCACAGTGGCTCATGCCTGTAATCCCAGCATTTTTTTATTTTATTTTATTTTATTTTATTTTATTTTATTTTATTATCTCCCCATATGCCTAGTACAGAGCCAGCTGCTCATTCTACAGTACTTTTCTGAAAAATGTGTGTATTTGAGGAAAAATCAGAGGTGGCATAGGTCTAATCCATGTCCCAGCAAATGTATGGAAGCACATGACTAAGCATCAAGAGATACAGCTGACACAGTTTAGGAACAGTCTTCCACCATGTTGGCTGACATGGATTAGGCAGAGTTGAACTACAGCCAAGTGAAATCACACTGCATTTAACATTTGCCTTTAATGTCAAAATAGTGTCTTCTTTATGTTCTATCATAACTGTAAAGTTTCCTGCTATAGTTTAGGACTCCCTTTTTGTTTTGTTAAGTGTTGTGCCAGTTAACAACGGCTGATCAACTGAAGAGATGCAAACGTTGAATGGGTGTTTGATGATATTAAGGAATAATCATTAATGTTTATAGGCAATAATGATTTTAAGGACATGTCACATGTTTAATAAAGAGTCCTGTCTTCTAGAAGGAAAAAAAAATAAAAAAAATTTGCCTTGTCATTCATGGGCACACCACCACAACACAACAGGTTTATCATTGAGCTAAGCCAATTTTTTTTCAGCTCTTGCTTGTCGTCTATGTGTTTATAGTTAATGCTATATATATATTTCCTAAAAATATCACCAAACATCTTTGGTTTTTAATTTTAAACGTAATTACTCATATCTCCCCAATTTAACAATTTAGCTTACCATTTCTGAGGTGGTTGTTGTTGTTGTTTATCTCTCTTACCCTTCCACTATTATCACATCTTTCCCCTAGTTATCTACCTTCAGATTCTAGACATAAGTTCTGATCATTTGCTGACTTGAAAATTGAACTCATTAATTTTTAGCCCTATTCATACAATCAATGAGACCTCTAAAGCTTGCAAGAAATTTCTTACACATCTTCCTTTAATTTTTTTACATAATTGGTCAACAAAAATTGTTTCTTGAATACATTCTTGAAAGTGTTTAGTATGTGGGTTTATCTCGTTTGTTTTCAGATATTCACTTTTTGTGAACACTTTTCTCTAAATATGAATAAATCACTTACAGTTTAAATAGAAAAGGATTTTTGTTTTGTTTTGTTTTGTTTTGTTTTGTTTTCCCACTCTGTCTCCCAGGCTGGAGTGCAGTGGTGTGATCTCCGCTCACTGCAAGCTTTGTTGCCTCCCGGGTTCACACCATTTTCCTGCCTCAGCCTCCCGAGAAGCTGAGACTACAGGCGGCCGCCACCACGCCCGGCTAATTTTTTTGTATTTTAGTAGAGACGGGGTATTACAGTGTTCGCCAGGATGGTTTTGATCTCCTGACCTCGTGATCTGCCCACCTCGGCCTCCCAAAGTGCTGGGATTACAGGCGTGAGCCACCGCTCCCAGCAGGATGATTTTATCTTATATTGTCACTTCATTAACATGAGAATTAAGAGACTTCAATTCCCTGAGTCATCTAGAATCTGAAATTAAAAATCTAGAGTTTCAAGTCATGAAATACTTTGATACCTCTAACATGTAAATATTATGGAAATTAGCTTGAATAAAAACTTGTCCAGCTGCCCTTTTGACAAGAAAAGAAAAGGATCCAAAGTTAAATCTTTTCATTAAAGAAAAACTGGGATTTTTCTCACAGGTTCTTGGATGTATTGTAAGAAGTTTAGCAAAATCTAGTATATTCAAGTTAAATATTTTGAGAAAGATTTTATGCTTTTTTCTTCTTCTACAATCCTCCATTAAAGAAATTGTATTTTCTCAGTTTTTTTGAGAACTTAGAGGAATCCTTTTTTTTTCATTGTCTTTTTTTCATTTTCATTTTCATAGTAAAACAAAATGCATTTAAAACAAATCTTGTTTGAAAATTATTATCCTAGATATTGGATTTTTATGTTTATTAAACTGTGCTTTTTAAATTTATTTCCAATATAGTCATTTGGTTTAAGCACTGAATTCCTTACACTAGGCTTTTCTCTAATTTTTACTGCAGAAAGAAGAGAAAGCAGTGTTTCAGTCAGGTTATATGGATTTTCTTACTTCCTTCCTTCAAAATCTTTATATTGTGAACTTCTTTATGTCTGGGTTTGTTATAGTTAGCATTGTTCTTTGTAGAACAATACATTAGGAAAAATAAAATAATTTTAATATTCAATATGAAGTTAGAAATTCTTTTCTCTAAAAGTATTTTCCCTAGAAGTTCTTAAAATAAGTAAAACAGGCAAGTTTCTATTTGTGTAACTGCCCAGGAAAATTTTCTGTCACTATATAGCAGTGTTAATAATACCTATTTTGCCATTGCTTTCTGTTTTCAAATTCTGAAAAATTATCAGTATTTCAGTTTATTAAAAATTGTATTCTCTTGGGAGTGAAAACAATCTTAAAATTTTAATAATTTCTGTATTCCCTGTGAACATAGGTAGACCTTTATAGTAGTATATATAATACAATTCTTAGAAGTAGTTGTCTTGGTAAGGTCAGATTTGAGGAGTCAGAGTGAATTTGGGACAGTCAGATTATAACAAAGCATATGTTACTAATTTTCTCATAGCACTAGGTTTGATTCTGTTCATATACTGATAGCTTTCATGGTAAGATTGCCTAAGAGCAATGTTCAGAGTTATGTTGTATTTTGTAGTCAGATATATCTTAACACAAATGAATTCCTGCTTTTTTCTATTAATCTGTAAAATAACTTTATTAACCAATAAAATAACATTATCTACATAAGCATGTTACTGTATCTATTTTGTCTTTATTATACCTGGATTGTTTGATTGCAAACACCAGGAAATAATGCTGTATATCTCAATAAAATGTCAGTTAATTAGATAAAAATTGGGAATTTACATAATAAAAAATAACTGAAGAACCAATTTCAGATAGAATAGGAATGAACAGCTCCAATAATTTAGGTAGTACAAGTTACTTATATTTTGGAGGCATTACTGCTGAAAAAAGTCAGCTTCAGACTTTTACAGTTTACTCATAATTGCATACAAGAGCAAAGATTCAGAGATCTTTGGCACTTGCCTGCATTGTGCATCTATGCATTGGCTGCAGGAGAAGTCAAACGTAAGCACTGTGTTAGAGAACAGATTAGTCTTTCCAAGAAATATAGGAGGAGGTAATCTAAAGAAGGGCAGTAGCTATTAGGGGGCTAAAACAACCTTTAGCCTCCTAACAGTTACTGCCCTTCTTTTCATAATTTTATAAGTCTACACATATAAAATTATATTTAAGAAATGATTGGCATTCACATTCAAGAAAAAAGTTAACATCTTGGCACTATTTGAACTAACATGTTATTTTCTTGTACATAGTTCATTTGAAGTCTTTTTAGTCTCATGTTTTTTGAAAGGCTTCATAGAAAGTTTTAAAAGGTCGTGATAATAAAAATACATCACTTAAAGTTCAAATATCAAAGTTTTAACAGTTGGGTTTATTCTGTGCCAGTGATATCACCTCAATCAAACTTTCTTCTTTAAGGAATGGTAGGATAGAAATAAGTACCTGAGGTTATTACTTTTCCTCAATTATAAATAAATTAAATAAAAGTTAATACCTCTATAACCTCTAACAAATAGTGACTTTTATTTTTATAAACCTCATCAAATAGATGATGTTGTTTAATGCCTTTTACTAGTTACTTGTAACAAAAGTATTGCTTTCCCTTCATTGGAAATTGAGTTTATTCACAGCCAAACTCTACCAGATGTACAAAAAAGAACTAGTACCATTCATACTGCTACTATTTAGGGAGGAACTCCTCCCTAAATCATTCTATGAAGCCAGTATCATCCTGATACCAAAACTTGGCAGAGATACAACAAAAAAAGAAAACTTCAAGCCAATATATTGGTGAACATAGATGCAAAAATCCTCAACAAAATACTGGCAAACCAAATCAAACAGCACATCAAAAACCTTATCCACCGTGATTAAGTAGGCTTTATCCCTGGGATGCAAGGTTGGTTCAACATACACAAATCAATAAATGTGATTCATCACATAAACAGAACTGAAGACAAAAATCACTTGATTATTTCAATAGATGCAGAAAAGGCTTTTGATAAAATTCAATATCCATTTATGTTAAAAGTTCTGAATAAACCAGGTATTGAAAGAACATGTCTCAAAATAATAAGAGCTATACATGACAAACCCACAGCCAACATTGTATTTAATGGGCAAAACCTGGAAGCATTCCCCTTGAAAACCGGCATAAGACAAGGATGCCCTCTGTAAGCCATTACTATTCAATATTGTATTTGAAGTCCTATCCAGGGCAATCAGGCAAGAGAAAGAAATAAAGAGCATACACATTGAAAGAGAGGAAGTCAAACTATCCCTGTTGGCAGATGGCGTGATCCTTTATCTAGAAAACCCCATAGTCGTGGCCCAAAAGTTCCTTAGGCTGATAAAAATCTTCAGCCAACTCTCCGTATTTGAAATCAATGTACAAAAATCACTAGCACTCCTATTACATCAACAACAGTCAAGCTAAGAGCCAACTCAGGAACACAATCCCATTCACAATTGCCACAGAAAAAGTAAAATATCTAGGAATGTAGCCAACCAGGGAGGTAAAAGACCTCAACAGGGAGAACTACAAAACACTGCTTAAAGAAATGGGAGATAACACAAACAAATGGAAAAACATCCTATGGTTATGGGTAGAGAGAATCAATACCATTAAAATGGCCATTCTGTCCAAAGTTTATAGATTAATGCTATACCTATATGAATGAAATTTTTCATTGAACTAGGTAAAACTATTTAAAAATTCATATGGATCCAAAAAAGATCCCATTAGCCAAGGAAACTCTAGAAAAAAAGAACAAAACTGGAGACATAATGCTACCCAAATTCAAACTATACTATAGGGCTACAGTAACCAAAACAGCATGATACTGAGACAAAAACAGACACATAGGTCAATGGAACAGAGTGGAGAGACCAGAAGTAAGGCTATACACCTAAGCTATCTGATCTCTGACAAACCTGACAAAGACAAGCAATGGGGAAAGGATTCACTATTCAATAAATGGTGCTAGGATAACTGGGCAACTATAGGCAGAAGATTGAAACTGGAGCACTTCCTTGCACCATATACAAAAATCAACTCAGGATGGATTAAAGACTTAAATGTAACCCTTCCCCAAAAAAATAAAAACCCTGGCAGACAACCTAGGAAATACCATTCAGGACACAGGAATGGACAAAAAATTTTTGATAAAGACGCTGAAAGCAATTGCAACAAAAGCAAAAATTGAAAAATGAGATCAAATTGAACTAAAGAGCTTCTGCACACCAAAAGAATATGTCAACAGAGTAAACAGACAACCTAGAGAATGGGAGAAAATTTTTGCAAACTATGCATCTGACAAAGGTCTAATGTCCAGCAACTGTAAGAAATGTAAACAAATTTATGAGAAAAAAATTAAAAAATAAAATGAGCAACCCCATTAAAAACTGGGCAAAGAACATGAACAGACACTTCCAAAGAAGACTTACATATGATCAGCACACATATGACAAAAACTCAACACCACTGATCATTAGAGAAATGCAAATCCAAACCACAATGAGATACAATCTCACACCAGTCAGAATGTCTATTATAAAAAGTCAGAAAAATAGCAGGTGCTGGTGAGGTTGAGGAGAAAAAGGAACACTTACACACTGTTTGCGGGTGTATAAATTAGTTTAACCATTATGGAAAGCATTATAGCAATTCCCCAAAGAGCTAAAAACAGAGCTGCCATTTGACCCAGTAACTCCATTACTGGATATATACCCAAAGGAATAGTAATAGTTCTATCATAAAGACATGTGCATATGTATGTTCACTGCAGCACTATTCATAATAGCAAAGACATGGAATCAACCTAAATGCCCATCAGTGGTAGACTGAATAAAGAAAATGTAATACATATATACCATGGAATATTATCCAGCCATAAAAATAGCAAGATTATATTCTTTGCAGGAATATGGATGCAACTGGAGGCCATTATCCTTAGCAAACTAACACAGGAAAAGAAAACTAAATAACACATGTTCTCACTTGTATGTGGGAGCTAAATAATGACAACACATAGACACATACAGGGGAACAACAGACACTGGAGCCTGCTGGAGGGTGGAGGGTGGAAGGAGGGAGAGAATTAGGAAAAATAATTATTGGGTACTAGGCTTAACACATGGATGATTAAAAAATCTGTAAAACAAACTGTCATGATATGAGTTTACCTGTATAACAGACCTACACATGTACCTCTGAAATTAAAAGTTAAAAAAAGAAACTGAGATCTAAGCAAAAAAAAGTATTACTTTCTCAAAAAATTATTCAATGTTAATAGTTATGTACTTCCTACAACATATGTAAATGTTTATATACATATAGTTTATAAATATACAGTACATGTATGTTTTTACATATAGTATAAAATTGGGTGCTATGTTATACTTCTATCTAAGATAAAAGAAATTATTACACATCGTTAGTGATTGACAAGGAAGATGCGGTTATCAAAATAGTGAAATCCCAAATGATGTTCCCAAATGATGTTTTACAGAATTGTACCCATCTTAAAAATATGAATTTTCAAACTTTAGAAGAGAGATATAGAAGATTACATACATGCTACGATTAAATCACTAACACAAGTGTAATCATCATAGAATTAAGTGTAGTAGTTTCTTAAGCTTCTTGAATACTTCTAATAAGGGATAATTAATCCTCTTCTTGTTCTTGGGAAAACAAATCTTTTTTAAATTATATTTTTCTATGCTTTTTTCTTAACATACAGATTAGATAGCACCTTCAATCCAATGTTAAACAGAACTTTATTTATAAATTTTATGTGATTTCCATTAATAAAAATGAATATAATCATTCTCCATTAAGAATAAGGTTTCCTGTTGGATTTAATATACATCTTCGTGTTAGTTTGACTTCTCTAGGTAACAGCTCTGAGACAAATACTTGCATAGATATTTCTTGTGGGGCGGGTGTTCTCTGAAACAACACCACTAAGGAATGAGGAACTACCATGTAGTTACAAAATAAAAGAACCTCATCTGTTCCACTAGGAACCTCTAAAGTAATTCAGAGTTGTCTCATAGAGAAACATGTGGCCTAAATCTTTGTATGCCCATATCGACCAGCTGTTGGCTTTTGACTCTACTGAAGACAAAGGGCTTACTATTGTGTGAAGAAGCTTTTTTGGGTGAGAAAATTTTACTCAGAAGAATTCAGCTGTTAGCTGTCAGCAACTAAAACTTCTTAAAGGAACGTTGATGTTTTGGTGCTGAAGGAGGGATTTGGGTGTTACAGTCAAGTGTTAACTAAAATTTATGCTTTGTAACTCTTTTATCTGCTTACTTAATATAATAAATTCAGCCCCCTAGATGAAATTCCATGGGTCAGTTTCTCCAGAGAGATTTAGAAGGAAAAAATTAGTGAGATGAACTATAGGCCTTATGCTTCAGTCAGCTGCAACTGATAATCATTCTCACCTCTGGTACCATTTAATATAGACTATATCTTTAGCTAACATCTATGCTGGTCTAGGTAGCTTACCTGGGATGATTGGGGTGATAATTTTCTGATAATTGTGTCCATGATCACCGTGCTTTAATTGGACTGTGGTTGCTCTACTTGTCTATGTGGCATCACAGTTGTGCAAGCAAGGAAGCACCAAGATGCAAAATTAGTTTTCCCCTACACCCATTTGATATGAGCTTTCCTATCTCACTCTAATGATCAAATTTAGTAATCTAAGTCAAAATGAAAACAGGCATGTTTTTTTTTTTTTTTTTCTGCTACCATTGTGGTAAGAAGAATTCAAAGAGAATGGGCAACAATTTTAAATTAAAGAAAAAGAAAACTTTGTTGTCTCTGTTGGTGGAAAAATTGTCCCTTTGAGGACAAATGTCTGTAAGTTCACAGCCCAGAATTGTAGGACCAGCAAATACAAATTCCCGAGAGATAATACATCAGAAATGATGGTGAGTAGAGAATACCTCTTTCATCTCTTGTTTTCCGTATGGGTGTTTTCTGTCCGTTTGGAACACAGCACCACTTAATTGTCATTGATTTAGGTTGTGTACTGCAACTTGAAAGATAGCACTCCATTCTAAATGGCATTACCTCCTATGTGGTATCTCAGGTTCTCTTTTAACCATTATTAAAGATTGGCAGTTCTGGGTGGTAAAGAGTTGGTGTATCCCATAGCCCCACTGTCTCACATTTTTTCTTTTTTCAAAGGCTTCCTTGGTTCAATGTGATTTTATGCAGAATCCCATATTGGTGGATCAAACACTCCAAGCCCATGGATAACAGTACTGGATTCATCCTTGTGGGCTGAAACAACAAACCTATATGTGGAATACATGTTGTTTCTACTTAAGATTAATTACAGATTGAACTCCTAAAATAATGGTGTCTCATCAGGGACTCAGCCTTTATCTCTGTCGTTAGGAGGCTGTACTTTTGTTCGTGAAGGTAACTAAACCACTTTCAAGGAGGGAAAACCTATATTTCTGGGCACAGATTTTGTATTTTCATCTCTGCCTCCATGGTTGCTTCTTTTGGGCACAGGTGCCAGCCATAGAGTGGCTGATTATGGAGACTAACTGGCCTATGTGGATGCGTATTCTGATATGCATACTATCTGATGGGTATTAACGCAATACAACATCTTGGTACTCACTCCTTTGGGTCTATCCACATACCTCTTTACCATATCTACTTGTACTAGGTCTTTTAATCTTGCTCCTTCTCCCATATTGATCATTTGTCATTGTGCATGACTTGAAATGCCACTTTTTTTTCCACTTAAACGTATTATTAAATCAAGCTTTGCCTTTTGGGAGGATTAATCTATTACTTTCTTTCAGGATCACCTCTTCATGCACTAATAGTCTACTGCAATATGTTTAATATATCAGTAGGCTGCTTTTGGCTTTCACCTAGAAACTGAGCTGACCCCTCTGTGAAAGAGACTCAGCTTTTAGATTCCTTTGTTATGTGGATTGAAGGATCTCTTGATAGGCACAGTGCTGCAAGGGTAGATGGCATGCAAACTGGGGACACCAGTTTGTGCAGCTTACTCATGGGCCTTACTGCTGGTGCCCAACTCTGAATATGCTGTTTCCACCTGATGATGGGTTGTTGTTGAGCCACCCACTTTATGATTTAGTAACTCTCACAGTATCCCGATTAAGATAATTCATATGTTCACTTGAGGCAACATAGTCAGATACTCTGTATGTACCAAGGTTCAGTAGCACATCCAGAGCTGCTTTCCCAATAGATAATCTACATGCTTCAGGCAGATTGGCTTTGCTACAGAACCTTAGGCATCTAGGTTGTCATCTTCCCATCAGAACTCATCGTAATTTCACTGGGAATTTTCAGAACAAAAATACTTTTAGTAGAATGATATGTTGTGTTGTATAGCCCAAATTGTAGGACTACTTATACTTAGGCCTGAACCTGCTACAAAGCTGTCAGCTTTCTAAGTCCCTTGATGATAAATGGCTTGGAGTAATATTTCCAAGAGTGGTATATGCTGCCTCCACAAACCCAAAAGACATACCAAGAATACCTATTTAGTGGTGGCTGGTATGAGATGCACTTGCTTTGGGTAAATATCCCAACATATTCCAGATAACTAGATGCTAAGACTTTGGGATGTTATAGTCCTAGAATCCTCATAAGGTTTATCTCCTACCCTTTAGCTTGTTCATGTCTTGCCAAGCCCTAAAATGTTTTCTACTTATTTATTCCTGCTTATCCAAATAAATCAATACAATGTTCTTTACAAGGTTGCATTTAAATCCTTTTGATTATGTTATGGCAAAGAGCTGGAGATTTAACATACCCCTGATGCAGAAACAAGCAGAAACTGGATGACGATTTGTAGCTCGCTCTTTGAGGCAGCTGTCCTCTGAGGTTTTTTTTTTTTTTTTTCTCCTTGTCTGGATTGAGCAATATTATTGTAGATTGTACACTTATCTTATGTCTGGGACACCATGATATATTAACAACGTAACAGTATGCTACAACTTTGGCCTCCCTGGTTGCTACACATGTTGTTGCTCATGATAATAATTTTACCCATCTTGCTTCTGACACTTAAGTACTACCACATGACCTCTAGTATTTTCAGGATTCAATTATCCCAAGTGCTATAAGTAATTTTAGTTCTAATAAAATATTTGTCTACCATCAATCAATCCCAACCTAGAGAGAACAGCTGCAACTCAATTTCTCACCGATTTATCAATAACACTCAGCAATAGTCATTTGATTTCACTGTTCTGATAATTGCTACCTCCCTGAAACCATTAAAATGCCTCAGGCTAATGCCACAGCGAGTTCCCTTACACTAATATTCCATTCCAGTTCACTACTTTGAATCTGTTAACTACTATTGCTATCAACTGCTAGTGGTTCTAAGTAATTTACCTGCCAGCATTAATGTGATCCTCATTACCAGTGAACTGGGGGAAGATAGGCAATTTAGTTCCAAAAGTAAACTCTCAAAGTCTTCTTCCTTATATGTCTTCAGGGAGCACCAGTCTTATAGTCTTCGATTCAACCAAAAATCAGGCAAAATTTCAATGATTCATTTTTGTTACTGTTTTAATGATTATTTATTATTGTTAACAATTGTACATGGGGTTCATATGATATTTTGATACAAGCATACAATGTGTAATGATCAAATCAGAGTAACTGAGATATCCATTACCTCAAACATTTATCGTTTTATTGTGTTGGGAACATTCCAAATCTTCTCTTCTAGATAATTCTAATGGAAAGAGGTTTGTGTACATAAGGTTTATTGAGAAACTACATTGGAAAAAAGTTACTGCTCTTGCAACATAGGCCTCAGCTGATTTCACAGGGAGCTAAAAAGTGAGAGGTCTTTTGAATTGTTTTAAATTGAGGTGGGACGCTGGTCCATTATACGTTCATATTGATGAGTTATTGATGTGGACTTATCCTATGAAGGGAAAGAAGCAGTGGACAAGGCACTCTGTTCTCCTACAGGCAGTGTCTGTAGAAGAAATTAGCTGTGAGTCATCAGCAGCTAGTACTCCTGGAAGTTGAGAAACTGAGAAACTTTGTCCTGAGGGAAGACTCTGGATTGCACAGGACAGCAACTACTATAGTCATTAACAGATTAAGAACGTTTTCCTCTATTACGTGAGTTTTACCATGAAGTTGTCTAAAAGTTCATTAAATGGGAAAGGGTGTTATATATATATTATATATGTATATATACATATACATATAGGTATAGACATACATATACATATATGTATATATACATCTATAACATACAATGTATAATGTACATAAGTATATACATATGTATGTGTATATATGTATATATGCATACATAATATGTATATATATACATAGAAACAAACACATATATACACACATATAGTTTTTTCTAGTAATATTCTTGTTTGGTAAATATCAGAATATACACTCCAAAATTTTCTATTATCTAGAAAAATTGTTTTAAAATTACAATGACTTGTTTCTTGAAAATTTGATAGAATTCAACCATCACAAACCTCTATGATTTTATTTTCCTTAGTTTGAATATTTTTATCATTAACTCAATTTCTTTTATTGCTACGAAATTATTAAAGTTTTTTTTTTATTTTTTTGATTCAATTTTAGTATGTATAATTATCCCAAAATTTAATCTGTTTAATTTTAGTGGCATAAAGTTTTTAAGTTTTAAAGAAATTTTTAATGGTATAAAGTTTATTCTTTTAATGTATTTAATTTCTACTAGCATTATCTTCTCATCATATTATTTGGGATTTTTTTTTATTTTTCTTAATACATGCTTTACATATTTTTTAAAGACTTATTTTCTTGCTTTGTTGATCATCTCTTATTCTTCTCTATTACTTAATTGATTTTTGCACATATATATTTTTTCCTTCAGTCTACAATTTTGGGACTTTAAATTCTTATTTTCCTAAAAGCCTAACATACAAATCAATAAGTGTGATACACCACTTAAATATGTGATCCCTCTAAAATTCATGTTGAAATTTAATCCCCAATGCAACAATATTAAGTGGTGTGGCCTTTAGAAGATGACTGAGTCATGAGAACTACACCTTCAGATGGGCGTAGGTAACCTTAGATAAGGGCTTGAAGGAAGGAGTTTGATCCCCTGGCCCTGCTGTTTATTCCCCATGGAGAGGGGCATATAACTTTCTCCTTTTTCAGAGGATGAAGCAACAGGCACCATCTTAGAAGCAGCGAGTAGGCACTCATCAGTCAATAAATCTGCTAGTATTTTGATCTTGGAATTCCCAACCTCCAGAAATGTGAGAAAATTAATCTATGTCCTTTTAATTTACCCAGTCTTTGGCCTTTTGTTGTAACAATACACAGGGACTAAAACAACCACATCAGCCCAGTGAAAGACAAAAAAACATACTATTATCTCAAAAGATGGAAATAAAAAAGACAAATTTAACATCACCTTCTGATAAAAACGCTCAACAAATTAGCTATAGAAGAAATACACCTCAACACAATAAAGGCCATAAACCACATCATGTTCATTGGTAAATAGTGAAAATCATTTTTTGAAAGATCAGGAAAAAGACAATAATGTCCATTTTCACTGTTATTCAACATAGTACAGGAAGTCCTAGCCAGAGCAATTAAGCAGGAGAAAGAAAAACGTTTTAAAAATAAAAAGGAACAAGTTAAATTGTTGTTGTTTGCAGACAACATATCTCATATATAGAGAACCCCATAAACTCAATTTAAAAAACTGTTAGACCTAATAACAAATTCAGTAAAGTTGCAAGGTGTAATATCAACATACAAAAATCAGTAGTATTTTTATACAATAGCAATGAAATATATGAAAAAAATTCAAAAAAATCCAAATTACAATAGTAGCAAAAATACATATATACATACATACATATGAGTTTAACAGATAGGTGAAAGATCTGTATACTGAAAACTGTAAAACATTAACAGAAATTGAAGATATCAAATAAATGGAAAGATAACCTTTGCTCATGAATTAGAATTAATATTGTTAAAGTGTCCATATTACCCAAAGCAATCTACAGATTCGATGCAATCTTTGTCAAAAATTTAATAATATTTTACACAGAAATAGAAAAAGCAATTCTAAAATTGGTATAAAATCAAAAAACACCCCGAATAGAAAAGAAATATTGAGCAACAATAACAAAACCAGAAGCACAAGAAACCTGATTTCAGAATCTACTACAAAGCTATAGTAATCCAACATCATGTTACCGGCATAAAAACAGACCAATGTAACAGAATAGAGAGCCTAGAAATAAAAACACACCTTTATGGTCAATTGATTCTCTGCAAAGATGCCAACAACACACTGTGGGATAAGAAACAGTCTCTTCAATGAATGATACTGAGAATCGATTCTACATGCAGAAGAATGAAATTAGATCCTTATTTCACACCACATGTAAAAATCGACTCAAAATGAATTAAGGACTGAAATGTAAGATTTGAAACTGTAAAACTACTGGATGAAAACATAGAGGAGAAACTCCATGACATTGATCTAGGCAATAATTTTTTGGATAAGAACCCAAAAGCACAGGCAACAAAAGAAAATAGACAAATGTTACTGCAACAAACTAAAAAGCTCTGCACAGCCAAAGAAACAATTAGCAACAGGAAAAGACAATTTATGGCCAGACACGGTGGCTCACACCTGTAATCCCAGCACTTTGTGGGGCTGAGGTGGGTGGATCACTTGAGACCAGGAGTTTTGGGCCAGCCTAGCCAACACTATGAAACCGGGTCTCTACTAAAAATAGAAAAAAATAGCTGGGCGTGGTGGTGCAAGCCTGTAATCCCAGCTATCTGGAGGCTGAGGCAGGAGAATTAGTTGAACCCAGGAGGCAGAGGTTTCAATGAGCCGAGATTGTGTCACTGTACTCCAGCCTGGGCAACAGAGTGAGACTCCTTCTCAAACAAACAAACAGAAACAAAAAAGACTATGGAATGCGAGGAAAATTTGCAAACTATGTATCTTTTAAGATGTTAATATTCAAAATATGTAAGAAACTCAAACAACTGAATAGCAAGAAAACAACCCAATAAAAAATAAGCAAAAGATATGAATAGACATTCCTCAAAAGAAGACACACATATGTTTCACATATATGTAAAAAATGCTCAAAATCACTAATTATCAGGGAGATACAAATTGAAACTATAATGATATATCACCTCGTACTTGTTAAAATGGCTATTATCAAAGATAAAAGAACAGTGTTGGTGAGGATGTGTAGAAAGGGAACCCTGAACACTATTTGTGGAAATATAAATTAGAACAGTATAAATGAAAATAGTATAAAAATTACTCCACAATTTAAAATAGACTTCCATTTGATCTAGAAATTAACTTTCTCTGTATATCCTTAGGAAATACAATCAAAAGGTCAGAGTTATCTGCACTCCTATCATCATTAACTCATAGTGCATTACAGCATAATGCACTATGAGTTAAACTCATAGAAGCAAAGAGTAGAATAGAGGGTGCCAGGTGTCTCTCTCTCTCTGTGTTTGTGTGTGTGTGTGTGTGTGTGTTTGACTGGGGAGATGTTTGATCAAGGATAGCTAATTTCGGTTAGACAAAAGGAATATGTTCTAGAAGTCTATTGCATAACATGGTTACTATAGGTAATAACACTCTATTGGACTGATAAAAATTACTAAAGGACTAGAATGTGTTTGTCACTACAAAACAAGAAGCATGTGATGTAAGGCAAATGTTAATTAGTTTGATTTAGCCACTTAACAATCTACACAAATTTTAAAATAACATGTTGTATGTCGTAAAATATATACAACTTTCATTTGACAATTTAAAAACTTAAGAAAAATATTTTCCATTCTAGAATTATATTCAAAACGAAACTGTCCATTAAGTTTGTGGAATAAATATATATTCAGAAATAAAATATTTTGTTAAAGTTTACTTTCTAGTAAATACTCTCAGAAATCAACTGGATGATGAACTCCTCCACATAAAGAAAATGTACTAAGTAAGAAAAAGGCATATATATGAAATTTAAGGTCTAGCATAGTTGATCATTGGAGGGCATCATCATATAGAAGGAAATGGACACCTCAAGAGAACAGATAAGTACTAGACCCAAACAGAAATGTTTCTACATTGGAACAAGATTGAAGACATTAAGATGCTTTAATATATGGATATCTTAGAATACTTCCTACATATGATTGTCAGATTTTAGCATGCACAGAGGAATGAAGTTTTGAGTTAGTCACAGTATACTTATTTAAAAAATAAATAAATACAATTATAAGAAAACAAGATAATTACTTTCTCTAGAGAAATCAACAAAAGAAATATGAATGTACAGAGAAAGAATAAAGAAATCCTTATGTAATACCCATAATTGTTTGAGCCAAGGCTATGGTAAAACTATGTTTGGAAGACAAAGAACAGGGGGCATGTAAAAAGTAAGTCATGGGTGAAACAAAGCCAGAGATTTTCCTTTTCTTAATCGTAAACCGTCCAAACAATGCCAAAAAAAGAATAGATCAGGAAATTGCAATGTTAGCATGCTTTGAAGAGACATGGATTTATACATCAGAATATTGCACTAAAAATCTTATGGTGATTTCTCTTGTAAGAACAAAATGTGACCAGTAGGGAGAAATATTGCAATGATTAAAAATATGCTTTGTAGGATTTTTGTCACTTTATCATTTGCTACTTGGTATGGTAAAGAGAGACAAAAAGCACACAAAGTATAAGAATTGTTTCACTTGGACTACAATTATAATTTACTCCCAATTTGTGCTTTATATGATTATTAAATATCTATGCTATATATCAACTGATGTATTGCAAATAATTTTTTATTTTTTTAACTATTATTTTAGGTTTGGGGTTACATGTAAGGGTTTGTTAAATAGGTAAACACATGTCATGTGGGTTTGTTGTACAAATTATTTCATTACCCAAGTATTAAGCCTATTACTCAATAGTTATCTTTTCTGCTCCTCTCCCTCCTGTCACCCTCCCATCTCATGTAGATCCCAGTGTCTGTTGCCTCCTACTTTGTGTTCCTAAGTTCTTAGCATTTAGCTCCCACTTATGAGAACATGAGGTATTTCGTTTTCTGTTCCTGCATTAGTTTGCTAAGCATATTAGCCTACAGCTCCATCCATGTTGCCACCAAAGACATGGTCTTGTTCTTTTTTATGGCTGCATATTATTCCATGATGTGTATGTAACACATTTTCTTTATCCAATCTGTCATTGATGGGCATTTAGGTTGATTTCATGTCTTTGCTATTGTGAACAGGGCTGCAATGAAGATTCACGTGAAAGTGTCTTTATGGTAGAATGATTTATTTTTCTCACAAATACTTTTTAGTATCTACTATTCAGAAATAAAATATTTTAAAAGTAAATACTCTCAGAAATCAACTGGATGATGAACTCCTCCAAATAAATAAAATGAACTAAATAAAAGGTATATATACAAAATTTGAGGTCTAGCATAAATGATCATTGGAGGGCATCATCATGCAGAAGCAATCTCTATTAGAAGTGTATTAGTTTTCTATGACTACTCTAACATATTATCATACATTTAGTAGCTTAAAGCAAAACAAGTGTAAAAGCTTGTATTTTCAGGGTCAGAAGCTCAAAATCGGTTTCACGGAGACAAAATCAATGTTTCACCCTGTCTGCATTTCTTCTGGTGACTCTATGGGAGAATTCATCACCTTGCCTTTTCTAGTTTCCAAAGATTACTTACATTTTTAGTCTCATAGCTCTTTCTTCCCTCTTCAAAGACAGAATAGCACCTTTAAATCTCACTTTGCCCCTCATCTTTAATTCTACCATTATATCTCCTTCTCTGCCTCTCCTGCTACTTTCTTTTAATTTTTTTACTGTCATTGTGATTACATTGGATACATCCAGCTAACTTGGCATAATCTCCCCATTTCAAGCCCTTTAATTTAATTTACAAAGTCTTTTTTGACATCAGGTAACATATTCATAAGTTCTGTGGATTAGGATGTGAATATTTTTGACAAGTAGGTGTATTATTTATCTACCACAGTCCGTTTTAGTTTTAGATGGCACCAGAAACTCCAGCATGTTTAAATGTAGAGGGAATTATTAGAAACATCTTTACAGATCCTCATGTAAACAACAACACCAAAAAAAAAAAAAAAAAAAAACTAAAAAACCATTAGTTTCTATACCACTGTAATTTCTGCAATGTGTAATATCTATACCTCCATTCTCCATAGGAAGTTAGGAATTACTTTTCAAGCAGAGTCGGTTTTTGCTTGCAGGGACATGGTATGCTCCAGAACCTTAGGTATGTTTCATGATTTTCTCTTCGTAGAGCTTTACAGAAAAATAGTCTCAAGTATGGTACATGCTGCCTCCAAAATCATGTGCCTACTTTCTTTGCACCTCATCGTTGGTGGTAGAGGGAACAAAGTGCAACAAAATGTTTTATTTTTCATTCCAAATGATGTAAGGCGATTCCCCATGCCATTGGAAACTTAAACACTCCACTGATCCGACAGGCTGCTATGTATGCACTGAGTTTATCTCCCATCTTCCAACAGGCTTATATATTATTAGACATTTATATAATTGCTGTTTCTGCTCACTGGATTCAGCCAGAATAATGACGCAATATAGTGTTCTATGAAATGTTAACATGAACAATTTCCACATGGACTGTATGCTGTGACACTGTGTTAGTTTTCTACGGCTGCTGTAACAGATTATCATACATTTAGTGGCTTACAACAACACAAAGGTAAAATCTTACAGTTCTAGAGGTCAGAAGTTCAAAACACAGCCCTAAAGCATCAGAGTATAACTGTGTTGTTCTTCCCACACATAAGAAGGAAACTACTTTCGGAACTTCATCTTAATGTGGATTGAAAATTTGTTTTTGCCAGACCAAGAGTTTAATACTAGACTGTATTGATATGTTCCAGTAAAGATATTGCATCTGGTACTACAGCTACTTTTTGTGATACTACTTACAATTATAGATCTTCAGCACCACCTGCCAGAATCTCTGAATTTGCAAGGACTAGCAGGTGAGTTAAATGATTGTGATTGCAACTTACATCACCACATCTTATAAATCTTTAATCATAAAGTTAATCTCCCCAATTCCTCCCAGTAATATTTTGTTTCTGATTTATTATCCTGGAGAGTGGTGCTTCTACTTGGACATTCCTAATATCATGGCTCATAATCTATTTTTCTATAATCAATGTGGGAATTCTGTTAGATGAGAAGACACATCACCCACAATTTTGCTCAGGAACAAAAAAAAAATCAAAATGGTTTTGCACATTTCATTTATTATCTGATTTCCATAATCTTCCACTCTAATTTGGGGCCATTAGGTTTTGTGATCCCCTGATTGGTGTCAAATTAGCCCCTTATTAAACAGCTACCAAAAAATCTTTATTTAGGTATACCACTTTAATTTCTCAATGTGTGATATCTATACCTGAGTACTCCACAGGAAGTTAGGAATTATTTTTCAAGCAGAGTTGGTTTATGCTTGCAGGTACATATTATGCTCTAGATCTTTAAGTTTCTTCCCTGACATTCTCTCCCTACAGTTTTACAGAAAAATATTGTTGTTGTTGTTTTTTTACTCAGTGTTTCATTACTAAGCTAAATTACTGCAGTTGCCTTTGGGGGAAACATAGAGGAATATCAATTGTATGTATTTCCAGTGGAATTCAGAGTTCTTTCTCAATGGACTTAGCCTTCCCTTTCATCACTGGGCCATGGATATGGTTGCAGACTCACAATTTTCCAGTGGGGATACTGAAATAATCACTTAACTTGCTTTGTTTCTTTTTTTTTTCCCCCATTTATTTATTTATTTTCTGTTTATGAGTCAAGTCAAGTAGCAGTTTGGTTAACAATGGTTAACCATACATATATCTAGGCAAAAGGGACATTAAGACTATGGCCATTACCAGAAATGCGTACAGGGCAGGGCATCCTTGATGACACTTTTGCCTTGTTTCTTTTTAGAATACAAGCTTATCTTCAAGATATTGTGGATTCCATTCCAGACCATCACAAGAAAGCAAGCCACACGAAATTTTGGTTTTCCAGTGCATATAAAAGACTTATGTTGGCCAGGCACGGTGGATGACTCCTGTAATTCCAGCACTTTGGGTGGCTGAGGCAGACAGATCACGAGATCAGAAGATCAAGACCATCTTGGCTAACATGGTGAAACTCCATCTCCACTAAAAATACAAAAAATTAGCCAGGCGTGGTGGCGGGCGCCTGTAGTCCCAGATATTCGGGAGGGTGATGCAAGAGAATGGCATGAACCTGGGAGGTGGAGCTTGCAGTGAGCCGAGATTGTGCCACTGCACTCCAGCCTGGGTGACAGAGCAAGACTCCATCTCAAAAAAAAATTAAAAGAAAAATAAATAAATAAATAAATAAATAAATAAATAAATACCTTATGTTTACACTGTACTTTATTAAGTGCACAATAGCACAATTGCATTATGTCTAAAAATGCCAATGATCATCTGAGGCTTCGGTGAGTTGTAATCTATTGAGGGCAGAGGGTCTTGTCTGGATGTTCATGGTTGCTGACTGATCAGGATGGTGGTTGCTGAAGGCTGAGTTATCTATAACAATTGCTTAAAATAAGACAATAAAAAAAGAAGTTTGCCATGTTGATGGACTCTTTCTTTCATAAAATATTCACCTGTAGCACAAGATGCTGTTATAGCATTTTAGGCACATCTTTCAAAATTACAGTCAATGCTATCAAACCCTGCCACTGTTTTATCACCTAAGTTTATGTGATATTCTAAATCCTTTGTTGTCATTTCAACAATGTTCACAGTATCTTCACCAGGAGTAGATTCTATCTTAAGAAGCCACTTTCTTGACTCATCCATAAGAAGCAACTTCTCATTAATTCAAATCTTATCATGAGATTGAAGCAATTCAACCACATCTCAGGCTCAACTTCTAATTCTAGTTCTCTTGCTGGTTCCAGCACATCTGCAATTACTTCCTCAACTGGTCTTGAACACCTCAAAGTAATCCTGGAGAGTTGGAATCAACTTCTTCCAAACTCCTATTAATAATGCTATTTTGATCTCCTTCCATGAATCATGAATGTTCTCAATGGCATCTAAAATAATGAATCCTTTGCAGAAAGTTTTCAATTTACTTTGTACAGGTTCTTCAAAAGAATCACTATCTATGGCAGTTACAATGTTACAAAATGCATTTCTTCAATGATAGGGCTTGAAAGTCTAAATTACTCCTTGGTCCATGGACAGCAGAATGAAAGTTCTGTTAGCAAGCATGAAAACAACATGAAGCTCCATGTGCATATCCATCAGAACTCATGGGTAACCAGATGCATTGTGAATGAGCAGTAATATTTTGGAAAAATATATGTATATGTATATATTTTTCTGAGCAGTAGGTCTCAATAGTGAACTTAAAGTACTCAGCAAACCATGCTGTGAAGAGTTGTGCTGTCTCCAGGCTTTGGTATTTCTTTTATAGAGCACAGGCAGAGCAGATTTGGCATAATTCTTCAGGGACCTAGGATTTTTGGAATTGCCCAAAGTTTTGGAGCTGCAATTGCCCCTAACAAGAGAGCCAGCCTGTCTTTTGAAGCTTTGAAGCCAACCATTGATTTCTCCTCTCTGGCTATAAAAGTTCTAGATGGTGTCATCTTCCAATATAAGGCTGTTTTGTCTACATTAATTTTTTTTAAGAACATGCACTCTCATAACTTTTCTTAGCTCTATCTTGTGGATAACTTGTTGCAGTGTCTATATCAGCACTTGCTGCTTCACCTTGTACTTTCATTATGGAGATGGCTTCCAAGAGAAACAACTTCTTCTAGTTTGTTTTTTTTTTTTTTTTTTTTTTTTTTTTTTTTTTTTTTTTTTTTTTTTTTTAATCCTGAAGCTTCTTCACATTCTTCAGTCTTTATGGAATTAAAGAGAGTTAGGACTCTGCTCTGGATTACGCTTTGGCTTAAGGTAATGTGGTGGCTGATTTGATCTTCTATCCAGACCACTAAAATGTTTGTTATGTCTGCAGTAAGGTTGTTTTGCTTTCTTATTATTTATGTATTCACTGGAGTAGCTCACTTAATTTTCACAAAAACATTTCCTTTGCATTCACAACTTGACAAACTGTTTGGTACACGATCCTAACTTTTGGTCTATCTCAGATTTCAACAAGCCTTTTCCACAAAGCTTAATACTTTCTAGCTTTTGAGTTAAAGTGAAAGACTTGTGATTCTTCCTGTCACTTGGACATTTACAGACCGTTTTAGGGTTATTAATTAGCCTAGTTTCAATATTGTGTTTCAGGGAAAAGGGAAGTCCGAGGAGAGCAAGAAAGATGGAAGAATGTCTGGCCAAGAAAACAGTCAGAACACACATAACATTTATTTTGTATAGTTCAGGTATACAACACAATGTAATGGGATATATAGAGATACTAACAGCAAGTTACTATCACGGAACAAGTTGACATATCCAATATCTCAAATAGTTACCATTTTTCTTGGTCTTTGTAGCAAGAGCAGCTGAAATCTACCTATTTAGCATGAATACCTATGATAGTACAATTTTATTTTCTATAGTCCTTATGTTGGACATCAGATCTCTGTATTTGTTCATACAACATATCTGCTACTTAGTATCCTCTGCTACTTGGTATCCTCTAACCTAATCTCCCTATTTCCGTACCACAACCACCTCCCCTCTTGCCATCCTTGGGAATGACTGTTTTGTACTCTATCTATGTATATTTAATTTTTGTTTCGAATTCCACATATATATGAGATTATGCAATATATTTCTGTGTGTCTAGCATATTTCATTTACCATAATGTTCTCCAGGCTCATCTATTTTGTAGCAAATGGTAAGATCTCATTCCTTTTTAGAAATAAATAGTATTTCACATTATGCATGTGTGTGTGTGTGTGTGTGTGCCTGTGTGTGTTTGTGTGTATCTCTCACTGTCTCAGGTTTTTTGTTGTTTTTTTTTCTGTTTGTCCATCAACACTTAGGGTTGTTTTCATATCATGTCTATTGTGAGTAATGCTAAAATAAACACTAGAACACTAATAACTTTCTCAGGTGGTAGTCTCATTTCTTTTGTGTATATGTCCAAGAAGGGGATTGCTGGGTCTTATGGCAGTTATCCTTTTCATTTCTTTAGAAACCCTCATAATGTTTTTCATAAAGGCTATTCTAACTACATTCTCACCAACAATGTACAGAAATTCCTCTCTTTCCAAACTCTCTCCAACATTTGCTATTTTTAATGTTTTTTTGAAAATAACCTTCCTAATGGGTGTGAAGAAATATATCCCAAAATTGTTTGATTTGCACTTCCCTGATGATTAATGATTTTGAGCACCTTTGGCATGTATCTGCGGGTGTCTTTTTTGCCTTCATTGGAGACATTTCTATTCAGGTCTTTTGCCCATTTTTTAATGAATTATTTGTTTTTCTACTATTAAGCTGTATCACTTCTTTATAAATTTTAGATATTAATCCCTTTTCTGATAAAAGGCTTATAATTTTTTTTTTTTTTTTTCCAATCGGTAGGCTGCCATTTCATTGTGTTGATTGTTTCCTTTGTTCTGCAGAAGGTTTTAGTTTGATGTGGTCTCATTTATTTATTTCTGCTATTGTGGTCTAAGCTTTTGGGTTTATATCCAAAAAATCATTGCCAAGGCCAAATGTTGAGGAGCTTTCCTCCTGTGTTTTCCTTTAAGAGTTTTATGGCTTCTGGTCTTACATTCAGGTCTTTTATCAATTTTGAGTTAATTTTTGTGTATGGTGTAAGATAAGGGTCTAGTTTTATTATTTTGCATGTAGAAATCAAGTCTTCTCAACATCATTTCTTGAAGAGATTGACCTTTTTCCGTTGGGTCCTCTTGGCGCCCTTGCCAAAAATTGTATTGATTATAAGTTGATTATGTATGTTTAGATTTAATTCTGGTCTCTCTATTTTGTTCCACTCATCTATGCATCTGTTTTTATGCCAGTACTAGACTATTTTGATTACTATAACTTTGTAGTTTAATTTTAAATTAAGAAGTGTTATGCCTCCAACTTTGCTTTTCTTTCACATGATCGTTTTGACTGTTTAGGGTCTTTCATGTTTTCATAAAAATATTAGGAATTTTTTCTATTTTGGGGAAGAATGTCATTGCTATTTTGAAAAGGATTGCTTTAAATCCATATATTGCTTTAAGCAGTATATTACTTTTACAATATTATTTTTCCAACTCATAAACATGGGTCATCTTTCCATTTATTTTTATATTTTTAAATGTATTTCATCAATGTTTTATAATTTTCAGTGTATAGATCTTTCAACTCCTTGGTTAAATTTATTCCTAAGTATTTTATCTTGGTGAGTATGATTTTGTGAAAGAAATTGTTCCTTGTTTTTTGGCAGGTCATTATTTATGGTAGAAAAATGCTACCAATTATGAATGTTGATTTTTTATCCTGCAACTTTACTGAATTCATTTATTATCTCTAAAGTTATTTTGTGTGAAATCTTTGACAGTTTTTTTTTTACATATAGGATTATGTCATCTGCAAATATAGATAATTTTACTTCTTCCATTCTGATTTCGATGCCTTTTATTTTTCTTTCTTTTCTGATTGCTCTTGCTACTATTATGATGAATAGAAGTGGCAAGAATGGGTGTGATTGCTTCTACAAAATTTTCTTGGAAAAGCTTTCAATTTTTCCCAATTGGATATAATGCTAGCTGTGAGTTTTTCCCAATTGGATATAAATGTTATGTTGAGAAACTTTTCTTCTGTATTTAAACTCTTCAGAGTTTTTATTAAGAGAGGATGTTAGAATTTGTCAAATTCTTTCTTCTGCACCAATTGAGATGATCATTTGATTTTTATCTTTCATTCTGTCAATGTGACATATCACATTGATTAATTTCAATTTATTGAACTAGCCTTGCATTCCCAAGATAAATACCACTTACTCATGATGTATAATATTTTTATATGTGGTTTGACTCATCTAGTTAATATTTTATTAAGCATTTCTGCATCAATGGTTATCAGTGAAATTGGTCGGTAGTATTTTTTTTTCTTGTGTTGTCTTTGGCTGCATCACTTAGGTACCAAGTGAGCTGGCCTTATAAAATGTGTTTGAAAGTATTCCTCCCACTTCTAATTTTTGGAAGAGTTTAAAATGTATTAGTATTAAATCTTCTTTGAATGTTTAGTAGAATTCAGCTATGAAGCCATCTGATTCTGGGCTTTTATCTGTTGAGAGGTTTTGGTTACTTTTTCATTCTCATTACTTTTTCCTTGTCTTTGCAGACTTTCTACTTCTTTCTGGTCCAATCCTGATTTTTTTTCTTTTTTGTAGAAATTTATCCATTTCCTCTCAGTTTTTAAATTTGTTGGCATATACTTTTTCAAAAGAGTCCCTTATGATTCTTTTTATTTCTGAGGCATTTCTTGTATGTTTTTACTTTCCTTTTTGATTTTGTTTACTTGGGTCTTCTCTCTTTTTTAGATAAACTAGCTAAGAATAGTCAATTTTGTTTAATTAATAAAAAACAACTCAGTTTTAGTGATATTTTTCTGTGTTGGTTTTGTTCTCTTTTGAATTTATTTTTGTTCTGATTTTTATTATTTCTTTCTTTCTGCTAATTTGGGGCTTGGTTTGTTCCTTTTATTTTTGTAGTTCTTTGAAGCATATGGTTAGACTACTTATTTGGCATTTTTTTCTTTTTTAATCTAGGCATTATTGTTATAGATTTCCCTTTTAGAACTGCTTTTGCTGCATTCCAGTTTTTGGTGTGGTGTGTTTCTATTATTGTTTGTCTCAATATATTTTTAGTTTCCATTTTGATTTCTTCTTCAACCCATTGGTTGTTTAGGAGTATGTGGTTAATATCTATATATTTGTAATTTTTCCAAGATTCATTCTTTTACTGATTTCTAGTTTCATAATATTGTGGTCTGAAATGATGCTAGATAAGAATTCAATCTTAAATTAAAGCTTGTTTGGTAGACTAAAGAAGTCCTAATATTTAGAGATGCCTTGTAAATCATTGCTGTTACTGGTTTGCAAGTGACTAGTCTGCCATTCCACCAAGGAATGGTTAAGCCCTCTCACATGGATTTTGCTGTCATTCAGTGATGATGTTTGTAGATAAAAACTTCCATCCATACTTTCTCTTTCATCTGTGTCTTATTATTTATTTTGATTTAACTGGGACTCTTCTGTGTATCTTCCATGAAATTCATACTACTTGTTACACAGATCTTTTATTTCAAGTGCTAGTATAAACTTGCTTAGCCACATGAAAAAACTTTTACTTATTAAATCATTACATACACTTCCCCGCAAAAAGGAAGGCTGAGGAGTAAGGGTTAGAACATCTGTTAAAGTTATTTGTGATCTGCACTTTGGAATTGTTTGCTTTTTTAAATGAGAAATTAAAACACTGAAATCTGATCAGGAAGTGTAATTGTATTACCTTGAAATAAATTTCTGTTGTTGTTTTCATTAATATCTTAGATTGCTTGTGTGCTTGAGGAAAACTCCTGAAAAGCTCATCTGATTATGAGGCTGAGAAGTCTAACAATCTGATTTCTGCAAACTGGAGACCTAGAAAAGCCAACGGTGAAGTTCAGGCAGTCAAAAGACTGGAGAACTATGGGAAGGAATGGTGTAGGTCTCAGACCAAGGGTAGAAGACCTAAGTCTTAGACAAGCAGTTAGACAGAAGAAGTGAATTCTTCTTTCCTCTAAGGGAGATAACTTCTAAAAAATTAGAAGTACATTTGAATTTATATTAAATATGTCTTATATCCTACAATAATAAGATTGTTTAATACTAAGGCAATACCTACTTAGTGGACTGTTAAGGTTGACTAAATAATCTATGTAATATACCAATACATTGAAAATTTTATTTGCTATTACTTTAATTACTATGTTATAGTGTTTCACTTGTACTTATAGACATGTTATATTCTATTTCTATGCAAGTAGAAGTAGTACTTTATTAAGTTTCATACTTTAAATTATTGCTATATTAAATATATTCATTTTGTTTTGTTTTTATTTAGCTTTTGTTTGTTTGTTTGTTTCTTGAGATGGGGTCTCACTATTTTACCAAGACTGATCTTGGATGCCTAGCCTCAAGTGATCTTCCTGACTTGGCCTCCCAAATGCTGGGATAACAGGTGTGAGCCACTGTACTTTTGGCCAACATTTAGAATAATTCAAAAATTGTGTATAATGATGAACTCTATTTTAATTACATAGTTAACACCTGAGAACAGTTATCTATTTTCGCTATGTCAAATATCTCTCCTATCACTTAAAATACGTTTTCTTTCTTGCCACTCCATTGACCCTGCTGTTATCAAGGTCGTAATTTGTCTCAAGTGTTGGTAAATACAATTGCCAAATCTCAATCCTTGTTTTTACTAAATATCTCATTACCATTTAACACTATTAATAATTCTTGCATCTTTAAACATGCCGTTTATTTAAATTCCAGTATTCCACAGTATAAGCACCTTTTTTGTCTTTCTCTCACTGACATGACTTCTCATCCTTCTGAGTTGTTTTCTTTTAATTACCCTGATTTCTAAGCTCTAGAGTACACCGGGCCTTGTTGTTTGGGCCATATGTATTTTCAAGCTGCACTTATTAATTTGGTATTCTCCTCTGTGACACTTATTGACATGATTATTTTCAGAGGATACCTAAATTAATATGTCTATCAAGGATCTCTCCTCTTAAATCTATATTTATTTGTTTAATTCCATACTCAACATGTTTGTTTTAATATTAAATGGGCATTTCAAAATTAACATGTCCAAAGCCTAACTTATCTTACCCTCTCCATACATTATCTTCACACACTGAGTTTACTATCTGAATTAATACAAATCTATGCTCACAGTAGACAGATAAATATATTGGAATCTTCCTTGACTCCTTTTTCCCTTTATCTTCAAATCCACATATCACTTCTTACCACTAAGTCCACAGTTATCTCTTTTTTTTTTTTGAAGTTCAAAAAAGCACAATTTTTATTAAATTCAAGGTAACACTAAATGATAATCAAATATTACCCACACTGGTTTATCAGCAATCGGGTACATTGGGGAGGTTCTTCCCTTAATGGTTGAATTGTTGTTTTGAAAATCTTTCCACATTTCCACCATCTCAAGAAGGACAAATAAAATAATCAAATTTAGTAGACACACTTATCTCCACTGAGGTGACTCTCATGCCATTTCACTCCTAAATTGAGTAATAGTGATGACATATAAATTACAATCAGAGGTGAGCTTTCTGTATTCTCTAACAGAGAGATCACAGTGTACAACCATGCAAATATTCTTAAGACATAGAGAAGATATAAGGACTGAAGAGCTCCTGGTACTTAGCTTCCCTCTATCTGTCGCTGATATTCATTTCCCCTGGAAATAAAAAGCTGAGGCCTTCATAACAAATCTTCTGTAACAGTTTAAAAGTCTGACTCTTCCCAGAAGAAGGAAGCTTCTGTCATAGGGGAAATACAAGAGGGATCTGGGGATCTCCTTTCACGGTATTTTTGAAGATTGTTGTATTAATAAGTGTTTCCTAGAAAAGTAAAACCACTAAGATACCTGTACATATAAATATATGATTTATTTTTCAGAATTGGCTTACCTGATTATGAGGCTGAAAAGTCTTACAATCTGTCCTCTGCAAGCAGGAGACCTAGGAAAACCAGTGATGTAGCTTAGTTCACGTCCAGAGGCTGGAGAACTATGGGAAGCAATGGTGTGTCTCACTCCAAGAGTACACGACCTAAGTTTCAATCAAGTAGTCAGACAGCAGAATTGAATTATTCCTTATTCTACCTTTTGTTCTATTTAGCTCTTCATTGGATTGAATAGATGCCCATGCAAATTGAGGAGACTCTGCTCTACTAAGTATACTATTACCACTCCAAATGCTAATCTAATCTAAAAACACCTTCACAGACACATCTATAAATAATATTTAGCCGAATATCTGCACATCCTGGGATCCAGTCAAGTTAATGTATATAACTATCACAAGTCAAATCTTTAACAGCTTGGCACCCATATGCATTTTCTTACACTATACTTACTTTCTAAATAAAGACAATAAGATTATAAATTTGTCTGACTTTATAGAACTGTCCTGTGTACAATCAAAAATACACTAACCCTTCCTCAAAAGCGGGAAAGTCCTTGAGTGATGTTTTCTCTTTGCCCATTTTCTGTAATTTAAATACTATGATACAAAATTATCAGTATTTATTTATCATGATATAAAGTTAATATTCTTATGTTATATGATAGAGACATAAGAAAGGAAACAAATCAAATATACACACACAAATCTATTCATAACAAAATATGACAATTACAATTCTCAATCTTGTAATTGGTCACATGATCAGAGCTAGTATTTATTATTACTTTTTACCTCTAAGCACCCTGTTTTGCCTCTGCCTTCAGGCAGCACCTCAGCTTCTCATGGTTTTTACCTAGTGGAATAACCTAAAACCTTACTCCTGAAGGGTCTGGACCATTAGTTGTCCTGCCTGGACTGGGTCACTGTAATTTTCCATTGACCTTAATCACAGGGCATGGAAATACTAAAAGACATTCTAAAAGATTTTTTATATACCAGACATACCATTCCTTTTCTTCATTGTGGAGCAGTAGTCCAATTGGCCCTTAAAATTAGCATCAATCAGCATTGATTTTAGCCATGTTGGCCCTAGTGAGTAGAAAGTCATTTTGCAAAGCTCATGCATAATCACCACCCTTACCACCAAGGCTGCTTTGTTAAAGAGTCCGTTGAATGATGACAAGGATATCTGGGGGAAAAGGTCAATTGGTATCAACAGAATAAGTTAACCTATCCACTTCATTATTTAAATCTTCCTCTACTGAAGTCACCCTTTGGTAAGTATTTACATGGGACAAATATCTTCAAAGTCTTTGCCCATTTAGAGAGATATATTCACATACTTCTTCTTCAAAATTTCTTAAAAACACTCTTCCAATTATCTTCCTTCCAAATTCCTGCATATTGAGGCAAAATATTGGACAGAGGCAATGAATTCGTCTATAATCACGCGTCTGCTCATTTTTCCTTCCAAGTGAAGTGCACATCCTGGTGCTCTGCTTAAAGTTTTACCCACTGACAGGATTTTTTCTTCACTACTGCCCTTCAAGGATGTCCCAGAAAGGGGCCGTAATGCTGCAGCTGTGCACTTTCAGATGGTGGCTGTATATTATGCAGGATCATCTATAAACCATACCCAACTCTTCTTCTTCCATTAACTCAATGAGGAAAACTCTCCATGAGCCCATAATTGCAGACTGGGAGAGAAAACGTACTGTAGCAGGAGTGTGGACCATGGGAATTTGGGTCACTTCATACAACTTACTTATACTTTCGGGATCTGATCAGGCTTGAGCATGTACATACCACCTTCATTTGATGATAGAATACTGTTGTATAAGCTCAACTTTATGGTTTGGTGGGTCAGATATCTCCCAGGTCATGATAGGCATCTCAGGTCTCATGGTAACTTAGTGGCCCATATTAAGAATTCAGTCTCTACTAAAGCATGGTAGCAGGTCAAGGGCTGTGTCTTAAAAGATGGCAGAGCTTTGCTCCAAATCTGAAGCATTTGTAATGTGATTCATCAGCAGGAGCCAGCCAAAGTCTCCAAACAGTATTTTTTTTTTTTCTGCCACTGACATTTAATGCACTACAGAATAAAGTGGGCCATATGGCCCAAAAGGCAGAGCCACTTGCACAGCAGCCTGAATCTGTTGCAGAGCCTTCTCTTGTCTGGACCCTATTCAAAACTAACATCTTTTTAAGTCACTTAGTAAATGGGCTGGAGTAACATACCCAGGTGAGGAATATGTTGCCTCCAAAATCCAAAGAGATCCACTACATGTTGTGCCTTTATCTTGGCTTTAGAAGGAGCCAGGTGCAACAACTAATTATTCACCTTAAAAGAAATATCTTGACATGCCCCACACCACTTGGATCCCTAGAAATTTCACTAAGCTGGAAGTCTCCTGAGCTTTTGCTGGATTTATTTCTTTTATTCTGGCATGTAAATGAATTACCAATATGTCTAGAGTAGTTGCTACATTTTGCTGTCTAGGTCTAATCATCATAATGTCATTAATGTAATAGACTAGTGTGATACCTTGTGGAAAGGAAAGGCAATCAAGAATCCTGTGAACTAAATTATGACTTAGGGCTGGAGAGTTGATATCCCCATAAGGTAGAACAGTGAAGATGTATTATTGGCCTTGCTAGCTGAAACAAAACTCATTTTGGTAGGCCTTATCCTTATCAATAGGCATGGAGAAAAAGACATTTTCTAGATTAATACAGGTAACAACAGATATATTAATTTGCCCAGGTAAGAAACCACATCTGATAGTGCATCTGTAATTGGAGTCAACACCTGGTTAAGCTTACGATAATCCAATGTTATTCTTCAAGATCCATCTGTTTTCCAAACAGGCTAAATAGGTGATTTGAATGATGTTATGGTGGAAATCATCACCCCTGCCTCCTTCAAATCTTTGGTGGTGGCACTAATCTCTGCAAGTCCTCCAGGAATGCAGTATTGCTTTTGTTTTACTATTTCTCTGGGTAGAAACCATTTTAATGGCCTCCAGTTGCTTTTACCACTATAATAGCCCTCATTCTACAGGTAAGAGATTCACTGTAGAGATTCTGTCTACTGCTGAGTACAACTACGCCAATTATTCATTCTAGAACTGGGGAAATAACGACAGAATGGGTTCTGGACTGACTAGGTCCACTGTGAGATAGACTCTAGTTAAACCTCCATTAATCATCTGACTTTCATTAAGCCCATTCTATGACTAGTGGGTCACAATGATGATTTTCGTTTCCTGGAATTAGTGTCAATTCAGAGTCTGCATCCAGTAGTTCCAGAAATGTTTAATTATTTCAATTTTTCCATTTCACAGTTACTCTGATGAGACTATAGGTCCATCTGGCGATGACTGGGAGAGAGATTAACAGTTTAAATTTTCGGTAGTGTTCCATGGTCCTTCCTCAAAGGACCCAGCTTTCTTTTAATTCAAGGGTTTCTGGATCTATAAACTGGCTCATGTCTGGAAATTAATGGAGAGAACATGACTCTCTGTTTTTGTGATTCAGGTTAGACTTTTGTTTACTTGCTTAGGCTTTTCTACTTACACAGATCAACTGAGAATTTAGTAGGCTTCCTATCTATTTAACTTCTAGGAATAGCATGATTAACTAGCCAATGCCATGTGTCTGTGTCAATCAGTTGCTGCTTTAGCTCTGCTGTCAATTATGGTAACTGCACCTACCCTGCTTTTGGCAGTTAAGTGTAACCACTTGGCCAGTTCCACCACCTGGCCCCTGCTGCCCCAGGACACAATTACTTACTTTGCATTTAGATTTTTCCAATTGAGTGGCTGCAGTTCCCACTGAAAGACCTGGCCTATAGAGCAGAGTGATCACAGAGCTCTTCAAAAATGCTGGGGCTCCTGTCACAAATTTAATTCTCACAAATTATTGGTGACAGGAATGCCTTCTGGACTCTCCCATGTAGGTGAGTGGGTCTTAAATGACAAATCTACTCTAACATTTCATTTCTTTAAGCCTCTGAATCTCTTCCTCCATTAAATAAAGGCAGATCCAGCATTTCTGGTTTGTTCACTGTGGGCTACCTTTCTATCACAGTTTCAGCCAACCACTCACACAAACTATAAGTGCACTTTCTTCCTCCCTAAGCTACGAAATTAAATGCAGAATGTTTGCTTAGTGAGCCCATATCAGTAAATTTGGTCTGAACCGACTTTATGTTTTCTTTTATGATATCCCACACTCTCAGGATTCACTTCCACACATGTTCCTCACATATTTTGTATCTCACCCTTAGGAGCCTGCTAGACTTGAGTATAGTTACAGTACTAGAAACAAAGAGAGGTGCTGGGGTGGTACTAAAATTTGAATTGAAATTTGAGGTTCTGCAGATAAATAGAAAATAAAGCAACAAGAGAAATTGACTTATATAATTATGGAGGCTGAAAATTAAAATTATCTGTTGTCTACCAGCTGGAGACCCAGGAAATCTGGTGGTGTAGTTCAGTCCGAGTCTGATGTACTAAGAACCAGGGTAGACAATGTTCTAAGTAAGTCGTCAGTGTTATGCATAAAGTTTTGATGCTGTAAAAGAAATAGCACTCAAATATAAAATTTTCTTTTTAATTCTCAGCAAGGCAAGGCACTTCTAAAGAAGGTTGCACCATTACAGATGTAGCAATGGTGAGCATACACCTGGACAAGGGACGACGGGTTCTTATTCCTGACATATGTGATCCCTACTGCTGAGTCATTCCCTTATTGACTAGGGTTAGACTGCACAGGCTAAACTAATTCCAATTAACTAATTAAAAGAGTGATGGGGTGAGTGGTTTGGTGGGAAAAATGGTTATGAAATAAGTCAGGGTGGAGTAGGATATTCGAATGAATCAGGGTGGATAATGAGTCAGGGTGGAGAATGAGTCAAGGTGGAGAATGAGTCGGGGTGGAGCAGGTAATTGAGTCGAGGTGGAGAATGAATCAGGGTGGAGTAGGTAATTGGAATGAGTCAAGGTGAAGAATGAGTCAGGGTGGACAATGAGTCAAGGTGGAGAATGAGTCAGGGTGGAGTAGGTAATCAGAATGAGTCAAGGTGGAGAATAAGTCAGGGTGGAGAGTGAATCAAGGTGGAGAATGAGTCAGGGTGGAGTAGGTAATTGTAATGAGTCAGCATGGAGAATGAGTCAGGGTGGAGAATGAGTCAGGTGCAATAGGTAATCGGAATGAGTCAAGGTGGAGAATGAGTCAGGGTGGAGTAGGTAATTATAATGAGTCAGGGTGGAGAATGAGTCAGGGTGGAGTAGTTAATCAGAATGAGTCAAGGTGGAGTGTGAGTCAGGGTGGAGTAGGTAATTAGAATGAGTCAAGATGGAGAATGAGTCAGGGTGGAGTAGGTAATTGGAATGAGTCAAAGTGGAGAATGAGTCAGGGTGGAGAGTGAGTCATGGTAGAGCAGGTAATCGGAATGAGTCAGGGTGGAGTAGGTAATTGGAAAAGGTTGCTTTACAAGAAAGTTAAGTTTAAAAATAGAAGGCATAGAATTGCACATAGTGACATATTAATTCTTTGCAGAAGCATTTAGAATTCATATTTAACAATCAGTCAGAAGACTGTTTTCCTAGCTCAGCAATCAGGCATAACAGATGTGTTCTTTCCTCTGCCTTTTTTCTATTCAAGCCCTCAACAGATGAAGCCAATCCACATTGGAGAGAACAATCTACTGTTTTTAGTTCGCATATTCATATTCTAATGTGATAAGAAAACATCTTCAGAAACATATGAAAAAATAATGTTTAATCTGTTCACCCTGTGATCCAGTTAAATTGACACATAAATTTAACCATCACAATAATCTTATTGATGCTGTTTATTTTTGTGTGTATACATGACGTACTATCTCAGGTCATTTGCTTTCAGCCTAAAGATATTTCTTTCATATCTTTCATGTTGGTCTGCTAGAAACAAGTTATCTCAGTTTTTGCTTATCTGCAAAGTCTTGCTAATTTTTGAAAAACAGTTTTCATGGATACACGATTCTTGGTTGATAGTCATTGTCTGTAAGTATTTTGAATATATTAAGGGAGGAGACCACCCCTCATATTGTCTTATGCCCAATTTCTGCCTCCAAAGAAAGAAGTCAAAACTAAAAGGCAGAAATGAAATCCACAGGCAGACAGCCTGGCACCGCACCCTGGGCCTGGTAGTTAAAGATCGACCCCTGACCTAACTGGTTCTGTTATCTATAGATTACAGACATTGTATAGGAATACACTGTGAAAATCCCTACCTTGTTTTGTTCTGATCCAATTACCGGTGCATTTAGCCCCCAGTCACGTACCCATTGCTTGCTCAATCAATCACGATCCTCTCACGTGCACCCCCTTAGAGATGTGAGCCCTTAAAAGGGACAGGAATTGCTCACTCGGAGAGCTCGGCTCTTGAGACTGAAGTCTTGCCGATGCCCCCCGCCAAATAGACCCCTTCCTTCTGTAACTCGGTGTCTGAGGAGTTTTGTCTGCTGCTTGTCCTGCTACAATATTATCCCTCTGCCTTCTGGCTTCCATTTTTTTCTGCTGAGAAACTAGCTGCTAATTTTATTAGGATTTTTTTTTTGTTATGGATTATTTTTCTATTGCTGCTTTTGAAAGAAAACAGGCACATTCCCCAACCCCGGACTCAACACAAACAGGCCCAGTACAAACACATCCCACCATATATCTCTCAACTTCCTGAGCCCAGTACAAACACATCCCATGATATATCTCTCAACTTCCTGAGCCCAGTACAAACACATCCCACCATATATCTCTCAACTTCCTGAGCCCAGTACAAACACATCCCACCATATATCTCTTAACTTCCTGAGCCCAGTACAAACACATTTCTCAACTGAGAGACTACCATATATCTCAACTTTAGAAAAACACCACCTGGAAAGTCTCCGATAAGGACACAGCCGTTCGTGGTTTTACTGAAAGCGTGGGAACCAATAGAAAAATGCTAAATGTATAACTTAAAATGTTAACCAATTGTAGTGCTGTAACCAAAAGAATTCCCTTGTTCCTCTGTAACTTTACGTATCCTATTTACATCGGGCTATAAAAGGCAAGCACTCGCATTGTTCGGGGCCCTCTTGTATGCTGTGGAATTGAGGGACCAAGTTCGAACTTGCAGTAAAAGATCCTTGCCGCTTGGCTTTGACTCTGGACTCTGGTGGTCTTCTTTGGGGAACAAACTGTCTGGGCATTACACTTTCAAGATTTTTCTCCTTGTATTTGACTTTAAGTATTTTTACTTTGATGTGTCTGTTTGTGGATCTCTTTGTGTTTATCCTACTTGGAGTTTATTGAGCCTCCAGGATATGTGAATTAGTGTCATTTCAATAAATTTGGGAATATTTTTGCCACTGTTTTTAGAAGATTTTTTTTTGTTTCTATTTTCTCTCCTCTCCTTCTGGTACTTTTATTACATGTATGTTGGTGTGCTTGATGATTTACCACACTTTTCTGAGGCTCTGTTTATTTTTTAGATTCTTTGTGCTATGTGTCAGTTTGCATAATCTCAATGGATTTATCTTCAAGTTTGCTAATTGTTTCTACTATCAGGTCAAATCTATTTTCCCAAACGCTTTCAAATGAAGTCAGTACACTTGGAAATGGAGAATAAATTATCTTTTTAAAGCCCTGCTTATCCCCTAAGTGAGAAAAAAAATCTCTGAGACAGGGCCCTGGAACTGGGTTGAAAATGGCCAACAGTTCCCTGAGTGACACCCTGTTCTAGCAACTTAGTACTCAGTAATGCGGATTTGTGAAGTCAGCATCCTAAGGTCCTCTTGGCTTATTTCTAATGGGATGGAATAGCCACTGCTTTATCAGGGGCAACGGCAAGCAAGACTCCAGTATTTTATGCACACCGTGCCCTAGGCAGAACCTCTAGTACATAGGTGGAAGGTGGAACGCAGGTGGAAATTCTTACCTCTCAATTGCACCAACCTTGGACTTAGGCTTATCTTCAGATATCTAAGGCAGAATTTGAAATGCTAAGTTCTGACTGTTTAAAACAGAAAGCACTCCAACTGAAAAATGGGAATAGAAGGAGCCCTATGTTCTTTTTTGAAGCAATCTAGAATGTATTCTTCATCTCACTGATCTGGGAGTGGGGAAGAAAGAAGTGGTCTTGTTCAAATGCCAGATGTTGTCATCTTTCTTATTGAATATTTCTAGATTTTCTTGAAGAAATGTTTCTTGATTTGCTGTTTATCCTTAGGACCATTTCCAGAAGCTTAAATTTATCTATGTTTGTATGTATATGCCTGTATGTATGTATATGCCTGCCTGTTTGTATATATGTACAAGTATGTGTACATGTATATATGTGTATGTGTATATGTATACATAAAATTTTGCTACTTTTACTCTGTAGTAGACCAGCAGATCTTGCACACTTCATGTTAAAGAGCTTTATTAACTAAATCAATTTTTAACACCACAGCCAGATTGTTCCTTCTAAACAATAACGTAGATATATTACATTTATTTCTCCACTTAAAACCTTCTATGGGACTCCCCAATACTATTCTTTACCCCTTGTGATATTCAACCTCCAAAGTGGTCACAATGGTCTCCAAACCAGTTGTATTCACACTCTTTTGTGGTCTCTCCACACATTTTCCAAGAGTCTTTTTATGTGACCAATAGTATTTGACAGAAGTGAGCACCTGTGTTACTAGGATACTCCATTAGCCTAGAAAGAGAGACATGCAGTGAGGAACTAACAGCAGGTGTGAAACTGAGGCCTTCCAAAGCCATGTTAATAAGCTTGAAAAAAGGTTCATTCTCACACGAGCCTTCACATAAGACTGCATTCCTGCCTGACAAGTTTTGACTGCAGTAACATTGAAAGCTAGAGCCAAAATCACCCACTGCTACTAGATTCCTGACACAGAACATATGAGACAAGACATATTTGCCCATGCGGACAAATTTATTTATTTTCTTTTTATATAAACTAATCTATTTTCTGTCCTCAAAATATTTCTGGCACTTGATAAATACTCAACATAAATTTGCTGAATAAATGAATGTTTGCATTTTATTAGATTTCAGTGACTCTATATAAAATATTTTCAATATAATAAAGAATATTGGTATATTTTATAAATGTATATAAATTTTCTATCTTGCATATCTTATGTAAGATTTAAGAAGTAACTCAGAATAGAAGTCTTTGAGGTTTCACTGTAGCACTTGAGAAAAGCAGAAAATCTAGAGCATACTCATCAGGATAATCTTATTTTTTAAAAAAGAACATCCATACCCCTTCCAGAGGTCTAGTTTTCTGTTAGCCTGGTGAAAGACAACTTAATTTCCAGAAATTTTAGGAAATAATATAAGACCAGAAATTGACTTGAGGAATTTTTATAGCCAGACCAATCATTTCTAAGGGAAAATGGAACTATTGCCAAGTTAGTAGTATATATTGGTATAAAACTTTCATAAAACACCCTAAATTCCCATAGACATGTTTAATAAAATAACCCACTTCTTCTAACAAATATGTGTTTCAGTCCAATATTTTATCAAGAAAACTTTGATTTTACTTCCCACTGGACACATGCAATCTTAGCCTGAGGTGACTAAAAGCACCTGTTTCTACGAAGAATGCTGTAATTCATTGTTAATCTTGGTGTTGAACACCAGGCCTGGTGGAATGCCAATGTATCATTGCTTTCTTCCTGTATAATATTAGATTGGTGCAAAAGTAATTGTTTTGGGAATTAATTTTATTGACAGAAATAGCAATTACTTTTGTAACAATTTAATAAAAATCTGGTAAGTTATGAATCTGAGTAATTTAAAATAAATATGCTAATATTTATATGTTTGTGTAAATTTTTGAGTTCTTCTGTGGCCTTGAAAAAAAACCATGTATTATAACCATGTATAAAAAAAACCATGTATTATAAATAACTGCCTGTATTTATAACAGCAAATTATAATCATCATAAAATGTGATTAGTGCCTCTATTTATTGTTATAACTAGAAATCACTGTTTCACTATGGAGGAAGAAACATAACTGTTTAAATATATATTAAATTATTTACTTACTACAAATATTATAAATAAATAGACACCTTAGATTTGATCTATAATTGTGAAGTATAATTGGTATGTGAAAGATACCCGAATTATATCTAGTTAATATATTAGTCTACGAATTAGATATAATATTCATTTAAAAAGGTTTCTGTATTTCAAGATGACCAAAGTGTATGTTGAAAATATTATTGCCTATTGTTAACCTAGGTAGGTATCACACTAAGATTCCAAAAGTAGTTATGCATTGCTACAGTCATAACATATGACAGAAATATTTAGTATTATAAAGTAAATATATATTATTTTTGGTATCAAGACCATAAATAATAAGTGATTGTGTGACAAAATCTGAGAAAAATGTTTTGAAAAGTTTTGCTTTGGCTTCTGGGTTCACACCTCTGTTTTTGAGACAATAACATTTATATTAGATTTAACAATATATACACTATTAAATATTTGGAAAATTAGCAAGATTAATTTGTGCAAACAGTTATATATAGTTATGTTTGTTCTTAATTTCTATATATATTATATGGTGTTATGATATATATTGGTTTTCATTCATTATTTTTTGTTTATAACTCCCATAGCCCTTGTTACAGTTTTTTGTTATCATGTTGGCTGTTTTAGAACTCAGGAAACAGAATCTTGCTCTTACCTTCCTTTTACTTGCCTCAAGGCAGGGCTCTAATCTTCCCATGCCTTTCTGATTGTGGGTCTTAAGACCCTCTCCAGAAAGGAGTCCACCCTATACTCTGTCATACTGACATCATGAAGCTTCCATAAGAGCCCCAGGCCTAGGTTTGAGAAGCTTCTATATAGCAGAACACGTGGTGGTTTGGAGGATGCTGTACCCAGGGAGGGCATGAAAGCTTCATACCCCTTCCCCCATGCCTTGCCCTGTGTGTCTCTTCATCTGTATCCTTTGTCATATCCTTTATAATAAACTAAGTGTAAGTGATTCCTTGAGTTCTGTGCACTGCTCTAGCAAATTAATCAGACCCAAACAGGGGCTCATAGGAACCCCAGCTTTAAGCCAGTGGGTCAGAATTTCCGGAGGCTTGGGTCTGTGGCGAGCCTCTGAAGGGGGTGGGGCAATCTTGGGGACTCAGCCCCCAATATGTGGGATCTGACACTATCTCCAGGTAGATAGTGTGAAAATTGAATTGGAGGACACTGCGCTGGTGTCTTCAGCTTGGTGTGTGGGGAAAATATTCGACACATTTGGTCAAAGGAGTCTGCTTCTGTATTGGTGATTGACGTGGCAGTGTGAAAACAGAGGAAAAGCACAGCTGATAGGAGCTTTTCTCTGAAACAACATAGTGCCTTATAAATTATAAAGTAGAATTTGTAAACAGTTAAGGTAATCAGGTAAAAAAGAAAAAAAATGTCATTTAAAGTGTCTATATAAAAAAGCTGTATAGTCCAAATAGATTATATTATCTCACATATGTAAATCACAGAGAACAGCTATACAGATATTAAGAAATCTAAGTATATAAGGCTGAAAAATATACTTTTGAGAGCAGAATGATGAAGGAGGTGGTGTAGAGTTAATCATTTACTGTTCCTTTTACAAATGAAATATTAGAAAAATTAAAATACAAATAAATAGTTTATATTAGAATTTATTTTAAAACAAAATGTATGGATTAGTCTATATAGAATTATATTATGTTAAACAGGATACTGTTTGCATTCCTAATAGAATTTCTTTGGGTAATAATAACTGACATTTTCTATTAAATTATACATATGTTTTTCCTATGCATAATTTAATACAAAATACAAATTATTATTTCCCAAAGAATTTGGGATTGTAGTGATTTATGTTAGTATGTTATTATCATTGTCACCATGAAAAAGACATGTATTTGTAAGTAATTCTTTTTGGCTATTAAGTTTATTTAATGAAACAATTTATATTGTGATACATTTATTTATATGTGAGTACTACTCTTGTTAAAATTATATTTCCTATTAAAATACCAAATACAATATTAAATAGCAGGTAAAAAATTTTTTTAAAAAACCTAATTATTGACTTCAAGTAAACTTTTTAAAAAGCTAAGAAATAAACACCTGCCTTAAACATGACTGGTATGGTTTGGATTTTTGTCCCTGCCCAAATCTCATGTCAAATTGTAATCCCAAATGTTGGAGGAGACATCTGGTGGGAGGTGACTAGATCATGAGGGCAGATTTCCCCCTTGCTGTTGTGATAATGAGAGAGTTCTCAGGAAACCTGGTTGTTTAAAAGTCTGTAGCATCTCCCGCTGTTCTCTCTTCCACCCTCTCTGGCCATGTTAAATATATCTGCTTCCCCTTTGCTTTTCACCAGGATTGTAAGTTTCCTGAGGTGTTCTCAGACATGATTCCTGTACAGCCTGTGGAACTGTGAGTCAATTAAACCTCTTTTTCTTTAGAAGTTACCCAGTCTCAGGTCGTTCCCTATGGCAAAGAAAAGACAGACTAATGCAACCACCTATAACATATGAGCAAAGGAAATAATCTTTATTATTCTTAAACCTACAGAAACCAGACTATATTAGACAGAGGCCAATACACACCTATGTACGTCACTGAACATTTGCAATATGGGGTTTATTTTATTGTTGATAGGAGAGTGTTATGTGATACTAAGCATAACAATGTCAATGGAAGGTAGTCAAGTGAAACAGTATGAAAATAGGTGCACATAGGTTCATCTTATTCACCCTCAAGCATTAATATATGCTTTGATCAGTAAACAAATTCTAGTGGAGAATTGAAGAGACTTTCTGGAGGCCTGTATTTTTTTAATTAAAAATAATTTTAACATTGGCTGATTGATGATGAGTTATTTATCGCTTTACTTAGGCCTGTAATGAAAGACTGCCAAAACAAAAATCAACATTTATAATTATTTCAGACCTATTAAGAAGGACGATGAATTTTTTAAAAGTCATATTCAAGCAAAAAAAGAAAATCCTATACTAAATAAAAAATGTATTTATAACAGGTAATAACATCAGTAAAGGTAGCTATTTTAATTTTCAACCACAAAAATCCTTAAGAAAATTAGTCTCCATATACAAAATAATACTATTACTGACATTGGTAAGAATTTACATATGACTAGTCAATCTGAAGCAAATATAAAGTTTATCTTAGAAAAAAAGGTCTTGATTACATCTGGTTGATTTTTAGCAGAATGAATCCTTGAGTGAGTCAATAACTTTCTATCTCTTTCTTTAAATAATGTTAACAATAGTTGCTAGGAGAGCACAGGCACTAAAGCTAGAGTTTCCAGGTTTAAAACCTGGATCTACCATTTTGTTGAAATACTGTTTGAAGTTTACAAAGTCTCTCTGTGCCCCAAATTCCTCCTAGGTAGAATGGGGATTATAACATCACTTGCTCATAAGGTTGGTATGAGTATTAAATAAGTTTATACAAATAAAGGCCTCTGAAAGGTAATTAGCACATGCTAAGAACTCAATAACAGTTGGTTATTTTCTTTCTGTTGGTCTTCATCTGCTTCCTGCTGCTATAACAGATTCTCTACATCTCGGTAATTCACTTTTAAAAAATGATACTTAATTGGCTCACAGTTCTAGTGTCTGGGAACCTCAAGGGGATGTTGTCAGCTCCTTGCAATGGCCCCATTGCTGCATTATTCCATGGTAGAAGGTGAAAGAGCCCGTAAAAGAGAGAGCTCACTTTTATATCAACCCTGGCAACCTCTGATCTTTTTACCATCTTCATAGCTTCACCTTTTCTAAAATGTCATGTAGTTTGAATTATACATTATGTAGCCTTTTCAGATTGGCTTCTTTCATTTAATAATATGCATTTAAGATTACTCCATGGGCAACTTTCATTTTAGTGCTGAACTACATTTCATGGTTTGGATGTACCACTATTTATTTCTCATTTATCTATTGAAGAATATCTTGGTTCCCTCCACATTTTGGCAAGCATAGATAAGGTTTCCATAAACATCTGTATTCAGATTTTTGTGTGGATATAAGTTTCAACACCTTTGGATAAATACCAAGGAATGTGACTGTTGGATAGTGTGGTAAGCCTATGTTTTATTTCGTAAAAAATCTCCAGACCATCTTCCAAAGTGACGATATCATGTTGCATTTACACTAGCAATAAATGAGTGTTTATGTTTCTCCACATCGTTACCAACATTTGATGTTGTCAGTGTTTGGGATTTCAGTAATTTTGAGAGGTGTGTATTAATATGTCATTGATGTTTTAATTTGCATTTCTTTGATAAAATATTCTGCAGAGCATTTTTTCTTACGTTTCTTTGCCATCTTTATATTTTTTTTTTTTGGCAATGTATCTGTGAAGATCTTTTGTCCATATTTTAAATTAAGGTATTTGTTTTCCTTTATTGAGTTTTAAGGGTCCTTTGTATGTTTTGGATAGGTTCTTTATCAGATATCTTTTGTAAATGTGTTCTCTCCGTTAATTGCTTACCATTCTCATAGTATTTTCTTTTGCAGAGAGAAAGTTGTTAATTTTAATGAAGTATACCTTATCAACATTTTTTTTAATGAATCATTCCTTTGGGTTTAAAATTTAAAACCAAAGAATTAATTTTAAATTTTAAAAATAATTTGAAAATTATTACCATACCCAAAGTCATCTAGATTTTCTCCTATGTTATCTTCTGAGAGTTTTATAAATTTGCCTTTTATATTTAGCTCTATCATGTATTTTCAGTTAATTTTTGTAAAATAACATATATGAACAGGCAACCTATGCAGGGGCCTTTGAAAACAGTATGCTGAGAATAGATAGGGCTCAAGGACAGTATCTCCAATTGAACTTTTAATGAACTCCCATAGGCACCAAGAAGGCGGGCAGATAAGGAAGAGCATAGAAACAAGGAACTGAGTAGAAGGTTACATGTGGGAAAAGAAAGTTTGTTTTTGCATTGCATTCTTTCTGCTGACGTGGAGTTTATGGAGTATAAATAAAGTGAGGCGGAGGCTCTGAGTGCTGCCGCCATGTTCTCTGTGTGTCTTTGTCTTTTGTGTGTTCTTTCATTCTCCACCACCCCCAGCACGGACCCCAACAAGTGGCGCAGCGAGCAGGGTCAGCACGGGTGAGTAGGGGAGAACAAGAAGGGGAACCCCCTAGGGGCGGGTAAGGCTCGGATATTGTTAAGGGGAACCTTCTTAAACTTTCATTATGGGGAATTCCATCTTTCTGGCCTCAGAATATTTTCGGCTCTTTCAAGGACTGTTGCTGTCTATAGGAGTGGAAGTAAAAGAAAAAGACTTTGAAGCGATTGTTTGCCCATGTTGAACAACATTGTTACTGGTTTCAGTATCAGACTAAAGTGCAGCTGAATCGGAGAGAATGGTTACAGGTAGTAAAAGCTCTGCTTAGAGCTCTCCAGTTAGGGGATATTATGCCTCTAAGATTGTGGACCTTGTGTAACTCTATCACTCAGACATTAGAGTTACTTGAGACTGATTCAGAGTGTGGTAATGTAGCCATAGGAGAAAACGTATCTGAGGATTTGAAAAAAATAAACAAATCTGAAATGGAGCCCATTTGTGCCAGGATAACAGAGGATGGGGGGGGGTAGCAAAAGGGGGAGAAGAGAAAAAGCCAGCTCTTCCTTCTTCTAAGGGAAATTCTGACATGCAGAGTATTATGGAAATGCTTCAACAAATATTACAGATATATTCTTCTAATTCACTTTTGGGAGCTTTCCCTGTTTCTTTTCCTTCTGCCCTGTTAAGAGAGGATTTTCCAGAGCCTCCAACCCCCCGGCTTCCTTATCTTTACCTTTGTTTGGCAAAGTTGAAGCCCTGTTCACATCAGACATACTTTAAATTTATACTAAACACCTGTTTAATATGTCAAACCAGTGTATATGTATATCTTATTGTTTGTTAAAATATTATGAGTATTTCAATAGTCAATAAATAAGCACATTAATATTAACTATTAATATTAATATAGTATTAATAACCCCAGCTAGGAAATTGTTATGTTATAGGGGTGCATCGGTTCCACCAATTTACACTCCAAACAGAAGTTGAGTATTCGAGTTGCTTAACACATTAACTACCTCTTGATATTTTCTGTGTTTTTAAATTTTAACCATTGTATTGTGTATGTAATGATTCTCAATTTGGTATTAATATACATATTTCCTAGTGAGTAATGATGTTAGGCATATAGGTTTATTGTCATTTCTTTGTTCTGCTACTTTTGGTTGGGTTATTTACCTTTTCCTATTAATATGTTGGGATTCTTTATATTTGGGGATATGAGTATTATTATATATTATATATACTTTTAATTAAAAAAAAATTTTTTTAAGGAGCTGGATCTGTTTCCAATTATTTGTGCTTCTTTTGCTCCTAATGCTCAGTTTTCAAATGGTGGCAATAATGTCCAATTTAATGCCTTACAAATTAAATTTTTAAAAGAAATGAAAGCTGCCATTTCTAACTATGGATCTCAATCTCCTTTTATCCTTGGTCTTCTTGATGTTTTTTCATCAGAAAATTTGATAATTCCTATAGACTGGAAGACTTTGAGGAAAGGCTTTTCTTGATCATTCTCAGTGGTTACAATTGCACAGCTGGTAAATGAACAAGGCACATGTATAGGCTAGGAAAAATGTTATGTGTGATCCCCCTGGACCCACTGAGGAATAACTCACAGGCACGGGCCAGTATGCTACTCTTAATGCTCAGGCTGGTCTAGATGATGTTGCCTTTACTCAAATCAAGATTTTGTTTTTAAGGGCCTGAAATAAGGTAGAGATAAGAGGAAAATCTTCCCTTTCTGTTGTGAAGATTTTACAGGGCACAAATGAACCATATCCAGATTTCATAGCCCGTCTTCAGGATGCTGTCTTCAAAATTGTGGGTGCAGGCCTTGCTTCAAAAATTTTGTTACAAACATTGTCTTTTAAAAATGCTTATGCTGACTGTTAAAAATTGTTAAAATCATTAAAGGCCAATGGGGCCAATTTAGATAAATATATTAAAACTTGTGTTAGTGTTGGAGGGGCTATTTATAATGCTCAATTATTTGCTGGAGCTTTGTCTAAAGCCTTAAAAGGAAATAACAAACAAGGTGTTTGTTTGCAGTGTGGTAAACTTAGACATTTCAAAAAAAAAAAAAAAAAAGAGTGTCATAAAAATTGAACACTTTTATCCCTCAAGGCAGAAAGCTGCCTTCAGAGGTGTACAAATGTTGTGGTAAAGGTTGACATTGGACAAATAAATGTCGTTCCAAAACTGATAAAAGTGGAAATTTACTGTCTCCTCTCCTGGGAAACGGGAGCCGGGGCCCACAGGCTTGGGGACCCAACAATTACAATACAAGTCTACTACAATACCCAGTGAGCAATGACCTACAACATCAATGAATAAATTCAAGTCCTCCTTAAGGATCCCACACCTTACCCCAGTTTCTCAGCTTTATGCAGCAACTAAGCAGAGCACCGCTGCTGACTTAGTTATTACTCAACCTTATACCTTCTCTCCTAATAGAGGAGTATATAAATTAGCTATTAGAGTGTGTGACCCTTTGCCAAAAGGACATGTAGGACTTTTGTTAGGTCAAAACAACAGTGCTATATGGAAGTTAATGATGATTCCAGAAATCATTGATCTTGATGTTACTAATAAAATTCTTATTATGGTACAAGTTTCACAATTTATACGCCTAGAGGCAGGGGAACGTATTCTCAATAGGGAGGGTTTGGTAGCACAGAAAAAAACTGTTTTTTGGGAAACTTTAGTTTCTAATCAAAAGCCCTTATGTTCATTGCATATCAATAGAATAGTTTTTAAAGGGTTAATTGATATGGGGGTGAATATGTCTATTATTTGTTTAAATTAGTGGCTTATACAATGGGAAAAAAGACAAGTTTCAGTCATACTCATTGGCTTGGGTGCTGCTTCTGTGGTTTATCAAGACGTAGAACCTTTAACCTGTGTCGGTCCAAAAGGTCAACAAGGTCAAGTTTTTTTTTATATTATTCCTATCAATATTAATCTTTGGGGACAAAATCTTTCATAACAATTTGGTGCTTTTTTAAACATTCTTCATATTTCCTCAGCTGCCAAAAAAAATGATGTTCAAAATGGGCTACAATCCTTTAAACTCATAGCCACTGTTCACCAGCCTCAAGTTTTATAATTAAAGTGTAAAACGACCACTCCTCTTTAGGTGAAACAGTGGCCATTATCTAAAGAAATACTTAGGACTTTAAAAGAGTAAGTCAAAAAACAAATGGCTGAGAGGAATCTAAAGCCACGTACTTCTGCATGGAATTCCCATCTTTCTCTTGTCTTAAAACTATAAATGTTTACCATTCAACCTAGGGAAAGTTTACAGCCTGGTCTTCCTAATCCTGCCCTTATCCCACAAAGTTAAAAATTAATGGTCATAGATCTCAAAAATTGTTTTTTCTCTATTCCATTACAACCTCAAGATTGTAAAAAGTTTGCCTTTATTATTCCTAAATATAATAATGGACAACCTATTCAAAAATATCAGCAGAAGCTTCTTCCCCAGGGTATACTTAATAGCCCTACTATATGTCAAAAATTTGTACATAGGACTTTAAATCCTGTAAACAGTCAGTTTCCAACTGTGTTAATTTATTATTGTATGGATCTTCTCTGTCCCTGTTTTTAATAATTTTCAGCCACTTTCTCGATATCAATGGAAAGTTTTACCTCAAGGTATGTTAAATAGCCCTACCTTGTGTCAAGAATTTGTCCATAGGGCCTTGGATCCTGTTTGAAAGTGTCATCTGGCCGGGCGCGGTGGCTCAAGCCTGTAATCCCAGCACTTTGGGAGGCCGAGACGGGCGGATCATGAGGTCAGGAGATCGAGACCATCCTGGCTAACATGGCGAAACCCCGTCTCTACTAAAAAAAAAACACAAAAAATTCACAAAAAATTAGCCGGGTGTGGTGGCGGCGCCTGTAGTCCCAGCTACTAGGGAGGCTGAGGCAGGAGAATGGCGGGAACCTGGGAGGTGGAGCTTGCAGTGAGCTGAGATCCGGCCACTGCACTCCAGCCTGGGCGACAGACCGAGACTCCGCCTCAAAAAAAAAAAAAAAAAAAAAGAAAGTGTCATCCTTCTGTTCTTTTATATCATTATATGGATGACATTCTTCTTGCTGCACCCACCAGAGAAAAGCAGCAAGATGCTTTTGTATCATTACAAACTCAGCTTTCTTTCTACTCACTTAATATTGCCACAGAAAAAATTTAACTGGATTTTCCTATTCAATATTTAGGTTATACCTTGGGGGCACAAAATATTCGACCCCAAAAAATTCAAATTCGACGTGATCATTTAAAAACATTACATGATTTTCAAAAGCTTCTAGGAGACATTAATTGGATGCATCCTGTTTTAAGAATACCAACATATCAGTTATAACATCTTTTTTCTATTCTAGAAGGAGACAGTCACTTGGACAACTCACGCCATTTAACTCCTTTGGCTTTACAGGAACTCCAGCTTGTTGAAGAGCAACTTCAAAAGGCCCTTCCTTTTGTTTAGTTCATACTTTACCTTCTCCCACAGGAATGATTCATCAAACTAATCGACCACTAAAATGGATCTTTTTGTCCAATAAAATATCTAAACGCTTGGCTACTTATATCGATCGTTTAGCTGAACTGATCATCAAAGGACGGCATCACTGTTGACAACTTTGGGGAGGAGATCCTTCCTTAATTATCTCTCAATTCACTCAGATCACTTATCTTCTTGCAACTTCTGATTCTTGGCAAGTTGCTTGCGCTTATTTTGTTGGACAATTTTCTACCCAATACCCTAAGTCTCCGATCTTTTCGTTTTTTAGGCAACATTCTGTGTTGCCTTTCTCACCAATTTCTGTATTTCCTGTTCAAGGTCCTACCTTTTTTACTGACGCTAGTAGCAATGATAAGGCTGGATATTGGAGTGTTCATCAATCTCGAGTTACAGTCTATCCTTATCCCTCGGTGCAACAGGGAGAATTGTTTGCTGTTCTGATGATCTTACTTGATTTCCCTACTACTGGTTGTAACATTGTTAGTGATTCTCAATACGCTGTTTATGTTACTTCTTATATCTCTCAGGCCACTTTACCTCTTTGTGCTACTTCTTCTCTTCAAAAACTCTTTTCCTTGTTATCTTCTACTTTGAGCCAACGTCGAGCTCCTTTATTCATCACTCATCTTCGTTCTCATTCTCAACTTCCTGGACCATTAGTTCATGGTAATACTCAGATTGATTCACTTTTAATAGGCCACCTACATGCTGCAGAACAAAAATATACTCTACATCACACTAATAGTTCTGGCCTTCAACGACGGTTTCATTTAACTTATAAACAAGCTCGTTCTCTTATTCGAGCTTGTCCTTCCTGTGCTCCTTTGAGCATTCCATCCTTCCATCCTGGGGTTAATCCATGAGATGTCCCTTCTTTTGGACAATTAAAGTATGTTCATCATACCATTGATACCTTTTCTCATTTTCTATGGGCCACTCCGTTGCCATCTGAGAAAGCTGATTCTGTTATTACACATCTCTTAGCTTGTTTCGCCATCATGGGCATTCCTCTTATACTTAAAACTAATAATGCCCCTGCCTATGTCTCTCATAAATTACAAGTTTCTTACAGCAATACAATATTCAACATATCATCGGTATCCCAGGCAACAGTCAAGGTCAAGCCATCATTGAGCGCGCAAATTTAACTTTAAAAACTCAACTATTAAAACAAAACAAAAAGGGGGAAATGAGCCCCCCACAAACCAGATTTTGAAGGTTCTTTTTACCTTAATTTTTTTGAATCAATGGAGACAATTGCAAGACTCCGCTGTCGTAACCCATCTTTCCTCACCTCCCTCGGTGATAGTCCCCGCTGACAATTTAAAGGTTTGGTATCCTAATGAAGAAGGTAAGTATGTTCAAGGGCAAATTCTAAAACAGGGATGGGGCTATGCTCTTGTCCTTACAGGGAGCGGACCTGAGTGGTTTCCTACAAGACGATTGAAACCCTGTTGAAAAGAAAACTGGATTCAGCATGCATTTCTTCCTTTGTTAGATGTGCCTCGGCGGGAAACTTATTTCTCTTAGTGAGGCTTTGTATGAATATTGGACTTATATTCCCTTTCCGCCCTTGTATCAGGGAGTCGCCTGAGGGGAGGCAGAAATTAAGGTTTTCACCAATGACACTACTTGGATGCCGTCCCCCTATATAGACAAGGACAATATAGAATGGGAAACGGGAATTATAAACAACACATATCAATTTGGAGTGGAAGGACTTCCAATATGTATGGGAAATAGTTCTCATTTTCTCCGAAAATCGCATGAAGCCTGGGATGTTCGCTATAATCATAGTCATGTGGCTGCTAATACTGTTATTGTTGTAACTAGAAGCTTTCAGTATAATCATACTGTATATAGTAATGAAACTATTCCTAGTTCTTTACCTTTTTGTCCTATTCCAGAGGTTTCTCCTAATATCGAGGTGCTGGAGTGGCAACAATGTCGGGGAACTAAACCCCGGATTTTATTAGAATACAATGGAATATAAATAACTGATTGGAGTGTGCACGGTGATTTTCAAATAAAATTTAGTCACATACCTTTGAAATGACACTGGGTAAATAAAAGTATTGCTGCTAACAGTAATGAAACCTTGGTATGGCGTGAAGGAGGCCTGAAGTACAGAGTCATCTTTGGAAGTTGTTAGCTGCAGGTGATGCCATTAGCACTTTTGTGAGGAATATGTCCCTTAATCTTTCTAACCCAACTAACTCCTTTCATATTCAGTTATATCGAAATACCTCCTGATATATTATTGCTTGTGTCCGTAAGCCCTACCTATTATTAGCAGGGAATTTGACATGGGATAATGATACGGGGATTGTTAATTGTACAGATACGTGTACATTTTTGTCTTGCCTCAATCATTCCTGGTGGCACAACTTTACTGGGGATATTTATATCCTCAGGGCTTGTAAGGAAATTTGGCTACCTGTTAACCTTACGCGACGGTGGGGGGCATCACCTCTTGAAATTTATATTTGGACTTCTCTTCAGCGAACCCACCGTGCCCTTGGACTTATAATTGCCTCGGTGATGAGTCTTGTTGCCATCGCCTCCACTGCGACCGTAGCAGGACTCGCTCTTCATCAAAGCATACAAAATGCTGAATTTATGCAGCAATGGCATGAACAATCTCACCAGTTATGGCTTCAACAGTGAAACATTGACTCTCAACTTGCTGAAAGATTGGACAACATGGAGCAAGCATTGACATGGCTTGGAGATCAGCTCACTGTACTCAGTACTCGGATGACATTACAAAGTGATTGGAACTCCACTCAATTTTGTGTAACGCCTGTACCTTTTAACATCTCTCAAAATTGGACTGTAATCCAAAAATTATTAGTAGGCCATAAAAATATTAGTTTGGACATCCAAGAGCTCATTCAGAACATTTCTGAAGCATTTTGACAACAATTACATGTGTTGTCTGGAACCGTAACCCTGCAGAGTTGGGTCAGCGCCTTGTTGCCTTTAACCCATGGACCCAGATGAAAACATGGATTTCTACAATCTCTGGAAGTATATTGCTTTGGGCACTTGGATTGGGTCTACTTCTTTTGGTGATTCGATGCTCCCTCCGTCGCCTCCAAAAACAAAAGAAAACACAGGAACAAATATGGGCTACCTTTTTAGGATTGAGGCAAAACAAAAACAAAAAGGGGGAAATGCAGGGGCCTTTGAAAGCAGTATGCTGAGAATAGATAGGGCTCAAGGACAGTATCTCCAATTGAACTTTTAATGAACTCCCATAGGCACCAAGAAGGCGGGCAGATAAGGAAGAGCATAGAAACAAGGAACTGAGTAGAAAGTTACATGTGGGAAAAGAAAGTTTGTTTTGCATTGCATTCTTTCTGCTGACGTGGAGTTTATGGAGTATAAATAAAGTGAGGCGGAGGCTCTGAGTGCGGCCGCCATGTTCTCTGTGTGTCTTTGTCTTTTGTGTGTTCTTTCATTCTCCACCACCCCCGGCACGAACCCCAACAACCTACAGAATGGGAGAAAATTTTTGCAATCTACTCATCTGACAAAGGGCTAATATCCAGAACCTACAAAGAACTCAAACAAATTTACGAGAAAAAAAAACAACCCCATCAAAAAGTAGGCAAAGGATATGAACAGACATTTCTCAAAAGAAGACATTCATACAGCCAACAGGCACATGAAAAAATGCTCGTCATCACTGGCCATCAGAGAAATGCAAATCAAAACCACAATGAGATACCATCTCACACCAGTTAGAATGGCAATCATTAAAAAGTCAGGAAACAACAGGTGCTGGAGAGGATGTGGAGAAATAGGAACTCTTTTACACTATTGGTGGGATTGTAAACTGGTTCAACCATTGTGGATAACAGTATGGTGATTCCTGAAGGATCTAAAACTAGAAATACCGTATGACCCAGCCATCCCATTACTGGGTATATACCCAAAGAATTATAAATCATGCTGCTATAAAGACACATGCACATGTATGTTTATTGCAGCACTATTCACAATAGCAAAGACTTGGAATCAACCCAAATGTCCATCAGTGACAGACTGGATTAAGAAAATGTGGCACATATACACCATGGAATACTATGCAGCCATAAAAAGGATGAGTTAGTGTCCTTTGTAGGGACATGGATGCAGCTGGAAACCATCATTCTCAGCAGACTATCACAAGAACAGAAAACCAAACACCACATGTTCTCACTTATAGGTGGGAATTAAACAATGAGATCACTTGGACTCTGGAAGAGGAACATCACACACCGGGGCCTATTATAGGGAGGGGGGAGGGGGGAGGGATTGCATTGGGAGTTATACCTGATGTAAAATATGAGTTGATGGGTGCTGACGAGTTGATGGGTGCAGCACAGCAACATGGCACAAGTATACATATGTAACAAACCTGCACATTGTGCACATGTACCCTAGAACTTAAAGTATAATAAAAAATAAATAAATAAATAAATAAATAACATATGTGTCTAGATTTATTTATTTGTTTTTGCAGCAGGATATCCACTTGTTCTAGTACAATATGTTGAAAGATATATCTGTTTCATTAGATTAACTGTCATCTTCGCCAAAGGTCATTTGGGTATATTTACCTGATTCTGTTTCTCAATGCTTCATTCTGTTTCACTGATTTATTTGCCTGTCCTTTTACTAATATCACACTGTTGTGATTACTGTTACTTTGCATTAAGTCGAGGTTGAGTGGTATTAATTACCCAACATTTTTTCACATTCAATATTGTTTTGGTGATTCTGAGTCTTTTGTTGATTCCTAAAACTTTAACATAAATTTGTTGATATATACAAAATAACTTGCTAGGATTTTGTTTGAGGCTGCATTTAATCTACAGATGAAATTATGAAGAACACTCATTGTCTTAGTCCTTTCAGAGTGCAATAGCAAAATATCTTAGACTGGGTAAAGTATAAACAACAAAAATTAATTGCTTACAATTCTGGAGACTGGGAAGCACAAGATCAGAGCACCAGTATCTTTGGTATCTGCTTCACAGATGGTGCCTTCTAGTTGTGTGTATATGTTGGATGAGGCAAACAAACTGCTTCAAGTCTCTTTTCTTAGGCACCTATTTCATTTATGAAGGTCTTACCCTTATGACTTAACCACTTCTGAAAAGGCCACATTTCTTAGTATTATCACATTGGAGATTATATTTCAACATATAAAATTGAAGGCACACAAATATTCAGAATACAGCAGACATCTTGACAGTATTGAATCTTCCTATCCATGAACATGGTCTACCTCCACATTTATTTAGTTGTTTGATTTTTTGGTCAAACTTTTGTAGTTTCCCTAATATAGATCCTGTGCATATTTTGCTACATCTATACTTAAGTATTTCAGTTTTGGGGAATACCAATGTAAATGGTATTGTTCTTTTAATTTCAAATTTTACTTGTTCATTGCTGATACAGGCATACCTCATTTTATTGCATTCACTTTATTGCATTTTGCAGATATTGCACTTTTTACACACTGAAGGTTTGTGGCATCCCTGCATCTAGCAGGTATATCAATGCCACATTTTCAACAGCAAAGTGCTCACTTTGTGTGTCTGTGTCACATTTTAATAATTCTGACAATATTTTAAATCTTAACTATTATATATGTTACAGTGATCTCTGATCACTTTCATAGGTGTTTGACATTATTGTAATTGTTTTGGGGTGCAACAAACTGCTCATATGACAGCAAATGTAATTGACAAATGTTCTACTTCATGGAACGAGTCCAAAATATCATCATTAACAGGAGTTTGGAATAAGTTTATTCAGCCCTCATTGATTACATTAAGGGGTTTATGATTTCAGTGGCAGAAGTACTGCAGATGTGATGGAAATAGCAAGAGAAATAGAATTAGAAGTGGAGCCTGAAGTGGTTACTGAGTTTCTGCAGTCTCATGATAAAACTTCAATGGATGAGAAACTGATTCCTATGAATGAGCAAAGGAAGTGATTTCTGGAGATAGAATTTACTCAAAGTGAAGATATTGTGAACATTGTTGAAAAGGTAACATATTTAGAATATTACCTAAATTTAGATGAGAAAGCAGTGGTAGGTTTTGATAAGACTGACTCCAATTTTGAAAGATTTTCTACTGTGGTTAAAATGTTAGCAAAGAGTATCACATGGTACAGAGAAATATTTTATGAAAGAAAAAGTCCATTAATGCAATAAATTTTATTAATTTCTTATTTTAAGCAATGGCCCCAGACACCTCAGTTTTCAACAGCCACCACACTGGTCAGCAGCCATCAATATCCATGCAAGACCCTCCACCATCAAAAAGATATAACTTGAAGGCTTGGATGATCATTAGCAAATTTTAATGACAAAGTATTTTTAAATTAAGGCATATGCATTATTTTTTAGACAAATGCTATTGCACACATAATAAACTACCATGTAGTGTAAACATTTATATGCATTGGGAAAGAGAAACGGTGTGTCTTGTTTTATTGTGACATGTTTTATTGAAGTGGTCTGGAACTAAACCCACAATACATCCAAGGTATGCCTGTATATAGGAAAGTGATTGACTTTTGTATATGATTTTATGCACACCCTTTGATAAAGTTTCTAAGTAATGTGAACAATTATTAGTATACTATTTAAAAAATGAATGAGGTTACATAGGATAAATGATTGCCCTAAGCAATCTCAGGTGAGTTGGGTGGATGGACTAAGAAAAAGTGTATTGTTTGAATTGCTGAACCAGCATTTTTCCATTTATAATAACACAATATATGCTTAAGAAAAAATAATGAGAACACTTAAACAAAGTGGCAGTTTTTACCTTAAGTTTTAAGTGATATAAATGAGTGTCATGTTTTAGTAATCACAGTTTAGAAAAATCTTTATGTGTGAACAATAAAACTGAGCATTATGCATGTTTGAATCACTTTTAATGCTCAACTGGAATTTAGATGTCTCAATTAATATGAACCATAAAATTGAAGAAAACATTCTCTTAAAATTGGAGTTCATTTGTTAATCAATCTTGTGTATTGTCACATTTTCTTTCAGGGCATCCTAAAAATATCTAAAGCAGTGTGTATTATTTCTCAGATAAAACATGTATATTTATTTACTTCATAAACATGTATTTTTCTGCATTTCTGAGTATTCAGCTTACAGTCTGTATCAAAATTTTTCAGGCCACAATTCTGACCAACCTACATTAATAATAAATTTTACTTCTCTACTGTTATCTATTCCTGAAGAAATAGAAAATAAGTGGAATTTCAGGTTTTATAACTCCACTGGAACCTCAATCAGTTATATGAAATTCCTTAGCTGTTAAGTATACTTTAAGATAACATTTGTCCTTCAAAGACATGTAGAAAATAAAAAATAAAAAAAACTGGTCAAAACAGAAATGCAGTCTTTTTGTTTCAATAGGAATACTACTAAAAATTCTAATTTTAAAAACCGTAAAAACTCTTCTGTAAGGTATAATCTCTCGATAAATTATGCATAAGCAAAAGTTATCCTGTACCATAGTCATAAATTTTATAAGGAATATTTATGTAATCATTATTATAAAACTATGATTGTTTCTCATTCATTTTTATTTTTGGAAGTCTTTATTGTGAATTAATTGTAGAGAGTTTTCTATAGTTTAATTATCATTCTTGATTATTTTACACAGATATTCCATTCAAAAAAATTTAAGATAAAAAGATATATTTAAAGCCTCAACTACCCTCCTGAGTTCACACTGTTAAGAAATTGTTTGTGCTGGTGGTCCTGTGGATGAGTGAATAATAGCCATTTAAGCTGAGTGACAGGGTAACAATGGTAAGTGGCAGAAGTAAATGACCGTGTTTTAGTCATGCTCTGCCTTCTTATTACTTTACTCAATAAATATGCTGTTTTGTGTGTTTTGTGTGTTTTGTTGTTTTCTTTTTATCTGTATTGGGTTCAGAAATCAAAATCTTAATTGCATTGTTCCAGGTCATCTAAATAACTCTCCAAATTCTTTAAAACAATGCTCATGGTTACATGGCTGAAAGCAGTAGAAAGTAAATTGAATTTCAAGTTTCTTTTTAATAAAATATTACATATAAATGGTGATGTTAATGAATTTATAATTTAGAGTTATAATTGTTGTAGCTATAATTAGTTATTCTTATGCAGTTGCTAACATGCTTCTGAAATGGAAGAATAACTATGCTTTTTACTAACAACAAGGGAGCACTACAAAAGCACAAAACATTTTAGAACAAGTGTTACTCCATTTTCTGTCACCAAGAGGCATTAAATAAAATGCCAGCCACAACTGCAAATTGCAAGTAGATTGATCTCTCTAGAAAGTTTAGTGCTGCAGTCAGTACAAAAAGAATGATCGAGTTCCTCTTTCCAATACCAAGCCCACAGGGACAGTAAAAGCCAGAGGCAAAGTATGGCTTAGAATCATATACACTGTAACAGTCAGTCCTTTACCATATACCAACATAAGAAAATGGTATAAGTGATAGAAAAAGGGTTGAATGAAAAGTCATTTTTAAAGCATTGGGACCTGTGCCAACAATTCTAGTACTAGGTCAGAAATATATAAGTATTTCAGATTTAATATTATATAGGTGTGTTTGTTTAACATAACCAAGTATATACAGTTAACCCCAGACTTAGCAAGAACAAAATTAATTGTTTATTTATCATCAATAATAAAGAGAAAAGGAAATTTATTTTAAACAAAACACCAAGATGAAAAGAGATAGTGTTTTATAGTGTTATATATAAGCCAATTGTTGTCTCCATTTTTTTCCTTCCCTCACACACTGACTCTTTCAAGTCTTCAGCTGTCCACTCATTTCCTCAGAGAAATATGGAGCATAAAATAGAACAGAATCTAAGGGGCTTCTTAGGTTTGGACAAAGTTCCGATTTCTGCTGGAAATTGGTTTAGTGATTCTTGGATCCAAAATAAGACAGGCTTCATCAGAGTTTTCAGTCATTTCATTAAAGAAGTATACATGAGTTACTTGGGAGGATGACTAAGGCAACATAAATATGTCATGGAAAATACTCTGAACCCTTTTATTACCTGTCTTCAGGCATTTGAAGAAAACTGATGATCTTCTTTTATTTTTTTAAACCTTGGTCATAATAATGACAACAACTACTATTTATTTAGTTTGACCTTGAAACCAGGGTACCTGTATTCAGATTTTAGCTTTTTCTCCTCTCTGCTGTGTAACCTGTGGAGGTTAATGCAATTTCATCTTGGATGCTAATCTGATATGTTGGCTTCTGATTAACCCCAGTTGTGGAAATGCTGCCAAGATTTCCAGTTTACCTATTGCTCCTTGTGTAAGAACAGGTACTTACTGTAAATCCTGCCTTTAGACCTAACAATCTTGATGTTCTTGTACTTCAGTTGTCCTAGATATCCCTTCCAAATTACCCCTTTCCTATGGTATATAAGCTCTGAGTCTGGAGGGTAATTTTTTAGGAATCAACCATGTCATCTCTCCACTGCCAGAAACAGAGACTTGGTTTCTGTTCATAAGTCCCCATTAAATGTTTGTTCCTAAGAAACTGGATTTGTCTGGCCGGGCGCGGTGGCTCACGCCTGTAATCCCAGCACTTTGGGAGGCCGAGGCGGGCGGATCACAAGGTCAGGAGATCGAGACCACGGTGAAACCCCGTCTCTACTAAAAATACAAAAAATTAGCCGGGCGCGGTTGTGGGCGCCTGTAGTCCCAGCTACTCGGGAGGCTGAGGCAGGAGAATGGCGTGAACCCGGGAGGCGGAGCTTGCAGTGAGCCGAGATCGCGCCACTGCACTCCAGCATGGGCGACAGAGCGAGACTCCGTCTCAAAAAAAAAAAAAAAAAAAAAAAAAAAAAAAAAAAAAAAAAAAGAAACTGGATTTGTCAGCCTCTATCTTCAGCATCTCAGCTTCCTTGGACTTTTAGATAGGTTTACATAGACTTGCCCACTGAGAAACATAACCTTAGGAAAGTTGTAAAATATCTCTATGCTCCAGTTTTCCAATTTTTAAAATGTAACTAACAATATCATCTACCTCATAAGGTTGTCATAGGATTTACTATTTGTTAAGGCAATTAAAATTGTGCCTGTTGTATAATAAATGTAGCCTAAGTGATGATTTAATATCACAATGTTACAGTCACTTCTCTAAATACTTTATATAATTTGTTTAACTCTAACAAAACCCTCTTAGTAAGTAGAATTGGGGCTTCTATTCTGTACTGGAAACTGAGGCACAGAAAGATTAACAAACTTGCATACATCTATAGAAGAGAAAACATTCACAGCTGAACATTTAAGCCATGCAGTTAATAGGCTTTTAATATCTATATTGATTTATTTTTCTTGATATCAAACATGAGTTTCCTATATCAGAGATCATAGGTTTTATTACTAAGCACAAAAAAACTGTTGAAGTTTCCTATGTCCAATTCTCTCCTCTCATGGTGTAAATGAGTAGATGAAGAGAAACAGATCTTACATGTGCAAAAGCAAGTTCTTACAAGGCAAAAATAGAACCCCCCCAATACATGAATTTTAGAATTAAATAGGAATATTCCACAATAGCCTCTCCTGAGAGAGAAAAAAAGAAAAAAGGACCGTAATTTTCTAATGTAAATAATTCATGTTTTTGAGAAAGTAAGTTCCTTTGGTGTTCACAACCCTTGGGATAGTAAACCAATGGCTATGGGTTTAATCCTCTTTTAACAAGTAAGCACATGACTCTGAGTTATCTATCACCTTAGAATGCAAAGAACAAATATCTATAAGGAAAAAGAGATATTCTTTAGCTTTATATTAATTTTCTCTGTTCAGAAAGCTTTGATCATGAAAAAATGAAAATATTTCCCTGCTATTCAACAGCAACCTGACACTAGATATTACACATTTAACCAATAAATTATACTAAGATATATTAGTGTTATTTCTAAACAAAAAGTATTGCACGAAATTTGAAGAAATTTGAAAAATAATTATGTAACACATTTTGTAGTGTCTTCCAGAATGAGGAATATATTCTTAAAGCACCTTGCTTTAAAGACAGTAGAAAATAGTGATAGTCCCATCTCTTTTCCATGAGAAATGATTATTGTTAATTGGCAGTTGTGGTGGGTTCTATGTTCCATGAATAAAATCTTCAGAGGAACTTTCATAAAGTCAAAAAATTATTCATAGAAATAAAGCTTGTTGGTACTGAATATTTGGTTTGAGATATTGATACAGAATGTCTGGGCTTCCCGCTAAACCCTACTCTCAAACCTAGAACCACGGCCCCAAGTGAAAACAGCTGACCCTGTTTTTCCACCCAAATATTGCTATTTTGGCCTGCCATGCCTCTATCTTGTGCCCATAAAAAGCCTTCAGATGTCTGAGCGACACAAGCAGGCGGTGCAAGTGGTTGGGGATCGAAGCAGCAGAGCGTTGGGGATACAAGTTGGTGAATGTCAGATGTACAAGCGGCTGAGCATCAAAGACTATGGATAGATGCGACTAACCAGATGGTGTGGCTTCAGGGAAAGATCACTTTCTTCCCACACCATCCTCTTTCCAACTCCCATCCTGCTGAGAGCGATCACCCAATAAAATCCTCTGCATATACTACCCTTCAATCCTTTCATGTGACCTGATTCTTCCTGGATGCCGGACAAGAACCTGGATGCTGAGAGGGCCGGAGGTTGGATGCTGTTGCGGGGCCACACAGAGCCTGCTCCCGCTAGAGAGGAGTGGCCGGCAGGTTTCAGCGCTCCTTCCCTCAGGTTTCCGCGCTTGCTTGCTCCCTCTCAGAAGGAGTGACCAGCGGTGGGCTGGGTGAAACAAGCCACTCCAGTTCCCACCCACCAAGGAGGTCAAGGGAACAATCCTGTCTCATCTGGGGGCCCGTCAGAGATACAAAAAAAGGGTGACTTTAAATTCAGGACTGTTGGATCTGCCTCTTTTCCAAGACCCTACCACTGCTCCCTTTCCATCAGGTAAAATGAATGTTGGCTCTGTTTCCCTTCATGGAGGTCTAGTCGGTCTGAATAGTTTAGTAACTTTGTAGAAAGGGACAGTTTAGTAACTTTGTAGAAGTTTAGTAACGTCTTTAGTAACTTTGTAGAAGTGTAGTAGTTTAGTAACTTTATAGAAAGCAATCTTTCTACAAAGCAAGAGGCTCTTTCCCCACCCCTGCCCCAAACCCATTATGCACTTTTAAGTTCTTTTCCTTCTTTTTCGAAGAGAGAGGATTCTTTTCCAACCTCTGCGCTTTGCTTACAATAAGGAGGAAACAGAGGAGCGTCCCCTGCTGGCTGCTGATGGCAAATTTGGCAAAGCCTGTCTGGGACATCTAAATGAATCCCAAGCAGCCCCTGAAATACCCGCCCCCCCCCTTTTTTTTTTCAAACTTGATTCCAAGCTTCAGGTTGAAGTCCTAGGAAGGAAAACTACATCGGAGGGATCCAAAGCCAGCCAGCAGGCACGGTGTAAATGGGCAGGACCAATTCCTACCAATTAAACCCTAGCTTCATGGAAGGAGGCCATACTCCACGGCACAGATGAGGCCAAAGGTTGTGTACAGCAGGGGAGATAGGGCGTATATGGGTAAGAGCAGATACTCCTACCCTTTAGGCCCCCCTGTTAACAAGGGTGAAAGCCGCTTTGGTACCCATAGGTAGCACCACCAATGTCACTAGGACTCGGGGATACGGACAAAAAAGAAAAGGGAGTTCATCCACTTTCTTTCTCCCTCACACCCGAGTTTTCACTGAAGGAAGGAAGGGAATGAGGGATGCCAAATTCCCTGTCTTTCAGAATGGGCAACAAAAAACTTGATTACCTCCAGTTTATATTCAGAAACGGACCCTAGGACAAGATACTACTTTAGAGGACCTACTGAAAGTGGCCCCCTCAGTCTTTTAGACACAAGAAAGAGGCAAAAGCTTTAATGGCCACCAGGCAAGGCTACAAACCCTAGAATTCCTAACGTTCACCTGTTAACTGCTAGAGATGTGGCAAGAATAGTTACCTCTCTCATAAAGTTTGATCGCTCCCATACAAGGTTTAATTTCTTTTACCAAGGTGAGACAGATCGGGGTGCAATGTTGTTAGTATATTTCACTTCTTATTTCTGTGATTTTTGTCACTAGATTCTTTCCTTGTATGATATACATGTTTGATCCATGGATACTTAACCTTGCGAAGTTTGTTTTCTCTTTTGCCTACAGGCCATCGAGGTTCCAAACAGGCAGGCAGCTGGAGCCTTGGATGATGGCTCCTTTTAACCAGTGACCCTTGGGTAGACCTCTGGGAGGAATTTGACTGCCGACTTCCCCAAACAGTGCCCCTTTTCAGCAGAAAGTAGCTAAGAGCCATCATCGTCCATATTCTGATGGCAGTTACATGTGCCTCTTCAGAGGAGGGGAAATAACACAGAATGGATGGGCTCGCAGCTAAACCCCACCCTTAAGCCTTAAGTGAAAACAGCCGTCCCTGTTTTTCTACCCAAATGTTGCTTTTTTGGTCTGCCATGCCCCTACTCTGTGTCCATAAAAAGACCTCAGCTGGCAACTTGACCCAAGCGGCTGATGCAAGCAGTTGGAGGTGCAAGCAGCTGAGCGTCAGAGAATATGCCTAGACGCAACTAACTTCAGATTGTGCAGCTTCAGGAAAAGTCGCTTTCTTCCCACACCATCGCCTAACCAACTCCCGTCCCACTGAGAGCCATCACCCATTAAAATCCTCCGCATACACTACCTTTTAATCCCTTCATGTGATCTGATTCTTCCTGGATGCGGAACAAGAACCCAAGTGCCAGGAGGACCAGGGCTTGGACGCTGATGCAGGGCGCACACAGAGCCGGCTCCGGCCAGAGAGGAGTGGCCGGCTAGTTTCAGAATTCGTTCCCTCTGGTTCCCGCATACGCTTGCTGGCAGGCTCCCTGTTGCAAGGAGTGGCCAGTGATGGGCTGAGTGAAATGAGCCACTCCAGTTCCTGCCCACGAAGAGGCAGGCGAAAAATTCTGTTTCAATATGGTTTACTCTTTGGACAATCTTAAGGACTGAATGTTTTTGTCCCCCCAAATTCACATGTTGGAGTTCTAGCCTCCAGTATGATGGTATTTGTAGGTGGAGTCTTTGAGAGGTAATTATGGCTAGAGTAGTTCCTGAGGGTGGGGTTCTTTCGATGGAATTAATGGTTTTGTAAAACAGATACAGGATCTCTTTCCTCCAGGTGAGGAAGAAAGATAGCCATCTGCAGACCAAGAAGAGGGTCCTCATGAGACACTGAATCTGCCAGCACCTTGATTTTGAGTCTTCCAGCTTCTAAAACTGTGAAAAATAAATGTTTGTTTCTTAGTCTATGTCATTTTGTTTTAGTGGCCTGAACTGACTAAGACAGACACAGCTATGTAACATCCCAGGTGCAAATACTTCTGACTCCAGCTACTTAGTATTGGACCAAACGTCGCAGTCTGAAAGAATATTTCTCCACAATTTCCAGTCAGTCACCTACTGCAGACATACGCCACAGTTTTGGAGTTCCTAGGCCACTTTTACTTCTGAACAGAGAGCTAAAATTTTGGAGGTTCCTATCCTTTCAGGTTAGAAAATTTGCTAGAATGACTTACAAAACTCAGAACACTTTATTATTACAGGTTTGTTATAGGAAAAGAGATACAAATCAGAACCATTCAAAGAGAGACACATAAAGCAAGGTTTGAGAGTACCCAAAACATGAAGTTTCTTCGGAGATCTATTACCCTCCCAGCACATCAATGTGTAACAATAACCAGAGTATAGCCAACCAGGGAGATTACCCAAGTTTCACTGTTTATGTTTTTTCATGCAGCTTCATCAGATAAGTATAATTGACTAAATTAATAGACGTGGTCAAACTGAATCTCAATCCTCCCTTTTCTCCATAGAGGTCAGGTTAATATCACAAGGCTTGAAGCCCAAATTATCTAATCATATGGTTAGTCTTTCTGTTGTGGCCATCCCCATGTTTAGTTATATCATTAGCATAAACTAGGGACCCAACTTGAGTCACCTCTTAGCATAAACTGTCAGGTGTGGTATGACAGACTCACCATGAATAACAAATACACGCCTATTACTGGACAAATTCCAAATATTTAAACATTATCTCTCAGGAACCAGGGCTAAAACCAGCCAAATTCCTCATTACACACTGAAACAGCCTCAGGCTGAAGGAAGAATAAATGTTACTGTAAAGGCTGGGTGAGACACAGGAATTAAAAATGGGTTTCCATGTCCGTTGGAGATGGTAAGTGATTATGCATTATGTAAAGGATTAATGGAAACAGTTCAAGATAAAGAGGAGCTTTTCTATTGATCCAAAATATTTTACGTATTTATGAGATACCTGTGCTATTTTGTTACATGCACAGAATGTGTTATGACCAACTCAGGGTATTTAGGGTATCCATCACCTTGAGTATTTACCATTTCTGTGTGTTGTGAAAATTTCAAGTCCTAGCTGTTACCTACTTTGAAGTATTTAATACACTGTTGTTAACTATAGTCACCCTATTTTGCTGTCGAACATTAGAACTTACATGTTCTATCTAACTTTATGCTTCTACCCATTAACCAACCTTTCTTCAATCCCCTTTTCCTGCTCAAACATAGTTTCCCAGCTTCTGGTGTCTACCTTTCTCCACTCTACCTCCATGAGATCAAGTTGTTTACTTTCCACATATGAGTGAGAATATTTAATATTTGTCTGTCTGTGCCTGTCTTATTTCATTTAACATAATGACTTTGAGCTTCATCCATGTTGTTGTAAGTGGTAGGATTTCATTCTTTTTTATGGCAGAATAGTATCCCATTTCATTGTGCATATGTACCATATTTTCTTTATTCCTTTTTCCATGGATGGACACTTCGGTTGATTTCATATCTTTGCTCATGTGAATAGTGCTGCAATAAACACATGAGAACAGGTATCCCTTTGATATGCTACTTTATTTTCTTTTGGATAAATAGCTGAAAGAAGGACTGCTGGATAATTTGGTAGTTCTAATTTTAGTTTTTGAGAAATCTCTGTACTGTTTTTTAAAGTGGTTGTAGTAATTTACATTTCCACCAACAGTCTGTAAAAGTTCTTTTGTTCTTTGCATCCTTGCCAGCATCTGTTATCTTTTGTCTTTTTAATAATGGCTATTCTAAGTAGGAGGAGATTATATTCTATTGTGGTTCTAATTTGCATCTCCCTTATGATTAAGAATTATCTATTCATATCCTTCTCCCAGTTTTTAAAGGGGTAATCTGTTTTTTGTTTGTTTGTTTTTGTTTTTGTCTGTTTGTTTGTTTAACTCGAGGTGTTTGTGTTTCTTGTATATCCTGGATATTAGTCTTTTGTCAGATGAATGCTTTACAGATATTTTCTCCCATTTGAAAGGTTATCTCCTCACTCCGTCAATTTTTTTCTTTGTTATGCAGAAAACTTTTAATATAGTCCCATTTGTCTATTTTTATTTTTGTTACCTGTGGTTTTTATGTTTTAGTCAATGTATAAACCAATGTCTTAAAGTGTTTTACTATGTTTTCTTCTAGTAGTTTTATAGTTTTAGGTGTTAAAGTTTTTAATTGATCTTGAGTTGATTTTTGTATTCAGAGAGATAGGAGCCCAATTTCTTTCTTCTGCATATGGATATTCAATTTTCTCAGCACCATTTATCGAACAAGATGTTCATTCCCTGAGGTATGTTCTGGAAAAGTTTGTCAAAAATCAGTTGGCTGTTAAGTATGTGGATTTATTACATAAGTGGGCTCTCTATTCTGTTCCTTTGGTCTATATGTCTGTTTTCACACAAATACTATTCTGTTTTAGTTACGACAGCTTTATAATGCATTTTGAAGGTAGGTAATGTGATGCCTCCAGCTCTGTTTTTTTTGTTCTGAATTGCTTTGGTCCTTTAGGCTGTTTTTTAGTTTTATACACATTTTAGGATTTTAAAAAAAATTCTGTGAAAATCTCATTGGTATTTTGGTGGGGACTACATTGAATCTATAAATTGATTTGGCAATATAATAATTTTAATTCTTTTGATCCACGAACATAGGATGTCTTTTCAATTGTTTGTAGTGTCGCTTTATCAATTTTGTTTATCTTTAAAAAAAAATCACCTTTTTATTTTGTTGATCCTTTGAATTGTTTTATTGGTCTCGATTTCATTTAGTTCTGTTGTAATCTTTATTATTTCTGTCCTTCTAATTTTGGGTTTTATTTGTTCTTACTTTTTCTAGTTCCTACAAGTGCTTAGTTAGGTTGGTTATTTAAAGTCTTTCTTCTAACTTTTTGATGTAAGAGTTTATTGTAATACTCTTGCCTTTTAGCATTGCTTTTTACCATATACCATACATTTTGGTGTGTCATTTCTATATTTAGTCCTTTCCAGATATTTTTTATTTTGTCCTTAATTTCTTCTTTGACCCAATGATCATTTAAAGCTCTGTTGTTTAATTTCCATGTATTTGCACATTTTTCAAAGTTTCTTTTGTTATTGATTTTGCATTTTATTCCCTGTGGTCTGAGAAGTTAATGATATCTATTTTTTTTTCAAATTTGTTGGATTTGTTGTTTTGTGTCCTAATGTATGGTCTATCCTGGTGAACGCTTCATGTGCTGATGAGAAGAATATGCATTTTATAGCTGTTGGATAAAATGATCTGTAAATGTCTTTTAGGTCCATTTAATCTAATGTGCAGTTTAAATTCAATGTTTCTTTATTCGTTTTCTTTCTAGATGATCTGTCTAATGCTGAGAGTTGGGTGTTGAAGTCTCCAGTGATTATTGTATTGGAGTCTATCTCTCCCATTAGATATAATAACATTTGTGTTTTATATATTGATACTCCAGTGTTGGATGCATGCATATTTAGTTATTATATTCTCTTACTGAATTGATCCCTTTATCATTATATAATAATCTTCTTTGTGTCTTTTTACTATTTTTGATTTAAAGTATGTTTTATCTAAGTATTGCTACACCTGCTCACATTTGATTTCTGTTTGAATCCCTTTCTTTTCAGCCTATACGTGTCTTTACAGGTTAGACTAATTTTTGTAGGCAGTATAGACTTGGGTCATTTGTTGTTATTTGTTTATCTTCAGCAAATCTATGTCTTTAGGTAGAAAACTTAATCCACTTAAATAAAGATTATTATTCATTGTGAGAGCCATTTATTATTCATTGTGAGAGCTCATTTCCCTTATTGTATTGTTTTCTGGTTGTTTTTTTAATATTCTTTATGTTTTCCCCTATTTTATTATATATTATTGTGGTTTGGTGGTTTTCTCTCATGGTAATATTTGAATCTTTTCTCTTTTTTGTTTGTGTGTTTGGTCTACCAATGAGTTTTATGTTTTCATGTGTTTTCATGATGGTGGATGTCATTCTTACACTTCTGGGTATAGAGGTCTTTTAAACATTTCCTGTAGGAACAGTCTAGTAATGATAAATTCTGTCAGCTTTTGCTAGTCTAGGATTTTATTTCTCCTTCATTTATGAAGGCTAACTTTGGCAGGTATAGTATCCTTGGCTGACAGGTCTTAATTTTTGGCACTTTAGATATATTATCCAAATATCTCCTTGCCTGTAAGGTTTTTTTCCTGAGAAATGTGCTGTTATTCTGGTGAAGAGTCCTTTGTAAGTGACTAGATGCTTTTTTTTCTTGCTGTTTTTATTTTGTTTTGTTTTTGACTTCTGACAGTTTGACTATAATATGCTATTTAGAAGACCTTTTTGAATTGTATCTATTTGGGTATGTCTGAGATTCCTGTATTTGGATATCTAAATATTTTGCTAGACTTGGGGAGTTTTTATGTATTATTTGATTAAATAAGTGTTCTAATATTTTTTGTTTCTGTTTACCTTTTGAGACACCAAAACTTTGGATATTTGTTTCTTTTATGGTATTCAATATATCATGAAAGCTTTGCTCATTCTTTTTTTCAATTATCATTTTTTATGTGATGGGATTATTTCAAAACAGCTATTTTCCAATTCTAAGATTCATTTTTATTCTTGATTTAGTCTGTTTTTAAAGCTTTCAAATTTATTTTTTATTTACTTCAATGAATTATTCAGTTTCAAAATTTTGATTAGGTTCTTTTTATGATATCTATCTCTGGTGAATTTCTCATTTATATACTGAATTGTTTTTCTGATTTCTTTGTACTGTTTTTCAGTATTCTCATATCTCATTGAGCTTCAGTGTCAAATTTTGCATTCTTTTTGGGGGTTTAGGGAAATTTCTTTTCTATTCAAAACTGTTGCTGGAGAATTATTGTATTCCTGGAGGTGTTATATTTTCTTGCTTTTTTATGCTTCTATTCTTCTTACTCTGATATCTGCACATAGTTGTAACAGTGGCCTCATCCACTAATTCCAATAAGGTTTTTGAATTTCCTTTTATGGGAGATGACTTTTTTGTGACAGTGTGTCTATGGTATTGGTTGGGTGGGGCACTTTGGCTTGATTCTTGGTACATGCAGTATTGTAGTCTCTAGATGATTTCTTCTGCTATAAATAGTGTCAGTGACATTTATAATTTCCTCAGTGGGTTAGTGTATGGTTGTTAGTAGAGGTTGTGGTGAAATTTTACTGAAGACTGGGATGTCATGTGTGCCAGTCTTCTAGTCCCAATGGTAGCAGTAGTGGGTCAAGTGTGCCAGGGCAGCATACGCTTGCACTGATGTTAGGAAGTTCAGGCAGGTCAATTCTTGGGCCTACAGATGACTTACTCAAGTGCTGGGAATGGCAGAAGTGATCTGGGAAAGCAGGTGAATTCTCCAGTCTTTGCAAAGTAGTTGTGTCATAGGTGATAGCATTAGTATTGGTGGAACAAACCTCTGTGTCCCAAGTGGTTCTTGTTGGTGTTGGAGGTAGTTGTGACAGGCTGAGTGAAGAGGTGCTTTTTCACAGTCTTTATTCTTCCAGAAGTTTCTTGGAATTCTAAGACGATTATAATTTATAATCTTTTATATGTGAACTCTCCAAAAATTTCAACATCAGCCATTCTTGCCATTTAGACATTCTTTGCTCTTAAAACCCAGTGAGGCTGCAATTAAATGTATTTCTACATTAACATTCAGAAATTCTACTACTATTCATTTTCTCTTGTGTTAATTTACAATGAAAGGGTGAATGATATTTCACCTAACCCCAATAACTCATTGGTTTTGTAAATGGCACCTAACCCCAAGAACTCATTGCTTTTGTAAATGGCAGCTGGTCTATATTTTAATCTGTTTTTATTTCCAGTATGCCTAGGAAAATGACCAAACCCCCAGTTGTTTTATCACTCACTAGGAAGCCTCCATCCATTCTTATCTAATTTTCTAAAAACAACCTTATAACAACACCTTGGGTTTAAAACAAAATCAACAACAACTGAAACCTAAGAGCAAATATTTGGTACCATAAATCTTTAAGAGAAAAATGTATCTTCAAGGTGTCAATCAGAATCTTCCTGATTATTTGGAAAAATCAATATCCATACAATAAAAAGTAAAATCACACATTCAGGTACCATAAATTATTATACAACCATGGAATCAATTCTAAATGTATTCCACTGGTTTCAGTAAATTATGACATTACTTAATATACTATCTCTGAGTGGCAGTGCATAATAGCATAAAACTGACCAGACACTCTGAACAGTTTTTCATAATTCAGATTTATTAGATTTTATGACTCACTTAAATCTCATATAAAAACTGATTCTATTACTGCCTGAATTCCCTTTGGGAAACTCTTTTTTATTTTATTTTATTTTTTATTTATTTATTTTTTTAATATTTTTTTATTTTTTATTATTATTATACTTTAAGTTCTAGGGTACATGTGCATAACGTGCAGGTTTGTTACATATGTATACTTGTGCCATGTTGCTGTGCTGCACCCATCAACTCGTCAGCACCCAACTACTCGTCATTTACATCAGGTATAACTCTCAATGCAATCCCTCCCCCCTCCCCCCTCCCCATAATAGGCCCCGGTGTGTGATGTTCCCCTTCCCAAGTCCAAGTGATCTCATTGTTCAGTTCCCATCTATGAGTGAGAACATACAGTGTTTGGTTTTCTGTTCTTGTGATAGTTTGCTAAGAATGATGGTTTCCAGCTGCATCCATGTCCCTACAAAGGACACAAATTCATCCTTTTTTATGTCCGCATAGTATTCCATGGTGTATATGTGCCATATTTTCTTAATCCAGTCTGTCACTGATGGACATTTGGGTTGATTCCAAGTCTTTGCTATTGTGATTAGTGCCGCAATGAACATACGTGTGCATGTGTCTTTATAGCAGCATGATTTATAATCCTTTGGGTATATACCCAGTAATGGGATGGCTGGGTCATATGGTACTTCTAGTTCTAGATCCTTGAGGAATTGCCATACTGTTTTCCATAATGGTTGAACGAGTTTACAATCCCACCAACAGTGTAAAAGTGTTCCTATTTCTCCACATCCTCTCCAGCACCTGTTGTTTCCTGACTTTTTAATGATCGCCATTCTAACTGGTGTGAGATGGTATCTCATTGTAGTTTTGATTTGCATTTCTCTGATGGCCAGTGATGATGAGCATTTTTTCATGTGTCTGTTGGCTGTATGAATGTCTTCTTTTGAGAACTGTCTGTTCATATCCTTTGCCCACTTTTTGATGGGGTTGTTTGTTTTTTTCTTGTAAATTTGTTTGAGTTCTTTGTAGGTTCTGGATATTAGCCCTTTGTCAGATGAGTAGTTGCAAAAATTTTCTCCCATTCTGTAGGTTGCCTGTTCACTCTGATGGTAGTTTCTTTTGCTGTGCAGAAGCTTTTTAGTTTAATGAGATCCCATTTGTCAATTTTGGCTTTTGCTGCCGTTGCTTTTGGTGTTTTAGACATGAAGTCTTTGCCCATGCCTATGTCCTGAATGGTACTACCTAGGTTTTCCTCTAGGGTTTTTATGGTATTAGGTCTAACATTTAAGTCTCTAATCCATCTTGAATTAATTTTCGTATAAGGAGTAAGGAAAGGATCCAGTTTCAGCTTTCTACTTATGGCTAGCCAATTTTCCCAGCACCATTTATTAAATAGGGAATCCTTTCCCCATTTCTTGTTTCTCTCAGGTTTGTCAAAGATCAGATGGCTGTAGATGTGTGGTATTATTTCTGAGGACTCTGTTCTGTTCCATTGGTCTATATCTCTGTTTTGGTACCAGTACCATGCTGTTTTGGTTACTGTAGCCTTGTAGTATAGTTTGAAGTCAGGTAGTGTGATGCCTCCAGCTTTGTTCTTTTGACTTAGGATTGTCTTGGCAATGCGGAGTCTTTTTTGGTTCCATATGAACTTTAAAGCAGTTCTTTCCAATTCTGTGAAGAAACTCATTGGTAGCTTGATGGGGATGGCATTGAATCTATAAATAACCTTGGGCAGTATGGCCATTTTCACGATATTGATTCTTCCTATCCATGAGCATGGTATGTTCTTCCACTTGTTTGTGTCCTCTTTGATTTCACTGAGCAGTGGTTTGTAGTTCTCCTTGAAGAGGTCCTTTACATCCCTTGTAAGTTGGATTCCTAGGTATTTTATTCTCTTTGAAGCAATTGTGAATGGAAGTTCATTCCTGATTTGGCTCTCTGTTTGTCTATTACTGGTGTATAAGAATGCTTGTGATTTTTGCACATTAATTTTGTATCCTGAGACTTTGCTGAAGTTGCTTATCAGCTTAAGGAGATTTTGGGCTGAGACGATGGGGTTTTCTAAATATACAATCATGTCATCTGCAAAGAGGGACAATTTGACTTCTTCTTTTCCTAACTGAATACCCTTGATTTCTTTCTCTTGCCTGATTGCCCTAGCCAGAACTTCCAACACTATGTTGAATAGGAGTGGTGAGAGAGGGCATCCCTGTCTTGTGCCAGTTTTCAAAGGGAATTTTTCCAGTTTTTGCCCATTCAGTATGATATTGGCTGTGGGTTTGTCATAAATAGCTCTGATGATTTTGAGGTACGTTCCATCAGTACTGAATTTATTGAGCGTTTTTAGCATGAAGGGCTGCTGAATTTTGTCAAAAGCCTTTTCTGCATCTATTGAGATAATCATGTGGTTCTTGTCTTTGGTTCTGTTTATATGCTGGATTATGTTGATTGATTTGCGAACGTTGAACCAGCCTTGCATCCCAGGGATGAGGGAAACTCTTTATTAAGATATGTTAATAGTACTGGGTCACATAAATATTTTAGCTGCAGTTACTTTCCTAAATATGTGTTATTTTTAAAATTATAATAATATTTATTTTCTAAAACCATGATTGATCAAAACTTGTTTTAGAAGAGAAAAAACAGCACTAAATTAAATTTCTACTGTAGTTGACCCACAAAGTGGGTAACAGGCCTTGAGGTAATAGTTGATTTATATTTTTATCCTCAATAAAATCTTAGTTACTAATAATTTTCTGTTCTATACAATAATAGTTTAAGTTAGACCGCTTTCTTTTTTATTTTTTTGAGATGGAGTCTCACTCTGTCACCCAGGCTGGAGTGCAATGGCCCGATCTTGACTCACCGCAACCTCTGCCTCCTGAGTTCAAGTAATTCTCTTGTCTCAGCCTACTGAGTAGCTAGGATTACAGGTGTGTGCCACCAAACGTGGCTCATTTTTGTATTTTTAGTAGAGATGGGGTTTCACCATTTTGGCCAAGCTGGTCTTGAACTCCTGACCTCAGGTGATTCACCCTCCTTGGCCTCCCAAAGTGCTGGGATTACAGGCGTGAGTCAGAGTGCCTGACCAAGGCTGCCTTCTAAATTTTGGACATTTAAATTGCCTTCAAACATGTTAATAATCTATGTGTATTTGATATTAGAAGTTGTTTTCTAGAAACTTTAAACACACCGAAGTTTTATCTACAAAAATACTTTAAATATGTTTTGTATATTATATAGTTTAAAAACCATTTGTGAAATAGATGTCACTCATCATTTTAGTAAACTATTTCTATAGATAAGACTCCATAGTAGTTAACAACAAAACAATTTCTACCCTGTTTCCTTAAAATAAAGTGTGAAAATGTAATAATTCATTTTAATTAAAATTTAAATATATTTCATTGGGAACTCTTTAGCAAAGAGTCTTGGGAGTATTGTAATCTAGTTTCCAAAATTTTAAAGTCAAAGTAAAATAAAACATTGATGCAAATTTAAAATTAAGCTTAAGTTCAAATTTAAATGAAGCTTGAAAAAAATGTGATTAAGACACATCTGTAAATATGAAACCTAAACTTTCCCTCTTATTTTATTTTGTAAAATATATAGGAATAATTATACAAATAAATATTAAATAAATGTTAATTTCTATTTTTAAAAACTATTTAATTTTGTGCTTGTAAAAACTCAATACATTTTTTATAATTAGATAAATAATTCTGTAAGACAGTAGTATAAATTATAATCAAATTTACTCTTTATGAAAAAATATATTGTGGCATTAAACTGGTGGTATTTTTATCAAACTGTTTTTCTCAACAAGAGATTAAAAATATATGCCATGGACACATGCAATTCAGACATTGTTAATTGCCTTAAATAACTTTGGCCCTTTGTTCCACTATTTCTGGAACCAGTCCACCACTATATCAATTATTCAGCATTACGAGGGCCAACACTTTCCATATCTGATTATTAACTTTTTAGCATATAACATTTTTCCAAGATATGTACTTTCTAGTTTCTATTTGACATCTGTACAAACTCGATTGTTTAATATTTGAATTTTAATTTGTGAATGACTAATTCCTCAGTTTATAGCAATCCAACTTTCCTGGTAGGCATGATTTATTTTGGATTTGACTTTCTTTGTCCTTTTATCCAACCTCTAAATAAGTTTGCATGGGGCAGTCCCTACATATGGGGCATTTTGGAAATGATGGGCATGATACTGATGTAATGGGTGTATTCAGATACTAAGCATTCTGCCATGCTGAGGATGATTGTCCTCTGGGAAGAATTTTCTGACATTTCACACTACTTCCAAGTGTCTCACCATACATTAATGAACATGACAACATGACAAAAGTTTTCTGACCATAGTGTCTAATACTGCTAACACCAAAGCAAGTTTTTTCAGTTTCAAAATTGTCTTTATTTTTTTCAAAGTTAAAATACCATGTTTACCTAATAAAGAATATACTCTACGTTTTTTGAAAATGTTAAAGCATTGTTCAGTATTTTAAAAACTATTTCACCAAAGGCACTGACATTTGTGGTATGTAATATCCCCATACAACACATTTGTAGCTGTTGCATTTATGCTGCTTTTATGCAGAGGTACAAGTGCCTGAATAATTCAGTGTTTTCCTGTAAGGTTAAACCTGACCATATGCACATTATTTTGCATTGGATTTATAATAAGTTACATATTGTTATTATATTAATGAAATAAAACTACCTTTCATTTTTTGTATAATTATCATGATGCATTAATGTTTTGTTACTTATACAAGTATGCTATTTTATGTTTGAAATTCATTTCACAATAGCAAAAATGACATTAGAAATTTTTTTTAAAGGAGGCTTGGCTTTTAGTCTGATAGGGTTGTGAACTATTATTATAAATATTACTCTTGTCCAGGTGTGGTGACTCACACCTGTAATCCTAGCACTTTGGGAGGTTAAGGCAGGTGGATCACCTGAGGCCAGGAGTTCAAGACTAGCTTGGTCAACATGGTGAAACGCTGTCTCTACTAAAAATACAAAAAATTAGATGGACGCAGTGGCAGGCACCTGTAATCCCAGCTACTGGGGAGGCTGAAGCAGGAAAATCACTTGAACCTGGGAGGCAGAGGCTGCAGTGAGCTGAGACTGTGCCATTGCGCTCCGGCCTGGGTGACAAGAACAAAACTCTGTCTCAAGAATGAAACTCCATCTCAATAAACAAACAAATAAATAAATTAATTAATTAAATAAATAAATATTACTCATTATATAATTATAAAGAATGTGCTACATGAGCTGTCTCTAGTCATGTCATGTACAAAGTTTTGTGCTTGCCTTGATATTATATCAAATGAGTATTTCTAAGCATTTCAAAACAGTGGAAACTAAACCTCCTGTTTGAAAACTGGGAAAACAATAACAACAATAGCATTACTTTACCATTATTGAGCATTTGCCATCTGCCAGGCAATGTTTTGGGTAATTAATATGTAGGTAACTCATTTAATCCCTACAGAAACCTATATGGTGATACTTTTATTATCCTCACATTACAAATCAGTAAGACAAAGTGACAATAAATATTTTGGAGTCAACTGTACACATAGTTAACATAATCAACTACCGTTTAGAAAAAAGGTTTGTAAAAGGCTAGCTAGGTTACATGATAATAAAGTGGCTTTGTTTCTGTCTTGAACAATCATGGCTACTCAGTGGCCTAGTTTATTCTTACCAGGCCAGACACCAGGGCTACTTTTCTCTTCCTTACATCTCTTGAGATTCAATAAAAATTAATCCATTTCCTACATTCTGAAATATAATGTGTCATATTCTAATATATGTGAGGAGTGTATGTGTGTGTTTGTATGTGTGTATAGTTAGAAAAGGAGAGTTATTATGGCCTTTCAAAGGGAAATCATTCATAGCCAATTGATATTTGAGGAAGACCACAGAAAGTAATAACAATGGTAGAACCTAATAGAGAAGTATGATTAAATATTCATACGTGCAAAAAGATATGATGATTTTCCTCACCTTTTCCAGTTGCTCCTGACTTTTCTCTCAAAAACAATTCTCCCATTAAATCTTTTGTATGTCTAATCCAGTGTTGGTGTCTGCTTCTAGGAAGACCTGAAGTAATGCAGCATGGAAACATGTTCAAGGAAAACGTAGTTATGCTTTTCTGAGGTGTATACCTACTGTGCATTAGCAGTGGAAGACAACTGGATTGGGTAATACTATTTAATGTTTGAAATGCCAGGATAATGAATTCACAGTTAATGTTATATTGAAGTTGGATTTAACTGTAGATTAACAGCATTATAAAGAATGGTAAAAGTGCAAGTAGAAAAACTACCAAAAAGCTTTCTAATATAATTGAGGTAGAAGTGATTGAAAACATTATCTAGGGTGGTGGCTGTTTCGAAAGGCAGCCTGTCATAGGCACTATACATTCCAGCACACTATTACAGGCAAGACTGGATACATAATTTACAAGGTCAAGTGCAGAAAAGCATGAAGCACTTCAGAGGACAACATATCGTGTTACTGCATAATTTGCATGCCAGTGAAGCTCATCCTATTTTATTGAGAATGACAACAAAACAAAGTCTTTACTACTATTCACTCCATAGGTTTAAACTCCAAAATAGGATAATCTAGGTACCACTGAAAATAAGAGTGACAGGAGAAGGGAGAGAAAATTATGGAGAGAAAATGTGAGAGAGAAAAGGTGAAAAAATCATCGTTTAGATGTTTTAAGCACTTCTTTATAAAGGTGTCTTGAAAGTGATTCCTTCTTTCACTTTCATTGTCACTGCCTTTGTGTAATCTCTTTTCACTATTTTTGCTATTCAAAATAAGGCCTGAATAATCCTTAAAAATTAAAAATATATATACATAGATAAAAAATTAAACCAAATAAAAGCAAATACCTTTAAAGGTATGTAACAGAGTTTTGTTGGGTAGGTAGATGAAAGGAGGGGTAACTTAACCACTGGTTGCTATTTCCATCAAGGAACTATGAATAATGCACATGTGAAAAAAAGATTTTGAATTTTCTTTGGAGAGGCAACACTTGAAGTTTGGGGAGAGAAAGGGTTTAATAGCTGCTATCTTTTTAAACTGACATATACAAATGTATATAGACATATAGAAGTGAATGCAGTAAAATAATTATAGAAGGTGTAATCAGAGGTGAAAGATGAACCACAAAGACTAAAGTGTAACCAAAAGTAAAAGCAAAACAAAAATAAATACGGAAAGAACATACAGAGTAAAATAATTGGGAAAATTAAAGAATAATGATAATAATATTATAAGATTTATTGATTAGAGAGTCACTGATAAATTGATACTTATTTTAATGGAAAAAAGAAAATAATAATTAAAAATAATTTAAAAATGTATGAATAAAAGAAGATTTAGAGGGTGAGTGAAAACTATTTTTTTCAGAAATTTTTCATTGTTCAGAGAAAATATCTAGCATTATATTCTGGAGGGTAACATAATCTTGAGAGAAATATTTTGGAAAGCTGAAAAATTGTGGATATAGAGAAAGTAGTTTGAAGATTGAGAATACACATTTCAAAATGAATGTCATTGTGAGACATAAAGTATGGATTTAAGGAAACCATTATATCTTATAGGGAAAAAAGCCTTCCTCTGACGTTGGGAATTCAAAAATCTGAGAATTGGTATAAAACAGTGATAATGCTTGAAACATCCAGCAATAAAAATTGCAATATAAGGATGAATTCTTGACAAATATCATAAATTTGAGTTCATATGAGGGTAAAAAGAGTCTTATATTAAGAGCTTAAATGTGGATTAGTGAGCAAAGATTCAAGATTTAATTATTAAGTCATCATCTCAATTTTAATCCATGCCATTGATAAAAATATCAGCTTTTCTGTGAGAAATAATAATTATAAATTATTTATTTCTTGTTTTCAAAGTTAATTCTTGGACAAAAATTAGAAACCACACACTTATAAAATGACTAATTTATTTCCTCAGAAGTAAGTTAAATAGCTTACTTTTTAAATGAAGATAATAACGATAATAACTTAAACATTATACCATGAATTTTGTAAAACTATATTTTATAAACTTTTCAATCAGGTTTAAAATAATAAAAATAATATTGATTTTTCAGGGCTTACTAAGTACCAGGTGTTCTCCTCCTATGGATTTAATGTATCATTTTACTAAATTCAAACAATTTTTTAAGTAGCTATATTAGTTATTGTTTCATAGGTGGGTAGATTAAATTTCAGAACAATTTTGTTCATGACAATGAAACTAAGAAATGGTGTAGCTGATATTTAATCCACAGAAGTTTAAAAATAATAATAAGTGCTCAACCCCGGGGAAGATGGCTGAATAGGAACAGCTCCAGTCTGTAGCTCCCAGCGAGACCAATGCAGAAGTCAGATGATTTCTGCATTTCCAATTGAGGTACACAGTTCATCTAACTGGGACTGGTTAGACTGTGTGTGCAGCCCACTGAGGGTAAGCAGAAGCAGAGTGGGGTGTTGCCTCACCCAGAAAGCACAAGGGGTCAGGGAACTCCCTCCCCCACCCAAGGGAAGTCATGAGGGACTCTACCGTGAGGGATTGTGCTAACTGGCCCAGACACTATGCTTTTCCCACGGTCTTTGCAACCCACAGAATAGGAGATTCCCCCTGGTGCCTATACCACTAGGGCCCTGGGTTTCAAGCACAAAACTGGGCAGCCATTTGGGAAGACACGGAGCTAGCTGCAGGAGTTTTTTAATGCCCCAGTGGTGCCTGGAATGTCAGCAAGACAGTACTATTCACTCTGCTGGAAAGGGGGCTGAAGCCAGGGAGCCAAGTAGTCTTGCTGAGCAGATCCCACTAACACACATCCCTGCAAGCTAAGATCCACTGGCTTGACATTCTCACTGCCAGCCAGCGCAGCAGTCTGAAGTCTATCTGGGATGCTCAAGCCTGATGGGGGGAGAGGCATCCACCCATTACTGAGGCTTGAGTAGGCAGTTTTCCCCTTACAGTGTAAACAAAGCCACTGGGAAGTTCGGACTGGGTGGAACCCACCACAGCACCACAAAGCCACTGTAGCCAGACTGCTTCTCTAGATTTCTCGTCTCTAGGCAGACCATCTCTAAAAGAAAGGCAGAAGCCTGAGTCAGGGGCTTATAGATAAAACTCCCATTTCCCTGGGATGGAGCACCTGGAGGAAGGGGTGGTTATGGGTGCAGGTTCAGCAGATTTAAATGTTCCTGCCTGCGAGCTCTGAAGAGAGCAGCAGATCTCCCAGCATAGCACTTGAGCTCTGCTAAGGGACAGACTGCCTCCTCAAGTGGGTCCCTGACCCCTGTGCTTCCTGATGGGGAGACACCTCCCAGCAGGGGTCAACAGACACCTCATACAGGAGAGCTCCGGCTGGCATCTGGTGGGTGCCCCTCTGGGACAAAGCTTCTGGAAGAAGGAGCAGGCAGCAATCCTTGTTGTTCTGCAGCCTCCGCTGGTGATACCCGGGCAAACAGGGTCTGTAGTGGACTCCCAGCAAACTCCAGCAGACCGGCAAAAAAGGGGCCTGACTGTTAGAAGGAAAACTAACAAACAGAAAGTTAAAGCATCAACATCAACAAAAAGGACAACAATGCAAAAACTCCATCCAAATGTCACCAACAGCAAAGACCAAAGTTAGGTAAATCCATGAAGATGAGGAAAAACTAGTGCAAAAAGGCTGAAAATTCCAAAAACCAGAATGCTGCTTCTCCTCCAAAGGATCACAACTCCTTGCCAGCAAGGGAACAAAATTGGACAGAGAATGAGTTTCACAAATTTATAGAAGTAGGCTTCAGGAAGGTGGGTAATAACAAACTCCTTCGAGCTAAAGGAGCATGTTCTAACCCAATACAAGGAAGATAAGAACCTTTTTTTTTTTCTTTTTTCTTTTTTTTTTTTTTTCTTTTTTTGAGATGGAATCTTGCTCTGTCACCCAGGCTGGAGTGCAGTGGAGTGATCTCGACTCACTGCTACGTCCACCTCCCGGGTTCAAGCGATTCTCCTGTCTCAGCCTCCGGAGTAGCTGGGATTACAGGCACGAGTCACCACACCCAGCTAATTTTTGTATTTTTAGTAGAGATGGGGTTCCACCATGTTGGCTAGGCTGGTCTTGAACTCCTGACCTCGTGGTCCACCTACCTCTGCTTCCCAAAGTGTTGGTTACAATAACCAGTTTAGAGAAGAACAAGGCTACAATAACCAAAACAGTGTGGTACTGGTACCAAAACAGATAGGTAGACCAATGGAACAGAAGAGAGGCCTCAGAAATAGCACCATTAATCTACAACCATCTGATCTTTGAAAAACCTGACACAAACAAGCAATGTTGAAAGGTTTCCCTATTTAATAAATGGTGTTGGGAAAACTGGCAAGGCACATGCAGAACACGGAAACTGGACCCCTTCCTTACACTGTATACAAAACTTAACTCAAGATGGATTAAAGATTTAAACATAAGACCTAAAACTATAAAACCCCTAGAAGAAAACCTAGGCAATACCATTCGGGACATAGGCATGGGCAAAGACTTCATGACTAAAACACCAAAAGCAATGGGAACAAAAGCCAAAATTGACAAATGGGATCTAATTAAACTAAAGCCTTCTGCACGGCAAAAGAAACTATCAGCAGAGTGAACAGGCAACCTACAGAAGGGGAGAAAATTTTTCCAATCTATCCATCTGACAAAGGGCTAATATCCAGAATCTACAAGGAACTTAAACAAATTTAGAAGAGAAAAACAAGCAACCCCATCAAAAAGTGGGCAAAAGATATGAACAGACACTTTTCAAAATAAGACATTTTGAAATAAGACATTATGTGGCCAACAAACATGAAAAAAAGCTCATCATCACTGGTCACTAGAGAAATGCAAATCAAAACCACAGTGTGATAGCATCTCATGCCAGTTAAAATGGCAATCATTAAAAAGTCAGGAAACAACAGATGCTGGAGAAGATGTGGAGAAATAGCAACACTTTTACACTGTTGGTGGGAGTGTAATTTAGATCAACCATTTTGGAAGACAGTATGGCAATTCCTCCAGGATCTAGAAATAGAAATAGCATTTGACCTAACAATCCCATTACTGGGTATATACCCCAAAGATTATAAATCATTCTACTATAAACATGGAATACTATACAGGCATAAAAAAGAATGAGTTCATGTCCCTTGCAGGTACATGGATGAAGCTGGAAATCATCATTCTCAGCAAACTAACACCACATGTTCTCACTCATAATTGGGAGTTGAACGATAAGAATATATGGGCACAGGGAGGGGAACATCACACACTAGAGCCTGTCAGGTTGTGAGAGGTAGGGGGAGGATAGTATTAGGAGAAATACCTAATGTAGCTGATGAGTTGATGGGTGCAGCAAACCACCATGGCACATGTATGCCTATGTAGCAAACCTGCATGTTCTGTACATGTATCCCAGAACTTAAAGTATTACAAAAAATAAAATAATAATAAGCAAGTGAAACATTGCATTAAGTTTATAGAATACAAATAAATAGTTATAAATATTCTCTGTAGGGTACCAAATATGCTAAAATTGCAGATTTACAAGACAGTGAAAAGGACAATGGCTAATATGATAGTTTTATTAAAATAACTGTTTAAATAATTCTAGTTGGGATGACCAGCAGGGGAAGTTAAATTATGGATTACAAATTAAAGAATTGGAAATGTTTATTTTAGGGTTAGATGAGATGAACAGTTTCATAAATTTTCCATAAAGGTAATATTGGAACTGTTGAGAGTAGACATATTTACTAATGGCTATTCGGTTTACTGATGTAATCATAACATAAATTCCGTAGAATAATATGTATGCACTATGTATATTCTGTATCTATCCTATATCTATATAGTTATATCTGTAGGATAAAAAGAAAGAGTAGAGAAAAAGTAAAGAAAATACAGAAGGTTAAAAGATGTCATGAGGTGCTGCATAGCAAGAAGAGAACTAGGATTTGAACCCATTTCTTTCTGATTTGAAGCTTAATTTCTTAATATGGATGAACAAAGAAATCTGTTGGTAAAATAGAATAGTATTTCATAATTTTTAAATGCCTTTAAATACATTCAATTTCTATTCTACAAAAATATACCCTGGATGCATGTAATGAGAAGAGTTATTAAGTGACCATATGATATAGCAGGTTGGTCTAATTTAAAGAAAAGTAATCCCAACCTAAGAAAAGCACTGACATCCTTTAAAATACTTAGAAATAGGAGTGTACAACTCCTCATAGCACCATAGCACTGTGTTTTCCCCTCCAACAATATGTATAGACTCAAGATAATACATCTGTGTCACTTTTATTAACAATAATACCCAGAACATAGTAAAAAGTAATTGTAATTCTTCAGCATGTACATTTCATGTTTCTTTTTACATAAATGGAATTACTTTCAATAGAGAAATTTAAAGCAGCTGTTTCTATATTTTAAATTTTTCAAAAGCATGTCTCAATCTTTTAAATAAATATATCGGTGTTAAAACCACTTATGATGTTATTTTGAGACTTATTTATGGAGTGTGATTTCAAAAAGTTGAGATTATTATTTTTTTCTCATTCCACTATTGCCATATGCTAAAAGAATTTCAGCTGGAATGCATATTTTTTATCATGTAGATAGTTGTATGAAAACGTTTAAAAGGAATTCTCTGGATAAGCCAGTATATAACAAACTCACTTTTATTATTCTTCTGTAGGCATCTCACTTTGTTATTTGCTTAGTATCTAACAGCAAATATTTGGTGGTCTGCAATAGAGAAAATTTAAATTTAACTGAATGTCTGGTGGCATTTAGGGAGAAGTGTCCCTTAAGCCTCTAAATTTAATTATATCACTTTTCCAGGTAAGTGGTGTGTATCTTATATTATACCTCTACCAATCTGAGGCTAAGTGTTTTCCTGTGAACTGGCTCTGCCTCAGTACTATACAACAAAGTGGACTAAATAATATCAGTATTTAGGTACATGAATTATGACATTTTGAGAAATATTGCTCATTTGCAAAGCCCAGCAATTTTACTTTTTCTCTCTCCCAGTTCTATGTTTCTAGGTGCTACTTGCAATGTGTCATAAGCATTAAGCAAAAGGCCCATTCTCACTATCCTTCCTGCTTCAGCACAGTAGGCTGACATGATCCATTCTGCCTTAATATCCAATGAATTTTGCATGAGATTCTTAAGAGCAAAACTATTAAGTAAAAAAGTGGGCAAGAAGTCAGCCATACTTACAGAAGTTTTGTAAAGTTCTGGGTCACTTAAGATGGTTTCAGCAACTAAAGGTTAGTACACCTGACTTCCCTTTATTGGTAGATGTAGTTAATTGTTTTAAAGAAATATCTAAAAATATTTCATATGGGTTTCTTTAAGCTTTTAAATAAATATAAAGTAAACTCTACAACAATCTTCTACAAAGTTTTACAAGTTATGCAATAGTAAATATTACTTGCCACAAAATTTAATAGATTGATTAACCAAGAGTATAAAGTTAATATAGCAGCTTTACTTAGTTTTCTGGTCAGCCTCCCCGCTGCATCGCAAACAAACAGATAAGAGTGCAGGTATAGTTTTCTTTTTCTTTCTTTTTTTTTTTTTTTTTTGCTTTTAGTCTTTTATTTATTTATTTTTTATTATTATTATACTTTAAGTTCTAGGGTACATGTGCATAACGTGCGGGTTTGTTACATATGTATACTTGTGCCATGTTGGTGTGCTGCACCCATCAACTCGTCAGCACCCATCAACTCGTCCCTTACATCAGGTATAACTCCCAATGCAATCCCTCCCTCCTCCCCGCTCCCCATAATAGGCCCCGGTATGTGATATTCCCCTTCCTGAGTCCAAGTGATTTCATTGTTCAGTTCCCACCTATGAGTGAGAACATGTGATGTTTGGTTTTCTGTTCTTGCGATAGTTTGCTGAGAATGATGGTTTCCAGCTGCATCCATGTCCCTACAAAGGACACAAACTCTGTTAAAGACTTTATTGTTTTGTCGAAATCTCTCATATACCAACTAGTTTGGCCTGCCATTTGTTGAATTAAATGTTAAAATAATTTTTTCTCCAATAGCACAAACTAAGTTAAATATTATTTAAAAGCAAAAAAAGGAGAAAATGAGAGTGACATTTAAAAAAATCATATATACATTTGACCTTGTAGTAAGATTAATCTCATTGAATTGTCATTTATAATACATGAGTTCAATAATTTATATTATTCTAATCACTTGGTAATAATTATTTCAGTGCTTTCACTGGCATTTTAATATAGAAAGAAGTTATGCAGTGTTTTTTTGTTGTTGTTGTCTGAAACACTAATATTTATTTTGAAGAAAAACAAAATTAATTAGAAGGGAATATTTAGAATCTTCCATATAATATCTAACATAGGGACTGGGGATTCCACAGGATTTAAATTATAATATAGGGTGTGATGTCAACAAGATGGGGTAATAGGAAGCCCTAGACCCTCATTCCATTCATTAACACACTGATTCAACAATAATACACAGAAAAATTCTATTTGTAATTAATCCAGAAACTATTGGGAAGGCTCCTTCATCCTGAGTGAAGATACCAAGCTACAGTTAAGCCAATAGATAAATAAAAGACACCTAGGCATAATTCTTACTGCCAGCACAGCATCATATAATCAGGAGAAAAAAGCTCCCAGTTTCTTCCTGGGGAGGGAAAGAGCTGACCAGCCAAAAGATCAATGTCCCAACTTTTCCAAGGATGCCGAGAAGGCTGACTTCTGTAAAGTAGTACTGATGGGAACTGACATACTGACATACTCTAGTCACCTACAGGCCTGTAATAACAAAGACAATGGTTTGGGCTAACAATTACCGTACTTCTCTCCTTAGACTTAGCACAGAGTAAGTGGAAAACAAAAATCACCTCCAAGCTTCTCTCTGAAGAGAGAAAGAGTTGGACTGTGCATCTAATGTTCCAAGTATTTTGGGTGCTGTCCAAAGAAATGGCTTCTGTGTTGACTGCTTCAGAATGCTGGAGCCTGGAATACTCTAGACACCAGGGGATCAGTGAAAATAAAGATGGTAATTTCTTCCAGTAAGCAACAAGTTTCCATAGTCCCTCTCATGGGTTTAGCACAGAGTGAACAGGAGAGAACAAAATCTATCAGGTTTTCTCTGAGGAGGGAAAGTATTGGACAGAGTCTAACAATTCAACTTTTCTGGAGGCTTCTCAAAAGATTGGCTTTGGTTTCACTGTCTCAGTGCACTAACAGGAACAGTCAGATTCCAGAAATGGAGGGCCATTAGAAAAAAAGAAGGCAGGTTGCACTCACATAAAAGCTTAAGACACTACCAAAATCTCTGGCTAAGCTAATTTGTGAATGATTTTTCCTCTACAATGGGTTGCTTTCTCTATGAACACTGAGAAAATAGTGTTATTTTCTCAGCTATTTTTTTTTCCAACATAAGATGTCAAGAAAAATAAAGAAACAGGGAAACATATTCCAAACAAAGGAACAAAATAAATCTCCAGAAAACAGTCTTAATGAAGTGGAGATATATAATTTATAAGACATGACATTTAAAATAACTGTCATAAGGATGCACAAAGGTGTCAGAAGTACAATACATGAAGGAAGTGAAAATTTTAGCAGAAATAAAAAAAATCAATTGTACCAAACAAAAATTTTGGAGATAAGGAAAATAATAACTGAAATCATATTTTCAGTGGAGGAATTCAACAGCAGACTAGATCTAGCAGAAAAAAGATCAGCAAACTTACAGATAAGTCATTGGAAATGATCAAATCTGGCTGGGTGCAGTGGCTCATATCTGTCCTCCCAGCACTTTGGGAGGCCGAGGCAGGTGGAGTGTTGAGGGATGTATAAATATAATTTTTGTATGCAAGTGAGGTTGAATAGTTATTGGTTTAAAACGGATAATCGTAACTATAAGATAATTTTGTTAGCCCCATGGTAACCACAAAGAAAGTAACTATAGAAAATACAAAAGAAAAGAGAAAACAATACAAGCTTATCAATACAATCAAAATCAGCAAAAACGAAAGAAGACAGCAAGACAGTAAAAGCGGGACAAAAGAACTACACAAAAGACAGAAAATAATTATAAAGTAGTAATAGTAAGTTCTCTTAAATTGATATTTACTTTGAATGTAAATGGGTTAAACTCCCCCATCAATACACACAGAGTGACTGAATGGATAAAAACAAACAACGAAAGACCAAAGATTAAACTATATGCTGTTCACATTAGACACATTATAGACTTAAGAACATACATAGTCTGAAAGCATAGAGTTGAAAAAGATATTTTATGAAAGACAGGAGGAGTGGCTATGCTTATTTTCAGAAGAAAATAGAGAAAGTCAAAATTATCACAAAAATAAATAAGGTTATTATATTTTATGATGAAAAGGTTAACTCAGGAAGATATATGAAGATATAAATATATTGGAAACCAACATTAGAGCATCTAAATATACAAAGCAAACATTAATAGAACTGAATGAAGAATTAGATGTCAAAATAAGTAAAAGACTTCAATAACCTATTTTTAATAATTATAGGAAATCTAAGCCAGAAATAAGGAAAGACCAAACTTGAAAAAGGCGATAGATCAAATAGAACTAACTGCCATATACAGAATTTTCCAACTCACAGCAACAGAATGTATATCTTTCTCAAATGCACTTGGAACGTTATCCAGAATAGAGCCTATGTTAGGCCACAAAACAAGTATTAACAAATTTAAGATGATTGAAATTGTAACAAGTATATTTTCTGACCACATGGAATGGGTCAATGAAAAAATAAAAAGGGAAATTAGAAAATACCTTGAGACAGGTGAAAATATAAGCACAGTATATCAAAACCAATGGGATGCAGCAAAAGCAGCGCTAACCAGGAAAGTTTCAGCAATAAATCCCTACTTTAAAAAGATAAGGATCTCAAATAATCTAACTTTAATCATCGAAGAACTAGAAAAGGAAGAGAAGTCTAAGTCAAAAGTTATCAAAGAAGGAAATAAAGATTAAAGCTGAAATGAATTAAATGTGAAATTTAAAAATAGAAAAACAAATGAAATTAAGTTAATGTTTTGAAAAGATAAATGAAGTTGATACACCTTTAACTGGGTTAAGAAAAAGAGAAGACTCAAATAAATACATTAAGCAATGAAAGAGGAGATGTTGCAACTGATGCCTCAGAAATAAAAATGATCGCAAGAAACTACAATGAACAATTTAACAAATTGGATAACCTATAAAAATCTATTAATCCAGCTAAAAATTGGGCAAAATACCTGAACAGATATTTCTCCAGAGAAAACATACAAGTGTCTAACAGGTATATTAAAAAATGCCTGACATCACTAACCATTGGGTAAATACAAATCACAACCACAATGAGACATTATCTTTTGTTAGGATAGGCATTACCAACAAAACAAAAGGTAAAAGGTATTGGCGAGGATGTAGAGAAAATGGCCCCTATTCACATGTTGGTTTGAATGTAACATGTATCATACATTATGCAAAATAGTATGAAGGTTCTAAAAAAATAAAAAAATGAACTATTATAACACTTCTTGATATTACCTAAAAGTATTGAAATCAAAATCTCAAAGAGGTATTTGCACTTTATTGTTCATTGCAGCATTATTCACACCAGCTAAAATGTAAAAACAATGTAAATGTTCACCAGTTGAATGAATAAAGTATACTGGTATAAACATACAATGGAATATTATTCAGTCTTTTTTAGAAAAAGAAAATCTTGTAATATGCAACAACATGCATTATGCTAAGTGATATAAGCCAATCAGAGAAGGACAAATATTATGTATTACCACTTATATGAGGTATCAAAAATAGTCAAACATAGAACCTAGGGCAGGGTGTGGGAGGGGGAAATGGGGAATTGTCATTTGATGGTTACAAAGCTTCAATTATTCAAGATAAATAAGTTCTAGAGATCTGCTATACAACATCACACATACAGTTAATACTTTAACATACACTTAAAATTTTGTCTGAGGGTATGTCAGACAATAAGCAAAAAATATTATAGTGCTTAGTATTTTAACTTTTGTATTGCAAGATACAATGTGATGAATTCACATATTGGTTGGAATTAAGCAGCATTTTACAGGCATTATTTAAAAATCATCCTGTTGTAGAGAAATGCTAAAAAATTATTGTGTGCAGCATGTCAAAATATTATCAAAGTGAGCACTGAGTTAATAAAACAACTTCTAAAAATGCCTAACATTATCTCCTTATTGGAAGAGATAAGTTTAAGCAGACATTTGACATTGTAGATAGAAGAGAATAAAATTGTATACCAGACAAAAGGAAAGCAAATATGAAGACTTTAAAGTATGAACAAACATGAGATTCCTCAAACTGTGGAAAATTGTACAGCTGAAATGATGAATTTCAGGTTGAGAGATGCAAAGAATAATGTTAGACTATCAGAACGTATGCCATTTCAGTACCCTATGTCATTATCAGTAAGACAGACAGGAAGAACTTTTATATATTTGTGCTACCATATATTTATTGTATGTAACCATTTATTGCTTCCAGTTTTTCAGTGTTCGTCTCCACACACACAGACAAACCAATGGCATACTTAGGGACAGCCTTTACCAATTAGCTTCTTCACTGAGTTGCACTTTAGTTATGCCCTTAACTTTCATCAAAGTCTCTCTTATGATAAGTGGGTATATCCACTCAATTTCAGTACTTGACATAATTATTGAGGAAACTACATGTTATTGAGCATTATTTGGATGTATTACTGAAGCTCAAATTTAGTTCTGAGAAATTGATTCCCCTTTCTGTAATTAAAGATTCAAAAATTAATATTAAGTTTTGGCAAAGTGTGAGTCAATTTCTGCGGCTAAGAAAGATGCTTTTGTTTCAATATTTCTTCAATGTTTAGCATATGTCACCTCATTCTGTCATTGGTATTGGTTTACATTTTTTAAAATCCCAACAAACCATACAGCATATGTGTTTTATCACAAGTTACCGCAAATTCTGCATATGTGTACTTTGTGTTGGCTTACTTATCTAGATCTAGCAAGGACAACTTTAAAATGGTAAAGAATTGTGCCTGTTAGTTGTAAAAAAGAAATTTCAAAAGTAGGCAGGTGTTTCCAGTGTAATTTATTTTGGTAAGTAAATATGTTCTGTAATAGACACATCTTATTATATAAATTCACTACTAAGTGTTGCTTTTAAGTGTAGTGGTGTTACACTACGTTTCATTCTCCCTCACTCAGTGAGTGCATGGAATATTATAATACAATTTTCAAATATGAGAACTAATCTTTAGCTTTTCTTGAACCATATATGAAGTTCATTTTTTGATGTTTTAATACTTCTGAGTTCAATATCACTGTAGCAGACACTGTTGATGCTCTCGTCATATCCCTTTAGTGTTTACTATTTCAGACATACTTAGCCAAATAGCAAGGTCAGCATCCACTTAATCTGGCTGACAGAGCTCACTCAGCATGCATGCATGGCAGGCCAGAAGTACCAGGGAATTAACACCCCTTTGAAATCGCTTTCAACCAATGACTGGTGAAAGTGGTTATACATGTTTCAGCTCCCTAACCCATCAGAGAACAAACTTGAGGTGCAGATTGTACAAGTTTTTTCAGAATTCTTCAGAAGCATTGAGTCCTACTTGCTCATAATAAGTTGCTTGATAACATATTTTCTATTATATTCCTTTATTTTTGTTTTCACTTCTGCACTCCTCTGTGGGTATTTCATGTGAAAATCCCCAAAGTAAATTATTTGGAGTCATATCTTTGTCTCAGAATCTGCTTCCTCGGGAATTGAAAATAATATAACCACATCTGTTAGATTTTTAATTTGAACACTGGATATTTGTCAGTTTCGTTTCATGTAAAATGACATTTCTTTTGTTCTTGCTCATTTGCTATTAGTCTTCATCCTCAATAACAAATTTCCTTATTAACTTCTCCTTTATTTTACTATAGAGGTTACAATTTATGGCTCCTTTGCCAAATATCTGACTACCTATTTAGTCCTGTATTGTAGCCTAAGTAATAAGAGCATAGCACTGTAATCATAGACAAGTTACAGGGGATAATGCTAAGGATATATATTTTGAAGTGAGCCAAGCAAGTTTGAATTCCCAATGTTTCCACATGTTTATTGTAACATTTTGGCAGAATCATCTACCTACTCCAAACCTGAGTCACCTCATCTGTAAAGTATTAAGAAGTAATATCTAGTTCTGAGGATTTGTAGAAGCATTGCATTATTTAATAAATGTAAATTTCTTAGTATGGTATCAGATGTGTTTCAGGTGCACAAAGAATAGCTAATAATTATTTTAAAAATTCCCCAAAGTCCCTTTCTTTGTGATTTATTCCACAAAATACCTTTCTCATATTTGACATTTTACTTTAGTTTGATGAGCTCTGCAGTCTTTCAAATATACGATTAATTTTCTTTCAATCCCTTACTGTTTTATGTCTTATTGTTTGGTCTTTTTTATTCTTTCTTTTCCCTTCTCTGTTGCTCTGGCAATAGAATCACCTCAGGGCTCTATAACATCCTTTATGTTTTTTTTTACCTTCCAAATCAGTATAGATTTTAACTTTTGTAAAAAAAAAAAAAAAAAATTACAAATGAAAAAAAATGCCATGTTTTCTTTTATTACATAAGCCAAGGAACTCCCTCTATATTATATAAGTTTAACATGTATTCCCAACTACTTTTTTGTGTGTGTAAAATTATATATTCATAGAAGAAACTTGCTGCCTATAAAACTTGCAAGTTCCTTTCCACCATAACTTAAAACAACTTTCCCTTTTACTTCACATAAGCCATTTACTGACAAGACCATTCTTTAGACTTTGTTATCAATCCAGAAAAGAACTACATCTGAAATTTCAGATTTAACCTCTCCATTCTCTGGCTGCTGTTTCCTACTACGACAAATGTCTCAGTCATTTGCAATTGTTTGTCAAACTAATTGAGATCTATAGTGTACATAAATGCATTTATTTTTAATTTAAAAGGAATATATTAATCACCAAGTGCCAGCATTGTGCTGAGGGTCTGAGATACACAATCAATATAAAATGTAATTATATTCTTTGATTTCATAAGGGCTGAACATTTAGTAGAACCACAAATAATTCAGAAAGCAGCATCATTTTGTGATTTAATTGTTGGAAGAGAGAGACTACAGGAATCAATTCTATTTCAGTATTATTCTTTCATTCACAAATTTCTCCCTATGAGACTTAGGTTCCTTAGTTAGGTTTCTACCACATTCATAACATTAACAATTTCATGCCATCTTTATTTTATTGCCCTAAACTCTTCACCTGACAACCCACTCCTCTCTTTACAGATGAAATTTGTCTACTTTTCTGAGTAAACATACAAATTCAGCTGCTGGGCCGGGGGTGGTGGCTCACGCCTGTAATCCCAGCACTTCGGGAGGCCTAGGCAGGCGGATCACGAGGTCAGGCGACCGAGACCATCCTGGATAACACGGTGAAACCCCGTCTCTACTAAAAATACCAAAAAACAAACAAACAAACAAACAAACAAACAACAACAACAACAACAAAAGTAACCGGGCGAGGTGGCGGGCGTCTGTAGTCCCAGCTACTCCGGAGGCTGAGGCAGGAGATTGGCATCAACCTGGGAGGCGGAGCTTGCAGTGAGCCGAGATCCGGCCACTGCACTCCAGCCTGGGCGACACAGCGAGACGCCATCTCAAAAAAAAAAAAAAAAAAAAAAAAAAAAAAAAAAAATCAACTGCTTCCAAAAATATTATTTTCTTCCTCATTTCAATCACACTGAAATTACTGTAACTCGCTTGTATAAATTTAACTCCCTGGTTTCCTACTACAGCTTTTTGCAATTCTATCAAAGACTTATTTCCATGGACTATGCTTTTTGATTCTCCTCTTTCTGAAAATTTCCATTCGAACTTCAACCTTTTCTTTTTTTCATATCTCTCTAATTGTACAAGCATCAGCCACAAAAACAAAAATAAGAAAATACTTTTAAAACTTCGTATTCCCCTGAATTTACTGTTATCTTAACTCTTCTCTTTATAGCAAAAGTTTTGGAACTAGTAGTCCACGTTCATTACTACTGTGTCTTAATGACGCTGAATCATTCCCTGACGGAATCTCATTTCTCACTCTTTTTTTATGTGACTGCAAGCTCGTTCCCACTCACAACGTTTCATAAACCAGATTTCATCAATATCGTCGATATGTTACAGAGGCTATCTTCCGTACTTGGCATTGTTTACAGTCTCAATCTTGAAATACTTGGGTTTCTTTGCTTTCTGAGACTAGACTCCACAGGATTTTATCTACATTTCTGGCTGCTCATTCTGAAAATTATCTTTATTCACATTCCTCTTCCCAAAACAGACATGCAGACTTGAGATTTTGTTGAATCATATTTTAGACCTTCTCTTTGCCATTTCTCCATATTCTTCATTCTATTAATGTAATAAAGGACAATGCCTGTCAATCTATTTTTTCTTTTTCTATTTTTCTTCTTTTATAAAGATGACAAAGATCTTTCCCAGAATTTTTCTATTTCACAAGTCAATTAAGGTAAATAATTCACCAAAAATTCTTAGCTGGTTCTAGGTTAAAGGTAATTCTCTAAGATTTATTGTAAGTATTGTGATTAACCTGTATTATTTCTAATTTGATAAAATACAGTAGATAAAAATAATTTTGTGATGTAGGAAACCAAAAAAATTATAAACTAGGAGAATATATCTCCCTAATATTTATATAATTTATTATTCTACAATATCTCTATGAAAACTTTCCATGGACAACTAACTGACAAATTTACATTTGTTAGTAATTTTACTCCCTAACCAGATTATCCTTTCTAAAGATAGATTTATAATACAACGGTTTTGTTGTTTGATTGTGATTTATTAAAAAAAAGCAACATTGTGTTCCGTTATCTTTTTTGTGCTTCTTTAAATATTAATGGTTAGAAAATAAAATATTTTGATTTATTCCTCTTTCTTAACATTTTGTAGAGTATGATAACTTATTTGGAAATGATCAGGAATTATATGACAAAATATGTATGGGCCAATTACTTCTGTTAGGCTTTCTAGTAATCAAGATAAATGGTTTCAGCTTGCATTCCTAAAATTTCCTATTACTGTTCAATATAGCCAGTCTAGAATGTCTGTTGTATGAAGAAAAGATTTCTCAAGAGTAAGAGCAAAATGTTACAGTTCAGTTAGACTGAAATACAGATGCCCAGCTTAGATGGTTCAACAAACAATTCTTTTGCCCTTACCTGGTACAAAATCATCACAATTTTGACATAATATACTGTATTCAATAAATTACTTGATATTCAACATCATATTATAAAATAGACTTTGTGTTAGATTATATTGCCCACCTATAGGCTAATGTAAATGTTCTGTGCACATTTAAGGCAGACTAGGCTAAGCTATGATGTTCCATAGGTTAGGTACATTAAATGCATTTTTGATTTATTATATTTTCCATTTACAGTGGATTTACTGAGTCATAATCCCATCATAAGTTGGGAAGCATCTCTATTTAGATTTTAATATTTTGTATATTACTTAGTGTCCTAATTTAGTTATTTTTTTGTTCTCAAAGTTTTACTGAAATTGGTGTATGTGTTTTTAACATGCCCAACCTTCCATTTAGATGAGTTACATTTATTTTCGAAAGGAGAGACTTAACTGTGATAGTTGTATACTCTGTTGTTAAGTTTCTTAGATTGTTTTCTTTCATGTTTGTATTGGGTTATGTATCCATACAATTACTAAACAGCAAATGTTAGATTCATCTACTCTCCTGTTTTCTGTCAGCCCTAAATGCTCATTATAATACAATAACCAGTTTATCTGCTAAACCTTTTACTAGACCATTTTTCTATACTGCGTTTTGTTTTCCAGGTGACGTAAATATTATCATTATTTCAACAGCTGAATTATATCTGTGAAAGAAAATTAGTAATTTCTTTATTTGTCTCTTGTTAGAACTAGAGAATGGAAAAATGAAGAAAATAGCACAGACTGGAAAATTGATCAGAGAGAAAAAAATATGTATTAGAAACAGACAAGTGCTATTGGATTAAGATAGCACTCTTTTAGTACATACAGTTTAAATACAACTTTGGGAAATAACACCAAAATATTAAATCACTTCTCTTTCTCAGAAAAAGATGTCCTGACATTACCTTGATCCATATTATACTTCTAAATTGTTACTTGCTTTAAAAGTGCGTAACAACTCTTAAAACAGAATAAGATCTTCAAATCACCACACTATAATTTTTTAATGCACAATTCATTCAAGTTTCGGAAATGCTCACTTAGATTTATGGACTCATCAATATCTCTTTTACAAATAATTTCAATCTGACAGTAAGTCTCTTTTAAGTCCTGATTATAGTTTTACAACAGTATATTTTTGGCAGCTGTGAAGTTTCAGTTATTTTAAGACTAACTTTATTGCAGCAACCTCTGCCAATTTTCAAGTCTCTGGAGCAGTTAAAACTCTATACTAATGCATTTATAACATGCAGAGCAAAGAATAACAAATACATATATGTATGTGAATACATCGATAGCAAAAAATACTGGATTTGCTCCATTTAGTAATATTGCTACCTATATATTTTGAGATATTTTATCAGATGCTTTATAAAATCTATTGAACTATACTCTCTAACCCTTTTATTGGACATAGCCCTGCAGGATTATTGAAGATTACAAGATTACAAGAACACATGTTGAAATTGTAATTAATTTGATCACATAGAAAAGATTTTGATGAGTTACTAAGAAAATGCTTTTTAGTATTTCTTGTTTATGCTTAGAACATGGAACATGGAAGTTATCCGTTGATGGGACAAAGATCAGAATTTGAGATAAAAGTTTCATTAACCAAGCTTGAACTAAATGTTTTATATTGCAAAAGTAATTCATAGTTATTTCTTGACAAATCATTAAGTATTTATGCCCAGTGATTTTGTCTCCAAATGTAGTGACTAATCTGTAAATTCATCTCTAGATCAGAATGCATACAGTCTAGCCAATGAGAAACAAAAAATCTTGCAATTTAATATTTCCTTAGTCCTCTTTAGCTGTCCTGTCACTTGGCTCCAGAAATTGGCTCTTGAATCCTTATGAGGGTGAAGAAGATCTGCAGGGTAACAGGACTAGTAGTGTTGGTGAAAAAAAGTGTTCATGTTAGAAGAGTTTCAGTTTGGTACTGTGGAGACTACAAAAGGCCAAAAGATAGTGTCCTAAAGGAATACTCAGAGTTTAATAATTTATATAGTTGAAAAATAAGTTGTTTAATGCAGACAGTTTTATTTATTTATTTATTTATTGAGACAGAGTCTTGCTCTGTCGCCAGGCTGGAATGCTGTGGCGCAATCTCAGTTCACTGCAACCTCCGACTCCCTGGTACAAGTGATTCTCCTGCCTCAGCCTCCTAAGTAGCTGGGATTACAGGCATGCACCACCACATCCAGCTAATTTTTGTATTTTTAGTAGAGACAGGGTTTCACAATGTTGGCCAGGATGGTCTCGAACTCCCAAACTCATAATCCACCTGCCTTGGCCTCACAAAGTGCTGGGATAACAGGCATGAGTCACTGCGCCCGGCCAATGCAGACAGTTTAAGATATATTTGTTTCTTATATTTCATACTAAACCTAAGTTAGACATTTCATTTGAATGTTTACAGAACATTATGTATTCAAGACATTTGACATTGTATAGATTATTGGTCATTTAATATATGGGGGATCACATGAAACATTATCTGTTTCACATTATAGAATCCTGTTTGTATGACCCACAGAGTCTCATTGCCAATACGTCATAACACAGGAATGCAGTTCTGTTTCTCAAGTGAAAGTTTTATTTCAGTATAGTAACAAAGAAAAAGGAAAGCTCCTTAGGAATGTTCATTTCAAATGACAGGTAATATTACATTGGCAAGTGTTGATCAGTTATGATTGACAGCTCTGGAGGGACATGTGTAACAGTGTGAACTGATGAATAAATAAGAAATGTGGGCGTCTTTACTGCCAGGTTATTTCCTGTGTATCTCCCTGAAATGAACAAATGTTGAATAAATTATCATATGAGTAAAAATAAAGTTGCAAAACAGTCTAATTTTAATTAAAAATAATCATATGGCTTCCCCCTTTGTTTTAATTGCTGTTGTTTCACATTCAACATTAACATCATTAAACAGAATTTAAAAAATGGTACCATTCCTGTCGATACTTCAGAGATGACAGAAATTGATAAATTTTAAGTGCCAGCATTCTAAAAATGAGAGATGGTGCAGGTCTTTTTGAGTAAAAGCTGTTTGGCCTGTCAAGACTAAGACACAGTGCCACAAGCAGTGACAGACCCTAGAGGCTAGAGATAGGGTCATTACTCAAAGGACAGACTATGCCTGTAATTAGTTCGCCATCCTTGCCTCCCATCATGCCCCTATTCATGGAAAACAGTGCCATGATGAGCATCACAGTCCTATGTGACAGACATGAGAACAATAGTTGGGTGAATGTCGGCATGAGCATGAGTGGACCACAATATGTCCTATTATGAATGTTTAATCTTCCATGGTTTTGCTCATATATTTTATGATATCTCCTTAAATTGACCATTTCATTTTTGCATTTTCCAAGCAATTATCACAAACAACTAGCTCAATGATCTATACATTATTTATGTGTGTGAAACATGATCATTTTTGTAGTTCTGAGGAAGTAACTTCTTTTCTAAGACTAGTTCTTATTATATGAAATAATTTAAGCATTTAGAAACTTTCCATCTAGCTTTCCAAATTTTAAAATGAATCAAACGCTCTATTTTATAAGATGATTGTAAAAAATAAGTTATTCAAAAGCAAGCAAGAAAAATGAACTGTGCCATCATGAATTTACAATTTCTTTGAAAGTTAAAAATAACTACTAGAGAAAACATTAACATAGAGAAATTAATTTGAATTAATGAATAGAAATAATTATTTTGCATTAAATACTCTGGGAAATTAGGGTGTTCCTTTCTAGTATATCACATTTTGTTCCATAGATGTATAATAAAGTAACTACTATACCGCCCTCTGACATAGAGTATATCAATACCATCCACCAAGATAGCTAAATACAACATCCCGAAGACCTTGTATTTTTTAAGAAATGCTTTTGCATATTTTGGGATAATCTCATTCAGCCTTATAAAATATTAACCAATAAAAAACTTTGCATTACTTCTCTAATACAAGCAAAGCTGGAGTGTTAATACAATTATTTAAGCCAACAAGCGTGAAGCAGGACTTGCCTAAATTATTCACACCTTCCAAGCTATCTGTTGTAGCTCAAGAAGTTAAAAAGGTATTTATTCAAAGATGACAACCAAGTGTAAAGAACAGTTACCCTCAAACACTGCTTGTGGGATTTGTAAATGTGTCTATGTTGGCTAATGAAAACTTTGAGAACATGAATAAAATGCATTAAGTGATACATAACTTTTGCCTCAGAAATTCATCTACATTTTTTTCCTCAGGAAATAAAGATATATACATATATTTCTTAAGATACATATATATCTTAAGTCTCTGGATTAGTTAAAACTTTTATTTTTGTAGGAAATAATAATCATGTTATTTCTTATAAAAATACAATATTTACAAAATAATGCTCAACAATAACATTGATTTAGAAAAGTTTGGTGAACCCAAGATGTTATATGCCATCTCAATATCAAAATATATTATAAAGGTAAATGTATTTACATAAAGGCTAAAGGGCAGACATGATATACTATCATTTAATTTAAAAATTATGTAATAGTATACATATTATGGCTTTATTTTGTCCGTGCATGTATAGCACAAGACACTCAAACATAGACATGTAAAAAGTCTTGAAATTGATAGATTTTTTTTCTTGGTAGTAAGATGTGGTTAATATTTTAAATTCATTTTGTTTCTACTTGTGTTCTATTTTTTAAATGAACAATTATAATTTACATAATAATAAATGAAATTAAAAGAGAATAGATATCTGCAATTGACAACAGTGTAGGAACTTCTTAATGGGCGCACTAAACCAATGAGATACCTGATGAGAAACATCCATCGTACTAGAGTTGAGTCTCCTATAAAAAAAATGCAAATATCATGGTCGATATTTAAGCTTCATCATATGCTATTTTGGTAGGAACTAAATTGTAATTAAGACTCAGCTACACCTTAAACCCAAATGGGATTGTGACATGAAATTGGTCTGGAACAAATGACAGAACATAAGTACACATGTGGGAGGAACACAGAAAAAAAACAGACTGCAGTTAAAAATTCTGTTTTACTTTCACTTTAAAAGTGCCTCTCCATCCCCATGGTAACATTCCTTGAATTGATCAAATACATGAACTGAAATTCAAATTTTAGATGTATATATATCTCTTAGAGTTTGTACATAGCCCCAGCAAAAATAACAGAAGTTAACCTGATATAGTTGTATTTTTATAATATCTTGTGAAGGTTCCTCTAGATTCCTCAAATGTCCCTTAGCCCTTGGCTCTTTCCAGCCAGTAGCTACTTCCACCTCCACCAGATCTTTTCAAGTTAAACCTCCGAAATCCCGTCCAGTATTAATCTACAGAGAGACTACAGTTCTCCACACACCTTTCCTCACTGTCCACGCCCTGTTCTCTCCCCAGGTCTCCCTCTGTTTCTCTTTCTCTCTCTCTCTCTCTCTCTCTCTCTCTCTCTCTCTCTCTCTCTCTCTCTCTCACACACACACACACACACACACACACACACACACATTTTTCTTTACGTTGCAAATCAACTCTGCTATAATTGAGGGTTGCTATAATTATACTTTCTATCCTACCGTTTGGATCTTGTCTTTTCTTAATCATTCTTTTAAAATGGCCAGACTGTTCAATTATACCTTTTTTTTTAACTAAATATATTTATGAAAAAACGTTCTAAATACGAGAAATAATCAAATACCTTCTTTTGCCAAGATAGGTATATTTTGTAAGTACTAGTAATCTAAAGATGGGAATAATGAGTTGAGAAAATTGATATATTAAGTATATACTTGGGTCATATAAAACAACAATTGTATGGCCATATGTGAGAGTGGATAGATATGTACATTATATATTATATAACTACAAAGCACAATTATGTATAACTATAAAGCATAATTTTTCTCCCTTATTGATGGAAATATTCCACTCTGAGAAGAGTAATTTAGACAGATGAAAAAGATTAAATCTGAAAAAAAGACAATTTTTATTTATAACCCATAAAAATGTTTTCATGGTAAAAATAATAAAAATGGCAAAATGCTGATAGACATTAAGCAATGAAGATTCTAGCTGAAATATCTGAAAGTGATGATGGCATATCGGAGTTATGAATTATATATTAAGAAAGTGATGGTCTCTGTTTATAGTCTTAATAATTTGCCTTCTCTTTGGGGCCAAGAAAAGTGCCAATTTTCACTAAGGAGCAACTCAGCTATTTACTGAAAGACAATAGAGATTAAAATTAAACATATTTTTGTTACTGTTTCTGTATCATTGCAACAAGTCTGAGAGATCTTTGGAAATTTAACTGCTCTAAAAATTCTTATGTGGTAGAAATGAGCAGAAATAACAGGTTCAAAACTTATATGTGTTTAAATCACCAAATGAAATAAGATTCTGAAAAACTTATTTCCATTTGTTTAGGCTTTCCTTCAGTAGGTGCAGAATAAAATGGGTAGCACATCCTGGAAGTCTGCAAGAATAGCATGCTCAGAATTCTATTTCTAGATCTGAGAGCACAAATGATGAATACAGTTTTAATAAAAAATATTTGTAGAGTGCATCTTCTGAAGATCAGTTTTAGGAGCTCCTTGAAGCAAAAGGCATACAGAATATACTGAAATATATTGATCTCCCCAATTACAAATATACTATTAATATTTATTTGTATTTTATTTGTGATAATTTATTAACTCCTATTTAGTGAGGATACAAAAATCACTCTCCTTTTGGACACCACAATGCAGACTTGAGAAAGATTATTTCTCTATTGCTGCGAATGTCAAATATACAATGTCATACATTTTCATAATCATCTTTCAAGTGGAATTAATTAAAATATTCTCCAACATATATATCTTCCAAATTTAAAGGAATGAAAATTTTACTTTTATAGTGACAGGAACAGTATTATTGACACATTTAAGGTAAAGTAAACCTCAATATATACATTGAAAGCAAAATATTTTTATTGCAGTAAAATATACATCACAAAATGTCCTATTTTAAGCATTTTAAAGTGCACAGTTCTATGGCATTAAGTACGTTCACATTGTTACACGACCATCACCACCGTCCATCTCCAGAACTTTTCGTCTTCTCCAACTTCAATTCTATGCCTGTTAAACACTAATTCTCCATTTCCTTTTTTATCCAGCATTAGCAATTACCATTCTGCTTTTTTGGCTATTAATTTTACTAAATACCATATACAATTGAAATCATACAGTATTTGTCCTTTCGTGATTGACTTGTCTCACCTAGCATTTCGTTAAGACTCATCTCTCTTTGTAGTATGTGACAGAATTTATTTCCTTTTAAAGACAGAATAATATTTCATGCTGTGTATATACCACATTTTGTTGAAACATTCATCCATTGATGGACACTTGTGTTGCTTCTACAGTTTTGGCTACTATCAATAATGCTGCTATGAAAATGAGTTACAAATATCTGCTTGTGTTAAGTATATACCCAGAAGTGGAATTGCTAGATAATATGATCATCTTGTGTTTACTTTTGTTGAAGACCCACCATTCCATTTACCATAGCAGCTGCAACATTTTCCATTCCCACCAGCAATACACAAGTGTTTCAATTTTTCCACATCCTCATCAACTCTTGCTATTTCTGGTTCATTGTTAATAGCCATCGTAATGGGTATGAATTTATATCTCAATGTAATAAAATATTTTAAAAATGAATGCAGGACCTGGCGCGGTGGCTAACGCCAGCAGTTTGGAAGGCCGAGGCGGGCGGATCACGAGATCAGGAGATCGAGATCATCCTGGCTAACACGGTGAAATCCCGTGTCTACTAAGAATACAAAAAATTAGCCGGGCGTGGTGGCAGGCGCCTGTAGTCCCAGCTTCTTACTCGGAAGGCTGAGGCAGGAGAATGGCGAGAACCCGGGAGAGGCAGAGCTTGCAGTGAGCAGAGATCGCGCCACTGCACTCCAGCCTGGGCTACAGAGCAAGACACAGTCTCAAAAAAAAAAAAAAAAAAAAAAAAAAAAAAAAAAAAAAAAAAATTCAGTGCAGTTCATGTGCCAGATTAAAAATTGATGGCATAACTTAATCACTATTTATAGAACCTTGGAAATTATATTAAAACATTATCACTACCACCACAATTTCATGTGGTGGGCAATGTTTTTCCTTACTTTATCCACGTTTAGTGTGTGTGTGTGTGTGTTTTCCCTCTACTAGGAATATTCTTTCCTTTCTCCTCTTCCTGGGAAATCCTAGTCATTATTTTAAAAACATGCAATAGGCTATCATTTGCTTATCCCAGGTTTAAGCTTAGTTTTCCTTTGTGGATCTCTACTCTATTGTTTAATAGTTTCTGACATGTAGATACACAGGCATTTTTGTTCAGTGTAAACTCTTATTTAAATATCATCATAAGGAGTTTTGACTATGTTCAGTGGAGGAAGGTAAATCTTTACATGATTTAAGAAAGAGGGTTATGATTTATCTTCTTTAAATATGGCACTTTTAAATATGAATTGCAAAGGGCATTGTCTGCAGACTAAAACCTGGGAGAACATTTAGGAGATTTAAATGTTAACTAGAGATAATAAAAGTCTGTTTGAACTATGACTGATTTTGTCAGAGATTGGAAAGCTTTTCTTTAAAACTATTTCCTATGCTTTCTAGGCAGGGAGTTTGAGTACATTTTTGTAGTTTCCCTTGTTGTTATAGAGTGCCTGCGTTAATGAGTTCAAGCCGGTGGAGTGTGAATAGAAATAATGCCCACCACTATATATAACCAACATCACTATATGGCTGTTCCAGCTTTATGAAAAGCAAGGCTCACACTGCCACATTCCACTTACTGCTGCCGCTTGGATTTATTTGAGTGAGAATAAATTTCTACTGTGTAAAGCAACACTATTTCAAAGTTAATCTGTCATGGCATCTAGCTGTATCTATCTTGCACATTGATTACATGTGGAAAAAAGCAAAAATAAATGCTGGTCTATGGTAGGACTGAGCAGGTGTATGGTAATTCCTTTTGAGATAGCATGTAAACAAAGAACATTAAGCAGATAAGTAGATATGGATGCCTAAACTAAGGATTAATAATATTCCTTATTTCACTATAACTCACAGATTTAATACAGAGTTTTTCTCTAAGCATATTGGAGGTTTTGTTGCAAGAAAACTAACATTTTAAAACCAAAATATTATGTATGCTTAAAATAATAAACTTCTCAAATGCATCATTTTAGATTCAAATGTTTTTATTTAATTCTTCCATAAACTGCTATTTGTCTTTTATAAAATATACATTATTAATTTCTCCTCATACTTATTTTTTTTTTCTTTGTTTGTTAGTTTTTCAAAGGGAGTTTTGCTTTGTCACCCAAACTGGAGTGCTGCAGTGGCAGGATCTTGGCTCACTGCAACCTCCACCTCCCAGGTTCAAGCGATTCTCCTGCCTCAGTCTCCCAAGTAGCTGGGATTACAGGCGCCCTCCACCACGCCAGGCTAACTTTCATATTTTTAATAGCGATGAGATTTCACCATATTAGCCAGTCTAGTCTCAAACTCCCAACCTCAGGTAATCCACCCGCCTTGGCCTCCTAAAGTGCTGGGATTACTTGTGTGAGTCACCGTGCCTGGCCTTCATACTTATTTTCTTAAGTGATTAGGTGATAATCTCACAAGTCAAGACATTAAGAATTAGTTAGTATAGTGAATAAAGTCTTTAAAAATTTTCGTAGAAGGTACATTTCTTTTGATAGCTTGTGTCCCAGGAAATGTTGTGAGTTTGAATGGACCTATGTCCATTAGCAGTACAGTGAGTTCATATTGGGCTTGTGAGGTATTATAAGGTGTCCTGCCTGTATTCAAATACAGTAAATGGGACTTGGAAAAGATGAATAAAGAAAACTATTTGTATTTGGCATCATTTGGAATTATAAGGTCAATGAGACCTTTACAAATTGAATATAAATTATACTGACATGGTATCTATACAATTTATCCAGACCTTAAGAAATGATTAACAACTACTTTTCTTCACCATTAGCAAGTGGATTTCCCCTCACAGAGAAATTTTATGTTACTTCAAAGAATAATGGCAACTGGCTGTATCAATGAGAATCCTAACAAAAAACAGATGGCACACTCCTATTGTATAATTTTAGGAATATCAATAAATGAAATTTAATAAAATATATAGTATTAGGAAGCCACATGAGATAACACAGTTATGGTAACTACCAGCAGAATGCAGTAACAATATCTGTGTCTGAAAAAGCAAGTAGAGAAAACAGTTATTTGAAACTAGGGAAGACAGAAATGTCAAAGGTCACCCTAGAAGAAATATGTCTAATTAAACACCGGTCTGAGCCTAATTAAGCACAATACTACAGTGGCTTTTCAGATGGAGACCTCAGAAATAAATATGTCAGTTTTATTTCTCTCTCTTCATTTAATTTTTAGGGCTGTCTATTGTCCAAATCCATCTGAAAGTTAGAAGGCCAGGCAACCTATATCTGAAAGATGGGGTAGTGAAATTGGACCAGAGGATGCAGTAGAGTGGGACGAAGAAGATGACCAACACACAGACTCATTGCCCAGAAAAGCAACAAAGTTTTCTAATGGTATTGAATTTGTATTTCTCATTCTACTGAATGTTAAGTATTGTTTTAACTATGGAAGCCAATGAAAATATAAGAATACAAATTAAAGGTCTGTCTCCAAAGAAGTTGCATTTTTTTCCTAGTATATATAGGTGTTTTTCCCCCATCATGAGGGAAAAGGAAAAAACAACCTGAACAGAATCTTTCTGTAGTCTCTATTACACATCAAAAATAAGTTTCACATAAATCTATTTGCACACGAAATTAATTTCTATGGATTTCAAAATGTAATCAGGCTGTAAAATCTTTAAATTGAATGCCAATTCATCTTTTCTAATCTACAGTTTTAAGTCAATCTGGAATAATTTAAAGCACTCTTATTGAGACTAGTGCCCTTCACTGGAAGATGTAAGCGTTCATTCAGATCAGCAGTGTTTTATTACCACATGTATCCAGATGAACTTGCATTATCTTCTATCTCTCCTAATTATAAATGGATCCATGCTTATTATTTTCTAAAGTTTATGCTTATATAATACCATCTTCAAACAAAGATGCAATTTATAAAAACATATTACATTAATTTTCATATAAAATTGGATATCATTATAATTATGATAAAATATATCATGTAAATAAATAATTCAAACTTTATTTAAGTTTGAGCCTAAATAGTATTCGTATAGAGAAGAATCTTCAACAGTGTGAAATAAAAATCTTTATTGAGTAGGAATTTAAGATGAGGACAACTGCTTAGCATTAGGAGAACTACTCAATATCTACTAGAAGTTCATTAATTTCATTTTCAGCACTTTCAGCACTTGGCTAGCTCAGCACATGCCCACTGCCAACTACCTACTTCCCTTGCTCTGACACGTCATTCCTGATCAGCTCACTCTCGCAGATTCAGAGACAATAGAACTTAATTTCGTCCCTAACAATTATTTTATTTGCATAAAATTCCTCATTTTTAAAATTTATACTTTGTCTTCGGCTTCCAAACAATACTATGAGGATTTATTTTTACAATGGTTTTAAACTAAATAGCATCTTATTTAAATCAATATTTTTGAATTTTTGTATATCTTTTTTTTAAAAAAGATATTTAAAATTAAGTGTTTTCCTTTGTGAGTCAAAACTTAATAGGAAAAATGTAAGTTTTCCATGGTACATCTTTTCTATGTCACTTATATCTGAAAATAGCATTTCTTAACATGTGCTAGGAAATAACCTGTAGTCATTGTCAAACTGCTTCCTTTTGGCATTGTTTAAATAGACACTAATTGGAACTCTTGTCATATATAACCTTGGCTCTATTCAACCCCGATTACATAATGCCTTCGTTTTTCCTAAGCTTCTCATTTGCAGCAATTTAATCTGAGATTGGAAGTGACATTTAATGGTATCCTTATTTTTCTGTTAAAATTTATTCTAGTTTTAACACTTAGCCCCTTACAAAGCATCAGTGAGGAAAGTTAAAATAATGAACAATGAGATTCTTGAACATGTTGCTCTTGGGTTAACTAAAGCATATTTTATATAAAAAAGAAACCAAGAATACCTAAAATTGTATTCCCTTGCCTCCCCTTCTGATATTTCCACCCCTGTAATGTTGCAACCTTTTTTAACACAATCATTTGGAAAAATTTGAAAACAATACTTTATAATATACCATTATATTAAGTTATTGAATATTACCTGTATTTTAAAATAAATGTGCAGAAAATATTTTTAAAATATAGACTTCTTACATATTAAATATATCTGATGTTAAAAGGCTTTAAGACTTTCTATAAAAGGCTTTTTAACCAGTGATTGCAAAGTTTACTGTATTTGCTTAGATATTATAAATATCAATACAAATTTTTGTATTCGTTATATTCCCAAGTATTTCAAAAACCATAAACAAAAAATACTAATGTCATATAAAAAAAGAAATATTAAAAATGAATTACTATATAAATCAATCCTTAAACATCTATACCATAGATTTAGTATCTCATTTTATCTATATTTTTCTAACATATTCCTTGTATAATAATAATACTTATTTTAACAAATTACTCAGGGTAATAGTTATGTTACTAGATACAAAAGAAAAATAATACCATTTAGTGGTAACTGAGGAAACATAATCCAGGTACCAAAAATTTGAATTTTTTAAAGATATACTTTTAAAATTCCATAATCACCCTTTGAAATATCACTGCCTTTAAGATGAATCATTGCAATACTTCTATTTTTTAACTGTTATATTGAAATACGACACACACTTTTCATATGTATTTCATATACAAAGCATGAAATAATAGCTCAATACATTTCCACAGTATTTATATGAGAATACCAATGTAACCCTTTACCCAAATTAAAAAAAAAATCAACCAACTAACCCACAAAAAACCAGAACACACCCTTACCCCAGAAGTGCTCCCTAGTTCTCATCTGAGTTACTGTACTTCTTTCAGCCCCAAGTAATCACTGTCTTAATATCCCACACCAAATATTTTTTAATTTTTAAAAAGTAAAGTTACAGGTCTGGAGCAGTGGCTGGTAATTCCAACACTTTGGGAGGCCAAGGCGGGCACATAAGATGAGGTTAGGAGTTCAAAACCCCAGCATAGCCAACATGGTGAAACCCCGTCTCTACTAAAAATACAAAATTAACCAGGAGTGGTTGTGGGTGCCTGTAATCCCAGGAACTCTGGAGGCTTAGGCAGGAAAATCGCTTGAGCCCAGGAGGTGGAGGTTGCGGTGAGCAGAGATCACGCCATTGCACACCAACATCTTTGCAACATTTTTTATAACCACTTTTGCCTAAGTGATGTTAATGGGATTCTTTCATGTTGCATTGTAGTAATGGTATATGTTTTTTCATTGTGTACAATACTCAACTGTACGAATATAATACAATTAATGCATTCATTGTATGATTGATGGACATTTGTGTTGATTCCAGTTTAGTATTTTTAAAATGTCGCTGTTCATATTCTTGTGTATTGACTCATATATACACATTTCTGTTAAATATATATGTAGGGAATAAAATTGCTCTGTTATAGGCTAAACTTATGTTTACCTTCAGTGGATCATATCAAATAGTGTTTCCAAGTGATTGCAACAGTTTACATTCCTCCTGATACTGTATAAGAGCTGTTAATAATTCCAGATTCTTCCCAACACTTGGTACAGTCTGTCCTTCTAATTTAAACTGTCCTTATTGGTAAATAGTCCTATCTCATAATAATTTCAGTTGTCATTTACTTGATATATTAGAATACATATAGACCTAGATATATAGATATGTAAACAATACAAATTTATATCATAAAGGCCTGTTTATATCAAAAAAGTTATACATTTATATAACAATTCTCATTATGTATTATGTTATAGTCATGCTATTTTTTGAGCCAATGTACTTTGTTTACCACGTAACATAATATTATAGATACACGATTTTTGTAATTGACATTGATCCAACTAAATACAATCATTATTCCATTAATAATTTTCAAATTGTCACTTTTTACCAAAATATTCCTTAAAAGTTTTCTCGATTGTCTTCTTAGTCTTACTCCTGACCTTTGAAATTATCATTATTCTTTGGGAGCAGGAGAGTTTTTATAATTCATATATAATTTTTTTCTTGCTTCAATATGAAATTATCTATTGTCAAAAATCTCTGGTATTAATTTAAAAAGTATTACATAGAAAAATATAAGTTCTAATATTCATGTCAGCTTGTTCTATGTGTGAAAGAATATTGACTAGAATGATCACACATCTGAGAAACTCAGGGGTCACAAATTTAAGTTATATCTACTTTTAAGGTCATTAGTATATGTCGACTTTTGATTTTGCTTAAACTTCACTAGATTCTTTTTTGGAAGATCTTGTTTGTGTATGTATCTCTTTAGTGTAGTAGCAATATGTTAAGTCAACTTTTAAATTTTATAACCTCTCAGTCATACTTAAAGGGCAATCATTCTCTATTATGATAATTCCTTGTCTTATTTTGTAGTCACTCTACAATAATTAACAACATTAGAAATTATTTCCAAATCAAATTTTTTTAAACTATGGGATTTTGCTTAATAGGTTTTACTGATACAGTATGCATGTGTATATGGATGTAAACTATTCCCTCCCTTATATATTGGTGTTTTAAGAAATGTGACAATGTGGGAAAATGTTACTGTACTTTTAAGTTTTGATGACCATAGTTTTATTAAAGAATATATATGTGAAGCTAATAATGTACTGACTTCTCAATATTTAAAAGTGGTAAGAAAGACTTTCACTTTTTCCAATTTGTGTAAAATAACTCATAGAGAATATTGGTAAAACTGTTTATTGTAGAAATAACATTTATAGCAGGAAGTTAACCAAAAGCTGGACATAAATTCGTATGTTGTCACCATTACAAGCAACACTGGTTAAATTCTAACTAATTTAAATTAACATTTAATCATGTACACAAAAATTTTCAGTTGATTTGTTATTTCATGAGAACTTAAATCTGAAACAATCTAAAGATATTTAGTAAAAATTGCCTACAATCTTAGGCATTAAATTCTGTCTCAGGGAGGTTAAGTTGGGCAAATAATTTGGATGATTACAGTGGTAGAGAGTAGACTTAAAAATTTAGTTTTTAAATCCCATGTCACAAGTCCTTCCCAAATACCATGAAGACTTTGTTACATGATGGTTGTAGTAGTTGTTGTTGTTTCTGTATTTCTCTTCAACTAAACTGGAAAACTTAGATATAGAAACAGAGTTCACGTGACTCAATTATGCTAGTTAAGAACATGCTGTTAATATGGTAATAAATTAAGAACTAGACAATCACCACAACAGCATTACATCATCTTTCAAATATGCTGAAATAATAAAATTAATATTCATACAGTGTTATGATCAGAACCTAAGATAGTATTTTGTGACTATTAGATCTAGCTTAAACATAAATTTATCAATATTAGACCATAAAAATAACTTTTTTTTTTTTCTTTTGAGATGGAGTTTCACTCTTCTTGCCTAGGCTGGAGTGCAACGGTAGTAACTCGGCTCACTGCAACCTCCGCCTCCCATGTTCAAGCAATTCTCCTGCCTTGGCCTCTCAATAGCTCGGATTACATGCATGTGTCACCACACCCAGCTAATTTTGTATTTTTAATAGAGACGGGGTTTCACCATGTTGGTCAGTCTGGTTTCAAACTCCTGACCTCAGGTGATTCACCTGCCTCAGCCTCCCAAAGTGCTGGGATTACAAGCATGAGCCACCATGCCTGCTCAAGAACGTTTTAAATAGAGCTTTAATATGGAGGTAGTCTGTAAATATCTTCATCTTTAACTCCTACAGTCTGGATATTTACAGAAAATATGTTCAATATCACAGGATGAGTGAACAGCCCTCTGGCTCCATGTGTGAATATAAGTCAATACCGTTACTTACAATATGTTACCATACAATACTCCAAACATTTTGGCACAAAGATTTTTATATAGGCAACTATGCCAGTAGTCTTAGTTGAAGAGTTACTTCAAATTGAAAAAAAAAAGAAATGAATTCAGGTAACTCACAACGAGCCCTTGTTGTTAATTTATCTTTATTTCATTTGGAATCATTTAATGTTGATACCTTTCTTTTTGTGACATTCTTGTTAGTGATATTCTTCAAAATCATAGACATAAACTACATTAGAATGAGGTTTTTATGCATCTCTTCATTTGTAGTTACACTATAAAATATAAAATATGTTGTATGTAATATTTATAAAATAATATTGTATTTTGTTCTTGTGTGATTATTACTTAAGAGCAAAGGAATGAATTACATGACCTCACTTCAGCTCTTCAAGGTCTAGAATTCTATTATTTCATTGGGCTTAGTAAGATGTTCATTCTCAATATTTCCTAATTATGGCTGCAGCATTTTAAACTGAAAAAATCTTACAGCTTACTAGCAGAACACCCTTGAATTATATGAAGCTAAATTACACAGGGACTTGGATGGTGTGGTTATATATTAAATGTTGAGATCCTTTTCATTATATAAATCCAGAATTGATTGTTAAAGCCTGACAAGGATAATAAACACCCCTAATTACCAAGAAGCACTGTCTCCACAAGCTACTACTCTTTTCTTAAAGGCATTTATGTGCTTTTCCAGGCAGATAGATTTGCTCTGCCTCTTAGCCTGACATAAATTATTTTTATATCAATCTTTCAGAAAAGAGGTTGTCTACTGAGTGATAGCTGTGAGGAATATAGGACCTCTGGGAACAGAAAATTAATTTGTCTCATTATTTTCTATATCTCACTATTCCCCAAGCTGCAATATAGCACTGAAACTTACAGTAGAAGTCTAAGCCCTAACAGTTAAGTTTCATGAACAGATATCATTAAAGAGCAAAACTCCTTAAAATAAGGTTAGCTATTGGGAATTGAAAGCAAAGAAAAAGAATAAAAGAATCCAACTAGGAGATATATTTAATCCAGCTTCATTATTTTTACTATGACACAATTATATCACCTTGTTATTTGGCTCGAAATTGTAAAATATTAGACACTCATTAGGAATATAGGATGTACTATCCCCTCTTGGGCAGGAGGGGGTAATTCTTTTACTAGAGAAGATAAAGAATATCTACAAATAACATTAATACATAAACAAATTACTCACTTTAAATTGGCTTACATGTTCTGCTTAACTCATGCATGTATTTTTATTATGTTAGATTTTGGATGGAATGGTTTAACACAACAAAATGAATGTCTCTAAAAAGTAAGCTGAATAAAAAGAGAAATAAATAAAATTTATAAGAAAATTCAAATGTGGAAAAATAATATTTCTACTTATTAACATTAAATGACAACCTTTACAACTTTTAGGGATGTCAAAATATTTTAATCAAATAAGAAAATAATTATTTTAATATTTAAATAAAATTATATTTGATACGAGTTCTAATTAATTAATTTAGAATATATTTGAATGAGTTTCTAAGATACCATATGATGTGCTAAGGTATAACTATTTAAAAAATACAACAAGTTTCTCATAAAGCTTATAAGAAACAGCAGAAAAGTAGTTCATTAGTTTTTATAAAATCATTTTCATAATAGAGAAATATATAAAATTTTGAAAACCACAGTGGAAAATAATAGTCTGCTATATGGTTAGTGAAAAAGATGCAAAACTGAAGCTTCTTTTGATTTAATATTAGAGAAATGAGTGAGCATTTTTCAGGTAGATATTATGAGGGAAAACACTTTATGAAGGGAAAACAAATTATGAAGGCCTTCACTAGTATGACATTGTCAAAGAAGTATGAAAAGTTTAATAATATTAGAAAGGATGAGTGAGCAGAGTGGTTAAGAAGATATTGCTAAGAACATTAACTGTTTTTTATAAAAAATTCAGGAGATTAAAATCTATCAAAAAATATTAAAGATTTGATCCAATGATCAAATCTTCTTGTTTCCCTTGACACTCTCAAAACTTAAGTAAAATGAACGGTGACGGGGATCTGTGACTATACTCACAGAGGCCAATTCATGCCTCCTCATTCTTCTACCCAGTGAACATATGCTCTTCCTGGGCATCTAATGAGCTGTGATTGCCTTTTCATGCTCTTTAAGCATCAGAGTATATATCCCAGGCCCTTCATAGCATTATTATAGTTAGCAAGTAAATATTTTGTAATTATATGTTTAAATTATAATTCCTTCTTATGCCATATGTATATACTTATTCCAGTCCCAAAATCTTTGTTCAATGCCTATAGCATTATAGGAGCACAATAAATATAAATTGACTGACAGGATGAATGAATGACAGTTGGGAACTGATGCTTTCAAATAAATATTTACAAGTTAGTTAAAACAGTATGTTTCCGAATAATTCTTACAGGTTAAATGGTGAGATGCATATATGAATTTTCTCAAGTTTCCTTTTTAGGCAAATGGTAGGCACCATTTGCCTAAAAAATCACTGACAGTGATGTGAGAAGTAATGAGGCTTCTGTGAGATCACTAGCGAAAGTTAACATTAAAACTGTTTCTGACGATTAACGGATAGAGAATAAGAAAAAAAGAGTGTTTTGATTAAATAAAGAAAAAGTTATTGAATAATGTTATAGGTATTTCAAAAGTCAAACGTTTTAAATTAGATACAGACTGGATAGGGATCAATTGGATTTGGCAGTCAGATAATTTTTGGGAAAGTTCTTCCAAGTGGAGAAAATGGTTACTGAAGAACAATGGGAAAAGGAAGAAAAGGAGATGAGAGATGTAATAAGTGCATATCACTCTTTCTAGAAACTAGGTTACGAACTGGAGGAAAATATCAATTAGCCCTTCTATTTTTGTAAATATTAAAGAACATGAAACTTGGGAAGTCTTAATGTTCCAAGATATCCGATAGGAACAATGTTTACATTTACAGAGAAGAATAGAGAAGACGCTGAGGGATGGAATTATGACAATGTTTTGTCTGAAACTTAGCTGTGTTTCTGACTCTGAATGCCCTTCTCTGGAATTGTTTACCCCTCATTTGGATATATATATATTTCTAAGAATGTTATTTTGTTTATTTGTTTTGTCTGAGTGATTTCTCTATTTTACTCTGTCACTTAAAAGGACTCTGACTAATAAACTTAGAAAGCACTTGGAGTATTATTAACTTCAATTTCCAAATATCTTCTATAACATTCCTGAAAATTGACCAAATAGCCTCTGTTCAAAAATATCCAGTGTAGGGAAGCTCAGATATTTTCCGAGGCATTTTATGAGAATAATGAACAACTTGACTGCTAAGAAAATAGAAACAACCAGTTTGTCAAATTTAGTAAAAATCTAACTGATTACCTTTTTACACTTCAGTTCAAGGATCTCATAGTGATAGCGAACTTATCTAGATCATTTATTAAGTGTCACGCACAGTTCTAAGTTAAGTACATTGTAATCATTATTACATTTAAACTTTACAGCAATCTTTAATATATATAATTATAATTTCCATTTACAAATATAGTGTTGAGTCACAGAGAGGTTACATAATTGCCTCAAGTTATCCCCAGTGATCACTTCTGGAATGAGTATCTGAGTACATAGAAATGGATCCAGAGCTCACTGGCTCACCGTCTGCCACAATATTTTATGTGGTAGCTAGGCAAATGCATCATCCTTTAAAATATTTCAGGAGAGTCAAACTCCTGAAGACATGCAGTATTCTTAAAGCATAAAATGCAGAAATAGACTCTATATAAAAATGGTAGAATGCCCCAAAAAAGAGAACAGTGTAAATAATTTTTCAGTTGTTTTTGCTTGAAATTGAAGTCTATGCAATTAGCACAATCTCCAAACAAACTTAGTCAAGTAAAATTGTTCAGCAAACTTGTTAAATTGATAGTGATTTTCCTTAGTACAGTCATTTTCCTTAGTTACCAGCTGTCTCTATATTTCTTACCAACCTTACTAAAATACTTACCCTAATCACTGTCTAATAACCCACTTCCTGAAAGACTTCCTCAGAAAGCACACTTCCAATTCCATAGTATCCATAATCATATATATCACACACTATCCTGTTTTTTTGTGGACATTCTGATACTATTTTCCAACTGTGAGAAGTCTACTAGACAATATAGAACATATGAGAAAACATTAGAACGATCAGCTACATATTATTATATTTAGTCAAGACTGAATCGACTGAAGGGACTCAAAGAAGCTAAGAAAATGACTTAAATGAGAAAAATCAATATGTCAAATGTTCTTGCTCCATCAAGAATCAACAGATTGATCTAGAGCTTGAAGTAATTATGATGCCATTTCTTATCAATTGGAATGTGAGTTCAATACTGAAAAGACTCTTAGAGTCCTGTCTTTGAAGTTAGGAAATAATGACTAGAATACAATAGTGCGCAATTAGCAGCCTACTTCCTATATTTTTTTCTTCTTAGTGGAAGAGAAGCCATGATCAATTTAGTATCTTATCCTAGATCAGAGGTAAATTTATTCTCTAAAATTACTAAACTTGGTAACATTTCAGAGAAACATAAGCACAGCATTAAGATTCTATGAATGCCACTATGCATTTAAATTGTTTCTTCAGATTAAATTTACAAGTAACTTAGAACTTACATTATCTAAATTGAATTAAGATATTGAAGGTGTTTTTAGTCTTTTCTTTTTCATAATAGAAAGTGAGTTATTATTCTTAATGAGTAATTTGGATGATTACTTTCATTCAATTTTGAGTGTCACAATGAAAATTTCTGCATTTTAAAAAATGTGTGCATTCAGTAAATTTTCATTGCGTTTGTAGACTGAAAAAGGCTGCTAACTCTTTTCCACAAATATTGTTTTACCCTATCTTTTTTCCTTCATTCACGCAGTAAAACTATTATGACACTCAAGAATGGTAGAGTTGCAGCTGAAATTCACTGAGGAGTCTGGAACTAGGCATAGCTATGGTTTACATTCAAAAATACTACAAAAGCTTTATGTGGACTTGGTAATTTTGAGTCTTTCCAATTAAATAACACATTCTTACTATTCATCACTAGACATCAGACACACAGAAAAGTTTATTTTCCAAAGGAAATAGTTCACTGAGTTGATATAAATGATTCCATTTGCTAAGAGATACTCATATAGTTTGGTGGACAATTGTCACACAATTACATTTAGGAAAATATGATGAAGAATATTCATAAGAGACCTTTCTGAGAGTTATAAAATAAAAAGAGAAATCTGAGTGGATAATTCCTCAAATATATTAGCCAATGTGCTACCATTATCAACTCATCACAAGGAAGACTGGTAGAAATGTGCCACATACAGACATTTTAATCAATGACAAATCACAGACACAATAATGGTACTGTAAGATTATAATGCTGTATTTCTGCTATGGCTTTTCTACGTTTAGATACACATATACTTACCATTGTGTTACAATTGCCTACAGTATCTAGTACAGTAACATGCTGTACAAGTTTGTAGCCTACAAGCAACAGGCTATACTATATAGCATAGCTGCCTAGTAAGCTATGCCATTTAGGTAGTGTAAGTATACTCCATTAAGTTTTCACAATTATGAAATTGCCTTTGATGCATTTCTCAGAACATATTCTCATTGTTAAGTGTTGCGTGACTGTAGTAATTACCACACAAAGTTTTTGTTTGTTTGTTTGTTTTGTTGTTATTTATTTATGTATTTATTTATTTATTTTGAGATGGAGTCTCACTCTGTCACCCAGGTTGGAGTCAGTGGCACGATCTCCCCCCACTGCAAGCTCTGCCTCCCGGGTTCAAGTGATTCTTCTGCCTCACCCTCCTGAGTAGCTGGGACTAGAGACACGCACCACCATGCCCAGCTAATTTTTGTATTTTTAGTAGAGACGTGGTTTCACCATATTGGCCAGGCTGATCTTGAACTCCTGACCTCATAACCCTCCCTCCCAGGCCTCCCAAAGTGCTGGGATTACAGGCGTGAGCCACCATGCCCGGCGCCACAAACTTTTAAAACTTAATGAATTAATACCTGTGAAGTACTTTCAATAGTGCCTGACCTAGAGTAAGTGTTCAATCAATGACTCTATTTTAACTCCTTTATTTACAGCTAATGGAGTTAATGTATAAAATACATATTAAAATATAAAACATTATACAAAATTTTAATATAGTATTAATAAGAGACAAATAATACGAAATATATATTTAACAAATTACACACATTGAAAAATAATTGAATTGTGATATAACAACGACAAAAAATGAGAAGCAACAACTCAATAAAATCTTGTTGGCAATAGAACAATGGAGAATCACATTACACAATGGTTACCCTGGAGAAAAATGTATAACCCATCAAATGAACCATTTTAAACTACACTGTACGAATCACTGGAGAGTATATTTTAAGGAGCAACCCTATAGTGGCAAGGTGGTGAGCAGTGACTTACAACATCATATAGCTTTTTAAAATCCTTTTATTAATCTCAGGAAAAAAATTGTTACTGTAGAATTTTAAACTTAATAACCATTACAATACAAAATTTGAATTAAACTGCATTCAAAATTGCAACATCAAAATGCAATACATTTTTTTCAAACATTTATGCATACAAAAATAATGCTTTTTTTCACGGAAATACTGGAATGCTGCTATGAAAGATTTCTTTGGAAATTATTATAGAAAAAATACAGATGGAAAATTAGGACTTTTTTTAAAAAATTATATTTGTTGTTCATATCCCTAAATCCTCATCTGGTTCTTGTGCTTTATTTATGACATTGATCATGATAATATTACAGTTTTTAATTATATCTATTTTCTAATTGTATCTAAATAGAAATCTATTTCAACTATTTTTCAGGCCCTGGCCATGAAACGATTACTTCATGTTGAACACACACACAAGCTCTGAGACTTTACTACTAAAATGAATTTTTACATATTAACAAAATTCACTTGTTTTTAAACACTTTAGTAAAGATAGTAAAACTTGTACTCATTTTTTCCTCTATAATTATTTTTTAAAAGACCTAAGTCAAAGTTACTATCTCTGAGCTTAACTAAAACAAATTATTTTTCTTCATTGTGTAAATTTTCTCTGAGAAATTCCTGCATACACAGCTTTTACAAGGCTAGAAAGAAGTTATATTAAAGTATTCTATATGTAGCAATCAATACATCAATTCATTTATTTTACACATAAAATACACTGTTAGAGACTGTAAGGAATAGAAAACCATCATTTGCTCTCTATGAATATACAGTATTTTGGAGAAAGAAAGTGTGAATACAAGTATGATACAGTGAAATATAAGTACTACAAAGGAAGTATTTATGATATTCATGAGATTAAAAATACACTTCCAGGTGACAGATCATGTTAAGATTTAAGCAGATTACAGTTGTAGGGATAACCATTAAAGAATAAATAAGACCTAAAGGAAACTTAGAGAGGTCAGAGCATTTCCTATTGTGGTAAGGGCTTAAGAAAAATAGAAGAGACAGGAAAAGTGCACATTATGTGGGCAATAAAAGGTACAGCAGGTTAACTGAAGCAGAGAATATGGGATGAAATCAGAAAGAAAAGTCAACAAAATCAAGATGAAATTAAAATTTTTGCTTCCTGATTTACCAATAAGACATTCCTTTAGTTGTTCAGAGGGAAGCTTGAAAATGTGACAGACAGTAAAACCATATCAAGAGCTAAGTCAAAATGATGTAGTTTGAATTTTATGGGAAAATAAGTAGTAGAATCCTACAATTTTTCTGGTAAAAATTAGGAGTGTGAGATTTGGGGGAAAAGGTTAATTTTAATTGATGTACTAAGCAAAAACGTTTATTTGGGTAACAGTAGGACATTACTAGTGCTGAGTATTGTGCTTCTTGGAGTGGTTATTCCAGATATTACTCACTCTTTTCAAATGATACCTTGCACGCCACACTAATAAGAAAACTAGAATCCCTGAAGACTTCTTAAGTTATTAGAAAAAAGTATTTGGTACTTGACTTGTTACTTGTGATGGTTAATTTTATGTGTCAACTTGACTGACCCATATATTTGATTAACGTTATTCTGCATTTGTCTGTGAAGGTGTTTTCTGATGAGATTAACCTTTAAATTGGTAGACCCAGTAAAGTAGATTGCTTTTTCAGATTGTGGGGAGCCGTCTTCCAATCGGTTTAAAGCTTGAGTTAAAAAAAAAAAAAAATTGACCCTCCCTCTAGTAAGAGGAAACTCTTCCTGCCTGACTGCTTCGAAGTGGAACATTTCTCTTTTCTTGGCTTTGGACTCAAGTAGAAGCATAAGCTCTTCTTGGGTCTGGAACTTGCTGGCTTTCAGACTGGAACTTACACCCTTGGTTAAACAGACTTTTTCTGGAACTAAAGCCACAGTATGTTCCTGGTTCCAAGGCTTTCAGAGTAAGTTGAAGACACCATCAGCTCCTCTGGATATTTTTGAACACAGATCTGGTGATGATTTTCAGCCTACATCATTGTGTGAGCCAATTCCTTATTACATATATATATACACTACATATACACACACTGCATATATAAGGGTTATGATTTGGGGGAAAAAAAAGAAGCAGAACCTAATGAATGGTTTTGTTATACTGGAGAACTTTAACATGGTAAAAGACAAGTAAATATAAAAATAAGAGGTTGGATTACTCCTACTGAAAATAATTGAAAAGACTTCTCCCTTCCTTTTCTTAGAGCATTTGCCTTAGAAAACTTATCATTGGAAGATGTGTCTCTGTCTTCTTGAAAAATGTGTGAATTTTTTAAAAGGCCATTATGCCTCTTGCCAGAATTAAGCCTCTAAAATATCTTCCTCAAGGACATTGAAACTGTCTCTTTGAAATTAATCATCAAGACAGACAGTTCCCCTGTCTCTCACTTTCCATCAAAAGGCAGGAGCTTAGCCTCAGTGGGTGCATCTCTCTGAGTTGCAAAGCCACCTCATAAATATAAAAAATAAAAAGTTTATTTTTCTTCAGATAAAGTTGATTAACACAGATGGCCACCCAAAATACCATGTGAATCTATCATGAGCTGTATGTGGCAGATGGCACCATCATCCTCTTACTTGAGAACTAGTTTTTGTTTATCTTCAGAATGTGCATATAATAGGTTGTATCTACTTGTCTGTATAAAAATATGATTTTTTTATTTTGAAATCTCGTACTAGATTGTTATCACATTCTAATTTAATGTTTACTCAACATAACACTATTTTCTTTCTATTCAACCTTTGTGTAGGATTTTCTCTGTTGGCATGAGATTTTGTTTTTTAGTTTTATTTCTCTATAAGTTAAATGGTGGTAGTGATAGTAGAAGGATACATCCAGATGTAGCAAGATGTATTTTGATCTAGATAAATTTAATTATATTGCAGGTGACAGAAATGAAATAAATCCAAAAATATTGAGAGAGTGAGAATGTGAGGCATAAAAAAGCAAGGCACTAGGATATTATTTGGAATGATTATTAATCAGCAAAGAAGGATGATAAATGTTCTCATGGAAATATTGCTTTAATGATAATGTTTTCTGAATCTTGTTTCTCCTGATGTGGGACACAGATTTGAAGATATTGTGTCATTTAAAGATTGCCTTGTTTTGGATAACAACGTTTCAAACAACAAAAGCTTATTCAAGAGCATGTATTAAGAAAATATCTTAAGAAAAAATTGAAAACTTAGATTAGGTAAGGCTTTAATGATAGTTTAATTCAACAGCATAACTTTACTAGTGTAGGAATTTGGTATCTAACACAGAGCTGGGAACACAGTTTTTGCTAAAATCTTTCTCATGTAATGGAAATATGCCATGGCACCTTCACTCTAATATACAAAGTAAAATGCAAGAGGGAGAATGCAAGTTGGAATAATTTACACATAGTATCATAACGCTAAAGCAATACATTGTTTTCCTACTTAAAGTAATGAAGGCCTTTAGTGGGAGTGAGGGTATAAGAAAGAAGTAAATGAAGGCTATAAATGTCTTAAATTTCCGCAAAGTAACAATATGTGTAATTAAACTTTAGATGAGAAAAATACTGGTTGATCTTATCAATGCCATTAAACAACTCAACACATAGTGAATCAATAGTGTACATAGTCAATCAGTACATAGTGAATCAATACATTTTTCATAGGTAAACTTGATTAAGACATTATATCTTATTTGTGAAATAAGATAGAATTGTGAAAATATTTAAGGGTTCAAGTTATTAATATCCAACTATGTAACTATGCATATGTTCTAAATAATGTATACAAAGAATACGTAGTTCTCAGTTTAAAAAAGGATAGAAAAACTTACATTACAATGTAGTTCCCAGCAATGACCTCAATAATTATTAAGGATTCAACAGTATGTGCTTCAAAGATTCACACTAGTTGGAGGGTGGACATTTACATAGTTTGAACAAGTAGGGAAAATATTAGACAGTCTGTAATTAACTGTGAGAATATAAGCTAGGAGTAATATGAAAATATAGGGGAAAATGAGGATATTGGATTAGTCTTTGAAACAAAAAAGACATGTTTGATATCTTTAGTTTTGGAACTATATATAAATTACCAGGAGAACCTGGCTCATTTTGCACTGTGAAATATACTACCCTTTTTCCAAGATATTTCCAACAAAATGAAATTGAATTTGCAAAAATATCACATCATCACACTAGCCTTGGCTGTAAGCTTGCTTAGAGAGAGAGGATAATGGGGATTAACTGGAAATTTTAATTTAGAACATGAAACATGACAAGAAATTGGTGGTGATCTGAGTAGAAAAGAAGAAGTTTTAGAGACTATAAAAATGTTCAGATGAATAAAAAATAATAAAATACTTTCTGCATCATAATGTTTAGATTAGCAGACCCAAATAATTACATATTTTACATACATATTTTTATCTGGCATTTCCATAAATAAAATGGGAAAGCGTTTGTTTGCTTTACTTTGAGTCATTCAGATATGTTATTTTGTTTCCTGTTTATTACATAACCTGTTGATTTATAATTTTCCCATAGCTCAATCCAGAGTTTCTAAATGGTGATGTATATATTGTTGGTGGTAGTATTTGTACTGCTCTGTGGTAGTGCTTGTTTATTTACTTTTTGTCCTGTGAGCCAGGATCCCTATATTATATTCTTCTGAGTTAAACCCAAATTATTTCTTTGATTCTAGAAAGATGTTTATTCCCTCCGAGTACTCTTCTCCAAGTCACCTATTTTAAAAGGAAATGTTATAATAAGATATAATGTCCATGGATTTTTATTATTTAAAATTCGTGCTCACTTTATAATTCAGATTGCAGTCTTCTGACTGTTAGCAAACACCTAAAATGTTATTTTCTTAGTTACTTTTTTCTAATGGGTTTCAATATTCTTTAAGCCAAACTTAACATTATTTTTTCAAAAAAGGAAAACTTCAGGAAACAATGGAATACTATTTTATTTTCATTTTTGGTTAACAATAAACAGCATAACTTTTCCTTTTCATTTTTGAATTAGAAAGTACTACACCATAACTTAAAGAATACTCTGGGCTGGGAGCAGTGTCTCACTCCTGTAATCCCAGCATTTTGGAAGGCCGAAGAGAGTGGATACTTGAGGTCAGGAGTTTGAGACCAGCCTGGCCAACATGGTGAAACCCCATCTCTACTAAAAAATATAGAAAATTAGCTGAGCATGGCAGTAGGCACCTGTAATCCCAGCTACCCGGGAGGCTGAGGCAGGAGAATTTCTTGAGCCCTGGAGACAGAGGTTGCAGTGAGCTGAGATCGCACCATTGCACTCTAGCCTGGGCAACAGAGCGAGACCCTGTCTCAGGTTAAAAAAAAATAATAATGAAAGAAAAAAAAAAAGGAATACTCTGGTGACACTGAAAGCATTAATAATGTACTATCAAACTCTTGCCATTTTTTTCTGCAATTTCTACTAAAGAGAATCTTACCCACATAACCCACTCTGTTTGTGAATGCTAGTTTTCTAATTGAACATCAGTAAAATATGGTAAAGAAAAAACTTTGTGTTAGCCTCTTGTTTTGTGTTTTTCCATTTGCTACCCAAACTCCTACCCCACATATTTTTACCCATTTTTCTCTGCTAAGGAAGTTAGTTAGGTGCCAGAATAAAGGATTTGGGAATTGGGGAAAGGTAGAGATCTAAAAAACCTACATTCATTGATAAATACATACATAGATTTATATGCAAACAAATATTTTACCTTTTGTTTTGGTTCTAAAAGATTAATTTTCCCTTCTACCTTAAAAAAAGCATATACCAGTTCTATTTTAAATTTGGCTTAAAAAACTTAAAGCACAAAGTGTAAATACATTGGTCAAATTATAATAAAAATAATGTTTTCAAGCATTATTTTGGTGTTTACACCAAGGTTTTCAAAATATTTTTATTGTTAAATATTTCTTTTAGGTGAGAATACAAAATATCTTCTACATGTCAAAGATACAATCAGTAAACAAAAATCATATTTGTATTACTTCATAATCCTATCTCAAATTTTTCACTAAAAACTTTTCAATATATTGTCAAATATTCAATTCTGAAGAGAGAAACAAACATGCTTTCCTGTTTCTGAGCTAATCAATATCAAAACAGTGTAAAAATCACTTAGCAACTTGTTTCAGGAAATATTTGTTCCTGGAAGAAAAGCCTATAAAAAAAATAAAAATAGAAACTTACAAAAACTAACACCTTGAATGGGCACGGTGGCTCACTCCCGATATCCCAGCGTTTTGGGAAGTCAAGGCAGGCAGATCAGGTGAGGTTAGGAGTTGGAGACCAGCCTGACCAATGTGGTGAAACCCTGTCTCTACTAAAAATAAATTTAAAAAATTAGCTGGGCGTAGTGGTACGTGCCTGTAATCCCAGCTACTGGGGGACTGAGGCAGGAGAATCCCTTGAACCTAGGAGGTGGAGTTTGCAGTGAGCCAAGATCATGCCACTGCATTCTAGTCTGAGTTACAGAGGGAAACTCTGTCTCAAAACAAAAATGAAAATAAAAACTAACACCTTAAACACTCATTTTAAAATTTTTGCCCCACTCTGACCACCAAGACAAAACCTAATCTATAAACTCTTCATATACCTAACCAGTTTTCCACTTTGCAAGATCCTTTTAAAGTCATCCTGCTTAGGTCTTAAGATTGTAGAAATATTCTCTCCTGATTTCTACCTTTCATGTCAATATTAAAATTCCATTAATGTGGCATTCTTCCTTACTACAGTAAGTCTAATTAACTTAAATTTGCTTAATCAATAGGCATTTTGTGGGGACTTCTGTGGGGATGTGATAAGATCATTTTAAAAGTAAATTAAATAGTTGTATTTAAATTAACTCTCATATAAATAAAAACTACAAAATTTAGACAAAATACAAAAAAAAATTTTAAAAATGTGAAGCCTCCAGAAAATGACCAAAACACCCGGATTCTGGAAGGTTCAACATTTGGAAGAAGAGAATGGCAGTGAGTCAGGTTCCCATTTTCATGAATTTTAGAATGAGGGCAGGCCCCAGTCTACACCATACCAGGTTGGTAAGACTGAAATAGACACTCTCATTTTACAGACTTGAGGAATGAGAAGACGTGCTTCGAGGAATTTACTACACATTAAAAATGTGGAGGGAAATCTTGAAAAGGAAACTTCCGGAGAGGGGAAGCACCAAATTCTATGTATAATCTTTCCTAAATCTCTATTTGATCCCTAAAACATGAATACAGATGGCAGGTATCCTCAACTATATCTCTAAAACTAACTTAAAAATTCAGCTGTTTCCCACAACAAGGGACACAGTTTGCTATTTGAGCATATAAACTACAACATGATTAATATTCCCTACAATATGTAGATGATAATGCCAGGATACAACCCAAAATTATTCTACATAAGAAGAGAAAGGAAAATGTGATTCTGATAAAGGGACAACTAATGGATACTGACCCTGAGGTGACCCAGATTTTGAAATTATTAGATAAAGACTTTAAAATACTTTTAACAATAATTAAGGATATGACGTGTATATGTAACAAAGGAAAATGTAGAAATTAAAACACAGAATAGAAAATAGAGAAAAGAAAAACAGGCAAAAAAGGGTCAGAGAGAGAGCAAAAAGAAGAAAACCAACAGAATGAAAGATTAGAGGAAAGAAAAGATTGAAAAATGATTAGAGTGACATAAACCTATGGGACAATATCAAGTTCTAACATGCATGTAATTGGAGTTGCAGAATGCAAGAAAAGGAAATATGTAACAGGAAGAAAAATATTTTAAGAAATAAATAATGGCTGAATTTTTCACTTTTGATGAAAGATTTAATGTTAGAGGTTTAAGAAACCCAGTGAACCCTAAGCAAAATGAATACAAAGAAAACAACCTACATATATGGTTAAATAGTTGCCATGTAAAACTGAAGTCAAATTGCATTTCATACAGGATAATAACACTTCAAATGAGTGTGACTTATCATCATAAACAATGAAAGCCTGAAGACACTGAAATAATATATTCAAAGTGCTAGGGTGGAGGGAAAGACTACCACCCCAGAACTGTGTATTTTAAAGCCTTACTTCCTAGCTGTCTCAGCTATCACTCTCTCCTTACATTTTCATGTTCTTCAGATATTCTCCTACCTCATATGAAATTTAAAGTATATCTGGCATTTAATTTTAAGCCAGCCATTTGTGATTAAACCATCTGTATGGATAAAACAAGTAGGCTTGGAATTATCTTTTAGTGATTGTGGTTGCAACCTGCCACACAAAAAGGCTCTCCCACATGGGATCCTGTTAATAGCCACAAAAATCAAAAGAAAAAAATGGCTTCTTAAAGTAAATCTGTAAATATTGGTTTACTATTAAAGACTGACATGGGATAGAAGGGCATTAGTTTAATAATTAGAAATTTTCTTATTTTTCTAGAATCTTATGAATATGAAGGTAAAACAATGAAATAGAGATAAATTACATTTTTCATTAAAAGTTCACTAGAAATATTGACACCAATATTGGTACCAAAACTTTCCAAACAATGGCTTCCAAACTTGAAGTGATTAATAATAATGCTTTCAGACAGAAAAACAAAAACAATAACAACAAAACAAACCAAAACTAACAAGTGGATATTTACCATCAAAATGCCTTCTTTGCTCTGTTTTCTAAGGAGATAATATACATTGGTATCTTCACCCTGAAGTTAACTATTCTAATAAATAAAATACTGGGGAAAACATACAAGGCTGTTAGAACACATCTAATATTATAAACATTGTTTCTAACTTTCGGTTCATATAAGGTCATGTAAAAATCACTTATGTGATACCATTCACATACAAAAGAAGCCACTTCTTATTTTTTAAACACAACTGTTTCAAATACTTTGATATTTTTTAATAGAGAAAGTGAGTTTTATGTCTGGGTAGGTGGAGTTGAGTATAAATCACATAAAATAAAGCACAGGAAATTAGAAAAAAAGGAAAATAGCTTTGCAAAACTTTCCTTAAGTTTACAGTCAAATTTTATTCACTACTATATAAATAGCAGACATCTCCTTGCACTACAAACCTGTCACATCTCATAAACTTGGCTGAGTGAATTGAGTAGATGGGAAACCTCCAAGGAAACATCAGTTATTGCAGTAAGTGGGATCAGTGATTCAGGAGAGTTCACTCATATATACTTTTCCAAAGTCCCAACTTAGTGTTGGTGAGAATCAAGATATCGAAGATGCTATTAAATGACTTCCTGGCTCTATTTTAGTACTTAAAACTGTTCTGAGCTATTTCTCAATATAACTATAATAATAGTTTTCTGGCTAAATTCCATTCCAGATAATCACACAAAACCAGTCCAAATCCTCCCTGAAGTTAAAAGTTGATAGAAACTGTTAAAGGCTGCTTCTGTTAATTTTTGCCAATAATTCAACCACAGTTCTGACACTGGAGCAAGGAAGCGAGAGTGTTTAACAACACAGTGGTAGTGATAGCGCACTTACAAAAAGTCTACACAAGTTAGGATAAACACGAGTTTCAATTCTGGATCTTCAAATTAAAAAAAAAAAGGAAAATAAAACAGTGTAGAATTTAGGATGATGCTTCTATATTTTTCAGCAGGTATAGTGTGTAAGGATGCCAAGAACAACAGCAATGATCAGATAATAGGCATTAGCCCAAGAAACATTAATAATCACATCTTTAAATCTGCTCACAAACTTAACTGATAACAGATAATAATATTAATATTTTTTAAAAATTAACAAATCATGTTTGTATATATTTTGGGGGTTCAACGTGATATTTTTATATATGCATATGATGTGAAATGATTAAGTGAAGCTAATTAATATATCCATCATCTCACTTATTTTTTGTGGTGAGACATTTGAAATGTACCCTCTTGGTGTGTCCCTTAACAATGGGGATAGTTCTGAGAAATAGGTTTACTAGGAAATTTTGTCATCATGTGAACATCATAAAATGTTATTTATACAAACATAATGGTATAGCCTACTACATTCCTCGGCTATATGGTATAACTCCTAGGCTATGAATGTGTAGAGCAAGTTAGTGGATTGAATAATATAGGGAATTGTAACAAGGAAAGTATTTGTGTGTCTACATATAGAAATGGCACAGTAAAAATACAGTGTAAAATATATAGGGTGATTCACCTGTATAAGGCACTTACCATGAATGGAGCTCGCAGAACTGGAAGTTGCTCTGGCTGAGTGAGTGAGTGACTAAGTCTCAAGTGAATGTGAAGGCCTAGGACATTACTGTGCACTAACGCAGACTTTAAAAACACTGTACACTTAAGCTACGTAAATTAATAACATAGTTTTCTTGGTTCAATAATAGATTCACCTTAGCTTCTTGTAAATTTTTTTGCTTTAAAAACTTCTTGGCTCCTTTGTAATAACTTTTAGCTTAAAATTTACACACAGAAACACACACACACACACACACACATTGTACAGTTCTATAAAATATTTTCTTTCTTTAAATCTTTATTGCATAAGCTTTTTTTCTATTTTTAAAACTTGCATTTATATTTTCTTTTACTTTTAAAGAGATTTTTTTTAAAGTAAGGCACAAATACTATATTATCCTAGGCCTACACAGGGTCAGGATCATCAATATCACTGCCTTCCACCTCTACATCTTGTCCCACTGGAGTGTCTTCAGAGGCAAAAACACACAAGGAGCTGTCATCTCCTATGATGCTTTCTTCTGGGATAGCTCCTGAAGTCTCTACCTGAGGCTGTTATACAGTCAACTTTTCTTTTTTAAATAAGGAGAAGGAATACACTGTAAAACAATAATAAAAAATATAGTATAGTCAGTGCATAAACATAGCTGATTATCATTATCAAGCATGATATACCATACATAATTGCACATGCTATACTTTTATATGACTGGCAGCTCATCAGGCTTGTTTATGCCAGTATCACCACAAACACGTGAGTAATTACACCATGACATTGTGAGGGTTACCACATCACTAGGCAATAGGAATCTTTCAGCGCCTTTATAATCTTATGGGACCACCATCCCACATGCAATCCATAGTTGGCTGAAATGTCATTATGCATCACATGACAATATACCACGGATTGTTATTAACTGTAGTTAATACTGGGGCTATAGATCTCAATACTATTTCTCCTGTCCAACTGAAACATTGTACTCTTTGATCAGCATCATTCTACACTTCATTTTATGAGTTCAACTTTTTTAAGATTTCAAATATAAGTGATATAATGTAATATATATGTGTCTTTCAGGGATGCATTATTTCACTTAACATAATATCTTCCAGTTTCATCCATGTTGTCACAAATAACAGAATTCTCATTTTTTAAAGGATGAACAGCATTCCACTGTGTGTATATACATATATGTGTGTATGTGTATATATACACACACATATACACTGAGTGTGTGTATATATAGTCAGTGTATATATATATACACACATATATACACACATGTATACATATATACACACATATATACATATATATACACATACACACACTACTGTGAAAATACTGCAATGAACATGACAGTGCAGATATTCCTTCAACATATGGATTCCAATTTCTTTAGATATAACACCTAGAGTGAGATTGCTGGAAAATATGGTAGTTTTGCTTTTAATTTTTGAGGAAAGTTCAACGATTTTCCATGATGGCTCTACTAATTTCCATTCCCACCAACAGTGTTCAGGGGTTCCTGTTGTCTGCCATCTCATTGTTTTTCTGCATCGTCACCAACACTTAGTTCATCATTTTATAATAACCATTCCAACAGATGTGAGGTTTATCTCATTGAAGTTTTGATTCATTCTAACAGGTATGAAGTTTTAATTTGCTGAGCATTATTTTCAATAACCTGTTGTATGTTTACTTTTGAGAAATGTCTATTTATATTTTGTGCCATTGTTAATTGGGTTATTTATTTTCTTACTGTAGTGTTGAGTCCTTATACATTTGTATATTAACCCCTTAGCACACATTGTGTTTTGCAAATATTTTCTTTCTCTCTGTGGGTTGCCTCTTCATTTTCTTAATTATTTCTTTTACTGTACAGAATGAAAGTATATATCCCAGATAGTAGTTTTTATTAGAATCTAGTTGGTTAATGTATGCAAAAACGCCTTATACTCTTCATGGCATGGAGATAAATGCTCAAAAACTCCTAGCAGCTTTTTTTTTCTTTTTTTAATCCCTCTCCCCAAACTCCTCTTCCTCTTTCTCCTCATCCTCTTTCTGATTCTCCTACCCACCTCCTCTTACTCCTTTTTCATCATCATCTTTTTCTTCCATTTTATCATTGATTCTGTTACTCTAATGGAAACTGAATATAAGTATTTCTAGCATTGTGATTATTATATTCAAAGAGGAAAAAGGTGTTACCTTGTTGAATAACACTTGTTTTTTATAAAATCAATATATTTAACTATCTTTCATGGGAGGATGATTTTTGTTTTGCAGGTTGTAAGCATTCCTCTTTAATTTGATCGACTTCCCTGAAAATAAAATCATTCTTTTACCATCATTTGAAGACTAACGTGTGATACAAAGAGATATTTTGCTGGTGGTGCTAGTGATGTTAATGTTAATAATGATGTTTGTCGTGCTGACGGTGGTGTGGCAGAGATGGGAATTCAAAGACATGATAATAATTCTTTTAATTAACTCCCAGATTTGATTTATAAAATATTGAGTCAAACTGGGATTCCACCATTCATCCTAATGGTTCAATTCTTATTTTGAGAAAGTAGAGTATATTGTTAATAATCACGTTTACTATTACAATTATACTACTTTTCAATTTAACAAGAGAGAGGCACTTTACTAGACTTAGCAGATTGCTCACTAAAAAAAAAAAAAATCAACAGGCTTCTCAAAATTACATCGATTCATTGCACCTGCAAGTATGTCACGTCTTGATCTGTGGCATGTGGAAAATATAGCATGAGGACACCAATACTATAGCAAGAAATTACATTCTGAGACCAAATGTTTTATTACATACTAAAGACAGTGTATACAACCACATAATGTAAAATAGTAAAGTGATATTATTGGAAATATTTAAATAATACTTTTCCTCCAGCTTGAAAGTGTTTTCTGTTAGTATTTTGAAAGATTCTAAAAGTCAGCCTCTTACAGCCTGCTGCCTCCCAATATTCTCCTTCGCAAATGTATCCTTTTTCTCAGTGTGGTAGACTCTAACTTTTATGTTGATGTTACAGAATTTTCAATTTTCCAAGATTTCAACAAATTCCTTAATGGTCTTACATTGTAATGCTATCTCTCACTTACTCCTTGTCCAGATCTCTTTTACCCTGCTGTACTGACATCTCTCCACTGATACACCTTATTCAACCATACCTTCTTGGTTCTTATATATGACCTGACATCCACTTTATAATCCACCTGCCTTTCTCTGTTCCTGAGACATTCTAATCATGTGACATTTCCTTAGCTGTTCAACGCACGAGTCAAAGTTATATACTCAAGATAATCTTTCTGCAAGCTCTCAAAGAAACCTTGAGTTTTAGGGACCTGGAATCTCACAGCACAGAGGGCATCACTAGACCTGTCTCATAGAGTGTTCATTAATATTCTTTCTTATGCATGAAAGAAATTCACAGTAGATAGTGCAACCTTAAAGATATACAGTGTTCGTATGTAATACAAACATATGAACCACATTTCATTGATCTCACTTGCAATGACATTGTCAGAAAATTCATTTTGGATATTCTGCATATGTGATTTTTTTTTAACACCTTTGCCTATCCTATCACCACAGTCCTGACTCTGGGTTACTTTTACTCATCTAGTAAAAACCCTGAGATCTCATGCTAAGCTGGAGAAGATTCCATTTCCTTTAGATTTTACATATTTAGTTTTTTAAGATAAGAAAAATGTTCTCTTGCTGATACAACTTATCAGAATATTAAGTATTAAGTATTATCAGAATAATACTTAATATCTGGTTTTGCCAAGACTCTTTTGGTAAAGCACATTGCTTTCTTGCTTATGTTGACTTATTCAGATAGGATAATATTGAAATATTTTTATAAAACAAAATCTTAGTCCGAAACAAACCTTTTCTTGTTAACATCTATGGGTCTTCAAAGCCAATTTTGATGTTACACTAACAGAACTCTGTCATTTTTATATCTTTCAGGAAACATTTCTTCACAGGATGATGATGGGAAACAAAAAAAGAGTTGTATCAAATTAAAGAAAAATACATCCTGCCAAATTTATATTGAACCAAAAAAAAATACAACAATAAGATAATGAAATAACTTACTTACATTCAAACTAGCAGACATTAGAATTGAAGTCACATAATTTGTTTTATGGTGACATGTAGGCAGATATATTTCTTTGAAACTTGTTTATAGTATTGTCCTTTTGAGGGTGGTAACATACACAAATCAAAGAACACCATAATATTCTTGGGAGAGAAATTAACCAATGGGTCTCTCACTGTTCTGCTTGTCTTGTGAGCAGAGTCTTTGTTCTGAACTGTCTTTACAAGTATGTTATTAGAGCAAATACTCTTGAAAATGAGAGTTTTTCCTTCATAAATAAAGGGCAGACGTGTTTCTTTACACACAAATATTTGGCTTTTTTAAAGTTGGGATTTCTGACTCCAGTCACTGCTATTGCAGTGAGTATGAAGCTATCCTTTGTTCCTCTCCCAAGCATCTCTTTGTTGTCTGCCAGCATTCAAGTAACTGAGGCAGGATAACTTGTCAACTTGTAAGAATGGTGCAGTCTCAGACTCTTCACTGTTCTTGACAAATATTAAAAAAAAAATTCATCCATATTAATAACAATGTGTACAGAAAACAAATATGAGATATGGTTGACAGGAAATGACTAGTATTTATTATTTTCCTGTATATTTGTAGAGAAGTCCATTCAAAATCATCCCCTAGCAGTTTTTAATAAACATATATTGATTTGTAATGAGACACTTCCTTTTTTACCGCTAAATGACAAAATGATAGGCATTTTACAAGAAAGAGGAATGGATTATTCTTTTCTATTTTAAAGCAGTATTTGACAGTTTTTATTAGCAGGCTGTTAGCAGACAGCATATAATCCATCCTTCCTAACTTAGTGATGTCAGTGAAATGAGACAAAAAAGGAGAAAAAAATATATAATCAAAACTCCTTGTAGACATTCTCATCAAACTTTTTGATGGGATATATAAAAATAAGCTTATAATTTATAAATTTATGGAACATGGCCTATGGAGAATATTAGTGTCAGCTGTGTAATTATAAGAGTTTAATACAGAGATATTTTATAAGCAAACTAGCTTTTTTGTGTAAGTGATGTATGACATGTATTACTTAGTGACCTCACATGTTAAATCTGAACCAGGGCACATGTTAATGTAAAGAAAGGAAACTATGAATATGCATCAGGAGTCTCAGACTTCTCTGTGCTTTGCGTGTGACTCATAGTTACCTGGCACTCATAGCGACCTTTATTGTTAAGAAAATTTGAAACTGGAAAAGATTCCTGACATTTGTATGCCTGATGAGAAAATATTCATTTTTTCTTTCTCATCTAATATCTATTTTTTTTCTGACCTCACCAGACCTCAACTTTGCTTCGCCAAATACACTCTTTCCTGATATTCCTTCCAACTAGGAGTAGCCATAAAAAACTGTGCTATGCAATTAGATATGTGTAGAATTTTGGTAAAGTTTCTTAAAGCGTTTGCCTTCACATAGAGAAGCCCCACTACTTCTTTCCATTTTGAATGAATGTGGCCATAACATCTGGAGCTTAGGATTCTATCAAACCCCCATGAGGCAAAACCCAAGAAAATTCTAGACATTCTGATTCTGACATCCTCAAGCTGTTAACTCAATACTAGCTACAAAAAACATCAAGACTTCATTTTATGTTAGAAGAATAAACCACCGTTTGTTTAAGCCTTTATGAATAAGGTTATCTAATCCTTGAATACAAACTCTTTCAGTAACAAATACACACTTTAGCTGATAATCATGCTTAAATTTTACTAAACAAAATCAGTAAGAACTTTCATTAACTCACAAAAACACATTTGCCAAACTTATTTTGGCTTCTCTATAATACTATAGTTTTTCTGTTCTATAACTTCAAATTTTATTTCACTTTCAGGGAACACATATGCAGATTTGTTATGTGAGTATGCTGCAAGATGCTGATGTTCGATGTATGAAAAATCCCATCACTCAGAGAGTGAGTGTAGTACACAGTAGGTAGTTTTTCAGCCCCTTTCCCCTCTAGTAGTCCCCGGTGTCTACTGTTCCCATCTTTATATCCAAATGTACCCAGTGTTTAGCTCCCACTTATAAGTAAGAACACGTAGTATTTGGTTTTCTGTTGTTTTGCTAATTTGCTTAGGATGATGGCCTCCAGCTGCATCCTTGTTGCTGCAGAGGACATAATTTCAATTGTTATGGCTATGTAGTATTCCATGGTGTATATGTGCTATATTTTCTTTATCCATTCTGCCCTTTCTGGGCTTCTAGGTTGATATCTTGTCTTCACTATCATGAATAGTGCTGCAGTGAATGCAGTGTGCACATGTTTTTTGGAGAACAATTTATTTTCCTGTGGATACATACCTAGTAATGGGATTGCTGGGTTGAATGGTTCTGTTTTAAGTTTTTTGAGAAATCTGCGAACTGCTTTCATGAGTGACTAAACTAATTTACATTCTCACTAACAGTGTTTTCCACAGCCTTGCCAGCATCTGTTTTTTTGTTTTGTTTTGTTTTTTGTTTTGTTTTGTTTTGTTTTGTTTGTCTTTTTACTAATAGCCATTCTGACTGACATAAGTTGGTGGCTCATTGTGTTTTTATTGGCATTTTTCTAATGATGAGTATTTTCTCATATGTTTATTGACCACTTGTATATATTATTTTGAGAAATGTCTGCTCGTTTTCTTTGCCTACGTTTTAACGTATTCTTTTCTTTTTTCGTTTTTTTTTCTTTGCCTGTTGATTCAGTTTCTTTTTAGATGCTGGATATAAGACCTTTGTTAGATACATAGTGTGCAAATATTTCACCCTTTCTATGGGTTGTCTGCTTACTCTGTTGATATTTTCTTTTGCTGTGCAAAAGCTCTTTGGTTGATTTTGTTTTCCATTCTCTTTACGTGGTGAATCACATTTATTTATTTGTGTATATTGAACCAACCCTGCATCCCAGTAATAAAGCTGACTTCATCATGATGAACTAACATTTTGATGTGCTGCTGCATTTGGTTTGCTAGTATTTTCTTGAGGATTTTTGCATCTATGTTTCAGGGTTATTGGCCTATGGTGTTTTTTTGTTTTGTTTTGTTTTTTGTTTTTAATTGTGACTTTGCCTGGTTTGGGCATGAGCATGATGCTGGCTTCATAGAACAAGTTAAAAAGGAGTTTTTACAAAAAATTTTTGGAGTAGTGTCAGCAGAATTGGTACTAACTGTTCTCTGTTTGTCTGGCAGAGTTTGGCTGTGAATACATCTGCTCCAGGCCTTTTTAGGTTGGTAGTTTTTTATGACTGATGCAATTTGTGAGAACCAAAAATCCATACAAAGATCAACAAAACCAGAAATTGTCTTTTTTTTTTTAAATAAACAAGTTTAATAGACTACTAGCTAGATCAACAAAGAAAAAAGTAAGCATAATCAGAAGTGACAGAATTTGACATTAAATTTAACCCTGCAAAATTACAAAAGATCCTTAGTTACTGAGAACAATTCTATGTACACAAACTAGAAAATCCGCAGGAAGTGTACTAATTATAATTCTAGTCAACAGATCACTCTAAAATTAGAGGAATTTGTACACCTCCTGTAGTTAGAGAAATTCCTATGGAATTTGTGGAATTCCAATTAGAAACAAACTACAAAGATTGAAATAGGAAGAAATTCAAATGTTGAATGGACAAACTGAGTCCCATAGATTTTCTTGTTGAACACCATTTTTATTCTAATAACTAAATCACTTCTTCTTTTGCCTATGCAAAAAACTTCACTACAAAAAAATCTCATTCTGTCCATCACTATCAAATTTCCTCCTACACTGGATTTTGCTATCAGCATGTAAATATGCACATTAACAATAATACATCTTTCCACCCTACTTCCTCTATTATTTCCACTCCTTTTCATTCTTTTTCTTTTTCTTTCAGCAAAACTCCTTTAAATATTAGTCTGCTATGATTATATCCCATGTATTCAACGTATTTAATCAATATATTTCCTACTCTACTCAGATATCCCCCAATCAGTTTATTTAATTGTTTTTATCAAGGTTACCAAATATCTTATTTCTAAAACCAATAATTGATTGTCAATCCTTTATTACTTGAGCTATTCGTAGCAATTACTGAAATTGGTATTTCCATCCTCTTTGAAACTCTTCTTTCAATCAGCTTTCAGAACATCACAGTCTTTTTGTTTATTTTCTGCTTCACTGGATGCAACTTCCTTGTTTTTCAGAATTTTTATTTCTTTTCTAGAAAAAAATAGAAACTATCATGTAGCTATTCAAGTGGCAAAATAATATTTTCTTAATTTGATTAAAGTTGATATAATACAAAAAATTACTTTTACATGGTGAGGACAACATTATGCTTTTTCCATTATATCTGTATTGATTATCCTGTGCCATCAAATCTTATTTCACAGAAACTGATTTTTCTCTATTTTCTCTATTTGAAGGCCATCACCCTCTTCATGGATGCAAAATGTTTACAAAACCGTGTGTGGAAAAAATTAGGTAGTCCTGATGAGATACATCTATTCCAACCAATGTTATAAAAAAACAATGCATAAACTAGAGCCACTTCATTTAAATTTCTGTTTATGGTAAAATATCATATTCAAATTGAAGGACAAGTTGCTACTCTTGAGATTTGGTATTTTTTTTTTTTCAATGTGGAATGGACATATGCCACATTTATGTGTTGTGAACCAGTTTACACAAAAGGCTACCAAGTTTGAAGAGGACAAGAAGTAAAAGTAGTTTATTCGGCTCATTCAGGCTGCAGTGAGCTTAGTTTTCCACTTGGCTTTATGGAACAATATGTTTAAATAATTTCAAAGATTCTGTGTTTCATGTTGCAGCTCTATTTCTTCTGTGGTAAATTTCTATGAAAACATCACAATAATTTTGAACTTTTAAATAAAGTTATAACTTCTACAAGTTATGATTATCTGCTAGAGAAAAGCAATTTGACTCTTAAATGATATGTAAAGCATAATAATAGAATATTAGGTAAGCAGCTGATCATCAGAAATGTAATGTAGCTAATACAACAAGCTATGAATTCACAAATGCCTGAAGCCCATCATATTCCAAAGGAAGTAAAATGTATATTAAAAATCACCAAACATTTGGTTTTAAATTAATTGATAGTATTTCTGAAAAGTAACTTTTTTTTTTTTTTTTTTTTTTTTTTTTTGATGATCAGAGTAATTAGAAAGTGGAGAGATAAGCCAGCTCTGGAGCTGGAACACTATGATAAAAGGAGGGAGACATAAAAGTTCCAACAAATATTAGAAAATTTAAAAATATTATGAAAAAAATTATGCCTAATACCTTTAGAAAATAAGAGTAAAGGATAATGGTGTTAAAAATATATAAATTGGCACAACTGATTCAAAAAGAAGAGAAAAGCTAAATGAACCCATATCATTAAATAATGGTCTTCATTGAAAGTCTGTCTTCAAAGAAACACTGAGCTTAGAGAGTTTTAAGGCATGTTGTAATAGACATTCAATAAAAAGATGAGGGCAATCTTACCCAATTCTCTCAGAAATGAGAGGAGGAAGCAGTTTCTGGCTCATTTTATGAGGCCATTAAAACCCTGATACCAAAAGCATATAAAGATTTATTTCTTGAAGTAACTGTGGATCGAGGGATAAAAATTTATTCTTGAAGTAAAAATGGTTTAGGAACAAAGGGCCAAGGTTTGAATCCAGAATCTGTTACTTATTATGTGACATTAAGCAGGTCATTTATCTACTTCTGTTTCTTCATTATAGTATTTCAGAGATGTTTAAATAAGTCAATATTTAATAAATTGATTCTGCAGTATAAATCATTATATGAACACAATATATTTATTGTAATTATTGGAAAATGATAAGAATAAGAGATTTTTCATGATAGGAACAATCCAATAGGTAAAGAATACAGGGACTTCCAAAGACCCAAAAGATTAAAACATCCAAATGATCAAAAAATTCTATGAACAAAAGCAGCTTGAAATTTGCTTTGCCCAGGATCTTAGAAGATGCAAAAGCAATTTGAACCCCAGAGACCCATGGTGAGTACATTAAAATGTGTTTCCCAATACTAAAGGAAAAAAAAAAAAAACTGAAAATGATTTAAAGAAGACCAAAAATATTTTAGAATTTAGAAAACATGAATTATTTTATACAGGTCAATGAAAAGAAAGTATTGCTCCAAGTCCAGTTTTGGGCCATAGATAGAATTTAGGCAATGCCAAATTCTCTGTGATTATTCCAGTGGACATAAAAGCCATTTCTGCAAATAATTATTAACTACTATGACTAAAACATACCATCTTGTAGAATAAATTGAAATATAATCAGTTTATTTTAGTGTAATGCTTTAAATATTACAAACTAAGCAAAAATTATTTATAGGGTTATAGAAAAAAGATGAGATCCTTATGAAAACGTTGGCAGAGTAAGGGATGAGCTGCTGCACTGATACACACAAAGAAGAAATTGTCAGGTAACTGAGAGCACATTGTTCTGAGCAGCAGACTTCATAATGAAGAATACAGAAATCAAACTCAAGTCAAATTATTCATTGTATACATATTTTTATTTTTCTGAATAATTAGGCTATTATATACTATAAATTGAATATTCATAATGATTTGCGCTTAGGTTTTTAAATTATGTCTTGAACAGCTAGAGCAATTTTGCCTAACTTTTTTTTTTTTTAATACAGCAGAATTTTCTAGTAACTAAAGAGTATGTCAACAATATTTGGGGCATAATTAATGTTTTCTAGTTCATCCCAGGAGCTGAAATGCTCTAGCCTTAGAACTGCTGTAAAGAAATACATAGAAGTCCAGCTTACTTCTCATCCAAAGCTTTTAATCCCACCCCATTATGGGAATCCTAACATTCTAAGATATCTTTGCTGTGTCCAGCAGTGAAGAGGAGATAACATCTAGCTCCAAGCTATGTTGACACATCTATGCAAGGCAGTTGCTGGCGAATGGGAAGAGTTGCTCTTACTGTGTCATGTGAATGAAATAGCTAAAGTGAACTGACTATCCACAGTTACATTTGGTGGAAAAACTTCCAGGCCCTTAAATTTAATACTCTTTCCATTTTCTGTCACCTCAAAGACATAACATAGTATACATTTGAGAACTGGCAAACCTGTGACTCTTTACACTCTGACAACATTTGCAAGACACATGATCCTCAGGAAAGTCAGAGCCTAAGTTTACAGCAGTAGAATATTTGGCTAATGGAAGACAAGTTTCCTGTAAACTATTAGGCTATCCCTGGAGATAGAGTAAAACATCTGCCAGCTGCTCAGGAGGACCTGTGAATGCTGAAGCAGAGTTATCATGGCAAAAAGCAAATCCCTCAGCATCTTGTTTATTCAGTTGGTATTGATACCTAGGCTTGAGTCAGAAGCATCAATTCCTGTCAGGTCTTATTGGCTCAAATATACAGCAGCCTCTCAGGGTTGATGAGGAATCATCAATCACTTTTGTACCCAAAAGCATTGTTCCTCTTCCCCAAACAGGTATTTTTTTTTTTCCTACTACTTCTTTCATCCAGGAAAGGAAATACAGTTCTCAAGGATGTCTTTTGACCTACCCTATAACATTTAGGCAGGAAATCTTCAGAGATCACCATGTGATTCTTTTTTCCCGGTCATGCTGTAATGTTATAGAGTAAAAAGTAGAATGTGTGATAGAACAGGGTAAGCAGTGACAGCAAAGCAGGCACTTCTCTGGTATGTTCCTGAGCATTGACAATCCAACGTAGTCTAACATATCATGTTTAACCATAAAAACACAAATACCCTGAAAGTCTTTATGAAGCTAAAGAGGGAATATGTTTTTAATGAATTCTTTGAATCTTGGCAGCATTACTTTCAGAAGTCAATAAAGGGAAGTTTCTGCTGTACTTCCATTTTTATATTTAATGTTGATAAAGAGTATTTTGTCATGTTTGACATAGGATGATAGAATGGTTAATAAATAAAATGGATAACTCTTGTGATAATTGCCTTATTGCCTTGTAAAATAATGTTATTTTGAGACATTGAATCAGTACAAGTATACAGTAAGGGCCTAACTTGAACCTAAAGTGTAAAATTAATCAGTTTGAGCATGTGTAATAAATAACTTTTTATCATTTTATTTTATTATATACTTAAACACAATGTATGAGAAATTTCAAAAACATACAAAAGTAAAGGCAATAGTATGATGAATCACCGTAAAATTTCTCCAGCTTCAACAATTATCAACTCATGGTCAATATTGTTTCAACGAGGCCTCCATCTATTTAGTGTTCTCCCATAGATATTACGTCGATTTTCATGAAGTATTTGCACAGAATTCTCAGGGGGAAGGAGAAAGGTAAGATTTGGTATTGGTTTCCTATTTTGCCCAAATATACCTGTCCATATCTTATCTACCAATCTCAAAATTGGTGTCTGAATTTTTATGGAGCCAGGGACTATAAACAAAAGGAATATTCATATGAGTAGCTCTATTATATAGAAGAATAAATACCATGACATTGTGCATGTTTGTATATTAAAATAGCCTTATTGAGGTATATCTTCATAAATAAAATTCACCACTTGTAAGTGTAAAATTCAACGAGTAAATTTATGGAGTTGTACAACCACCAATTTACACTAAATATTATCTTGTGACCTTTTGCAGTTAATCTCGCTTGCACTTGCAACCCAGAAAACCAGTACTCTACTTGTCTCTGTAGATTTGCCTTTTCTGGACATTCCACAAAAATTTAATGGTATAATATGTGGTCTTTCGCAGTAGGATTCTTTCAGTTAGCATAATTTTTTAGATCCATCCATGTTACTGCATGTATCAGAAGTTTATTTCTGTTATTGCTCTATAATATTCCATTGTATGGATATACTGTTTTTAAATTCAATCATCAGTTAATTGACATATGAATTATTTTCAATTTTAAAATTATGAAGAATGCTGCTGTAAAAATCTGTGCATATGTCTTTTTGGGGTGTATGTTTATGTTTTTCTTAAATTCCTAGGAGAGGAATTGCTGGGTCATATAGCAAGTTTATATTTAGCAACTTCAAAAACTACCGAACTATTTTGCAAGGTAAGATTAATATATTACATTTTTACCAGCAATGAATAATTGGTTCAGTTTCCCTACATCCTTTCCAATATTTTGTAGTGTCTGTCCTTTTTAATAGCCAGCCCAGTGGGTGTACAGTGATAGCTCATTGAGATTTGGAACCCCTTTACCACAGTGACACCTCATTTCATGTGTCTATTTCCTACTCATATACGAACTTTATGATTTGCATAGAATGTCTATGGAAATATTTTGCCCATTCTAAAATTGAACTTCTTCTGATTTTATTCAAAGTATTCTATTGTTGTGTTGATATTGTGAATGTTGTGGTTTTACTAATTTTATTTGTGATAATAATTAATTTGGGAGAAAATTTTGAAAAGACAAGGAGAAAAATTCATATAAGAAGGCATTTACTACACTACTTCAGATAATGTGGGCTTTTTGGGAGATGCTGCTAGGGCTCACCTTAGCATCAGAAGCAATACAATCATGACATAGTGTGCTCAGTGTTCCCTTGGCAGTGAATATCAATGAAAGAATTATAGATATGAAAAAGATGTAAGAGGATGTATGATTTTTATCCCCTTGGGTGTCTGAAAGAAGATATTTGAGCCAGGGACTCTGAGCTCCTAACTTATACAAAGAGAGAAAAGTCATAGAATATATGTTTTCTACCTTTAGTGTTGTTCTTTTTGTTTCCAGGTCTTGAAAACTAATAGTAATAATTAAAATTCATATAACAATAAATGTTTTAAATTATTTATAAGCAACGAATCATTAAAAATTTTAAGGAAGACTTCATAGTTTAAAAAATCACATATAATTTTTCTGTTAACAGGCAAAATATTTTGGATCAGATCAATAAAGCATACCAATTGAAATTAGTTATTTGAATAAATTTAAAGAAAAACAGTAGAATTTCTGATTAAAGTAACATTAAGAATAGTTGCTTTGCTAGTGTACGTCAGGTTATAAATATAGGTCCCTTCTCTCACCAGACCATTTAGTTGACTCAGGAAGAGACCTTTGATCTTTACTTAAGAGTTACATGATCAATAAAATCTGTAGAGTTAAAGCACATAAAAGGAAAAATACGTTAGCAAGAAATATAGAGTTGGACTCACACATCATCAGTCTACTGAAGTTTGTTGAATGATCAATGAACACCATGAAGGATGTTATGAAGGAAAAACAAACTGTTGATAAGTAATTGTATACTGGGCAGAGTATCTTCCCAAGAAAAACATCTGAGAGGCAATTATCTTCATTTTCTAACTAAGGAAACATGTTTAAAAATGAGATAAATAAATTTCTGAGTATCAGTCATTTATTTAGTGGCAAAGTTTAAATTCAAGCCTATAACTGAGTTCAGTTCCTATATTCCTTCCAAGAAACAATAATTTCAGTAAATTGGATCTCAATAAATATGAAGTTATAGGATCATTAACTTGGCAGACCATTAAGCATATAATGGATTCCTTAACTAAGTAAATAGTTAACTAAACAGATGACAGTCAATGGGTATATTGTGATGAGAAAAAAAAGGACATTACTTAGTATGCTTCACACGGAGACACGTTTTAAAGAAATAAGTTTATAATTACTAATATATATCAACTCTAATAATTTTTCCAAAGGGAAAGAAGACTAGAAGGAGATTTGGTGTATATGAAGGTTAGTAGAAAACCTAATTTAAGAACTGAAGAATTCAACCTAATTTAAGAACTAAAGAAAATTAAGAACTAAAGGATACCAGTCGGGATTAAAAGTTTCAGGCAACAGAGCTGATTCTGTATGATTAGAACAAAAGTGAACATTATGGAAAGGGAATCCTTGGGCTTACAGAAACCTTTTGCAAGACTAGAGAACTGGCTTTAAAGATCCCAGTCAGATCAAGGCCCAAATGATGTTGTACAAATGTTTCAGAGAAGAAGACTTTTTGCTCTCCCTGAGTACCAGCTGCTGTAGACTCAGCAGTGACTTTGGACCCCACATGGACACAGCACCAACTTACCCGGCATGCACGGGAATTGTGTATCATTCAGCAGATGTTGTCATCAATATTTGGAATGATTCTACAGGTTTTCTCACATTTTCTGTTAATATTCTCTATATGCAGCTGGCAGAGAAAATAGTTCACCTGCCTTTTGTTTTTTGATTTCAAGGAACCTTGGAACCTGGTTACCTGGTATTTTCCCTCTAAAGTACTGCTTTAACAGTGTTACACATAATTAGATATTTACTGTTTTAATTCTTATTCGATTCTAAGCATATTTTAATTTTGATTACCATTTCTTCTTTGACCCATATGTTCTTGAGGATAACATCTTCTAGTTTTCAAACAGATGGAATTTCTCTTTGTTGTTATTGATTTATTTCTGATTTCTAAATGACTTTCTTTTGGTTGGATAAGATCTGTAACCTTCAATATTTTAAAGTTTGTAACTTGTGCTATTAGCTTGTATGTAGTCAATTATTTTGTACATGTACTACTTGTGAATAATAAAAATATGTTCTACAAGCATGAAATACAATGTTCTCTGTATGTCTCCTAGTATTCTTTAATGTCATTTTTCAAATCCTTTACAGTCAAACTACTATTACATCTCTTCACTTTTTACTAAAAAGAAAAATATGTTAAAATATTCCACAATTGTGGAGCTATTCCACAACAATTATGGAACTATTCATTTCTCTTTAGAGTTATATTAATTTTTTCCTCAAATATTTTCAAGTTAACTTATTTGGTACATTGAAAAGTTTGCTTACTTGGAATTGTTAACACTGTTCAAGTGAATTGAAATTTCTATTCCTATGTATTACTGTTTGCCTCTGCTAAAAATTTTATGTTTTAAGATTTCATACATCAATATAGCTATTATACCAGGAATTTTAGTCATGGATGCATTGCCTTTCTGCTTCAAATGTATCCGTATTGATGCTTTGTGAAAATAAATATACGACCCTCAACTATTTTTTTTTTTCTTTTCCTGTTGGCACTATGTTAAGCTTGGTGGGTAGAGTATCCTAACGAGACACTGTAGGAATAAAGAGTTTATTCACTTGGCAGGCTTCCATGGAATGTGGAATTTCTTTCCATCAAAGAAATGTGTTGATTTCTTTCCAACCCTGGCTCATGTAATGCACATGGGCCTCTCTAGTCCCCTCATCCTTCACAATGGTCAGCAGTACTGAGTAGCCCATGTCTTCCTCCAGCGTCTAGCTTATTGTCTTCTGTAGCAGAGTCCCCCTGATCCTTCCCTGGTACCCTAGAGAGTGGGTTTTCAACACATTTCGTAGTGCAGCACCACAGTGATTCATTTCTCTATCATCCAGTAAGCTATGACCATGCCTCTTCAGCAGGATCTGAACCTCAGCCCTGGGTTACAGAGATTCGTCCATGCATGTTTTATCTTAATCCTACTGGTAATGGCTGTTCCTTTTATCTTTGATTCTGTATTCTTTAGCGTTCTCCTTACTTATTTTCTAATCACTCATTAACCCAATGTTCCATTACACTTCATAATTTTGATGTTAAGCTTCTCTTTTTCAAATTACTATGTAATATTTTTCTCCAGATTGGACCTAAACTGATATGCCATCTGTATTAATCAGCTTGTAATGCCATAACAAAACACCTATAGACTAAAAGAGATTAATTTTCTTACACTTCTGGAGACTGGAAGATCAGTTTTTGCATCAGTCTGAGCTCAGTCTACATGTGAAGTCTGAGGTCAGTTGGCTAGCATGGCTGGGTTTTTTAGTCAGAGCTGAATTGCTGGCTTGTAAATGGCTGCCTTCTCACTGGGTCCTCATATGGTGGATAAATAACCTTAGTGACTCTTCTTCTTAAAAGAGATCCACACTTTGTGACCTCTTGTAACCTTAATCACCTTCTTAAGAACCATAACTCTAATACAGTCATATGGAGGCTTAGGGCTTCCACCTACAAATTTGCAGGTGGAGGATGGGAACACAATTTGGCCTATCACACCACTTCAGATTTTGATTTGCTTAGTATAACATTTGTAATAATTTTATTTTAGAATTTCCTATATCCATATATTTTAGAGAACTGTTAGTCTGCAATAGATTTTTTACTTGTGTTTTGGTATTCTGGAATAGAGTATTTCTGAAGCATTTTCTATGGGGGTTCTATTCAACCTAACTTTAAGATGCATTATTCCAGAATCTTTTTATTTACTTTTGCCTGATATTTAGGTGCACTCCAACCTGGGTCCTCTTTTAACCAAATTGTAGAGTTGGGATTTTGGACTATATTTATAGATTCAATTCACCTATATAAGTGAGTGATTTATTTAGGACCAAGAGAGAATCAACAAGAGCTAAAGCATGACACTCTCGATGGAACAAGATTTATTTTAGTTCAAGCAATTAGAGCACCTTTTTCAGATCCCTTTCATGGATCCGAACTTAAATCTGGAGACTCTGATTTTAACAAAACCGGTCTGTTGTCTCCTCTGCTTTGTACATTAAAGTTCAGATTCTGAACCATCAAGGAGTGACAGGTAGTCTCAGAATGTAGTCAATTTTTATTGTATTCAAATTCTTTCACATTTTCATTTTTCTTAAAAGTTGCAGGCTTTGGGATATCCCCTTAATTTCTTATCCCATCATCATTTTTTTACAAAAGTAAAATGTCTTTATTATTTTATATAGCATTTTAAATGTGCTCCTTCAAAAGGAATTTTTCTTAGTGCCTTTTCCACGTGTTATTATTTTCTGCAGTTAATTTGTATTTTACTATTTACTCTACATTTCTGGCCATTTGGTTTTAACCCATTTCATCTTGAATGTTCTTGATGTCATACAAATGTTTTAAAGTATAAACAGATTTTATATAAACCTAGTTTAATTTAGACCTAATATACTAAAGCAGATTTTTAAACCAATATAGTTTTCTTTATAGTACTAACAGATTATAAATCACTTTAGGTACCAAATTATATAATGTTCCTATTTGTAGCCTTGGGGATTAGTACAATATCTTAAATGTTTGTTAAACTAAATTAAATTTATGACAATATTTATTTGTTTTCCCCCAAGGCTTCATTATTTACAATCAAAACAAAACAATGAATGTCTCCTGATTGCCCTCTGGATAATGACTATTTTGTTGTTGTTGTTAAGAGAAGGGCTCTCATTATGTTGCTGAGGCTGGTCTTGAACTCCTGGGCTCAAGAGATCCTCCTTCCTCAGCCTCCCAAAGTTCTGGGATTACAGGTGTGACCCATCATGCTTCGGCCTGAACAATGACTTTTTAAAAGTGAAATTTAGGGATATATTTAAGCAAGTAGACTCAAGAAAGATTTTCTATATTCTTACATATTCACTTTTCTTATGGTATTTTATGATATCTGTCTTTGAATATGAAATCCTATGAAGCAAATTACTAATTTTTGGGATAGTATCAAGGAACATTAAAGTTGGAGTGTTTGTGAGCTATATAGCTCAACCTCATCATTTTCCAGTTGAGCAAGTAGGGACTTGAATGCTGAAAAGCATTCAAAGTACTTTGAATTGGGCTGATATCCTGACACTCCCTCAAATAGGTATTTTTTTTCTTTTATGTTTCAGTCTCAATCATGATGTTCTGCTAATTCCATTGCATTCTATCTGTTATTTTATGCCTCACCAATCCTGTTACTGTATACTATCTAGTGCTACTAATATTCATTGTGATTGTCAACCTATGGATATAACGGTGCTATAAAAAATGAAAACATCTTTGTTTTATAATGTTGAGTACTTAGTACTTATTCTTAGCTGAGAAGAGGTTGCTATCACATTTTCTTTCTACTCTCTACTGATTTTTGTCTTTCTAGCTTAGTTCTTTTAGTTATTTTTAATTTCCCCACTTCACAATTGCAATGCCTGACCTGGTCTGTATTATATTCTTGGACTCTGATATATATTAAGCAGGTTATTCCAGCAACGGAATCTGCCTCAGATTTTATTTTGGTAAGGGATATCTTTATTCACTACAAACTCTTAATAGACTACAGGAGACTATTACCATGTGAATACAATTCAATAAATCCAAAAATGAACTCGCGTTTCACCTCAACCCTTCCCGTTCCCAACTTCTGAATGTCTTCCTCTGACGAAAGTATAAATTTTCTATTTTTCAACAATGATCTAATTCCCTTGATAGTCTCCATGTTTTCCTTCATGATTCATTTTTCTGTAATTATTAGTTATTTATTATTAAAACTAGAGCCCCCATCCATTCCCTAATCGTAATTTGTCATCGTTACAGAGTAATTTTCTAGATAGGCTAAAATCTGCTACTACGAGTATAATTTTCTATCATTCATACTTCCAATTTATAAAATGTTCATTGCTATAGTGACAAAGCATAGTTCCATATCCTTTGCGGAACTTAAACTTTGTAGAGCTTAAATATTCTCCAACATCACTATCTATATATTTTACACCTGCATTGAAGGCCAAAAAGAATTAAAGAGAAATTTTAGACAGAAAACATTTGCTCTAAGAAACAAAATTATTTATAATTAAAAATGCATTGGAAAGAATATGAGATTCTTTTTCCAGAGGATCAGAAAACTAAATTTAAAGTCATATTCTTTATAGATAAATATAAGATTTGAGTCAGTTGGAAAAAAAGTAATAAATCTATGTAGTAGTAGTTAATGTAAACCTAAATGCTCTATGCCAATTTATGTGGTTTTTTTCCTTTATTAGGAACTAATTTGTGATAGAGAACTAGCCATTCAATAAACTATGTTCATAAAGAGTGAAAACAATTGCTCTTCAGCAGGAGTTTTTTTGTATGCACACCTCCTAAATAAGTGCTTTTATGCCTATGAAAATATTCGTGAATTATTTTCACCTTCTACACTTTAGGTTTTCAGAGAATTCATCTCCACATGGACACTATCTACTGCCATCATTGCCTGGCATAGCTTCAAGGCTTTGCCCTAAGATAAGCTCTTCAGGAATGACAGCTTGAATTTTATATTTAACTAAATGGTTCTTATTTTGAAATCAAACTGTTTATACCAAATTTGTGTAAGATATAGCCATTTTTACTCTGTTTCTGAGGTTATTAGCATTTTAGAAAAGAAAAATCTAACAATAAACCTAAACTTTGACTTCACACTTTCTTCCTGGACACTCTTGTCCAACTAGTTGAATTTTAGAAATAGAAGTGTATAAAATAGGTCTCCAGTCAAATAAAGAACTTTACTGGCTGGGTCTTCCAATAGGAACATGGCACCTTCCTCTAGGTCATACAGAGTAACAAGGAGGAGAAAAGAAAACTACATGAACACATTTTAAACAAAATGAGGAGACAGTCAAATTTGAAAACATCATTATTTATTTAAATGCTGCTACACAAATCTGATTTTTTTTAAAGATGAAGCTGGTTAAAATGGGGAGAAAATAAATATGCTGGAGCTAGTAGTCAAAAGTTTGAATCAAACACTTCTCCCTAGAATGAGAGGAAGGACTTTCAGTATAAAGTTTATCTAAGGATGCCTAAGAGAAAACAGTATCTGATACATTCATATCAACAATATTCATTCAGGAGACACAGTAATTTGAACAGAGAAAGTTTCATATGAAAATTTATTAGCTGTATCAGAGGTGTAACTTTAAAGGTAAAAATAGAGCTCTAAAAAAATATCTCAGGGCTGAGGAAGACCTCCCCAAGCTGCTATACAATCTTGCTGGGGAAAGTGTAGGTACAACCCACTAAATGCTGAAGAAGTTCTCTGAATTGCTTAGGGCAGAGCTGGTTAATAGTAACTGGATACCATAATGTACTTAATAAATATCAAGAATGAGAAGAAGAAAAGGTTAAAAAGAGATAAGCTTGCTATAACTTCAGGTTAAATTGTTACTATGTCAAAGTATTATTCCTTAAAATCTATATGAACATAATTTAGTGATTAAAGTTAAATATTAGTATAAATATTTATATTAGGTAAAAATAGAAGTTAGAGAGAGAGAAGAAGAATGGAGAAGAAAAATACAAATGAATTATTATTTATATATCCTAGGAAATCTAAAAATATTATTTATTGGAAGTATTGACCATGAAAAAATCCGTCTTAAGTAATGCAAGACAACGTAATACAAAGAAGACAATCCACATGGAGATATATATGGATATATACATATATGGATATATATGGATATATATATGGATATATATGGATATATATACACACACACATATGTGTGTGTAATGCACATGAAAATATTTTATAATATAATTAAAGACCAAATAAATTTCTTTACTACTAGATTTAAGTGGATGCAGAGTATCATTATTAAAGAGGTGGCAGAGTTGTATGTTCAAAAAATGGTTCCATCTGTCTATCTGACCATCAGTTTCTGAATAATGAGTTAGATGATGAGATCCATGGATTCCATAATTTATCCCCATTGCCATACTTCCTGTTCCATATAGTGAGCCCCTTGTTAGAATGTGACTTTATAGGAGACCCATGTTAGTAGATGTCTTACCATTTTTATTCTTTTCTCTATCACTTTTCATACAAGGGAAAGCATTTCTAACTCATTTAAAATGCCAATCTCTTTTGCCAAGAGTGAACCTAGTAGTATGTTAGGGTTTCCTCCCAGAAAGTTAAGTTCTTTAACTGGCAACAAGTTTTCTAATCAACAACTTTCTATTCCATTTCACTTGAATTGGCTACCTCTGTGTCAAAGCTCCTGCTACTACATGTTTTTGATGACTACATCTCTTTGGATGTGTAGTTATGATCTTTCTTTACAAAGACTAGCACTTCCCAGCTTTGCTATTTTGTGACTTTACCCAGTTATTGATCTGGTGGCCAGGAGGGGAGGTGGGCATAGGTCTTGAGAAGGTTGCAGACTTTTCCTGCAGTACAGATGTTTTGAACCATCATTGAGCAAAGAGGAAGTATTATCATTTACTATTCTGTTTTGAGCTACTTCTCTCAGCCCAGAGGCTCCAGGGAAACCTAAAAATTTGCAGATTTCAAGAACATCTACTCATATTTTCTTACCTTAAGTTTTAGGGCCCTGCATCTTTTCAATTAAGGCTTAGTTTTGCTGTAGAAGACCTGCCAAGATTGAGAATTCAACTTGTTCTGCAGATTTATTACTCTTATAATTAAGTCCTGGGCCTGACCCTCTGGCTGCAGGAAATTTCCGTTATATATATATATATATATATATAGCCAAGGAGATAATATATTCCGTTATATATATTGCCAAGGAAGCTCTCTGGCTATCACACTTCACCTTACGTTTGTAAGAAATAATACTGAACCTTTCATTGTCTGTTGCTGGTGCATTGAAAATCCAGGAAGCGATATCTGATACCATGACCTTTATAATGACTATAGTTACTCAAAGGCCTAGTATCTTTCAATGGCCAGAACATTCCTCTTTACTGTGATTCCCTTCCCACTTTACCACCCATGAAATACGTATATATTGCTTTGCAATCTTATGTCAGGAACTATCAATGATGTATTTGTAGCCATGGTGAGGTTTTCCCTGATAGCTGGCTAGTGAATGATCCAACCAAAGTCCCACTTTAGAGTTTGCTTCCTAAAGCAACCTACAGTGTGGATTGTTATAGTTTGGTTTGACTAGGGAATAACCTATTATATTTTAGATTTCAGCACAGGTTATAGATCTGTGACTAATTTTAAGAACAACGACTGAGAGAAACACAGAAAGTAGGATTAAACATAGAAGCTGAACTGCAGTGATGTTGCAGCAGAGGTGTCAGCCAATCCATTTGTAAGCACCGAGCCTTGGTGGCCTTTCAGGGATTTTCCACTTCAGAAAAGAGGGTAAGACTTTTGCACATCTCTGTCAACTAGTCATTCATATGTAGGTTGCTGCCAAGGAGGAGTAAACTTGGATTTCAGTATTTCCTCTATGGAGAGAAAATACTGGAGAGGGATTCAGTTGTGTCCCATTCAAGCAATATTCCTGACATCTGACAAAATGAGTGCCTCACTCCTGAAGAAGTTTCTGGATGGCACATCATATCATTACTCTGATTCTGACTATATTTTCTACCACTCTGTACAAATTGATTTTAAAATCAGGAGGACTGCACAATTTTCTAAGGAGATGATACTTTCTTAAGTTCAATCAGAAGAGATATTATCAGTTTAAACACAATGATTTTTTTTTATTATAGAAAATTATCTTATGAGGCCTGGTGGTTTTCAAAGCAAACAATCTTTAAAGAACTGATAATTCCAATGTGATTTGGGGTAGTACAATATTATATTCAGTCAGTCATTCAACTAAAAATTAATTTTAATAAGAAATGAGCCTAATATATAGAAATACTATATGACAAAATTATCTGCCAATATGAAATTTTTATTTTAGTAGGGAAATAAGTAATACACATTCACATACTACTACACTTGTGGGTGGCGATAGGTGTAATGAAGAAATTTTTGGTGCTTGCCAGCACTTCAAAAATTTGAGCTCCTCTTACACATTTGAGAGCCACTGAAAAACACCCAGAGTACTTGCCCAACCACACTCTTCATGACTCATAACCAGGAGTTTGAAACCAGACTCAGAAACATAATAAAACCCTGTCTCTACAAAAATTTTAAATTTAAAAATTAGCTGGGCATGGCGGTGCATGCCTATAATCCTAGCTACTCAGGAGGCTGAGGTGGGAGGATCACTTTAGCCCATGAATTCAAGGCTACAGTGAGATATGATTATGCCACTGCACAACCACCTGGCTGACAGTGAGACCTTATTTCTACAAAATAAGTAAAAATTAAATTTACTTCTTAAACTGTATTAACTTTTCAAAAAGATAAATTTTGAGAGAGATTGTAGTGTAGAAACCTATCCTCATTCTTAGAGATCTATAAAAGAACAGCAGACGAGGTAGTAAGAGTCAGTGAGGATAAGTAATTCCAACAAGAAACATCGCTGAAAACTACTGCAGAGGAACATGTCTGTTCAAAGAGTGAACATGAGGGTAAAGAGTGTTTTGTCATTTTTAAGATGTAAAATATGCAACCTGTTTTTATGCTGATGGCAATGATGCTGCGGTACACAAAGAACAGAATGATGAGGTAGGAATGAGTCATCACATAAGAAAAAGCCTTAAGTAGAAAATAAAAATGGGATTCAGGACAAAAGTAATTGCTATGATCTTTAAAACAGGAGCAGTTTCTTCATTGTGACAGGAAGAAAGGTAGAAATATGGCTAAGCAGATAAGCATGTTTGGTAAGTTTGGTTGGAAGAACACTATTTGCTTTTGAAAGTGAATAGTCTTCCATTGGGAGTCAGAGGGCTGTGAGAGAGATTTGAAGGTTTAAAAGCAGAAGATAATATTAAATAGCAATCTGGGGAGTTTACTGGGAACCTGTGGAAGAAGAGAAGACAAAACTGAACAGCCACTTAGAACCCAGTCACGAATTTAGAATCACCAAATTTCAGTCAGCAAAATTAAGTTTCGATGCAGATACATCCACTGAGTGGGAGGAGGGGTGGGTTTAATGAGGATTGAACAATGTTCAGGTAAGTTCACGGTGGAAGGAGAGTCTAGTGCTTTAAGACTTATGAAAATAAGAAATTATTGAAAATAGATTATGGAGTATAATTCATAAACAAAGACAAGTAAATAGAAGCAACAATTGACAGTGGAATGGTGAAGAGTCCAAAATTTGGAGGAACACATATAGATAAAAATATTCAAACTTTAAGTTCCATTGGGAATGATTTGGTACACTGTGAGGTAGCAAAGAGAGAGTAATGTTTTAAAGTAACATATTTTAAAGGTAGCACAACTATTTATTGAATATTTAAAACCTAGAGTCTTTTAAGGAGTAAGCACAGACAAAGATATTTTGAAGAAGGCAAGCTGGAAACAGAGAAATGAGCCAGTTTATGCCCTGGCACCATGCCAACCAAATTGTGGGTTCATATTAGTAAAGCAAGATATACAGAAATGAGTATGTCTTCTGGTTTTATCAATGATGTTTCTCTTAAAAACAAACAAAACAAACAAATAAACAAAACCCCACAATAGTGAGATTTTGAGATTCTAAAAGAAAAACTACAGAAAACTACAGAAAAACTACAGAAACTAAGTATCTTAAGCCTTATATTCCAGGAAAAAAAAATAGCTTTAGAATAGTCCTCATAATATTGGTTATAGGGTTAAATTCATTCTGCCGTTGGAATATAAAGCACATCAGGTCACATGACCATGTCCTATAATTTTTTCAGAGGCTCCAATGACAAACATAATTTTCTTTTAGGGTAGTTCAAATACGACAATCATTGATTTTGTTTGTGCATCCAGCACATCTTATTAATGTGGCAGGATTAATATATGATTTTGGGATTTACAATGTACTCACTGGAGACAGAAGGCTCAAATACAGTGATTGCTTATCTTAGTCTTTGGCAAAGTTACAACAGGTGTATTTAATTAAAGAAATTTCGAAATCAAATGATCTATCTCTCAATATATTTTTGGATTCTTAGTATTTGAGCAAAATGTTACCTATTCTGGATGTAATACTGAGTTAAATTTTACAAAAGACTTTGAATAATTTATTTGAATATTACAAAGAAAATCAAGAATATTATTGGTATTATTTTATATTTGCTAATGAGAAATGAATCAATTAATTTTATTTTAAAAATCATTTTAGTAGTAGCTGTGAGACTCTGTAAGAGACACAGCTTTCTTCCAAAGTTTGTAAGCTAGTTTGAGGGAGAAAATAAGAACATAAAATAATTAGACAGCAGGTAAATACCACTGGGAGAAGATTATGTGCAATTTGAGTGCAGAAACATGAAAATAAATATTATAGGCAGTAGAATAAGGTAATTTTTCATGGAATATGAAGTCTTCATGGAGGATGAAAATTTTGAACAAAATCTGGAGAAAAGTTTATAAATTTTAAAGACAAAAGCACAAATAACCTCATCATCAAATTGTAGCATCAAAAGAAAGTAATGGAAAATTGGAGAAAACCAGGTCAGTGCAGAAATTGAGTTTTGTGGGTGAACAATATCTAAAACAAAAAACAATTACTCTATGGTTTTACTTTTACTTTTCCTACTGGTTAACTTTTAGTTATAAAGTTATTTTTATGTAAACAAATTGTAAAAAATATAAATAAAAAAATAAAAACAAGAATTTCTTCTATTATCTCAGGTAATATGAGATAGTATTTGCAAATCATGTTAAACATTTAAGCCCTCAATGATGTTAGGTCATTGACAGAAACCCATATTTCTGTATTCTATATCAGTACTCATGGCTCTTGTTATCCTGTACTCTCGGAGTCACATTAGAAACTGGAAAATACTTCAAAATAAGAATTCACTGCTTTAAGGAAATGAAATTAGTGATCAAATGATAGAAACAACAGAAATTCACATATGTGATGAGTGTGTTAAACTAGAGTCATTTTTGTTCCTTTTATCTTTATCTCATAGGACAAAAGGATGGTAAATCAAATCCATGCCAACAAAAGCATTTAATTTCAGAAAGTAATTTTAAAAATTCCCTAGCTAGTAAAAATGCTTCTTTGGGGAAATGACTTTCCAAACTGCAAGGAGAAGTAGTACTGCAGAGAAGCCATAGAGGTTTTGTGTCTAGTTGTAAAATAAACAGATCCTTACAGAATGGATATTTTTTGCTCACTACGGGGCTTATAATGAGATTGAATTCAACTTCTTGCGTACTAATTGTATTAAACTGTATCATAAAAGTGATGGAATAGGAGTTATTTGGGGATTAGGCAAAGCAATCAAATGTTTGAGAGAATGATACAAAATTAATATGTACTTTCTATTAATTCCTATATGTACATTTTTCTACAGATCAAGAACTCTGAAGAAACAAAGCAGCAAATGAAGCACCTTTTAAATGGAAGTGCAGATGAAGTCAACCGGGACTTATGAGAAATTATATTTATTTTTATTTTTCTGTGATTTTATTTTGTTTTGCTTTTTATTCCCTGAATTTTTAATTGGTTGGGTCTTGGTTTTCAATATCATGCAAGAAATGCTCAGATCAAAAATATAAACATAAGAATCTCATTCCATGAAATCTAGTACCCATAAAAAGTGACATACAATGGTGAATTGATGGCATTAGTATACGCTCATAAAGAAAATCATGTGAACAGTTTGCATTATTAGAAAACCCATTTTACGAATGAATTTCACGTATCTTTTGTATCAAAACACAATTGACTAGATAAAATCCTATAATTCTATGAAAAGGTTGTGACATAGGAAATACCCACTTTATAAACTCCTTTATATTTAATATAAATTTGATAGTAAAATTGGATATCTATGATATGAAAAGGATTATGTCTTATTTTGTCTGTATTTTGAATAGTTGTTTAAATAATTATTGCTTAATACCAAGTTAGGAATACATAAGAAAAAACATAATGCTGAGATGTCAAGATAATCACACTTGGCCTGTCAGGCTACCATTTTCCACAACAATTACTCATTTAGTTAAATGTATTAAATGCAGGTAAATGAAACTATCAATTACTCAATTTCTACTATCAGAAAAAAATCTATACAGTATGTTTAATAATATTTCAAGAAGCTATAGAGCATAAAATAAACCACAAGAATATATAGATAACATATTTATAGTTTTTTAGTTTCCTTACATTAACAGAGTAAATATATAAGTTAGCAGAGACAATATTTTACAAAAATGCATAGCATGCATAATTGGAATGTTAAAAGTTTATTATTCTGAGGCTTTTATTTTTATTATTATTGCAAGCTCATGCCTGTGATCCCAGCACTTTGGGAGGCTGAGGTGGGCGAATCACCTGAGATCAGGAGTTCGAGACCAGCCCAGCCAATACGGCGAAACCCCGTCTCTACTAAAAATACAAAAATTAGCCAGGTATGGTGGCGCTTGCCTAGACAGGAGAATCGCTTAAACCCAGGAGGTGGAGGTTGCAGTGAGCCCAGATTGCACCACCGCACTCCAGCCCAGGCAACAGAGCAAGACTCTGTCTCAAAAAATAAAATTTATTATCCTGAAAGATTCAACTTTTTGGCATATAAAAATGTACAATAATTTTATAAGATATTTACACATATTGCAGTTCTTTCTATGCTTCCTTTTAAATGGGAATGCCTAATGTATTTATTTCACGATAACCTTTTATATTCTGTGTATATTTTAATTTTTCATCTATCTATGCAATACTCTTTATGTATGAACAAAAATGTGACACACACAGAAAAGTTCTCTTTTAATGGTTTTATAAATACTTGATATCTCCAACACAAATATTAAAAATTTCATATGAACTTTTGTAAGTGGCATTTTATTAGTGGAACAATATATATATTAAAATGTACCTGATTCACATTTCTAATCATTATATCATCAGTAAAAATGGTAAGGATCATATAAAATATGAAGGAATTAGTTTAGCTTTCCATTTTAATTAGTCACACCTATCTTATTAAACATTAGTTCTGTATTTAAATCTTGGTAACCTAGATTCAGAATTACTAAGATTAGGGCATAATTAGCTATTCAAATCAATTATGTCATTCAATTTTATTAATTATGTTGCTAAATATTATCACATAATTAATCCTAATATTCATTATAACTCATAATTAGCAGTCTAAAAAGTCTATAGATGGAAATAAAAATAGTTCTGAAAGATATTGCACCAGCATTTTTGCTATTACATTTGCATCGATTGCCTACTCTTACATTGAATAATAATAGAGAGGTAATGGAAGTAAATTCAACTTAAACTTTGTATATTAGACATTACTAGTTTCTAGAGTCTTTTCAGTTGTTTGAAAAACTGTGTCCTCTTTAGTGTATGCATTTAATTAAGCACTATTTTAAAGAACAACATGCCATTCAGATGACTCTTCTGTCAGTGTGAAGGATGACAGTATTCTTGAAATAAAATATCTCAAAACAAACGTATATTTCAATAAAATGTAAACAATATAATCAAACTTAAGGTAGGGAAAGCATAAATAAATCATGGTGTTAATTTTATTTCATAAAATGCAAACCATTTAGAGTATTTGTTTTATTACTTATTAAAACTTTGTTGAACACTAAACTCAGCTGGTGAAAGTATATAAAATTTTAATTACATAGGAAAAAAAAGTTCAAGAGATTTATTGTATAACATGGGACTGTAGGTTATAACAATGCCTTGTATTTTTGAAAGTTGCTAAAAGGGTGGATTTTAAGTGCTCTCTTTACACAAATAAATGATGTGTATGTGAGACAATACATATTTTAAGCTCAACTTAGTCATTCCACAATGTATTCATATTTCAAGACATGTTTTATGCAATAAATATATGCAATTTTGTTAAATAAAAAATAAATAAAAATGATTTTTACATAGAAAAGAATTTTTAAAGAAATTTAAACAAAATCTCACTTTAAATCTATATTTCTGAATACAAGTGGGCCTTGTTTTCCCTTGTATTTGCATAGTCTGTTAACTCTGTATCTTGTCTATTTCTTCTTATCTTTCATCAAATTAAGAAGTACACTTTCCTATTCTCACTTTTATCTTTTGAGCTTTCTCCTGTTTCCTTAAGAAAAATGGATCAGAAAACTCGAAGCTCCTGCCAACACATCTATCCTCCCACCCACATTTGGATGATGTGCTCTGCCTTTCCACCTGATGCTATGAATATATTCTATTCATAACTCCTTTCCTTGTGAACAAACGCTTTCCTCTCAGGAATATCATTTCATCATTTTGTAACCTAGTATTCCAGCCTCACAATGCATTTTAAAACTTATTTTTCCTTTCTTGCTTTCAACCTTCAAATAATGCTTTGAAACAATTTCTTTCTCCCTTTCCCGCCAAGCACTTCCGTTGAACATTACCTGCTTATCTAATTATGTGCTTACTTAGAAATTCCAAGGGCCAATATTGAAACAAATCAGGCAGAGAGACCCAGCCATGGAATCTCCCTGCTTAGAGGGAATTACAGTTAGCCCACCACTACCACTACTGGGCCGGAGTCAGCATGATGCAAACCAGACCTCCAGACAGGCGATTACCCAACACAACCATGAAACAAGACACGCAGTCCCACATCCTCCTGCACTACTCCTACATATTTTCCACACCTTTTCCTTCATATGCAGCAGTCCCCAATCATTTTGGCACCAGGGAATGGTTTCGTGGAATACCATTTTTCCACAGATGGAGCTGGGGGAGGGGGTGGCAGCAATGGTTTTGAATGAAATTGTTCCACCTCAGATCATCAGACATTGTTTAGATTCTCATAAAGCGTGCACAGCCTGGATCCCTTGCATGCACAGTTCATATTAGGCTTCATGCTCTTATGAGAATCTAATGCAACCAGTCATCTGACAGGAGGGGCAGAACTCAGGCAGTAATGCTCTGTCACTGCTCATCTTCCGCTCTGTGGCCCAATTCCTACAGTCCACTAACCAGTAATGGTCCGTGGCCTAGGGGTTGGTGTGCTCCTATTCTAAAGAAAGGGATGTGGTGTCTAAACCCATTTTAAAGGAAGGAATGTGGTGTCTATACCCTTTCGAAACCCCTTCATTCACCCCACAAATTTGGAATGGTCTTTTGAAGTCATGAGCCTGGCCATTCCCGAGCTGCTAGCATTTGATTAATAAAACCACTTTCCTTTCACCACACCTAGCTCCTTGTGTTTTCAGTCTCTGAGCTCAGAGCAGCAGGACTTCAAATAGTTACAATTTGTCCTCTGTCTCCAGGATCAATATTTTTTTCCTTTCTACTATATCATTTTTATTGCTTCCTCTCAGGTTTTTCTCCTTTATTGCTTCAGTGTCTGTCTTGAACATTGTCCAGTCAATACTCCACTCTTCAGGATTCTGCCTCTTGATCCTCACGACCAATGATCTCGGCATGTATGTCCTATTATCCTATATCTTCATCTTACTTGATGAATTGTTGTTAGCTGCAATTGACACGATTGATAATTTCCTCATCTTTAAAATAATTGTATCAGTTGGCTTCCAGGACACCCCACTCTCTTGAATTTTCATCTCCTTCACTAGATACTCTTTTTCAGTCACATTTTCTACTTCTTCATTGTTTAAAACTAAATTTTAGAAGGTTCCAGGACACAGTCCTTGGATCACTTCTTTTTATTTCTATCCTCATATCATATCAATTTCCACCATTTTAAACATGACCTATATTTGATATATTTAACATTTATGTGCCCTGCCTATAACATTCCCTTGAACACCAAACTATCTTTTTGACAGTGTAATTTGGAAGTCTAATAAGTATATCAAGAAATTATCAGATTTACTGACATAAAAATCACTTAAAAGAAAATGCTCCTACTTCAAGCATATAATTTAATATATTTATATGTATAAATCCATAAACCACTTCCAAAATCAGGTTATTTAATACATATATTACTCCCTTCCCTCATACCCCTTTGTAATACCTCATTTCCATTCCTTCCTTTTCTCATCACAACCCCACCCCCAGCCTTGTTCCCCAGTTCACAACTGGTCTACTTTCTACCACTATGGATTAGACTGTATTTTCTAGAATTTGAGCTAAATGTAATCATACAATATATACTCCATTGTGACTATTTTCTTTCTCTCAATGTAATTACTTTAAGATTCATTCATGTTGCTACACATGTCAATACTTTATTCATTTTTATCATTGAGTAGTATTCCATGGTATGGAAATACTGCAATTTGTTTGTTATTAAGCTGCTTATTATATTATTATATCAATAATTTGTTTCTCATCCCCTCAGTTTTGGATTATTACAGATTATATTTTATGAATACATATTATATATTTATACATAATATAAATTATATTTTATAATTAAGTTTATAATATAATATACTTTATATTATATTTACATATAAATATAACATTAATAGAAATTAATATTATAATATAAATTGATATATTGATAATATATAACATTATAATATACTTTAATATAAATTATATATAATATTTTATAATATAATATAATTAATATATGTTGAAATCAATTAATATAATCCATATTATAGTAATATAAATTATATTATATAATGTAAAAGGTATTTTATAAATATAATTTCAGGTTATATTTTTATAAATTTTTGTGTGCAATTATGCAATTATTTGTATGGGCTTACATTTTTTGAGGTAAATATCAAGGATTAGGATGGCTGTATCATATGGGAGGTATATGTTTAATGCTATACAAACTGACAGTCTTTTTTCCAAGATTGTATAAATTTTACACTTCCATTAGTGGTTTACAAGAATTTCGGTTTATCTATATCCTCACCAATGACTTGAAAAATCTACATTTTAAAATTATAGCTAGTCAAGTATTTGTTATCTGATTGTGTATTTAATTTGCATTGGGCTAATGTGTAGACGTTGTTGAGCATCTGTTCATGTACCTATTGGCTGTGCTACACCTTCTGTGCTGAAACGTCTTTTCGAATCTTTTGTTAATTTTTCCATTGGAATATTTGCTTTCTCATTATTGAGTTTTGAAAGTAATTTTTTAATATTATGGATTGAAGTCTTTCTATGATGTAATTAGAAAATATTTTATCCTAGGGTATGGCTTGTGTTTCTATTCTTTTAACACTGTCTTTTAAAATACAGAAATTTTAAAAAACAACTCATTATTTTTCCTTTATGGATAGTGCTCTTGATGTTATACTTTGGAAATCTTTTTTTTTTTTTGAGACGGAGTCTTGCTCTGTCACCCAGGCTGGAGTGCAGTGGCCGGATCTCAGCTCACTGCAAGCTCCGCCTCCTGGGTTTACGCCATTCTCCTGCCTCAGCCTCCCGAGTAGCTGGGACTACAGGCGCCCGCCACCTCGCCCGGCTAGTTTTTTGTATTTTTTTAGTAGAGACGGGGTTTCACCGTGTTAGCCGGGATCGTCTCTCGATCTCCTGACCTCGTGATCCGCCCGTCTCGGCCTCCCAAAGTGCTGGGATTACAGGCTTGAGCCACCGAGCCCGGCCAACTTTGGAAATCTTTACCCAACTCAAAGTCATAAAGATTTCCTCCATAGCTTCTTCTGTAAGTTTTTAATCATTTTATTTTTCATTTAGATCTCTGATCCGTTTTGATTTTATTTTTATATAAATTGTAAGATACAGGTGAGTTGTTTTATTCATATGTGTATGTGATTGCTTTAGCACATCGTTGAGAAGAATACACTTTATGCTTAGTATTGCCTTATTGCCATTGTGAAATTCAGTTTTGTATGAATGCCAGGGTCTCCTTCTGGACACTGTAAACCATTTCATTGACCTACAAGTTTATCTTTATGAAATAGCATTGTCTTGATTGATATAGATTTCAAAGTCTTATAGTTAGATAATGTTAGTCTTCCATCTTTTTTTTCAAACTTGTTTTGGTTATACAGAGTTTTTTGGATTACTATGTTAATTTTAGAATCAGTTACTCAATTTATATAAGAAAAGCTTTGTGAGATTTTGATTGGGATTATGGTGAATGTACAAGTCAATTTAAAAGAAAATTGGCATCTTAACATTATTGAATATTATGACTCATAATCATGACAGATTTCTACATTTACTTAAGTCCTCTTCAATTTCCATCAGCTCAGTTTTGAAGGTTTCAGTGTAAAGATCTTGCACATCTTTTGTCAGGTTTATTCCAACAAATTTTATATTCTTAAATTGGATTTAGAGTATTATTTCACTTGAGTTTTATTTTTCATGGCAGCTCAACAGAAAACCAATTTTTGTATATTGATCTTTCGATTTTTTGAAATATTAATCTCGTATGTCTCATATTTTTCACTTAAACTCACTTCTTGTAGGATTTAGTTTGTGTTTGTTTATCTGATTTACTAGATTTTCTTAAATTTTCTAATGGGCGATCAAAAAAAGACTATTATAATTTTAATTTAGAATCTTTATGCATTTATTTCTTTTTCTTGCCATGACTAGAAATGGCAAGAACCTCCAACACAATGTTGAATAAAGTTGGGAAAGTAGACATTCTATCTTACTTAGAATCTCTCTAAGATAGTATCCAGTATTCACCCTTAAGTATAATGATTGTAGGATTTTTATAGATCCCTTTGTGAAGTTGAGAAATGTTCCTTTTATTGCTACATTGATGATGTTTTAATTAGAAATGGATATTACATTTTGTAAAATGGGTTGTATTTCCCTGCTCTTTTGCATGACTTTTATTTGGTGTTTCTATTCATACCACTGTTATGAATTTTAATTTGAGTGCTAGATTTTTGTGTGTGTTTTGCTAGAGTTTTGTGTGTGTTTTCTAGAGTTTTGCTCTAGAATGAACTTAAGTTACTTAGGAACACTTTGATCCCCTTAGGTGCTGCTTTTAAAATTTGTCAGGGGAAATCTGAGCAATGTTTATTCTAAGTCTAGTTAATCCTACTGCTGGAACAGGACCATTCTAAGCATTCTTCCCCCCCCACCCCCCCCCCCCACCCCATGAGACGGAGTCTTGCTCTGTGGCCCAGGCTGGAGTGCAGTGGCGCGATCTCGGCTCACAGCAAGCTCCTCTTCCCGGGTTCATGCCATTCTCCTGCCTCAGCTCCTGGAGTAGCTGGGACTACAGGCGCCCGCCACCACGCCCAGCTAATTTTTTGTGTATTTAGTAGAGATGTTAGCCAGTATGATCTCCATCTTCTGACCTCGTGATCCACCCGCCTTGGCCTCCCAAAGTGCTGGGATTACAGGCGTGAACCACTGTGCCCGGCCCATTCTAGCGTTCTTAACAACGTACCATTGAGTGATACAGTCTGGCTGGTGGAAAAAGGTATTCTTCAGGCCCTAAGTGTGCACTGACTACAATTCTCTTTGATCTTATCTGGTGGTTCTCTCCCAGGCCTTGATTACTTTTCTCTTATACAAGCATTGCCTAGTACTGTGTTGAATATGAGGGAAGAGTTGGTAGATCTTTGGAGAGTTCTCTCTGTACAATTTTCTTTTCTTTGGTACTCTGTCTCATGCACTCCAGCCGTCTTGGTTCTCCTGGACTATCAACTACTTTTGCTCAAGCGCCAACGTGACAGACCTTGCCTGGATTCTCTCCCTCTGGGATATGGTCTGGGATATTTCCCGAGGGATTATGTTAGGTTAAATACATGAATCACCTCATTTATTTCTTAATTCTCTGGAATCACTGTCATTTGTTGCTTGATAGTGTTGTGAAAACCTTTATTTTATATATTTCATCTGGATTTTTTGGGGGGTGGTGGAGGAGGGGTGATGTAGGTTATTTAACAGTGAATGGTAAAACCTAGTCTTCTTAAAAATCCTTTGTTACTGCGAGGGGTGCAGAATATCTTGGGTTCTGGTCTAACTTGGGAGAAAGAATTTGGCCAAGAGACGATTAGTAATGTAAGCAAAATGTTTATTAAGAAGAGAAGAGTACACTCCAAGTGAGGAGTGGGCTGACCTAGCTGGAAAAGGCGCCCAGGCTGGTCCCACTGGAAAACATAGCAGTAGCAATGTTTATTTAAAGAGACAGTACGTTCTAAAAGATGAGTCAGAGAGGGTTGCTGAAAGAGAATGAGCCAGCAGCAGCTAGTGCTAGGGGACTATTTATGAGAATCTTACATAATTATTCATGAAGGGACACAAGGGGATGTTACTTGCAATCATGTTTTAGGCGGTCCCTTTGGGCACACATGCTCTGTGGTTGTACATGCTAGTATGCACATTGCATGTCTCATTAACATTTAAAATCTCCACCCAGAGGTGTGTATTTTACTATTTTAATGAGAAAAAGCCTACTCCAGGGTGTAATTGGAGGATGTACATGCTCATCAGCGGGTAAGTACCTCCGTGGTTATCTCTGGCTAGGGCCTGATAAGTCCTTTTCAGGGTTGGAGGAGCCCAACCGCAAGTCCAGAAGTAGCCGGTGTCACCATTGTTTGTTTGTTTGTTTGTTTGTTTGTTTGTTTGTTTTTCCTGACTGTCAATGGGCAGCATCTCCAGGATTTCTTTTCCCAGGAGCTCACTTGCCTGCTAATTTCTGGCTATCTGCCTACTCTAACACTGTTACCAACTTTATTATGTCTGAAAACAAATCTTGATATTTCCCCAGCCAAAACTTTCACTCTAGCATTCTTATCTATCTTGGCAAATGCAAATTCATTTTTCCATGGCCAGGAGCAATAATAGGGTTGTATTTCTTAACTTCTTTCTTTTAATTTCTAAGTCTAACTGAACCATAAATCCAGTTTGCTCCATCTTCAATATAGGCCAAGCAATAAACTACCTTTCACATCCTCCCATTTATAATGTTGGTCAAACTACTCTATGCTTTTGCCTACATTCTTCTTCCTATTGTTATTGTTCTTATTATTATTCTAGCAGTCAGAACAATCCTATTAACATTATTAAATTATGATACTTTTCGTTAATAACATCTAATGAATTGTTACTTCATTCACAGTAAAACAACAACAACAATAAACAGGCTACAAGACTCTAAAAGATCTCCCTCAAGTCTATAAAATCATTTTCTGCAACTCTCCTGTTCATGCAGTTCTAGGCACATTGGTATTGTAAGTCTTCAAAATCATCTTTGTTAGAAACATTCTGTTGACTATTTCTTCTAATTGGACCCTATTTCCACAGATATGAAGATATCAACCTTGTTCCTTCACTTTATGCTTTTATTTAAATATTTGTTTCTCAGTGAGGACTTTCTTGACTATCCTTTAAACTTTATAAAATTATTTCAGCCTTCCCTTTCCAACTCTAATTTTTGCATTGTCCTAGCTACCAAATAACATTCAGTGAATTTTGTTTATTTCTTATTATGCTCTATTTCCCTACTCTATAACATAACCTTATAAGAACAGAGATTTTTGTCTGTTTTGCTCACTGCTAGGTCCTTTAGTACTTAGAAGAAAATATGACATCTACTGAAAACACCATAAAATATGTTGAATGAAGTAAGTTTTCTCCAATTGTAATGTTTTATAACAATTTTTTACCAATTTAAAGTGCTAATTTGACCTGTGGCCTATGTGATATTTTAGATAATTTAAAAAAAAAATTTTTAAAGTTACAACTAAGGGTATACTATATTTGTAAAGTGGGTTTTATGTTTTTGAATTACAAAATAATTTCAACATATATAATTATATTAAAAGTTAATATTTCACTTATCTATATATCCACTATTAAGAATGAACAAATATGATTGAATATTTGTATTATCAATTTATTATATTTTTAATTTAACTTGTCCATATCTCAGAGAAGAAGTAATTGGTTACCTTTCATCAAGGTCAGTTCTGTCTTTAGGAATCTAAGAGGCAATGCTAGTAAAACTGCCTACACTAGTAAAATAATGATACTTATTATTTTCTTGTGTTGGGTAAGACTAGTGATAATCATTTCAAGTCCAGTAACATCTATTCATTTTTGATGTTTATATATTTCAAGGCCTTACTTGAGAACTCATTGTAAAATGTTTTGAAACAGTGTTCTGTAAACACAGATTTAGAAGCTACCAAGAAATGAACTGGCTGTGGAAATTATGAAATAATGTCCACAGTGCAAAATAAGGTCAGGATCATGGAAGGCTAGCACATAGACAGTTTCATATTTTGATAAGTAGTCCAAGTATTACAGATATAGATTTTAAATCTTGTTTTTCATATCATGGGGATTTCCCTTCATATTGTATTAAATCACTTTAGAAATGGTAATGCTTCCATGATTTAAGTAAATGATTTAAGATCTCCTTTTAACAAGTTTATTATAAATGTTATACTTGTTGATATATATTTACTAAAGATAAGTGAAAATTGCTACAATTTCTGTTGCAAAGCATAATGGTCAAATTTTTTATCAAAATAAAATTTAAAAGTTGTGAACCTTTAGTGGATACTTGTATCTTGCTAAAAATTGGTCCACTTTTCTAAAATAGATAATTTCAGGTGTGTATCTTTATATTAGCTATTTGGTTCTATAGGATGACAATGATGTATAGCAAAATTATACATATATGTCCTCCACTTGAGTGTGTCAGTTTACATACTTGTAAATTAGTGATAAGCAAAATCTAATCATATTTTAAGTTAGCAACTGTGTTTAAATTTTGTATTGTTACATCGATGAACTACTTTTGCCTCCACAAATTTGGATATATCTATAAAAATTATGATTAAAAGAACAACACTGTACTTTATCTATATAAATTATGATTAAAAGAACAACACTGTACTTTATTAAGTAGCATATATATATATATATTTTCATATGTTTGTTGGCTATTTGTACATTTGCTTTTGAGAATTGTCTATTAATGTCCTTAGTCCCCATTTTGATGAGATTATTATTATTATTTGCTGATTTGTTTGAGCTCCTTGTAGATTCTGAATAGTATTCCTTTGTCAGATGTATAGTTTGTGAATATTTTATCCTGCTCTGTGGTTTTCTGTTTACTCTGCTAACTATTTATTTTGCTGTGCAGTAGCTTTTTAGTTTAATTAAGTCCCATTTATTCATCTTTTTTTTTTGCTGCATTTGCTGTTGGATTCTTTGGTCATAAACTCTTTGCCTAAGCCAATGTCTAGAAGGGTTTTTCCAATGTTATTTTCTAGAATTTGTATGGTTTCAGGTCCTAGATTTAAGTCTTTGATTCATCTTGGTTTATTTTATTCTTCAACATGTGGCTTGCTAATTATTCCAGCACCATTTATTGAATATGGTGTTCTTTCCCCACTTTATGTTTTTGTTTTCTTTGTCAAAGATCAGTTGGCTGTTAATATTTGGCCTTATTTCTGGGTTCTCTAACTTGTTCCATTGGTCTACATGCCTGTTTTTATACCAGTACCATGCTGTTTTGGTAACTATGGCTTTGTAATACAGTTTGAAATCAGATTGTGAGATGTATCTAGATTTGTTCTTTTTGCTTACTCTCTTTGGCTATGGGGGTTCTTTTTTGGTTCCATATGAATTTTAGGATTGTTTTTCCTAGCTCTGTGAAGAATGATGATGGTGTTTTGATGAGAATTGCATTGAATTGGTAGATTGCTTTTGTCAGTATGATCATTTTCACAATATTGACTACCCAATCATGAGCATGGGATGTATTTCCATTTGTATGTGTCGTCTATGATTTCTTTTGGCAGTGTTTTGTAGTTTTCCTTGTAGGGATCTTTCACCTCCTTGGTTAGGTATATATCTAAGTATTTTAATTTTTTTTTACAGCTGTTTTAAAAAGTGTTGAGTTTTTAATTTATTATTATTATTATTATTATTATTATTATCATCATCATCATCAGAGATAGAGCCTCACTCTGTCACCACCCAGGCTGGAGTGCAGTGGTGTGATCTCAGCTCACTGCAACCTCTGCCTTCCCAGTTCAAGCGATTCTCCTGCCTCAGACTCCCGAGTAGCTGGGATTACAGGCACATGCCGCCATGCCCAGCTAATTTTTGTATTTTTAGTAGAGACAGGGTTTCGCCATGTAGGCCAGGCTGGTCTTGAACTCCTGACCTCAGGTGATTCACCCGCCTCAGCTTCCCAAAGTGCTGGGATTACAGTCATGAGCCACCACATTCCTGATTTCATTATCAACTTGGTCATTGTTGGTTCATATCAGTGCTACCAATTTGTGTTCATTGATTTTGTGTCCTGAAAACTTACCAAATTCATTTATTAGATGTAGGAGCTTTTTAGATGAGTCTTTAGGGATTTCTAGGTATACAATCAGGTCATCAGCAACTGTGATAGTTTGACTTCCTCTTTACCAGTATGAATGCCCTTTATTTCTTTTTCTTGTCTGATTGTTCTGCCTAGGACTTCCAGTACTATGTTGAACAGAAATGGTGAACGTGGGATTCTTTTCTTGTTCCAGTTCTCAGGGGAAATGCTTTCAACTTTTCTGTATTCATTATAATATTGATCATGGGTTTGTCATAGATGGCTTTTATTACCTTAAGGTATATCCTTTCTATGCCAATTTTGCTGAGGGTTTTAATCATGAAGGGATGCTGGATTTTGTCAAATGCTTTGTCTGTATCTATTGAGATGATCATGTGATTTTTGCTTTTAGTTCTGTTTATATGGTTATAAACAGAGTAATAAATCAATTAAATAAATTCAATAATACAGAATAATAAATTGAATATATAATAAATAGAATAAATAAACTATATTTATTGACTTGCATATGTTAAACCATCTTTGCATTCCTGTTATGAACCCTACTTGTTCATAGTGGATTATCTTTTTGATAATCTAATGGATTTGGTTAGCTAGTATTTTGTTGAGGATTTTTGCATATATGTTTGTGAGGGATATCAGCCTATAGTTTTCTTTTGTTGTTATGTTCTTTGCTGGTTTTGGTATTAGGGTGATACTGGCTTCACAGAATGATTTAGGGAGTACTCCCTGTTTCTCTATCTTTTGGAATAGATTCAATAGGATAGGTACCAATTCTCCTTTGAATGTTTGATAGAATCCAGCTGTGACTCCATCTGGTTTGGACTTTTTTTTGTTGACAATTTTTTATTACTGTTTAAATCTCACTTATTGTTCATGGTCTGTTCAGAGTTTCAATTTATTCCTGGTTTAATCTAGGAGGGTTGTAAATGTCCAGGAATTTGTTCATTTCCTCTAGATTTTCTAGTTTGTGTACATAAAGGTGCTCATCATGGCCTTGACTAGTCTTTTCTATTTCTCTGCTATTGGTTGCAATATCTTTTGTTTTGCTTCTAATAGAACTTCTTTTCTTGCTTAATCTAACTAATGATCTATTGATTTATGTTTATCTTTTCAAAAACCAGGTTTTTGTTTCATTTATCTTTTGTATTGTTTGTGTGTGTGTGTGTGTGTGTGTGTGTTTCCATTCCATTTAGTTCTGCTCTTATCTTTATTTTTTTTCTTCTGCTGGGTTTGGGTTTGGTTTTTTCTTGTTTCTCCAGTTCCTTGAGGTGTGATCTTATATTATCTATTTGTGTTCTCTCAGACATTTTGATGTAGGCATTTCATGATATGAAGTTTCTTCCTAGCATCACTTTTGCAGTATCCCAGAGGTTTCGGTAGGTTGTGTCACTATATCGTACAGTTCAAAGACGTTTTAAATTTCTATCTTGATTTCATTGTTTACCCAAAGATCATTCAGAAGCATATTATTTAATTTCTATGTATTTGTATAGTTTTGAGGGTCCCTTTGGGAGTTAATTTCCAATTTTATTCCACTGTTGTCTGAGAGAGTACTTGATATAATTTATTAAATTTTCTTAAATTTATTGAGAATTGTTTTGTGGTCTATCATATGGTCTATCTTGGAGAATGTTCCATGTGCTGATGAAAATAATGTATATTTTGCAATTGTTGGATAGAATGTTCTATAAGTATCTGTTAAATGCATTTTCTAGGCTATAGTTTAAGTCCATTGTTTCTTTATTGCCTATCTGTCTTGATGATCTGTCTAGTGCTGTCTGTGGAGTACTGATTCCCCCGCTCTTATTGTGCTGCCATCTATCTCATTCCTTAAGTCTACTAGTAATTGTTTTATAAACGTGCATATATATTTAACTTAGTAATATTTTCCTATTGAACTAATCCTATTATCATTATGTAATGTCACTCTTTGTCTTTTTTAACTGTTGTTGCTTTAAAGTCTCTTTAGTCTGATATAAGAATAGCTACTCCTGCTTGTTTTTGGTTTTCATTTGCATGTAATTATGAGGGAAATGCAAATCAAAACCACAATGTAATACAGCCTTAACCCTGCAAGAATGGTCATAATTTAAAAATAAAAAAAAAATAGATACTGGTGTGGATGTAGTGAAAAGGGAACACTTTTACACTGCTGGTGGTAAGCTTGTACAACCACTATGGAAAACAGTATGGAGACTCCTTAAAGAACTGAAGACAGAACTACCATTTGATCCAGTAATCCCACTACTGGGTACCTGCTGAGGGGGAACAAAGGAATTACATGAAAAAGACACTTGCACTTTCATGCTTATAACAACATAATTCACAATTGCAAAAGTATGGACCCAGCCCAAATGTTCATCACTCAACAAGTGGATATATATACAATATGAATACGTATACACACACACACACATTTTCCTTATCCACTCAGTGCATTTGTGTGTGTGTATATATATACGTATATATACATATACATTGTGTATAATATACATGTACACACACACACACGCGCGCGCACACACACACACACAAAGGAATACTACTCAGCCATAAATAGGAATGAAATGGTGGCATTTACAGCAGCCTGAATGGAGTTGGAGGTCATTATTCTAAGTTAAGTAACTCAGAAATGGAAACCCAAACATTGTATGTTCTCATTTATAAAGTGGGAGCTAAGCTATGAGAGCACAAAGGGATAAGAATTACATAATGAACTCTGGGAACTCAAGGGAAAAAGGTGGGAGGGTGTGAGGGATAAACGATTATACACTGAGTACAGTGTACATTGCTTAGGTGATGGGTGCACCAAAGTCTCAGAAATCACCCCTAAATAACTCATTCATGTAACCAAACACCACCTGTTCCCCAAAAGCTATTGAAATAATAATATTTTAAAGCAGCATATATATAAGAATTGACTGGATTACTAAAAGTATTTCTTGCTCTATAAGTTAGTATAATGTTTCTTATTTGAAGAGAGGTAAACAAAACTTTTACACTACCACTACTAGTAAAATATGTGACTAGTTAGCCAATATACTTATATGGGCAAAATTACTTTCCTTATAGCAAATAAAATATTTTTTAAAATTTTAATGCACATATTGATACAAATATGTGAAATGAGCAGCAAGTTAGTTGGAAAAAATGTATCTTTCTAATATGCTATTTTTAAAACAATATAGATTAAACTTAAAAAATGAAAATTAAATACATCAGTATACTCTATGTTAACTTATAAGAGTAATACCAATCATAGCTTTTGTGTTTGATTTTTGTTTGCTTTACTGTATAGAAAATAACAAAGTGAAAATGCAGTGAAAAACAAAATTTCAAATGCTAACTAAGGGAAGTGTTTTTAAACATGCATTGGGACTAACCAAACAGATGACTTCTGATTGTAAGATATGCTCTAGTAGTTCTCACCTTAGGAATTACTCTATTGCTGACAAAAAGGTAGTGTTGGTCTATAATATCCTGTCAATTATCATAACAGAGAAGACAATTTGGAGTAGGCAATTTGTATTAGTCAGAATTCTCTAGGGGGACAGAACTAATAGTAGATATATATATATATATTATATACACACACACACACACACATACACACACACATACACACACACACACATATATACACACATGTATACATGCATATATATACACACACATATATATACACACACTCATATATATGCATATATATACACACACACACACATATAGATATTTGACTTTATTAAGTATTAACTAACACAATCACAAGGTGGCTGAGGAGCAAGGAGAGACAGTCCAAATCCCAAACTGAAGAACTTGGGAGTCCGAGGTTCAAGGCCAGGAAGCATCCAGCATGGGAGAAAGATATAGGCGGGGAGGCTAGGCCAGTCTCTCTTTTCACTTTTTTCTGACTGCTTATATTCTAACTGTGCTGGCAGCTGATTAGATTGTCCCCACCCAGATGGAGGGTGGGTCTGCCTTTTGCAGCCCACGACTCAAATGTTAATCTCCTTTGGCAACACTCTCACAGACACACCCAGGATTAATAATTTGTATCCTTCAATCCAATCAAGTTATCACTCAGTATTAATCATTACACAATTGTACCAGATATTTTACAGAATTGGGAAATAATTATGATCTGTTAGTAATTTCCACAAAACTGTCTAGGAAATAATAGAAACAAAACATCACCAGAGATATGAGAATAAATTTAGCCATGACTTTGTACTTTAAACAGTGAACTAGATATAGAGACACTGTAGGTTTCTGGAATAACTGATTGAATAAAATGATCTCATATGGATCAGTACGGCACAGAAAAAACAAGACCCAGAATAACATAACTAAAGCAAGCTATTTTGACTTAAAATATATTTTATTTATTCATGTTATGTACTTATAAATATAAAGGCATAAAGAACTCTAACAATTGAAAGTAGTTTCTCCTTCAGAACTATAGTAATTTCAACTTTTTACTAGTATAATTACACTTCAAACTCTTTTCCTATTCAGAAGATGAGAATGAGTTTCATTTAAAATTTGCTTTTTATGATAAAAAGTAACAATAGTTACCAATACAAAGATATTAAATATTTGTCATCTACTCACAAGGATATTAGGCATTATAAGAAATGCAAAAACTTTTAAGATCCATTTTCTGATTTTTGCGTGCTCAAAATCATTTTAGAAGCATCTTCGATTGTAAATTAGGGAATCAATAGGCTTATAAAGAGAGAGATTTCTGGACAATGTTTTTGGTAATGCATTTGTACCTAGCTCCCCCATCCCCCAACAATGGTGAAGTGTGACTAACAACTACTGTTGTAATAAAACAAATCATTGAAACACATTGATTGTGATTCTAATGTAATATATACAAAATTATCTGTAGTAAAATCTCACCCATTGGCCAGTATGTTACACTAAAGAGACCAGTAAGAATTTAATGTTCAGAAGAAACTATTATTTCTCCTGCTAATACATCTTAAATACAAAATCAAAAGGAAGACACAGAATTAAGCATCTTCCTCTCCTATGACTGCATATATGTTTCAAATTTATAAACTAACTTGAGTAAAAATTTGATTTTGATCTAACACTTAGAAAAAGTATTCATATATTTGCATCATATCTTAGAAAAGTTTATTTCATTTTTAGGATTTTGAAATATTTACTGTAGAGAAACGAGTATCTATAGCTAATTTGACACTGGATTTAATTGTTTTTAAAAATTTTGTCTTCAGAATTTAGAAATCTTTAAATGAGTAAGTAAATTTTAAATAGATTTGACTACTTAGACCTGTTGCCATAAAGAAGAGAGAAAATAGATTGATAATAAAGAGAAAAGTAAATGATTTTTGTAGCTATCTTTAAAGCACACAAAAACAGATAATTAAAATATATGTGCAAGACTCACAAAAATGCAAATTTCATGTTGATTATATACTAAGTGTATATTAATAAAGACTGGAAACTATATATGTACACTTTTAGTTTTGCTGACTTTTAATATTGTAGCATAAAGTGCAGTTGCATAATTAATATAATTAATAGAACAGTGGTTAATATGTCCCTACAGTTATTTGCATTATATAACTACTTTTAGACACTTTAGAACTTTTAATCTGTTAATATGTCCCTACAGTTATTTGCATTATATAACTACTTTTAGACACTTTAGAACTTTTAATCTATAATTATAAATATAAATTAACAATTAAAATGTTGCAACAAAATAAGCTATGTGTTGCATATCTTTGCTTGAGAGGTTTTGACTATGTACTTGTTTCAAAGAAGAGGCTAATCCATTTTCTATGATTAGTAATTTGATCATTATAAAATTATAGAAAGAAATATGAAAATTTCTAATACATTTCTGGTGCAGAAAGTGCAAATTTAAATGCTTACAATAAATTATGTTCTAATGTTTAACTCAAGGTTAATCGGAGCTTTTAAATTATCCATAATCATATTAGAAAAAAATTCTAGAAAGTCTGTAATGAGAATTTTATAAAGAGAATATGCTCTGTTTATTTTAACATGGTAAAAGTAAAATGTCAAAATTAGAAATACAAGCATATCAAAGGAAAATAAAAAGCAGTTTTTCATACTTCTATCTCAGGGATGACACTGGAAACATTTAGTGTATGTCTTTACAGATATTTGCATATGCACAGATATACACATGTGTGTATATTTGTGTGCATGCATATATATGACACAGAATTGCAGATATATATGCAATATATGATATATTGCATTATATATTACAAGGAATATACATGTATATTACAAGTAGTATACCTAAAATGACTTATCCTTTTACCACATCACTTTAATGTCTGTATAGTATTTTATTTTATGATTGCATAATTTTTTTTTAAATGTCTATTTTCCCATACATATATGGAAGCAAGCATGATTCCGAGAATATCTGGAATGAAGTATTGGAAGAGCATTGCATTGAGAAGAAGAATTTGGTATAAGTCTTGGCTTTGTTTTTCTTAGTCCATATCATCGATTCTAGAAATAACCAAGAATCGTAGCTTACAATTGCTGTCATCCAGGAAGTTTTGAATTTGCAATATGCCCTACAGCTTGTATAAGTGGCTTATCAGCAGGTCTGGAGAAGAATGATGGAGTGCTCCCTGAGAAATGCTGTGTCCGCAATGCTCCACAAGGTTCAGCAAATGATGCTGTCTGATAAAACACAGAAGTGAAAAATGTTATGTTGAAAAGTAATTCAACAGATATGGATACCTAATGTAGAAGATACTTTAGGCATACCCTGAACTGTTTAGTTTGTGTGTATTTTCTTTTTATATAATTACAAGAGTAACATGTGATAAAAAATCTATACCAGGTAAGTCAAATAATTTTTCAGTAAATATTCAATTAAAATGTCAAGTGTTAAGAAAGCATTATGAAAGAATCTGACAGGATTACACTTGTTTTCTTTACTGATCTATAAAACGATGATTCATTTAATAATCAATTGTGTCTTAGACTTAATCAGTTCAGATAATTATATAATCCAGAGTTATTCACTTATCTAAATGAGAGGTTGATTAGACAACACATTAGAATTATTTCATCAGCTAACTCTGATCAAGGAGACAGAATTTTTGAACGCAAGCTACATTTCAATGGTAACTTTCATTTTGTGCCCATTAATCTTAAATAAAAATTGCAGTGTTCAGTACCCTTCTATCTGAAACACACACAGAAACACAAACAATGCTCAGAGATGCACACAGGCACACATCTACACATTTCTTTTGAATTTATGCTTTGTGGCACTTAATGCCTCTGCTCCTCATTTCTCACTCATCAAAACAGAAAAACCTATGTAATTTCAATAGGTTAATACAAATGATCTCATTTAGTTCACTAGTGACTGCCTGTGAACTATGTCTGGAGAACTATTTTTAAGTCTCTGGCTCTTTACAATAGAGATTGTTGTCATTCTGAGTTTTAGGACAGGGAATCTTACTACTTTTATTTTTGTTTTCCAGTCACTGATCTCTTCTTGTATCTCTTATCTATATATCTCAATCATGATAAATGAATTTTCTCCCTCTGTTTGCTCCATGTTGGTGTCCCATAGAGCTATCTTCAGCTACTTTGTCCTCTCACTCCAAATTATCTTCACAGCAATCTCCTGCATGCCCCGGGCTTCAGTAAATCCCACAGAAGAATAATTTATAAGTCTCCATCTTCTGATCTTCAGTCCATGATATCCAACAATCCAACAATTTGTTATACAGCAAATTCTAGATGACTCATGGGCCCCTCATATTATCTTCATTTTCAATTTGATTTTGCTTCTGCTTAGGATAATAGTATCTTCTATCCTTCACCCAGGACAAGGGTGGCTGCTGCCCTGATCCCATGCTTCAGAGGGTCCTCCCACTCAGAAGGACACATATACACTATTTACGAAAACCCACATGAGCACCTTTACCAATTGGGAGAGAGCTGCTGCAAGTGCTGTTGCAGAGCAACCAGTAATCCCCAATATTCTGTTTTGCGGTTAAAACAATCTGGGCTCCAAATGCTTCTCCACATTTTCTTTTTTCTGTGACCTTGAAACGCAAATCCAGAGGTCTCATTCTGAAGATTTGTGAGTGAGACATTGTTAATATAAGATGCTGTTTCAGGGTGCAAAGAATATTTCTGCTCAGATTATGAAGCCCACAGTGTTCACTTCTTGAAGACAATGCTTTATAGGCCCAAAGTAACATATATCCAGATTTTTACCCAATTTAAAAATTTTCATCTTCTTTTTTTTATTTTATTTGGCCTACTTTTGAGTGTTTTAATGCATTGAATTATGCAATAGGTATTATTTTCTGTCTTCTTTCACTCAAATTTAGTGGGATGTTTGTATTCATTGAAATAGTTTCCTGTACTAGTAGTGTTTTTATTTATATTATATCATCATTTTTTATTTTTGTTTTGCCTGCTTGTTTTATGAAGTGCTGATGGTAATGTTAAAATCTCTCCTTCTAATTGTGAATCTGCTTATTTCACAATGCAGTTTTGTGGAAATACGCTTCATATATTTTGAGTTCATGTTACTAAATGCTTGTACTTTTGGATTGGAGACAAGGTCTCACTCTGTTGCCCATGCTGGAGTGCAGTGGTATCATCATAGTTCACTGCAGCTCAGAACTCTTGAGCTCAAACGATGCTTCTGCCTCTACCTCCCAAGTAGCTGGGAAACCACCATGCCCAGATAATTTTTTTTATTATTTTTTGTAGAGATGGAGGTCTTGCTTTGTTCTTCAGGCTGGTCTCAAACGTCTGACTTTAAATGATCCTCCTACCTCAACCTCTCAGAAAGCTGAGATTACAGCATGAACCACGGTGACCAGCCATTCCTGTGCTTTTAGAGTGTTACATCTTTGTACGTATTTTGTATTAATATGAAATCCCCCTATATATTATCCCTTTTAATTTATGCTGTCTAATATTAATATAGTTACAGCATTTTCCTTTTAGTCACACTTGTTAAGGGTATCTTTTTTCTCTTTTCACTTTTCAAATTCTGTATATCTTTTACATGCCACTTACTAAAATTAGTTTTTTTTTTTAAATCCAAATAACATAGCACTTGTTTATTAAATGGACCATTGAGTCTGTGTATGCTTAATGGAATTTTTGATATGTTTAATATAAATTAATCTTATGTGCTTTCTAATTGCTCTATTTGTTTTATATTTTGACTTCCTTCTTTAAAAAATCTGGCTTCTTGGGGAATTTTATTTTAAAATTTACAATCATCTAGTTTTGTTATTTTATTTCTGTTAGCTTAAAAGTTGTACTCTATTTCCCAATGTTTAGTGATTATAGAACAGGGTTCGGCAAGTTATTCTGGTCCACTGTAAGTCAAATATTCCAATGCCCATTATTGACACACTGTCTTTATCTGGTTTTGCGCTGATACAGCAGAGTTTAACAGTTATGACAGAGACCACATAGCTCATAAAAATTAAAATATTTACTTTCTGGCCCTTTATAGGAAAAAATGGCCTACTCCTTCTATAGAAAACGAAACATCAAATTTTTATGTTGCTGCTTTTCCATGCAAGGCAGACACAAAAGCCAGAGATAGCCACCTTCTTGAAACTATTAAAAATCCAGACAATAAATGAAACAATAGTTTTCAAGGCCCTGGACATCAGTCAAGAAAAACTATGATTCCTGAAGATGGGAAACAAATAAGATAAATCCTTTGCTTGTGGTAATTTGCTGCCTGGAGAGATTTTTTAGACTGTGGAGCAGAGAGGAGAAACTCAAACAAAGAACCGATTTTAAAAATACTTCATCAGCCAGTCTTCATATAGCTGCTTCTGGATGCTCTTTTCCCAATCTTTTATTTTTATTTTTATTTTATTTTTTTTGAGATGGAGGTTCATTCCTGTTGCCCAGGCTGTAGTGCAATGGTGCGACCTCAGCTCACTGCAGCATCCACCTCCCGAGTTCAAGTGATTCTCCTGCCTCAGCCTCCCAAGTACCTGGGATTACAGGTGCCCGCATCCTCACCTGGCTAATTTTTGTATTTTTAGTAGAGATGGGGTTTCACCACGTTGACCAGGCTATTCTTGAACTCCTGACCTCAGGGGATCCGCCTGCCTCAGTCTCTCAAAGTTCCCAAGTATTTTAACAGTAACCATTCCCCTCGCTTCCTTCACACCTCCCTGACACAAATATTTTAAGGCGGACTTTCTGTTTCCCTAGTGGTTTTCTTAAGTTTGTTGGTTGATTGGTTGGTTGGTTGGTTGGTTGGTTGATTTTATAGTCTCAGTTATTGTTGTCACTGCCAATCTCTGAACATTGTGCTTCTATCTCTCTTCTGCAATTCCTTCTGGGTTTATATTTTGGGTGGGATTTAGCAATTTCCGTAAAGGACCTTCTTAAAGTAACTGAGACCACTTTTTACTTTCTCATTCATCCTGAGTATGGCAATATCTTACTATTATTATTCCCTGGCTCTAGCACTTTAGCTTATTATCAAAGTTGCTACCTTAACACTCTATCTAGCACAAAATTAGATTGTAACCATATTTTTGCTCAAATTTCAAGAAAGATCCTTATACTATGGGATGAGTCTAATTTATTTGCATGGAAAAGCAATCCCATTATGATCTTTCAGCATCTGTACCTCTAGTCTCATTTCTTATCATTTACCCACTCCTAGTGGACAAAGACTATAATGATCAAATTAGAACTTACCTATATATTCTCTGAAGGTGTTTTACAAGTTTAATGTTTATAACCTATAATACAACATAAATATTCAAAATAGCATCATGTGAAATCACTACCTAATGGCTAATTGAATTTAATACATAATAGAATTTCATTGAAATTAATTATCAACACATATTTATTCTCTAGTCCTCAACACACACACACACACACACACACACACACACAAATTTACATATGATACTTAAGAATATTACATTCCATTTTCTTAATAATATCCATTAATTTAGAATTTTCTCTGTTGGAATAGCCCTATTTACTTAGTGTAACATAAAAGGTTTTACTCTATTAAATGCAAAACCGAATATGCCTATATTTATAATTGCATAATTTTAAACTTACTTTCTAAACACATGAAAGAGATGACAACAGTATCAATTCATCACATTCATTTTTAACTATGAAATTAAATTTTGTGGAAAATAATGCTATAACAAAAAGATTTTTTCTTCTTTGCACTTGAGTTTATGCACTGTCTCATACTATTAACTTCACAAAAACAGTCTTGTTACCAATGAAAGAGAATTAGTGATGCTTGATACAGAAGCAGAAAATCAATTAGATATAAGAGTTAAATATCCATACCTGTATAAAAAGCATTTCTTCCAAAATTTCAATCCAAACATTACCAAATGGAGAGGAAATGTGTTTTTCTCAAATGGTTACATAAAGCCCACATATACCTTATTATATAATTAAAAGCATTGTTCAAATCCTAAAAATTTAGGTTAAACCAGGAGAGAGTACAAATTTACTATTAGTATGTCTTTGTTCTATCTAGATATTCCAGCTGTGTCAAAAAATGTACATAAAATCTGCCTTTGAATTAGGTTTTTTGGGGAACACTAAGGATTCAAAGGATACATAAGATTTTTGTTTGTTTTGTGTGTTTTTTTTTATTTTATTTTTTTTTTGAGAAGAAGTTTTGTTCTTATTGCCCAGGCTGCCTCCCAGGTTCAAGTGATTCTCCTGCCTCAGCCTCCTGAGTACCTGGGATTACAGGCACCCGCCACCATACCCAGTTAATTTTTTATGTTTTTAGTAGAGACAGGGTTTCACCATGTTGGTCAGGCTGGTCTCTAATTCCTGACCTTCAGGTGATCTACTCACCTCGGCCTCCCAAAGGGCTGGGATTACAGGCGTGAGCCTCTAGGCCCAGTCAGGATACATAAGTTTTATACTACGGACACACTAAGATATATATATATTTTTTTTTTTCATGCTTGAATTTGAATAAATAATTCTAGTTACCCACTTCTGTTGGGTACTTGAGCACCTTCTCCTTTACGTATTAATGACGTTAAGGCATTTGCAATTACCACCAATTTGCAATTATTACTTCCTGAAGAAGCCTCTAAAACAGCTCCTAATTTTGAAAACTATCTTACAAACCAACGACAAATAAATTAAAAACTGTCTTATTGGAACTAATTGAGAATGAGATTGAAGTAACAAAAAATTACCAAATTACAAGAGGAAGAAAAAAGAAAACAAATGATAAAAGGAGACAGAAGATAGAAAAATTCTCAAGAACAAGAAGATTAATACAGGTAAACTAGTGAATTACACAACCCAGTTAAAATGTTATCACCATTAATTTCAACTTTGTTCAACTTGTATTCACTCATTCAGGTTGCCATTTTTCTACCTGAAGATATTTGCATTGCTCATATCCAACAAAGATTATATACCCATGATAACTTAGCACTTCAATTTCTAGGAAGCTAATCCTTCTCTCTCTAGCGCCTACTGCACTCTTTTTCTCTTCAGATTAATGCCATTGCTTTCCTGTTGCTCACCTCTTTTCCTCACTGGGTCAAAACCAACAAAATAATATCTTTTATATAAGTTAGGTGAAATATTTCTAATCAATAGGCTTACTATATTATATGTTTTATAATGAGCCATATATTTTAAACTGCAAAAAAATTGTTGATAAATTGATGATTTAAGATGTTATTTTGAAAGTGGCTTTGTCTCTGATATTATACTAGTCATAAATATCATTCAGAAGTAATAAAATACAAGAATGAGAATGTAGAAATCGCTTCTAATAATAATGCCTTTTGTTTCTTTGACTTTTTAAATGTTTAAATCTTTAAATGTTTAAATTTTTATGGGTATATAATGGGTGTGTATATTTATGGGGCATGTGATATTTTGCTAAAGGCATACAATGTATAATAGTCACATCAGGATAAATGCCTTTGTTTTATATGTACACTGTATGAGCAACTGAACACCCAGAGAGAAGAGATGAAATGCCCAAGATCCTACAGTCAGGCAATGTCAGGTTAGGGAATAGAATCTGTACTTTCTTATTCAACCGACATTCACAAAGTACCTAACACTGCCCATTTTTTTAGACCACAATTACTGTCTCTAGTAGTTTACAGCTGTATTAGTCAGGTTTCTCTAGAGGGACAGACCTAATAGGATAGATGTATATATAAAAGGAAGATAATTAAGGAGTATTGAGCCACACAATCACTTGGTGAGATTCCACAATAGGCCGTCTGCAAGCTGAAGAGCAAGAAAGTCAATCTGAATCTCAAAACCTCAAAATTAAGGAAGCCAACAGTGCAGGCTTCAGTCTGTGGTTGAAGGTCCAAGAGTCCCAGAGCTGAAGAACTTGGAGTCCAATGTTCAGGGGCAGGATGCATCCAGCATACGAGAAAGATATGAAGACTAAACCAATATAGCCGTTCCACGTTCTTCTACCTGCTTTTTTTCTGGATGCATTGGCAGTTGATTAAATTGTGCCCACCCAGATTGAGGGTGGGTCTGTCTCTTCCAGTCCACTGACTCAAATATTTATCTCCTTTGGCAACACCCTCACAGACACGCCCAGGAACAATACTTTGCATCCTTCAATCCAATCAAATTTATATTTAATATTAACCAACAAAACACCAATGCTTTTTCTAAATGTCACACCACCTGTATTGGCAGTTTTAAAGAGATAGAGGAAAGGAATAGAATCAAGAAGGAGAAAAGCGATCATCACGATCAGAATATCTCTTCTTCTCATCCCTTTCATTCTCCTGCTAATTTCTTTGTTACCCAGACGTTGAGATAAAAAGAAATTCTACTTTAATGTCATTTTGCTTTACCATTTTTTTTTGCATGTGCCAGACCCCTGAAACTACTTCCGTTAATCTTCCTGTGTAATGTAGCAGCCTTCAACATGGCAGTCATTACCCAGAGATTATTTTGGTTAGGCTCTCCAGTATTCAAAGTAGTTTTGGTTAGAGACACAGCAATTACCAGGAACTTGACATCCTGAGTGTTGCAATGGGAAAGAATAAGGAATTATCATTTAAGAAGTATCTGCAAAGTTTTAATGATTATGCTAAATACATTCATTTCTTGAATGCTTACCATCTTCAAAATAACTATTATTGATACTGCTCTGATGACTGGAGGAACACCAGAGTCCTTTGTCTCATGCCAGTTTAAATAAAATGACATGGACTCTTGTAGAGTAGTTTTAAGGAGCAGATAGAGTTTAATAGGCAAGAAAGAAGGAAGAGGCTCCCCGATACAGAGACAGAGGGAGGGGGGCTTCCAGAGGAAACCCAGAGTGCAGCATAAAACAGCCAGTTATATGAAGAGGTTGGAGGAGGTGGTATCTGATTTGCCTAGGGCCCAGAGGATTAGTTTGACCAGGTTTGTCATTCATATAGCCCTGGAAAAACTGGCCCTCCTGCCCTAGCCTTTTAATATGCAAATACAGGGCACCATGATGTTCTATGCATGTGGGGATAGTGGAGGCTGCCATTTTGCTAGGCACATGTGGTTACAAGAAGAAGGCAGGAATCCCTATATTGAGTGAACCCAGTTTCTAATGGCCGACATTTGCATATCAAAGCTTGCTGGCCCAGTTTTTCTGCTAGACAAGAAATGTTTCTGGAGCTGCTTTAAAAGAAAAAAATAAAATAAAATTCCCAATGACCCCTTATCCTCTTTATTTCCAAAAAAAAGGTAATTTTCTAATAACGCTTATTCTCCCCTGAGGAGATGTAACCTTAGCTTCTGTTGGGGGGTTTTGGGCGATTACTCTTTCTGGCTATTTCTTGCTGAAAAGGGGTGTCAAATGGGGAACAGCAGCTAGGGCTGAAAAATATCGGGTTAGAATTTGTCATGCCATGGGAAGAGGAGAGGCCTGGATAAGAGAGGAGAAGAGAGAGACTGGCTCCAGTATCCAAAAGAAGATCTACTTTCCTTCCTTCAATTTCCAGAATCACCCGGGGCTCCTGTGCTGTAATGGCAGCCTTAGTCACCAGAGCCAGGGGTTTGAGTCCCAGGACCCATCAGTCCTGCTGGACCATCTGTGAGACTGGTTCTGAACCCATTGACCTCTGCCTCCAGGGGCAGCTCCATCTCAAGTGTTCTTTGTCACAGGCTGAACAGGGTCAAGGTGACTTCGTCTTACTGCCTGGGCATTTCTAATTAAAATGCCCTGACTTGTCACATTAATAACAGCTAGTAGATGCACCTTAGGGATCCTGGACTTTGCAAGCTTGCAACGCTGCTACTAAAACCTCTGTTCTTCTCTCGTATTTCCTCTCCTTTACTTAGGTCTCCTCCTGATCTCTGTTGTAAAAGACCAAAGTAGCTATTCTCAGGAGGTTCTCTAGGTTGCTATTTGGTCCTATCGCTTGCTTCTATAGTTTCCTTCTAATATCAGCAGCTGCCTGTGTAACAAACTTGTTCTTCAGGATGAGAACTGAATCAGGGGATAAAAAGGTGTGTTTTATTAGTGCCTCTCTCAGCCTTTCCATAAAGGTGGTGGGAGCCTTGTCTGGTCTTTGGTCTATCATGGACAGTTTAGAGTAACTGAGAGGTTTGGTCCTGGTCTTCAGTAGGCCTTCTAATATCCACCTTATAAAGTGCTTCCTTTTCCATTTATCTCCTGAGTTATTGTGGTTCTAATCAGGGTTGTCTACTGGAACTGCTTCCCTTCCTAGTGGAAATGGAGTTTCCACCTCTTCCTCACCTTCCCTATTTCCTCCTTTTCTCCTTGGTCTGCTATAGGAGGCATGTTGCTGATCTCTGTATTTTTCTGCTGCCTGCATAACTGCCAGCTTTTCAGCCACAGTGAAGGTCTGACTTAGCAGCAATATAACATCCCTCCATGTGAGATCAAACACCTGAGTTAAATTTTGGAAAATTTATATGTACCTATCAGGGTCATCAGAAAATTGGCCTAACTCTCCTGACCCTGTAATGAGAAGGGAACTTGAACCCTCATGGCATCATTCCCATAAGGTGTTTGTGCAGAGGTAAGAGTGAAGGGGGAGAGTAGGATATACTGGCGATGGTGGAGCTGGAGGAGCTGATGGTATGATTGGAGGGAGGCTGGAATGGTTGAGACATTCAATAGCTGTCTCAGATTGCTCCTCTGGAACCTGCTTTAGCTCTGGGGAACTATTCCCTGTGGGCTTGCCTGCTGTAGCTGCTAAAAGAGCTGGGCCAATTGTACAGAACTTCTAAAGATCTTAATTGTCTCACAGGACAAACAAAGCCTGTACATAGGGGACCTCAGTCCATTTGCTCTTCCATTTGCAGAAAAGATCTAACTGTTGGATAATATTAAAATCAAGGCTCCTCCTAGCAAATCAGGTGTGTCTGTCCCCAAGATGGTAAGAAGGCCATGCCCTTGAACAATAAAATATAAGATGCTTTTTCTTCAAAGTCTCAGGGTCGAAGGAGTCCCAGTGCTTTAAAATACAATCTAGGGGAGTGCATACTGAAGACAATCTGCTACCCATCTAGAAGAAGAAATGAGAATAAAAGCATCCTTTTAGTCTCCTTCCTTTCAGTATGTCACCCAGGGTGGAGAAGAAAACAGTAGGGCGTGTTCCCCCAACTATTTTCTCTCCCTGGTTACTGGGACCCAGCAGGCAGTTAAATGTGCCGTCCATGACTGAAGGTGTGACCCTCCAAGCCATGGTGCCAGAGAAACTAGACTTTTGGGCCTAGTCACGTTTTCCCAAGTCATCCTAGTCCTCTGCCTATTATTTCCCTTTGATCTTCTAGACTTGTGTGACCTGTGTGCCTCCCTGAAAAAAAATGGATCTTAGGAAAAGCTACGTAATTGGGCAGGCCCCTTTAATGAAGGGGGCGTGCTAGATTGAACTCTATCCTGCTATTATGGCCTATGCTAAAGCATTTACCCTAGAAAAATAATTCCAGTTAACTTACAAGCTTAAACTCCTCTTACTCATTAAGTAATGTCTTAATCAGAGAAAGAATAGGTGCCTTAAAGGAATGTAGGAGCTGAATCGCCATTCTCCTGCTGATGGGACAATATGGAGACTAAAACTTGGCTACAGAAGACATTTAACTCCTAACTGTTGAAAGCAGGATTTTCCCGTTCATGGAAGGGGCTTAGAGCTGGATTTCTTTTTGTTATTTTTATTATTATTATTATTTTGAGACGGAGTCTTGCTCTGTCACCAGGCTGGAGTGCAGTGGTGCGATCTCAGTTCACTGCAACCTCTGCCTCCCAGGTTGTCCTGACTCAGCCTCCCGAGTAGCTGAGACTACCGGCGTGTGCCACCATGCCCAGCTAATTTTTGTATTTTTAGTAGAGACGGGGTTTCACCATGTTGGCCAGGATGGTCTCGATATCTTGATCTCGTGATCCGCCTTCCTCAGCCTCCCAAAGTGCTGGGATTACAGGCATGAGTCATCATGCCCAGAGTCGGATTTCTAGTGGTGCAAAAGGAAGCTGCGGCGCTGGGGGAGGGGGGGGGGGGAAGTGCCTCATGTAGAGGACTTCTATTTCCATCAGGTGACATTGTTGGCTTAGAAATACTATGTGCTCACCAGAGAAGTGGTAGAGAGAAACCTAGAAATGCCATGTTCTTTCCAGACCAAGGGTAGAGAGAGACCTAGAAATGCCATGTGTTTTCCAGACAAGGGGCTGAAAGACACTCACTATGATATGTGTGTGTGTGTGTGTGTGTGTGTGTGTGTGTGTGTGTGTGTGTGGGCGGGGGGGCGGGGGCGGGTTGTGGAACCCTCTGTTTCTAGAGGATTGCAATGGCATTCCTGAGCTAAACTCCCAGTTACTAAATTCCCATACATTCCACATACAGAGAGAGACTAAGAGACCATGGATAGAAAAGGAAAGAAAGTTTTGCGACAGGATAGCCAAGGATTCTCTGCCAACACTCAAAATGGACTTGTGGGAGGCGAGGTCTGGTCCAGAAGCCTTTGAATCACACCAGGGTATTTCCTGGACAGAAATTCTCAGTTGCCTGAGAACTTTTCCCAGCCTTGCATGATGGCGAGGTTTCCCTGTGAAAGGAAACGGATTCAAACATGGCCAGCATTCCCAGTGACCCATGGGTATTGGAAGATTCTCCATATTCTCACCACCAAACCTCACATCCAAGTTTTTATGATGGCAGCCAATGATAAGCCTATGTAACTGGCTGACAGACGTCCATTGATTTATCTGATTTTATTTTAAAATACAGGCCAAGACCTCCTTGGAATGATAGAACAGACTTCAAGCTCGCTCCTATACGCTCTGCTTTGATGAATGTTGTACCTTGAATTCCTGGCCAATGCACCAAAATGATATGACTCCGATGACTGGAGGAAAACCAGGGTCCTTTGCTTGCACCGATTTAAATAAAAGGACACAGACACACATGGAGTGTTTTTTTTTGTTTTTTTTTTTTTTTTTTTTTTTTGAGACGGAGTCTCGCTGTGTCGCCCAGGCTGGAGTGCAGTGGCCGGATCTCAGCTCACTGCAAGCTCCGCCTCCCGGGTTTTTACGCCATTCTCCTGCCTCAGCCTCCCGAGTAGCCGGGACTACAGGCGCCCGCCACCTCGCCCAGCTAGTTTTTTGTATTTTTTAGTAGAGACGGGGTTTCACCGTGTTAGCCAGGATGGACACATGGAGTGTTTTTAAGGAGCAGAGAGAGTTTAATAGGCAAGAAAGAAGAAAGAGGCTTCCCGTACAGAGACAGAGGAAGAGGGGCTCCAAGCCAAGACAGGAAAACCCCGGTGTGGTGGGAAACAGCCAGTTATCTGAAGAGGTTGGTGGAGGCGGTGTCTGATTTGCATAAAGCTCCGGATATTGGATTAACCAGGTATGCCATTCCCATAGTCGGTGAATAAAACTAGCCCTCTTCTCCTAGCCTTTTAATATGCAAATGCAGGGAGCCATGTAGTTCTACACAGGTGGGGTTATGTGGGTGCTGCCATGTTGCTAGGCACATGTGGTGACAAGAATAAGAAGGCGGGAATCGCCATATTAAGTGAACCCAGTTTCTCATGGCATACATTTGTGTATCAAAGCTTGCCGGCCCGACTTTTCCGCTAAACAAGAAATGTTTCTGGGCTGCATTCAAATAATAATAATAATGATAATAAAACTTCCCAAGGACCCCTTATTATCTCTAAGTGCCTAAAATAATTTCTTAATAACTCCTATACATTATGACTCTCATTGTCAAGGGAAGAATAAGACATTAAAGAAATAAGACATTAATTTGTTTACTCGAAGATGCACAGTTTATAGATTAGGTACTATCATTGTTCTTTCTCATTGTTCTTTATGCGAAAAGCTTAATAGTCTTCCTATTATACCATCAAGGACGCTTGCTCATAATACAAACTGAAGATACTTGTGCATTTGGGCATGGCTAAGATGTCAGGGGTGAAGGACTTTTTGTTGCTGGGGAGTAAGAAGTAAAAGTTGTCATTTTATTTCTTCTGGGTCATGCATTAATCTTTTGTAAAAGTGTGTGATGTGATGACAATAAGTATATGAGGAGAGTAAACTGACATTGAGACGATTCACGATATGTGAAGACCTTTTAAATGGTGTAACATAATTTATATATCTCCAAGTTATGAGAGTATAAAATGTTATAAATAGCAAAAACTGATGCCGTGGCACGAGTGGGCATAATTATCATGAGTGAGAACACAATCCTTGATTTAAATAAATTGTTAGATTAGACAGGGGCGTTTAATTGCACTGGAGACAGAAAATACTTCAAGGCAGATAGAAATATAAGAAATTAATGAGAATCCAGGCAGCACCAAGACAGAATATCACCAAGGAACTTCCCATAGTTACCTATGACTCAAAGTTTTATCAGTACCTTAATAAGAAACAGAATGTTTAAAATAGGTATAGTAAGAGATTGCCATTTTAGCGCATGAGTATGCTTATGCAAGAAAGTGACTCTACTCAACATAAGACATTAAGAATTTTTGAACAATCTTAAAGAAAGACTGGAAAAATGTCATTTTAAGTTGTAGGCAGTTTCTGCCTTCTCAGAAGTAAAGGTTTCAGTTTATTTCTGTTAAAAAACAATCATGTTATTAAGAAAATCAAAAGAGATGCCAAAATAAAGTAGTAAAAATATACTATGAGATGTACTGACAGAGGCAAGATATGGAAGAAACATTCAAACTAGCTGGTAAAGTCTAGAAGATTTTGGTGAAGTATACATTTACCTATGTTGACTAAAATATGATCAGTAGTTAATATTATAAGATGAATTCTGTTTTTTGTAATTCTAGAATTTCATGTTATTTATATATTTTAAATTTCATTAATTTGTAGACAAAACTTAGATCAAATTTCACTCTAAATCACAATTTTGGTCCAACTTACTGATTGCCTATTTGGGTAGACTTTGTAATAGAGCAAGAGTGACCCCCTTTATAAGGCCACTCCTGTTAGGGGTGCAGCAAACTAGAACAAATTATTATGAAGAAAACTAAGATATATACACAGACTGATATTTTAAATTTTATTTTGTAAGTTACTACAGGTACAATAATAAGTTCATTAGAGTTTTTATTGTTTGTTGCCTATCTAGTTTGGAGCTTGTTTCCCATCTAGTTTGGGTGAGCTTGTGGCCAATGTATTGGTGGGTGGGTGGATGGATAAATGGATGGATGGATGGATGGATGGATGGATGGATGGATGGATGGATGGTTGGATGGATGGATGGTTGGATGGATGGATGGGATTTTATTGCTTGTTGCCTATCTAGGTTCGGGCCTGAGTTTGGAATTGGAAAACTTGGTCAAAATGAAAACATCCTATGTTATCTGAGTTACTTTATGTGTAATAATACTTCAACCTTAATTGTATTACAATGAAAGTAGTAAATAATAAAACTTTCTAGCTGAACACAACATTACTTCTTGATTGATCATTTCAGACTTGATATATGTTATAGGAATGATTGACCCTAAATCAATAGTTTTAAAGAAGAACTGAGGCTGACACAGTTCACAAAACTAAAAATGACTGTATTCTATGATGGTGATATATCTATTGTCTTTAATAAATATTTTCAGTATTTTAGAAATCTTTAAATTTAGGTTATTATTTTAACTCTCAAATCATATGTTAACTATGTTCAATAATATGTTTAACTATGTTAAAATTATTATTTGTTCACAATATAGAAATTGTCTTTAATACTTATATTTTTAGTTAATACTCAAATGACATATTAAAAATAACATTTAGTTATAGATAGTATGATAGTTTCTTTGGTTCTGTCCTGTCTAATAAATTTCTAAATAATACAATTTTTAACAGATGAGAAATGTAATTTTTGCATGACACAGACATGTTTATTGCTTTTGTAATATACTTTTCTTTTCTTCAATATGAATCAAACAACTAAACTTCTGCTGGTATTTTTTGTCCTACAATTTAAGGAGTCCCACCAGAATTAACAATCCACCCATGCAAGCCTTTTATTTTTTAAGCTAAATAAAGTTTGAATACATTTTTTCCATGTGAAAAGATAAAGGTTTCTGTCCAATAGTATCTCCTCCTAAAAGTTAATTACAGTTTCAATTTACCAAAATGTCATTACTAAAATAGGAAAGGTTATATAGTTTAATTATGTTCATGTTATTTCACCATAAGATTTTATTTTTCATCTACTAATTTATAGGCCAGTGATAAAGTCAGTGAAATGAACATGACTATACTGGATTCTTCAATATTACATCAAAATTGGCTTACACGATGAACACAGAATTCTTAAAGGTTAATAACACTCTTCTAACATTACAAATTCTGAACTTTAGTAGGTTGCTAATTTAAAAAAAAAAAACAGTTTGTGCTTGGAAGAATGGTTTTATTATGGTATTTAAATGTGAAAATACACCAATATAGAATCCATGTTTACCAACAGATAATACTCAGTGTACTTTTTCCAAATGAAAAAGGTACATCATTCTGGGGACTTCAGAAAGGGTTTAAAGATCCACTTGGGCTTCTGTTTAAATGTTTTAATCATTAAATGTAAATAAAATTGTTTCAAAATACCAGTAGGATGGACTGATGCAGCACATGCATATAAAAGAAACATTGGGATTAATATTTAACTGTATCCAATATTAACAGACTAAGTAGAAGTTATAACTGAACTACTTCTGCAAAACTGGTAGCATTTGCAAATCTTGTGGACAACAGTTTTAGTCTAAGTTACAATGTCCTAAAGAATGCCAAACATGTGTCATATTTCCTGTAATTTAACTCAATTATACACAAAAGAGAAAGTGATTATGATTATTCAGCTCTTTTGAAGACTAGGGCATGAAGCAACACCTCAAAACAATTTTGGAAATTGTCTCCCATATTGAGTAAATGACTTACCTTGTGTAGATGTAATTTAAAACTCTGATTAACGTGTGGAAATAACATTGATAAGGGTAACATATTCTGATTACATATCTTCATAATTAAACATTATGAGGACTTGGAACAGATCATTTATTCATCCAGTTATTTGTTGTACAAGTGTGTTTTGAATGCTTCGTGCTTCTTGTCATTTTATCATCCGGGAAGTAGTAATAGCTGCCTAGCTATAGATGTGGTTTGAAGTAAATTAGATAATATGTATGTTACTATACATCATAATTCATATATACATGTATATGCATAATTTGAAGAAAAATTCTCTGCTTTGCAAACGTTGACAATAGATAAAATAGAAAGAGGGAAGCCAAGAAAAGAACTGAAAGTGCACACATGCATACATGTACACATATGAAAGTAGATCACATGCACTTTTGCTTTTCTAAGTATTCATTTTTAAAACATTCCAGGGATTTTCTACCAGAGTTGGAATTGATTAGCATAATGACAATGTATTTCATAAATAGAAAAATAATTTATTTCACAGTATCAGAACTAAACGTGTCTCTACGTATTTAAGTAAATACTTAGGAATGAACAGGAGAGTTTGATAATGAAATTGTATTAATATGATTGGTTCTTTTCCAGCTAAAATACTGATAAATATATACTAAAATATCCTGTATCAATACATTCAATAGGACATTTTGAAAACAGCTGGTAGGGGTCGTTTCTCAGAAGTTGAAAACAAAATTATCTTAGATCAGCTTTGACTTGGTTACAGATGCCGAAAGTGCTGCGGGTTAGATTAGTTCAATGAACTAGGAAGACATTTAATTCATCTCCAAAGAAAAATGACAAGACTATCTCTTAAACTATCATTAGTGTTTGAGGGTAGAATTTCTTTCTTTTCTTTCTTTAACCCACCCATGCCAAATTGCCCCATCCTCAAAGTGAATCAAAACTAAACACACAGAGATGTGGTACTTGGTATTTTCCATTTGGAAATATTTAGAAGAGGTAGAATTTTTTACCTTTGTTAAATCAGAAAAGGAAGTAATCATCTGGCACTAATTGAAACAAAGTCTACACTACATAGAAAATAAAAATGAACTTTTCTATTCAGTTACAGAGTAGAATATTTACACTGCTCCTTCATCAGCAAAAACACACCTCACACCTGCTGTGATTTCTTTTTCTGTTGAACTTCTACCTAATTAACAACCATTAAGATTCACTCCTGTGGTGGCTTTAGACTTTGCCTACTGCTCAGAGTTGAGTTTTTTAACCCTTCATTTTGCCTATATTCCATGATAACTTTTCCTAGCAGGCTCAGTCTTTCAAAAAGAGCTTTTCTGAATATTTGCTTGCATTCAAAGCTGGGAATTCACCACAGCTGGGAACTGAAGAGGCGATTGTTTTTTTCTGGAATAAGAGATGAACAGGTGGTACTCCCACCTGCTGCAAGTCTTTGAATTTTTGTTGGCTCCAAATTGTTCTTGGACCTGGTTTTTAAAATGTTCTCTTGCATTAGAAGCAAGAGAGGAAGAGAAAACAGGCCATAACCAGTTTTGTTACTAATGGTCTCATTACAGACATTCTCTGTTTGGTAATTGCTGACATATTGAAATAAATGGGTGTATTGCTTTCTGGATTGGGTGCCGGTGGGAAAAAAGCAAACAAATTCAACCATAGCTTGACTACTTTACTTTAAACATTAAAGAAGGTTTAGTCAATCAAATTGAATGACATTTTCCCTTTGGGAAAGTTTGCAGAAGTCTATTTGTAGCTGGCAATGAAAATGTTTCTGGATAGACAAGCTTTTGTTGTGATTTTTCACTGTTATTTCTTTTACACAGAAGAAAGCACTTAGCCACTATCTAATTTCGGATATATCTGTTCTGTTCTTTTAGTTTATTTAATGTTTTGGTTTCTATTCTCTAATGGAATGGAACAAATGACTCAAAAATACTAGTACTACTCAATCTGAAAGCTTTTATAGACACAGTAGACCACTATGGTCAACCCAGTCATAATTATGACCTGCAAAGTAAGTTGGGGCTATTTTTGTTCTGAACAAAACTGAAAACATAATGTTAAGCATGGTTGTTTCTATTCTCCCGCTATCCTGCCTCTCATAATTTTCAATGAACTACACTGAAAATATCAATACAGAGTAGCTTTTATTTAATATGCCTAAAAGTGCTATTTGTGTATTTGTTTGTAGAGTTATAGACAATAACCATATAATAAACATATGGTTATCTATCTTTGATTTTTTAATATATTTGTATCTATATATGTATATATCCATATGTAATATAGTTATGGATATATAGACACACATAGATATACAGATATATATCTACATATATTTTCAAATTATATGTATTATACATTAAATATATGTATGCATACAACATTATTGATTTAAATTAGAAAGATAAACTCTAGTGTGTTCTAAAGCACTGCATGGAGACTATAATAACGTTTTATTTCAAGTATTGTATACTTACTTAAAAATATTATATATGGGGGAGGACAAGACTGAACAATTTTTAAAAATCTTCCAAAATTGATTGACTTACAATTCTCTTTTCAGTTTTCTTTTAAGATTTTCTTGCGGAAAACTGTGTAGCCAACTGTATCATCCATTTGCTACTGTGATGGTTAATTTCATATGTCAGTTCGACTGGGCCATTGGGTGCTGGGATATTTCTGCAAATATTATTTAGATGTTCCTGTGAGAGTGTTTCTGGAAGACCTATCATTTACACTGATAGAATAAATAAAGCAGATCACCCTCCCTATGGTAGTGGGCGGCATCCCATCAGCTGAAGAGTGAATTTGAACATTCCCAACACAAAGAAATGATAAATGTTTGAGGTGATGGATATGTTCGTTAACCTTATTTGATCATTACACATCATATACATGTATCCAAATATCACACAGCACCTCATAAATATGCATAATTACATCAGTTAAAAATAATAGTAAAAGCCAAAAAAGCATACATGAAAATCCATACAGAGGACTCTAAGTAACCTAATTGATTCAGACTCTAAGTCAATTTTCCATAAATTATTTTCCAGCATGCTAGACCTTTAAAAGACGTTCAAAACCAGCGTGGTGACATGCGTCTGTAGTCTCAGCTACCAGGGAGGCTGAGGCAGGAGAACTGCTTGAACCTGGCAGGCGGTGGTTGCAGTGAGCCGAGACGCGTCATTGCATTTCAGCTCTGGCGACACAGCGAGACTCCATTTCAAAAAACAAAACAAAACAAAAAGACATTCACTAAATGCCAAACTATACTATCTCTTTGATTTTCTCTTTTAAAATATGTCACTACCTATTAAATATTGCCTCCTTGAAGACAGAATAGTCTATGTGGTAGGTACAATTATCCTATTTTTCATAGAAAGAAATTAAGGCACCTAGGTATGTCTGAGGCCGTATTACAGGTTAAACGCAAAACTGGAATTTTTTTTTTTTTTAATTTCATTCAGTTTATTTATTTATTTATTTATTTATTTATTTATTTTTATTTATTTATTATTATTATACTTTAAGTTGTAGGGTACATGTGCATAACGTGCAGGTTTGTTACATATGTATACTTGTGCCATGTTGGTGTGCTGCACCCATCAACTTGTCATTTACATCAGGTATAACTCCCAATGCAATCCCTCCCCCCTCCCCCCTCCCCATGATAGGCCCCAGTGTGTGATGTTCCCCTTCCTGAGTCCAAGTGATCTCATTGTTCAGTTCCCACCTATGAGTGAGAACATGCGGTGTTTGGTTTTCTGTTCTTGTGATAGTTTGCTAAGAATGATGGTTTCCAGCTGCATCCAGGTCCCTACAAAGGACACAAACTCATCCTTTTTTATGGCTGCATAGTATTGCATGGTGTATATGTGCCACATTTTCTTAATCAATCTGTCACTGATGGACATTTGGGTTGATTCCAAGTCTTTGCTATTGTGAATAGTGCTGCAATAAACATACGTGTGCATGTGTCTTTATAGCAGCATAATTTATAATCCTTTGGGTATATACCCAGTAATGGGATGGCTGGGTCATATGGTACCTCTAGTTCTAGATCCTTGAAGAATCGCCATACTGTTTTCCATAATGGTTGAACTAGTTTACAATCCCACCAACAGTGTAAAAGTGTTCCTATTTCTCCACATCCTCTCCAGCACCTGTTGTTTCCTGACTTTTTAATGATCGCCATTCTAACTGGTGTGAGATGGTATCTCATTGTGGTTTTGATTTGCATTTCTCTGATGGCCAGTGATGATGAGCATTTTTTCATGTGTCTGTTGGCTGTATGAATGTCTTCTTTTGAGAAATGTCTGTTCATATCCTTTGCCCACTTTTTGATGGGGTTGTTTGTTTTTTTCTTGTAAATTTGTTTGAGTTCTTTGTAGGTTCTGGATATTAGCCCTTTGTCAGATGAGTAGATTGCAAAAATTTTCTCCCATTCTGTAGGTTGCCTGTTCACTCTGATGGTAGTTTCTTTTGCTGTGCAGAAGCTCTTTAGTTTAATTAGATCCCATTTGTTGATTTTGGCTTTTGCTGCTGTTGCTTTTGGTGTTTTAGACATGAAGTCTTTGCCCATGCCTATGTCCTGAATGGTACTACCTAGGTTTTCCTCTAGGATTTTTATGGTATTAGGTCTAACATTTAAGTCTCTAATCTATCTTGAATTAATTTTCATATGAGGAGTAAGGAAAGGATCCAGTTTCAGCTTTCTACTTATGGCTAGCCAATTTTCCCAGCACCATTTATTAAATAGGGAATCCTTTCCCCATTTCTTGTTTCTCTCAGGTTTGTCAAAGATCAGATGGCTGTAGATGTGTGGCATTCTTTCTGAGGACTCTGTTCTGTTCCATTGGTCTATATCTCTGTTTTGGTACCAGTACCATGCTGTTTTGGTTACTGTAGCCTTGTAGTATAGTTTGAAGTCAGGTAGCGTGATGCCTCCAGCTTTATTCTTTTGACTTAGGATTGTCTTGGAGATGCGGGCTCTTTTGTGGTTCCATATGAACTTTAAAGCAGTTTTTTCCAATTCTGTGAAGAAACTCATTGGTAGCTTGATAGGGATGGCATTGAATTTATAAATTAACTTGGACAGTATGGCCATTTTCACGACATTGATTCTTCCTATCCATGAGCATGGTATGTTCTTCCATTTGTTTGTGTCCTCTTTGATTTCACTGAGCAGTGGTTTGTAGTTCTCCTTGAAGAGGTCCTTTACATCCCTTGTAAGTTGGATTCCTAGGTATTTTATTCTCTTTGAAGCAATTGTGAATGGAAGTTCATTCCTGATTTGGCTCTCTGTTTGTCTGTTACTGGTGTATAAGAATGCTTGTGATTTTTGCACATTAATTTTGTATCCTGACACTTTGCTGAAGTCGCTTATCAGCTTAAGGAGATTTTGGGCTGAGACAATGGGGTTTTCTACATATACAATCATGTCATCTGCAAAGAGGGACAATTTGACTTCTTCTTTTCCTAACTGAATACCCTTGATTTCTTTCTCTTGCCTAATTGCCCTAGCCAGAACTTCCAACACTATGTTGAATAGGAGTGGTGAGAGAGGGCATCCCTGTCTTGTGCCAGTTTTCAAAGGGAATTTTTCCAGTTTTTGCCCATTCAGTATGATATTGGCTGTGGGTTTGTCATAAATAGCTCTTATTATTTTGAGGTACGTTCCATCAATACCGAATTTATTGAGCGTTTTTAGCATGAAGGGCTGTTGAATTTTGTCAAAAGCCTTTTCTGCATCAATTGAGATAATCATGTGGTTCTTGTCTTTGGTTCTGTTTATATGCTGGATTATGTTTATTGATTTGCGAATGTTGAACCAGCCTTGCATCCCAGGGATGAAGCCCACTTGATCACGGTGGATAAGCTTTTTGATGTGTTGCTGAATCCGGTTTGCCAGTATTTTATTGAGGATTTTTGCATCGGTGTTCATCAGGGATATTGGTCTAAAATTCTCTTTTTTTGTTGTGTCTCTGCCAGGCTTTGGTATCAGGATGATGTTGGCCTCATAAAATGAGTTAGGGAGGATTCCCTCTTTTTCTATTGATTGGAATAGTTTCAGAAGGAATGGTACCAACTCCTCCTTGTACCTCTGGTAGAATTCAGCTGTGAATCCATCTGGTCCTGGACTTTTTTTGGTTGGTAGGCTATTAATTATTGCCTCAATTTCAGAGCCTGCTATTGGTCTATTCAGGGATTCAACTTCTTCCTGGTTTAGTCTTGGAAGAGTGTAAGTGTCCAGGAAATTATCCATTTCTTCTAGATTTTCCAGTTTATTTGTGTAGAGGTATTTATAGTATTCTCTGATGGTAGTTTGTATTTCTGTGGGGTCGGTGGTGATATCCCCTTTATCATTTTTAATTGCATCGATTTGATTCTTCTCTCTTTTCTTCTTTATTAGTCTTGCTAGTGGTCTGTCAATTTTGTTGATCTTTTCAAAAAACCAACTCCTGGATTCATTGATTTTTTGGAGGGTTTTTTGTGTCTCTATCTCCTTCAGTTCTGCTCTGACCTTAGTTATTTCTTGCGGTCTGCTATCTTTCGAATTTGTTTGCTCTTGCTTCTCTAGTTCTTTTAATTGCGATGTTAGAGTGTCAATTTTAGATCTTTCCTGATTTCTCTTGCGGGCATTTAGTGCTATAAATTTCCCTCTACACACTGCTTTAAATGTGTCCCAGAGATTCTGGTATGTTGTATCTTTGTTCTCATTGGTTTCAAAGAACATCTTTATTTCTGCCTTCATTTCGTTATGTACCCAGTAGTCATTCAGGAGCAGGTTGTTCAGTTTCCATGTAGTTGAGCGGTTTTGATTGAGTTTCTTAGTCCTGAGTTCTAGTTTGATTGCATTGTGGTCTGAGAGACAGTTTGTTATAATTTCTTTTCTTGTACATTTGCTGAGGAGTGCTTTACTTCCAATTACGTGGTCAATTTTGGAGTAAGTACGATGTGGTGCTGAGAAGAATGTATATTCTGTTGATTTGGGGTGGAGAGTTCTATAGATGTCTATTAGGTCTGCTTGCTGCAGAGATGAGTTCAATTCCTGGATATCCTTGTTAACTTTCTGTCTCGTAGATCTGTCTAATGTTGACAGTGGAGTGTTGAAGTCTCCCATTATTATTGTATGGGAGTCTAAGTCTCTTTGTAAGTCTCTAAGGACTTGCTTTATGAATCTGGGTGCTCCTGTATTGGGTGCATATATATTTAGGATAGTTAGCTCTTCCTGTTGAATTGATCCCTTTACCATTATGTAATGGCCTTCTTTGTCTCTTTTGATCTTTGATGGTTTAAAGTCTGTTTTATCAGAGACTAGTATTGCAACCCCTGCTTTTTTTTGTTCTCCATTTGCTTGGTAAATCTTCCTCCATCCCTTTATTTTGAGCCTATGTATGTCTCTGCGTGTGAGATGGGTCTCCTGAATACAGCAGACTGATGGGTCTTGACTCTTTATCCAGTTTGCCAGTCTGTGTCTTTTAATTGGAGCATTTAGTCCATTTACATTTAAGGTTAAGATTGTTATGTGTGAACTTGATCCTGCCATTATGATATTAACTGGTTATTTTGCTCGTTAGTTGATGCAGTTTCTTCCTAGCCTCAATGGTCTTTACATTTTGGCATGTTTTTGCAATGGCTGGTACCGGTTGTTCCTTTCCATGTTTAGTGCTTCCTTCAGGGTCTCTTGTAAGGCAGGCCTAGTGGTGACAAAATCTCTAAGCATTTGCTTATCTGTAAAGGATTTTATTTCTCCTTCACTGATGAAACTTAGTTTGGCTGGATATGAAATTCTGGGTTTAAAATTCTTTTCTTTAAGAATGTTGAATATTGGCCCCCACTCTCTTCTGGCTTGGAGAGTTTCTGCCGAGAGATCTGCTGTTAGTCTGATGGGCTTCCCTTTGTGGGTAACCCGATCTTTCTCTCTGGCTGCCCTTAAGATTTTTTCCTTCATTTCAACTTTGGTGAATCTGGCAATTATGTGTCTTGGAGTTGCTCTTCTCGAGGAGTATCTTTGTGGCGTTCTCTGTATTTCCTGGATTTGAATGTTGGCCTGCCCTACTAGGTTGGGGAAGTTCTCCTGGATGATATCCTGAAGAGTGTTTTCCAACTTGGTTCCATTTTCCCCCTCACTTTCAGGCACCCCAATCAGACGTAGATTTGGTCTTTTTACATAATCCCATACTTCTTGCAGGCTTTGTTCATTTCTTTTTCTTCTTTTTTCTTTTGGTTTCTCTTCTCGCTTCATTTCATTCATTTGATCCTCAATCACTGATACTCTTTCTTCCAGTTGATCGAGTCGGTTACTGAAGCTTGTGCATTTGTCACGTATTTCTCATGTCATGGTTTTCATCTCTTTCATTTCGTTTATGACCTTCTCTGCATTAATTACTCTAGCCATCAATTCTTCCACTTTTTTTTCAAGATTTTTAGTTTCTTTGCACTGGGTACGTAATTCCTCCTTTAGCTCTGAGAAATTTGATGGACTGAAGCCTTCTTCTCTCATCTCATCAGAGTCATTCTCCGTCCAGCTTTGATCCATTGTTGGCGATGAGCTGCACTCCTTTGCCGGGGGAGATGCACTCTTATTTTTTGAATTTCCAGCTTTTCTGCCCTGCCTTTTCCCCATCTTTGTGGTTTTATCTGCCTCTGGTCTTTGATGATGGTGATGTACTGATGGGGTTTTGGTGTAGGTGTCCTTCCTGTTTGATAGTTTTCCTTCTAACAGTCAGGATCCTCAGCTGTAGGTCTGTTGGAGATTGCTTGAGGTCCACTCCAGACCCTGTTTGCCTGGGTATCAGCAGCAGAGGCTGCAGAAGATAGAATATTTCTGAACAGCGAGTGTACCTGTCTGATTCTTGCTTTGGAAGCTTCCTCTCAGGGGTGTACTCCACCCTGTGAGGTGTGGGGTGTCAGACTGCCCCTAGTGGGGGATGTCTCCCAGTTAGGCTACTCAGGGGTCAGGGATCCACTTGAGCAGAGAGTCTGTCCCTTCTCAGATCTCAACCTCCGTGTTGGGAGATCCACTGCTCTCTTCAAAGCTGTCAGACAGAGTCGTTTGCATCTGCAGAGGCTTCTGCTGTGTTTGTTGTTGTTTACTGTGCCCTGTCCCCAGAGGTGGAGTCTACAGAGACAGGCAGGTTTCCTTGAGCTGCTGTGAGCTCCACCCAGTTCGAGCTTCCCAGCGGCTTTGTTTACCTACTTAAGCCTCAGCAATGACGGGCGCCCCTCCCCCAGCCTCGCTGCTGCCTTGCCAGTAGATCACAGACTGCTGTGCTAGCAATGAGGGAGGCTCCGTGGGCGTGGGACCCTCCCGACCAGGTGTGGGATATGATCTCCTGGTGCGCCTGTTTGCTTAAAGCGCAGTATTGGGGTGGGAGTTACCCGATTTTCCAGGTGTTGTGTGTCTCAGTTCCCCTGGCTAGGAAAAGGGATTCCCTTCCCCCTTGCGCTTCCCAGGTGAGGCGATGCCTCGCCCTGCTTCAGCTCTCACTGGTCGGGCTGCAGCAGCTGACCAGCACCGATCGTCCGGCACTCCCCAGTGAGATGAACCCAGTACCTCAGTTGAAAATGCAGAAATCACCGGCCTTCTGTGTCGCTCACGCTGGGAGTTGGAGACTGGAGCTGTTCCTATTCGGCCATCTTGCTCCGCCCCCAGAACTGGAATTTAATGACCTACACCTCTGACTCCTTAGTTCCATGGGTCTTTCACGATATCATTACCTCCAAATCTTTCAGGGAACCTTAGAGCTTTAGGTAGACACTAAGGAACATAGTAATATTTTTAGAGTAAACATTCACCTTCTTAAAAAGTTTAAATTATGACTAAATAGAAAGTGACTGTAAAAGTGTGATATTGTAGAAAGAAAGATAGCAAAGGCTTTTGAATGTGTATGTTGAGAAAATAAGAGTAAACCTAATTTCTGATAAGTTAAGACAGACATTAAGCAGACAAAAGGACAAGGAAGAGAGTGTTAAAAAATGTTTTATTAATAAGTTGAGGCTCGATGATGGAATTTTGAAACGCTTTTTTGAATTACCTCCTATCCACAATCCTCTGACTTTCTTGTTTTCTTCTCTCTACACGTTCTCATATTTCACTGTTTTTTCCTCCTCTGTCAAATATTTATTTACTTCTTTTTTATTATTCTTCGTTTAGACTTAGACTTCCTTCTATTTTTGCTCTACATAGTATTTTTCATATGTGATATAATCTAGTTTCATAATTACATTTTGATAAAATATTCAAGGAAAAAAACTAAAATGTTCAGCCTGGAATAATAAGACAATGTAAGCAATTTAATATAATTTCAAAGAAAACTGAATTCCCTTTCATTTTGCATATATATGACATATCTTTCTGTTCAAAAGTTTTGTACACTGTAGTTCTTTCTACATCATTTTCTTCACAATTTTATAAAATGCATCTGTTTTCTTTTTTTTTTTTTTTTTTTTAGACAGAGTCTCGCACAGTCGCCTAGACTGAAGTGCAGTGTGCAATGGCGTGATCTCGGCTCACTGCAACCTCTGCCTCCTGGATTCACATGATTCTCCTGCGTCAGTCACCAGAGTAGCTGTGATTACAGACACAAACCATCACACTTGGCTAGTTTTTTGTATTTTTAGTAGAGATGGGGTTTCACTCTGTTGACCAGACTGGTCTCGAACTCCTGACCTTGTGATCCACCCTCCTTGGCCTCCTAAAGCAATGGGATTACAGGCGTGAGCCCCTGTGCCTGGCCACATCTCTTTTCATTTGTACTGCTCCCTATCCTTTCTTCCCTGTATTTTGTACATACCTTGCACTTGCTTCAGTAATCCTACCCATATGCTTTACAGCCTTCCTGATGTATTCTTTTATTTCCATTCTCATATTTTCCATCCCAGCCAAAATGCATAGCTAGTTGGACAAAGTAGATTACTCTTGTATATGTACGGAGGAGGAAGATTTTGCAGTGAGAAAGACATAAAATAAGTTAGATTATAGGGAGAAACAAGACTGAGGAATAAAAAAAATTTTAAAAAAAACTTCCAAAATTCTCTGTCCCACCTTTTTCTCTTTTCAGTTTTCTTTTAAAATTTTCTTGTGGAAAACTGTGTATCCAACTGTGTTATTCATTTTGCTACTGTGATGGTTAATTTCATGTGTCAATTTGACTGGGCAGTTGGGTGCTGTGATATTTCTGCAAACCTTATTTTATATGTTTCTGTGAGATTGTTTCTGGATGACTTTAGCATTTACATTGATAGGGTATGTAAAGCAGATTACCCTCCCTATGGTAGTGGGCCTTATCCCATCGGCTGAAGGCTGGTGTGAAGCAAGACTACCCTCCCCTGTATGAGAGAACATTCCTCCTGTCTGAACTGAGACCCTGACTTTTCTTGCCTCGAGACTCAAACCGAAACACTGATTCTTCCCCAGTCTCAAGCCTGCGAGCCTTGGGTTTGCAATTACGCAATCAGCAGTCCTGGATCTCCAGCCTGCTGATTGTAGATCTTAGGATTTAGCAGCCTCCGTAATTGTGTAAGCCAATTCCTCATAATAAACCTCTTGATTTTTATACATACTTTTCTTGATTCTGTTTTTCTGGAGAACCCCGACTAACACAGCTACAGATGACTAAATGTAATTTGCCTAAAGATTAACTGATTATGCTTTCTTCAGATTTGCCAATATTTATAGATCAGTAAATGGTATCATGATTCATTCAGTTGTTCATGATATTACCTCCTTCAACACTTCCCTTTCCACTACCTACCCCAATTAGTCTAGATATTCATCTGATCACCCCTCTTTCAAATTACTTACATGTTTCATCTGATTTATTGTATACACTTTTTAAACTGATTACCTGAATCAATTTTTGTCCCCCTCCAACCAGTCTCCACACAGCCGAGAAGTTCCTTACAAAAGAAATCTGACAATTTTACTCTCTTGCTTAAATTCCTTCAGTGTGTTTCACTATTTTGGAAAGAATTTGGAAGCCCTTATTACCTACAAAGTCTTGCATAATCTGTCATCTCCCTGCCACATTAGTCTCACTTCATGATATTCTTTCGTTCTTGCTTTACTTTCCAGCCACATGCACCTTGTCATCTTCTGCCTCTTCACCTTTTGCATGCTCTTTACATAAGCAAAGCTATTATTTTTAAAAGATTGTTTATGACCTGAGTAAAGATAAAGAAATAAAAATGTTTGAGGCTACTGCCTGAAATTATCTTTTCCTCTTGTTTTTTTTTTTGTTTGTTTGTTTGTTTGTTTGTTTGTTTTTTACTCCTTAATCATCTTTTACTGAGGTCCTAGGTTAAAAAATACCTTCCTGAGAAAGCCTCCAAGGATGCTCAGATGGTTTGTTTCCTTCTTATGTATTTCCATAGCAGTTTGCCATTTTCTTTCTCAGCCTTTTGTTTAGGAGTGATGTTTGAAAAGCAATTCTCCATGGGGTTTCTGTACATCTTCATAACAACTTTATCGTAGACTATCTTTTGGGGACGTGTGCAAAGCAAACAGCCTTGGAAGATTAATAGACTCTTCCACTGAAAGACAGGGCAGACGGTTTTTCTTACCAATGTAACTTAGATAATATCCCTCTCCTGGCTAAGGTGAGACAGGTTACCAGATACCCCTTATATAAAATTGGGGCCTCTTCCACATGATGAATCTAGAAAACATTATGTTAAGAGAAACAAGCTAGTCATTAAAAGCCATATATTCTATGATTTTTTACTTACATGATATGTCAAATATTGGAAAATCTATAGAGACAAAATGTAGATTGGTAGTTGCCTAGGGTTGTGGGAAGAGAGTTGGTTAATGGGGAGTACCTGCTGAAGTGTATAAGGTTTATGTAGGGGGTGATAAAAATGTTCTAAAACTGATTGTGATGGTGATTACATAAAGCTGTAACAATACAAAAAACTATTTAACTGTTCACTTTAAATTGATCAATTGTTTGGTACATAAATTATATTTTCAATAATGCTGTTTTTTTAATGTGTTTATGATTTGAATAAAGATAAATAAATAAAAATGTCCTGGACTTCATAATCTCAGGGTTCTTCAGGTATACAGCAAACCCCCTGTATGCATAGCATCTAATTGGGACCATATTTGCATAAGCTCTATGAGATGTGAGTGTGATTGAGTAGGGAGAACTGCTGTGAACAGGATGCTCAGGTTGCCCGCTATGCTGTGAATAATAGTAATTTTTCCTTTACCCAGAAAACTCAGACCTTCTACCAGGATTCAGGAAACACTGACAGGGGAAATTACCAGGTCAAAAGTAAAGTAAAATCTCAGACCCTTCATGGTTTCTGACAGTCATCATGTACTTAATTTTTGTGTGTATTCTTGAATCCCTCTTTTCTGTTGTATAAACTTCTCTGTCCTTTTCCTCACACAGTGTGTAACAAAGAGCAGACACTTAATAAACATTTATTGACTGACTGACAACAATGTTGAAGTAAGGAATAAAAGTTAGGAAAAAGCTGATAGGTAGGTCTGCCAAATGACTTATAAAGTAATCTAACTTTTCATTATTGAAAGCATTATTAAATATTAAAGACCTTTCTTCAGCTGGGTGCAGTGGTTTACGCCTGTAATCCCAAAAGCTTGGGAGGGTGAGACAAGTAGATTACTTGACCCTAGGAGTTTAAGACCAGCCTGGTCAACATGACGAAACCCCTATCAAAAATAAATAAATAAACAAATACAAAAATGAGTTGGTGTGGTGCTGTGCACCTGTGGTTCTAGCTGTTTGGGAGGCTGAAGCAGGAGGATTGCTTGAGCGCAAAAGGTGGAGGTTGCAGTGAGCAATGATGACCCCACTGCACTCCAGCCTGGGTGACAGAGTGAGACCCTGTCTCAAAACAAACAAACAAAAAACCCTCTTTAGATCTTTAACAGACAAGTCAAATACTTTCTTTTTTTTTTTTTTTTTTTTTTTTTTTTTTTTTTGAGATGGAGTCTTGCTGTGTCACCCAGGCTGGAGTGCAGTAGTGTGATCTCAGCTCACTGCAACCTCCACCTCCCTGATTCAAGCAATTCCCCTTCCTCAGCCTCCTGAGAAGCCAGGACCACAGGTGCATGCCACCATGCCCAGCCAATTTTTTTTTTTTTTTGTATTTTTAGTAGAGACTGGGTTTCACCATGCCAGCCAGACTGGTCTTGAACTCCTGACCCCAGGCAATCAGCCTGCCTCGGCCTCCCAAAGTGCTGGTGAGCCACCATGTCCGGCCATACTTTAATATTTTAAACAATTTGGTTCACATAATGATCCAGAAATTCCGCATTAGTGCCATATTATTTAATAGACCCAAACAAATTTTTGTATATAAAATATGTGTCATCCTGTTACATTATTCTCTTGTATCACTTTTGTCCCTAGGGAGCAGTATAATCACTCTAGTTTGCAAATTGTGAAGTTGAAATACCATGGAATTTCACCTATGGAGAAAAATCTTTATGAAAAAGGTGACAGAATTGAACTGGGCTTTCTAGCAGTAATAGAACTTTGATTCAAGATGGGAAGTTAAAAGGAAGGAAGTAGGCAAAGTCATAGAGAGCAGATAATTAAGGTCAATTTAGCCTGATTTGGCTACAGCTCAGAAAAACTTTAACCAAGAAAGAATGAGAGTGTGACAGAAAGTTATATTCAACTCTTATTTATGTTGGCTTTCAATGAAAGTTTTGGTGTTTGGTTGAGTCTATACTTTCCTTCATGGTCATATATACTAATAATTTGTACATGGAAAGGCAAAAGAAAAACAATTTCAAAGTGAAAAATATAGCTGAATGATAGAAATGAAGTTTCTCTGGTAAAGTCAGACTCTCTTGCGTTTGTTCTGAAGGCACATTTTTTTCCCCCACTCTGCTGCTTTGCTATTTCCAGTGACAATAGGGGACCATTAAGAAAAATACTCCATAAGATAAGCTTTATCTTCTTGCTCACTACCAAATTCAAACACAGAGTATGCCTGTGAACAACTGCTAATGATTTTTTTTTCTTTTGCTTCACCCCTTATACTAAAACTCTGTGAAAGACACAAGGCCCACTGTCAATCAGAGGGTACAGAATTTAGAGTCACTTTGTGATGCAGGCTTGAAAAGTATGGTTTCTATGCAAACTTAAAGTGATAGTTATCCATATACCAGCAATTATCAGTGGAAATTTCAAGATTGTCATTGTTATTTTATAATGAGAAGGAAGATGACAGTGTGTGATCCCATCAAAAAATCGAAAAGGAGAGAAAACCATCACCTGATTAACTATTTTGAGATGGAAATTAATGGTGTTGGTGACTAGAAAAAATGATCTAAGAGAACAATGCGTATCATGTTCTTGATACTTAAAGTTATTCGAACAGACTTAGAAGATGATATTACTCTAATTCATGCAATGAGTAATAGTATAATTTTTAAAGTACTGCCATTCTATTCTAAATTCAAATACATTCTATCATTGAAAATGTTATAATGAATAAGAAATCATTTAATTTAAAAATCACCTGCTTAAATCTAAACCCCTATGAAAGCAATAATAATTTATATTTATCTTGTTATTATTTTTTAAGTTTTCTTGAGTTTCAGATCCTTTACCTTATGCTTTTCATATAATATTGCTAAAGTAGTCACTTAGCTTGGATACCTTTCCCTTCATTTATATGTAAGAGAAGAAAAATATCTATTTTTAATTGTAGTAAATTAACAATATTTCTAAAGAGTTTTCTTTTTTATTGCATTTATTTTGTCAAATCTGTCTGTATATGTCCTACTCCAAATGTTGTAACTCTTGAGCCAGGCACTATTTTTTCTTAAACTATTACTTCCATACATAGTACATAATACACATAAACACTTTGCTCTTGTTTTGAAGTTAACCTTGGCATAAAATTAAATTTATAAATATCCCAGTTCAATAATGTAATTGCAAAACGATTTAACTTTAGCAAAGACTCTCAGAAACACAAAAGGGGGATGCCATTTACATGATAAGCAAACTATGTTTAAGTCCATTTTTGTCAATATCTCTCTTCTTCCATCAGTCCTCCTACGTCTATGTATTTCATACCTATGTATTCCAGAAACTGGTTTAAATCTCTCAGTTTTCTATTTCAAAACTGTCTCAAACTTTCTACATTTACATAACTTTTTTTCATTTTCTACCCCAACCACTACTTTCTATTCATTGCCCCCAACCTGCACCTTCCAGGATATAGGATTTTCTATTATAACTTTCTTATATAGTGCCTGAACTTTCTTTCCTATTTAAATTAGTTTTGACTCACTGACTTTTCCATGTCTCTACTTCATTCATTACTCTGATCAAAATCAAATGAGGGAGAGATTAAGTCTGTGAATGAACCAGACATTAGTTATCACTTCCCCTGATACATAGGTAGTAGCAAGTGGTAATACAATATTTTGTTTGGTTACTATTACTGTTGGTACTATAATTGTTTTAATTTGACAAAAGTACCTCCCATAATAAATAGCAAAAACTAGGATATTCTGAAAAGAGGAATCTATTTAATACATTTGTTAAGTCCCAATTATCATAAAATTAGCATGGCATATGTGCTAAATTAACTGTACAGGGTTTTAAAATAGTTTTTGTGCTACCAAATGTTAAAAAATAATAAAAGAAGAGAAAACAAAACCATGTGGCAATTTAGACTTTGAACATGGAAACTTCCATTACTTGGAAAGGAAATAAGGTAGCTAAACAGATCCTATGATCTGTGTTTCACACGTCTTTTAATATAAATTAATGGTCATGTTATCCTCTTAAACCATTTCTAAGTTTTTATTTGAGATTCCACCATAGGTTTCTGCACTAAAAATTTTAAATGGTGTTCATTCATTCGCTTATGAATCTAATAATATTCACTGGGCACTCACCATTTCTCAGGTACAGTATTGAATATAATGTATACAGTGGTCAACAGATATAGATGAAGATTCTATTTCAAAAAGATTTGTTATACAGGAAAAACATGAAAATGTTTTCCAGACTGGCAGATCACTTGCAAATGACAAGGATACTATGGTCCCCCTGAAAATTTACCCCTCTGAAATGGAGAGCTGACAGGGAGTAGTGCCACAAAAAGGAACACTATGTCATCAATGATGAAAATATTTAACACTTACTGAGAAATTACAACACACTTTGGTACAATTGAGGAAGTAACAAACACTGCTCTGGGGTATTTAAGTTTATTAAATTATTTAATCTTTAAAACTCAATTAAATGTTTACTATTATAAACACAAATTTGCAAAGGAGGATACCACAACCTAAATAACTTGCAATCTATTTAATTGTAGTAACTTGTAATAACAATGATTTATTGTTTGAATTTGAACCCAGGCAGTCTGCTTTGGAAACTTCCCTTTCCCATCCCCTAAAAAATACACGTCTCAGCATAATATTAAAATGAAGTAGAACTAATGTGATACATTTGTATTTTGCAACATAGGCTATTACTAATAAAATTCATGATAGCAAAATAGCAAAAAACTTTTTTTTGCAAGAATATAGGCTATATTTTCTAAAACTTCAGTAGCAAAAGGGAGAAATGAAATATAAAAAAGTCATTATCTTAAACACAATAATACACCATTAGTGACATTTGTCTTGTTTTAGTGGAAAGATTATTTAGTATAGGAAGATCATCCTCTTTATTTGAGCTAAAATTACGCCCCCCACCCCCCAAAAGAGAGAGAATACAAAGAGAAGGAGAGGAAACACTACAATTACTGCTAAAGCACAAAAATAGTCATTCAATAAACAAACTTCTAACTGCTCTCAGAAAAAAAAAAAAAAAAAAAAAAAAAGTCTTTAAAAACAAAGACTAGCCACAGTAGCTCATGCCTGCAATCCCAGCACTTTGGGAGGCGGAGGCAGGCAGATCACAAGGTCAAGAGATGGAGACCATCCTGGCCGACATGGTGAAACCCCGTCTCTACTGAAAATACAAAAATTAGCTGGGCATGGTGTCACATGGCTGTAGTCTCAACTAGTTGGGAGGCTGAGGCAGGAGAATCGCTTGAACCCGGGAGGCAGAGGTTGCAGTGAGACGAGATCGCACCATTTGTACTCCAACCTGGCACCAGAGCGAGGTTCCGTCAAAAAAAAAAAAAAAAAAAAAAGACTATATTAAATACATTAAGTTGAATCAAATGAAATTGATATTCAACTCTTCCTGTTCTTCAAGAATGGCACTTTTGTACGGTTTAGCCTAATAGAAAAATTACAGATTAAGTGGAGGTACTAGTTCCCAGAAAAAATAATATACTTTATACTTAGGAAGAAATTAGAAAATGATCTATGAGAGAAAGAGGAAAGCGTAAAAGTTTATTTTAAAACATAGTATCATTATATTTTTTATATAAATTTATCTGCAATTGACAAATATTTGTATATCTTTATGGGGTACAATTTATTTATATTAATTTATTTGCAATTGACAAATATTTGTGTATCTTTATGAAGTACAATGAGTTGTTTAGATCTAAAACTACATTGTAGAAAGACTCAGTCCAACTAACTATTAAAAGAATGCCTATGAAGAATGAGATAAGGAATTTTCTAGGCATGAATAAATAATTTGGAACAGGAAATCAAAAAAAAAAAAAAAAACTAAATGTGAGTTACAGTAAATTTTAATACAGCCAATATCAGAGTGGTATGAAGTTTTCTAGAGGGGCTCAAGATTCTAGTAGCAGGTGACAAGATAATAGATAATATGACCTTTTAGTCAAAAACCTATAAGCCTATTAGCTAAGTTATAGTGATGCTGAATTTCTAATTATACATAAAATACTTTTTAAGCTACCCTTTTTCGATAGCTATGTAGGAGGTTTTATATATGCCCTTTGCAGATAATCTAATGAGTATGTCACTCCCAGTCTTGCCTCCCCCTTATCCAATTTCTACACTGCAGCCACAGTCATATTTTATAATATAAATCAGATCAAGAGGCACTCCTGATTAAAACTCACTCTCCTCCCTTTCCTTATGTCTTTCTCCTTGTCCTTCCTAAACCCAATGTAGGCAGACTGAACTTTTATTCACATTTTCAAAAACTCAAAGCCCCTGACTAATTCAGGTGCTTAATACATACTTCTTTTCCTAGGACCCCACTCTTCTTTTCACTACTGGGAAACTGGCTCTATGCTGGACCTTCAGTTTCAGCTTAAATATCCTTGCTTCATAGAGGCAATGTTTAAACACATGGTCCAAGGAATATTGTTTCTATTCCTGATGTTCATTGGGCCCCAATCACATCCTTATAGAACTTCTCATTTATAGTTACAATCATCCCTCAGCATCACTGGATGATTAGTTCCAGGACATCCCACAAATACCCAAATCTGCTTATTTTGAAGTCCTTTATATGAAATGGTGTAATATCTGCCTATAAGCTATGCATATCCTTCTATATACTTTAAATCAACTCTAGATTACTTACAATAGCCTCCCTACCTGCCAGCCCTTCCAGAGGTCCCTGCCTGGCTGCTCCTGCAGAAACAGGTGCACAGCACAGCCTCTGCTGCCCAGCCTGGAAGCTTTACCAGTGGTCCCACCTGAGTATTTTCCCAGAGTCCTGGAAGCACTTTGGATCCCCTAGCACAAACAGTGCCCAACTTCAAGATGGCAGAATACAGAGCCATGGGCTCAGCCTCAGTGCCTCAAGATTGCAGCACATAGCTTGGGAGTGTCAAGCTGAGATCTGTGGCTGGTGCTTGAGCAGACATGGGAGACCTCAGTCTCAGAACACTGAAAAGGGATGAAAGATGTGTGGTTTGTGGACTGGCAGAGTAGCAGAACATGCCTCCCCTCACAGGGCTGGTCTGGGAAGGATGTAGCTAGCCTTTCTGCCAACTGCAGCTTTTGCCCAAGGGAGTCCCACAGCCCAGAACATCTAACAAACGAAACACATGTACAGCGCCAGTAATCACAAGAAGTTTCCCTAAGGCCCAGGAGTGGACCTGGAGAGGAGAGGGGGGTCATGTCTCTCCACAACCCACCACACGGGCCCACCACAGAGACTGCTACAAAGGCACTGAAATACAGAAAAGCCATGCGGCTAAGTCTTTCTGCTGGCCATTACTCTTCAGTGTCACCTACTGAATGGCAGCCCAACTCTTACAATACAAAGAATATTCTCAAAATATACATTGCCTGTGAAAAATAGGGCTACAATCTCGCAACAAATACACGTTCTGTACAGAGCCTTGGCCCTCTGAATGCACCCAGAAATGAAGCCAGCTGACTACACTCAACCTATATTACAGTTAAACACTCAAGAGAAATAAATAATATAAAACCAAAAGTTCCATCCAAATGACAGCTAATCAAAAAGAGGAATATTAGCCCCCTTGATGAGAATCAGTGAAAGATCTCTGAACATTCAAAAAGCCAGAGTATTCCCTTACCTCCAAAAGGGTGAACCAGCCCCCCAGCAATGGTTCTTAACCATACTAAAATCACTAAAATGGTAAACATAGAATTCAGAATATGGATAGAAAGGAAGCTCACCAAGATTCAGAAGAAATTTGAAATCAAATCCAAAGAATTCAATAAAATGCCAGGAAAACAATCCAATAAAATACTACAGAAATTGAAAGATGAAATAGCCTTTTTTAAAAGAACTAAACTGAGTATCTGGAATTTAAAAATTAACTACAAGAATTCCTTAATACTGTTGGGAGCATGGATAGCAGAGTAAATCAAGTTGAGCAAAGAATCTCTGAACTTAATGACAAGGTCTCCAAAGCAAGTAAGTGAGACAAAAAATAAATTAAAAAAAAATTAAATGGACAAAAACTCTAAGAAATATGGAATTATTTAAAGACAACAAATCTATGACTTATTGGCATTCCTGAGAGAGAAAAGGAGAGAGTAAGCAACTTATAAAATATGTTTAAGGATAGTGTCCTCGAAAATCTCCCCAATCTTGCTAGAGAGATTGCCATGTAAATTTTAGGAACACAGAGAACCCCTGCAGGATACTGTAAAAGATGAACATTCCCAAGGCATGGAATCATCAGGTTCTCCAAGGTCAACAAGAAACAAAAAGTCTTAAAAGCAACTTGACAGAAGGGTCTGGTCCCTTTTATAAAGTGAACCCCATTCTGTTAGCAGTGAACCTCTCAGAAAAAAACTGACAAGTCAGAAGAGACTGGGGCCCTACTTTCAGCATCATTAAAGAAAAGAAATCACAACCAAGAATTTCATATCCTGCCAAACTAACCTTCAGAAGCAAATGAGACATTGGATCTTTTTCTCATGAGCAAATGCTAAGGGAATTTGATACCACTAGACCAACCTCACAAGAGGTACTTAAGGGAGTGGTAAACATGAAAATTAAAGAACACTATCGACTGCCACAAAAACACAATTAAGCTCTCAGCACACGGATACTCAAAGTAAATACATAATCAAGTCATCAAGCCTACAAACTAGCTAACAACATGATAACAAGTCAGAATCTCATATACCAATACTAACTTTGAATGTAAACAGTATAAATGTTCTACTTAAAGGCATAGAGTAGCAAATTGTATAAAAAGACAGGACCCCATTGTCTACTGTTTTAAAGAGACCCATCTCACATGTAATAGTACCCACAGACTCAAAGTAAAGGAATGGAAAGAAATCAATCATACAAACTGAAGACCAAAAACAGCAAGAGTAACCACTGTTACATCAGATAAAACAGACTTTAATCCAACAACAATCAAGGACAAAAAGAAATGGCATTGTATTATGTAATAAAAAAAGGTTCAATTCAACAAGAAGACTTAACTATCCTAAATATATATGCACTAAACACTGGAGCACTCAGATTTATAAAACAAGTTCTTCTTGACCTACAAAAAGACTTAGATAACCACACAATAATAGTGGGAGACTTCAACACATTACTGAAATCATTAAACAGGTCTTTGAGACAGAAATCTCACAAATAAATTCTGGACTCAAACTCAACACTTAACCAAATAGATCTAATAGACATCTACAGAATACTCCACTTAACAGCCACAGATATACATTCTTCTCATCTGTGCACAGATTGTACTCCATGACTAACCACATGCTCTGCCATAAAGCAAGTCTCAATTAATTCAAAAAAGTAGAAATCATACTAAAGATACTCATGAATGAAGGTCAAATAAAAATCAAAATTAATACCAAAACCATCTCACAAATCCAAACAATTACACGAAAATATAACATTTTGCTTCTGAATGACTCTTGGGTGAACAGTAAAATTAAGGTTGTAATCAAAATATTATTTGAAATTAGTGAAAATACAGACACTGTTATGCCCAGACCGTTTATTCCCCGAAGAAGACCACCAGAGTCCAGAGTCAAAGCTAAGCAGCAAGGATCTTTATTACAGGTTCGAACCTGGAGCTCTCACTTGCTCGTGAAACGAGACGGGCAGGAGAGCTCCCCTACTGAGCTCCGAACAATGTTATATAGTCTAAGGAAAGTAGCCATAGAATCATTATACAAATTAGAGGTATGATTGGCTGGAGTTTGAACAAAGCGATTTGGCAAACTATGATTGGTTCCCGCCATTTCTGATATTTCAGTACAACCCTTGAGGCGGAAGAGCAGTTTTACACAAAGGCAGTTAATTATATTGCATCAGGTTGCACGACCAGTTTATGGCTATCTTGCTTAAACACACCTTGTGACTTGGCTATCTTACTTAAACATTCCTTGTGACCTGGCCTCAGAAAGAGAAACATGTACTTACAGAACTTACGAAACCTCTGGTACGTGCAAAGATTAGAGAGCAGAACAAGGGTGTAGCGGGTGGGGGGCGGGTACACATCTATCTTTGTGTCCTTTCAACACAACATACCAAAATGTTTGAGATGCAGCTAAACTAATGTAAAGAGAAAAGTTTATAGTGCAAAATGCCTACAGCAAGAAGTTAGAAAAATCTCAAATGAACAATACAACATCACACTTACAGGAAGTGGTGAAAAAGAGAACACATCAATTTCAAAGCTAGTGGAAAAAAAGAAATAACTAAAATCAGAGAAGAACTGAAGAAAATTGAGACCTAAAAATCCATACAGAAAATCAGTGCAACCACAAGTTAGCTTTTAGAAAGAATTAAAAACAATTGATAAACTGCTTACTAGATTAATAAAGGACAAGAAAATAAAAAGAGAGAATTTCCAAATAAGCACAATCAGAAATGACAAAGATAGACATTACAAGTGATCCCACAAAAATACAAAAGATCCTCAGAGACTATTATGAATACCACTATACACACAAATAAGAATACCTACAGGAAATGGGTAAATTCTTGGAAACACACAACCTTCCAAGATTGAACCATGAAAAAACAATGCAAACCTGAACAGACCAGTCATGAGTTCCAAAACTGAATCAACAATAAAAAACCTACCTGTAGCAGGAAGTCAGGGACCCGGAACGGAGGGACCGGCTGAAGTTGTGGCAGAAGAACATAAATTGTGAAGATTTCATGGACATTTATTAGTTCCTCAAATTAATACTTTTATAATTTCTTATGCCTGTCTTTACTGTAATCTCTGAACATAAATTGTGAAGATTTCATGAATACTTGTCACTTCCCCAATGAATATCCTTGTGATTTCCTATGCCTGTCTTTAATCTCTTAATCCCGTCATCTTCTTTGTAAAATGAGGAGGATGAATGTCGCCTCAGGACTCTGTGATTGTGTCAACTGCACAAATTGTTTGAAGAGCATATTTGTTTGAATATGAAATCTGGGCATCTTTTAAAAAGAACAGGATAACAGAGATGTTCAGGGAACAAGAGAGGTAAATTTGAACTGGCTGCAGGTGAGCCGGACAGAATAGAGCTATATTCCTCCTCTTTAATAAGCAAATAGGAGAAATATCGCTGAATTCTTTTTCTCAGCAAGGAAGATCCCTGAGAAAGAGAATGCGCCCTGAAAGTAGGCCTATAGACGGCCCCTTTTTAAGGCGTTCGGTCTTTTATGGTCGAAGCCAATGGGATGAAATAAGTCGCGGTCTCCTATAGTGCTCCCAGGCTTACTAGGATGGGAAAATTCCAACCTAGTAAATTGTGGTCAGACAGGTTACCTGCTCTCAAACCCTGTTTCCTGATAAGATGTTATCAATGACAATGCGTGCCCGAAACTGCATTAGCAATTTTAATTTCACCTCATCCGGTGGTCCTGTGATCTCGCCCTGCCTCCATTTGTTTTGTGATATTTTATTACCTTGTGAAGTATGTGATCTCTGTGACCCACACCCTATTCGTGCACTCCCTATCTTTTTGAAAATCGCTAATAAAAACTTGCTGGTTTTACGGCTCGGGTAACATCACGGATCCTGCCGACATGTGATATCTCCCCCGGACACCCAGCTTTAAATTTCTCTATCTTGTGCTCTTTCCCTTTATTTCTCAACCCAGTCGATACACTTAGGAAATAGAAAAGAACCCACGTTAAACATCGGGAGAGGGTTCTCCCGACACCCACCAAGCAAAAAGAGCCCTGGGCCAGGTAGATTCATAACCAAATTATATCAGCACAGAAAACAAAGAACTGGTACAAATCCTACTGAAAGTATTCCAAAAAATTGAGGAAGAGACTTTCTCCTCTATTTCATTCTATGAAGGCAGCATCACCCTGATACTAAAACCTGACAAAGACACAACAACAAAAATAAAATCATAGACCAATTACTCTGATGAACATAGATGCCAACATCCTCAATGAAATACCAGTAAACTGAATCTAGCAGCACATCGAAAAGTTAATTCACTACAATTGAGTAGGCTTCATTCCTGAGAATATAAGGTTGATTCAATATGCACAAATCAATACATGTGATTCACCACATAAACAGTATTAAAAACAAAAATTATATGATAATCTGAAGATTCTAAACTAGCGTTTGATAAAATTTAACATCCTTTCGCAATAAAATCCCTCAACAAGCTAGCCATCAAAGGACTATTCCTCAAAATAATAGGAGCCATCTGAGACAATCCCAGAGCTAACATCACATTAAACTGGCAAAATTAAAAGCATTTTCCTTGAGAACTGGAAAAGGATAAGGATGTCCACTGTCACCACTCCTATTCAACCTAGTACTAGGAAGTCTTAGCCAGAGCAATCAGGCAAGAGAAAAAAAAAAAAAAAAAAAAAGGGCTTCCAAATAGGAAAAGAAGTTCTCAAAGTATATCTCTTTGCTGATGATATGATTATATACATAGAAAACTCTAAAGACTCTGCCAAAAGGCTCCTGGAACTGGTATACTTCAGTAGAGTTTCAGGATACAAAATCAATGTACAACAATCAGTAGCATTTCTAGACACCAATACTGTTCTAGCCAAGAGTCAAATCAAGAACACAATCCCATTTACAATAGCGACCAAAAAGTAAAACACCTAGGAATACATCTTTTTTTCTTGTAGAAAAGATATCTATAAAAAAATAAAATAAAAAAAAAACCCTACAAAAACTGCTGGAAAAAAACAGATATAACAAAAATAAATGCAAAAATGTGCCATGCTCATGGACTGAAAGAATAAATATCATTAAAATGACCATACTGCCAAAGCAATTTACAGTTTCAATGCTATTCCTATCAAACTATCAATAACATTCTTCACAGAATTAGGGAAAAAACTCTTTTAAGATGCATATGGAACCAAAAAAAGAGGCCTAATAGCCAATGCAATCCTAAGCAAAAAGAACAAAGCCAGAGGCATCACATTACCCAACTTCAAGCTATACTACAAGGCTACAGTAACCAAAACATCATGATACTCGCATAAAAACAGATATGTAGATCAATGGAACACACTAGAGAACCCAGAAATAAAGTCACACACCTACAATTATCTGATCCTTGACAAGCTCAACAAAAATAACCAATGGGGAAGACTCCTTATTCAATAAATGGTGCTAGGGTAACTGGCTATACATATGCAGAAGAATAAAACTGGAACCCTACTTTTCACCATATACAAAAAAATTAACTCAAGGAGGATTAAATATTTAAACTGAAGACTTCAAATTGTAAAAGTCCTAGAAATAAAACCTATGAAATACCCTTATCAATTTTGACCTTGAAAGAATTTATGGCATCATCTTCAAAAGCAACTGAAACAAAAACAAAAATTGACAAGTGGAACCGACTTAACTAAAAGTTTCTGTACAGTAAGAGATATTATCAATAGAGTAAACAGACAAGTACAGAATGGGAGAAAATAATCACAAACTATGCAATCAACAAAGGTCTAATACCCAAAATCTATATAAGGCACTTTAATCAACAAGCAAAAGGCAGATAACCCCATTAAAAAGTGGGCAAAGGACATGAATAGACACTTCTCAAAAGAAGACTTACAAGGAGTCTGCAAACATAAAGAAAACAGTTATCATTGTTAAGTTTCAGAGAAATGCAAATAAAAACCACAATGAGATATGATCTCATACCAGTCATAATGGCTTTCATTAAAAGAGAAAAGTGGGCTCTAATACACTGTTGGTGGAAATGTAAATTAATCCAGCCACTGTGGTGCACAGTTTGGAGATTTTTAAAATAACTAAGAGGTGAGCTATCATTTGACCCAGGAACCCCCTTACTGGGGAAGAAAAATAATTTTACCAAAACGACACATGCAACCATGCATTCATAGCAGCACTATTCACAATAGCAAAATATTGAATTAATCCAGGTGCCCATCAATGGTGAATTGGATAAAGAATATTTGTTACATGTATACTGTGGAATACTATGAAGCCATTAAGATCAAAATCGGCCGGATGCTCATGCCTGTAATCTCAGCACTTTGGGAGGCTGAGGCAGGTGGATCACCTTAGGTCAGGAATTCGAGACCAGCGTGGCCAACATGCTGAAAACCCGTCTCTACTAAAAATACAAAAATCAACCAGGTGTGGTTGTGGGCACCGGTAGTCCCGGACTGGGCATGGCGGTGCAAGCCTGTAATCCCAGCTATTTGGGAGGCTTGAACTCAGGAGGCAGAGGTTGCAGTGAACTGAGATCGCACCATTGCACTCCAGCCTGGGCGACAGTGTGAGGTTCCATTTCAAAAAAAAAAAAAAAAAAAAAGATAAAAATCATGTCCATTGTATCAACATAGATAGAGCTGGAGGTTAGTATCCTAAGCAAATTAATGCAAGAACAGAACATCAGACAGTGCATGTTTTCAGTTATAAGGGGAGCTAAATATTGGGTACTTTTGCACATAAAGATGGGTACAACAGTTATTGGAGACTACTACAAGTGGAAAGGAGAAAGGAGGACAAGGGCTAAAAAAACCTACTTATTGCATCCTATGCTCACTGTCTGTATGACAGGTCCAATTATATCCCAAACCACAGCATCATGCAATATACTTTTATAATAAACCTCCACATGTGCCCCCTGATTTTATAATAAAAGTTGAAAAAAAAATACTGGGCCATAGTAAGATAGCCTAGGTAATGCCAAACTGCTTGGCCTTGCTAGTAGATGGTGAGTTAGTTTTACAAGTTGACATCTCTAGATTTACATATTAATTATTCATATTTCAACTGGTAATAAATACACATTTTAAACAACATAAAATGTTACACTCACATCTTCAGCTTTATTTTTATCTATTTTTTAATTTAAAGAGAAATACATTCAACCTGAAGAATCTTCCATGCTGAAATTATCTCAGGCTTTGAGATTTACTAAGCTATCCTTTGAGACTTACATACACTGAACATCAGGTAGATAATGAGCTTTGGGCAATGTAGGCAATAATTCCTTTTCCCTTAATACCTACACCATATAGTATAGGAATTTAAATAATATGACATTAACTTCTGCTTGTGGATGTCACTGATAATGTGTCAATACAAAGAAATGAGTGAAAAATGCTTTGTTCTTTTCAAATAGCAATCTACTCCATGGTAGTTTTACTGAACAATGAGGAAATCTTACATCATTGTTTTCAGAAGGAATGCATGACATCTGAATAGGGAAGCCAGGAGAGAATTTGTCCAAATCACTAGGGCCTCCTCCTGACCTTCACCAGGAAGGATTCTTAATTTTACAACTGCTCATTTGTGCTGTCATTATGCAAAAATACCGACTGGGGGTAAAGTGAGGAGTTGGTTCTGTAAGTCTTAGAAAAGAGCAGATTTATCCAATACCTTAGAGTGTACTAAAATAAATATATGTATTTTTTTCAATTTGAAAAACAATATACAAACTATGTTAAAGGAGTCAAAATAAAGTGTCAAAAAGCTACAAAGTCCCTATTTGTCCTGGAATATATTTTCCTCTACCTATTTTACTGAAAATTTTAGTTTCTCTTTTTACATATGTTCTTATCTCAATTCAGATGAGCACTAATATACCCTTTTATCATAAAAGGAAGATCTATTTTGGCTGTTCTGGAGCTGCCAATCATGGAAGCCCAGCAAGGATTCAAGGATGAAGTTGACTGACCACAAACTCCAAATACTGCTCTGAGCTCAGTTTCTAAACTGTTTTTCTTTTGTTCTTTGTCACAACTTGCTAAATACCTCATTTTCATTACCATTTATTGGAACTCATCTATTGGCCTGATCATTGAACGAAATGTGTCTTCCTGCACAATCCATATTTTAGCTCTTGTTTCTAATTATACAGGGTTATTAGATGCTAAAAGTGAATCTTCAGGAAGTTTTCTTCCCTCTTGACTGAATTGATGCCAATTCCAGGGGGTTTTACTGTATCCTCTGCTCCTACCATAGATTTTGTACCCCTGTTATATGTTAATTTATACTTTTCTGTCATTGTCCTAACTTTATATAAATAAATCTTTAATTATTAGCACAAAATATTCCTGAAATATGACACCAATAAATGACATTAAACTCCCCGTAATAAAACAAACAGAACTTTGTATTTGAGTAGCACCTTTGATTTAGGTCATTTCGCTAACATGGGCTGAGTAAAGAATCATCAAATAGTGCACACTAAATCCCCATATCTTAGAAAGAATGGCTACTACTCACATATTGCTTGGTCAGCTCCAAAAATTTAAAAAGCATAGTAATTTATCAATTGTCTTTAGAAACATATATAACAAGCTCAGAATTCTGGGTTCCTTGTAAGAAAGAATAATATTGGCATTCTATAACTGAAAGAAAGCTAATGACCCATTATGAGATTGAATGTTTTCATCTGAAAATTACCATTAAAATTTATTTTCTTTCCATCTCAATATAACGCTCATCTCAGTGGTAGGAAACAAAGAAAACAAGTAACACTGGGGACTTGGAAAAGAAATCACTTGAATATATCTGATTTACATTGGTAATCATATCCTGGAAGATCTAAATCTTCCATTTTAAAGCTTTTCTTTTATACTTTTATTTTAATGACCTTAAAAATATGTGGCCTACTTTTATTTTTCAAAATCTATATCTTGTTTAGCATTTAGAGGGGATTAAAACAATTTAAAGAGAACAAGTCTGTATTTACATGGACACAGCCTACTAATTTTGGGGTCTCTTTTGTATGAAACTAGCCACATAATGTTCTTTTATTACAGTTGATTCAATTGACTCAAAAAACATAGATTTGAATTGCACAGTTCAATTTACAGGTGTACACAAGTGAAAATATAGTATTTGTGGAATGTGAAACAGGTGTATACAGAGAACCAATTTTTCCCATTTGTGGGTTCCACAAGAACCTGAGCATGCATGTATTTTGATATCTGAGGGTTCCCTAGAACCAATCCCCTACCAATACCAAGGGGCGACTACGTATATTTCACTAAAGAAAATTTCTGATCTAAAAATAAGCCTCAAACAATATATTCCCTTAATTCTTGATTTTAGATTCTACACTCATGGAAGCCTAAATGTGTATCTTAAATATATAATTTACTGCAGTTTTAAAAATTATTTCCAATAATTAACTAAATTCTGTTTTTAATGTCTCATAGTTTTGCTAACAAATTTAAAAGAAGAAAATATTACTTTTAATTCACTTTAATTAAAATTTAAGCACTAATATAAATAAAAACACTGTGCTAGGAACTGAAAAGATAAACATTTAACTAATATTCTGCCTTCACAGTCAATCAAGTCAATCAAGCAAATTTCTACCTAATTATGTATATAGCAGACACTTGATATCTGTTACATCAGTACATATTGCTATTGGAATATGGAAGATAAATAGATTAGTTCTTATTTAAGGCATAAAGTATGGCTTATTGAAATGGGTTAAAAGTGATGATTTTGGTTTCTTAAATTAACCTTCTGACAAGGGGTAAAACTTATTTTATTTTGAAAAGTATTTTTAAATATATCCATCGTACTTATGCCCTATAATGTCCATTAAACACTTTTGAATTAATTATTATTATTCTAAAGGTTAAATATGAATTTTCAAATGCCTGCATTAGTTACTGTAAATTAACAATAAGATAAGAGAATAAGACTATTAATGGAACAATGAATTATAATTACAAACAAAAACAATTCAATATAGACAACTTGTTAGCAATTTATGTAAAGTGAGTTCTACTTAAACTACTTTAAGAGCAATACAGGTTTACTGTTTATAAACATACTCGTTCATGCAGAACAGCAAATGTCAAAGGAAAAGGCTAATAGTTTCATAAGCAAACTTAACAGGAACAATATATAATAGATGCCATGAGGCCTGACAGTTCTAATCAAGTTTGTAGGTAACCTTCAAACTGCAAGGATAGATTTCAAACTTAGGATCTCTTGTTCTGCGGGGGATTATAAAATAATCAACTGAGAGTTTACAGAAGTAGATGATTTAATACTTCCACTGTCTCAAAAGCTGACAAATTACATCACAAAAACTGTTTAATTAATAGTTTTGTGAACCATTTTAAAAGTAGAAAAAATGACTTTTATTTCACTTTATTAAAATTTAAGAACTAATATAAGTAAAACCATTTATTTATCTTACCATATTAGAAATTGATATGTACTCAAACATTTTATTATAAAAAACATACTTGTACACTTAGTCTCCCATGTAAATTTACATTTTGACTACTATTTTCACAAGCTTTAACAACAAAAAGAAACTACCTTTCAAAGGAAAAAAATAGTGCTGTATACTATAGACTAGCTACTTTAACGTTAATGGGAAAGGTTCTTTAGGTTATCACCCAAGGGCCAATTTGAAAACCCTGTGAGGATCACAAAGTGCTCAGTTATAAATAGCATAACTTGAGAACAAATCATTGTCAAACCAAATGTATTTTCCACTATGACAGAATAATGGCCTTGATTCTTTCTATCTACAGTAAGTGTAATCGAGCTTGACCTCAGGAAGTCTTTTAACTCTGTCCCACATGGCATACTCATCAACAAGCCAGGAAAATATGGTTTAGGTCATGCTATCGTTGGCTTGATGTAAAAGTCATCAGAGTGTGGTACTCAAAAAGAAGTTATTGATGGTTCATGGTTGACTGGGATGTATGAAATGGAATAAGGGAAGTAGTTGCCTTATGTCTGATCAAATGGTGTTATGCCAGATGAGATATCTAAGTTTGAAATTATTTCTAATCTTATACATGATTAGTAAATGACCTAAACTAACTTCTCCTATTATATCCAATTCGGAAGGGTGACTGTGAAGTAGAAATTACCTCGAGATATATATATGTACATATATACATTCATTCACTCATGCATACACACACACAAGTGTGTGTGCATGTATTCAAAAGTAATCTAGACAATGGGGAATATCTAAGAAATGAAAAAATCAAATTATCACAAAATTTTTAATGAGGAATTAGTTACCAGCATATCTAACTTAAAAAATGACTCTATATTTAAGAAAAAAAAAACAAAACAAAACATGGTGGCATGTTTACTGTTGAACAAAAATAAAGTATTATGACAAATGATGTACCAAAATGTAAGTGAAAATGCTGCAGTGTATAACCATAGGAGGACACATGAGTCTGTTGTACTTTACTCCATCTTGAAGGAATGGAAAATTATTAAACTCATAGAGAAGAATGAAATGACCCTTATGGGTCTAGGCTGTAAGTTTCACTCTTAACCTAATATTCTCTTAACAGAGAAGGTGCTTGTACATTGTCTAAAACAAAAAAATGAAATCAATTACTAAGTATTTTTATAATCATTAATATTCACAATAAATATAATATCATCACCTGGTTGTACTCATCTTCCCACATACAAGATGTGGCATCTGAATTGAGAGGTTCCTCCTTAGGTATATTTGATCCTGGTGAGACATGAGAAGCTCAGGCAACTAAAAGGGCACTTTCAGTTAAGATAAGAAGTAGTAATAGCAGTCATGTTGTACATAGCTCTTAAAGTTCTACAAATAAATTTGGACCAAAAAAATAGAAATGTTGAAAATTTTTACAATTAATATACATTTTCTTTTGGGCACATTGTTATGCCCAGACCGTTTATTCCCCAAAGAAGACCACCAGAGTCCAGAGTCAAAGCTAAGCAGCAAGGATCTTTATTACAGGTTTGAACCTGGAACTCTCCCTCGCTCGTGAAAAGAGACGGGCAGGAGAGCTCCCCCACTGAGCTCCGAACAATGTTATATAGTCTAAGGAAAGTAGGCATAGAATCATTATACAAATTAGAGGTATGATTGGCTGGAGTTTGAACAAAGCGATTTGGCAAACTATGATTGGTTCCCGCCATTTCTGATATTTCAGTACAACCCTTGAGGCAGAAGAGCAGTTTTACACAAAGGCAGTTAATTATATTGCGTCAGGTTGCACAACCAGTTTATGGCTATCTTGCTTAAACACACCTTGTGACCTGGCTATCTTACTTAAACATTCCTTGTGACCTGGCCTCAGAAAGAAAAACATGTACTTACAGAATTTACGAAACCTCTGGTACGTGCAGAGATTAGAAAGCAGAACAAAGAGTTTAGCAACATCGGGGGGGGAAGGGAGGGTACGCATTTTTGTATCTTTGTGTCCTTTCATTTTTCCCCCTCTCATAAGTAACTGGACATCCAATCTTGGATTTTCGGAGTTTTACAGTGCAACCTCACTTTCTGGGTGCAGGAGAGGCTGGTGATGGCTGCGGAGGACCATGAGTTGGATCGTATCAAATCTCTCTCTGACAAATTGTAAAATCTTATTTATTACACAGGGGCCTATGGTAAATAGAAGTAATAAGGACATCAAGGGGCCTAAAAGGGGGGCCAGAAGGGAAAACATTGAAGAGTTCTACCAATTGTTAGCAGCTGTAGCGAATTGCTGCTTTTTCATTTCTAAGCTTAGTTTATGTAGACGTTGGACTCTCTCTTCAACTAATCCTGACTCATTAATATAGAAACAGCATTCCTCTTTGAGAAACATGCAGGTTCCTCCTTTTTCTGCGGTGAGCAGATCTAGGGCTCTTCTATTCTGTAAAGTTACCTGGCCCAGGGAAGTGAGTTGCCTCTGGAGAGATGCAAGTGACTCGACTGATGCTTCCATAGCCAGGGAAAACTGTTGAAGTAACTTATCGTTTTCTATCATGGAGTGTTGTAACGCCCCTCCTGCTAGCCCCGCCGCAACGACAGAGGTGGTTAAGGATATTCCGGCAATTAGTGGTAGAAAAACTGCCCGTCTATGTCGCGTAGTTTCACTTGGGGCAGTCCCTGCCCAGCCTATAAACTCCGGGGTCAGCACAGTCAGTCGGGGAACTAGTGTAACGGGGATACACAGCTGCCCGTCAGAGATGCTTTTGGACAGAGTTTTTAGCAGGGTCATGTTACACCAGAAGAATACACCAGGGGGAGCACGTATGGGGCTATTACGTATGTAGCCGTCTGGTTGCAGAGGCTGCTACTGAATGCTGAATAACAGTAGGGGTATTTTTCCTGGTAAGGGTCACGATACAGGGCTACATCGGGTATTGCAACTGTTGATAAATTAGAGTCTGGTATATAGTTTGTGGGGGGGGGGAGGATAGGGGAACAGCGGTTAATGGCGGTCTTCCTAGGGTGGCACACATAAAGCAAGAGGACAGGTCGCCTAAGCCAGTAAGGTTGGTGACTGCTAGCCCTTCCTGTAGTAAGGTCAGCCAAGAGAAGGGCTGCAAGTCTTGTGATAACTTGGTTTCTTGTCTGTGGATCTGTGTATGGATTAAGGGTTGAATCTGGACTAGACTTCACCACAAATATAAGTGGCTACTGGGCCAGGTACTAGTTGATGAATAGTATACCCCTCCATGTTGCGGGGTTGTCCACTGAGAGTCCCACGGGTCTCTAATTATCCAGGTATAGGTGACTGGGGACTCAGTTTGGTAAAAATACCACCCTTGTTGTTCTGTCCAGTATCGGACAGAGTGCATCTTACAGTAGCTGTATGGGCAACCTGCACTCTGGTGCCACCAATAATTTTTACAATTATGTTCAGTCTGATCATACTCAAAACAGATCATGGGTATTGCTGGTTGGGCAATCTGGAACTTAGTGAAATTGAGGTAAACTATAGTATTACACCCGGAGGGGGGGCAGCCTGTGCTAGCTAGCAGTTTACCCGCTTAGGGGGTTTCCTCGGGGTGAGTTTTGTTCTCATAGAGCCAGAACCTCCAGACATAGGGATTAGACGGCGCAGCAGTGAGGAGAGTCAGATGCATAAGGCATAAAAGCATAGGTAAGCTAGACATGGTTACGGCTATGGGGATGACGGCGCAGGGTTAGCTTTAAGGGATTGTTCTTAGCTTTGTCTACAGTCCATGTAACCGGTGCTCCAGACGGCCCGAGAAGGTCAGATGCTGGGTCCACTGGTTTGATGTGTGTGTAGTGGATCCATGAAGCAATGCCTTCTACCTTGAGAGCGGTGGGAGTAGTCAGGAGTACTTGCAGTGGTCCTTTCCACCTGGGTTGAAGAGTTTCTTGCCGGTGGCGCTTGACTAGGACCCAGTCTCCTGGCTGGAATGGATGGGGCGTCGGCGGAGGTCTTGCTTCGTACAGTTCTCGTAGTCTGGGCCAAATTTCCTGGTGAATTTTCTGTAAGGCTTGTAAGGAGAACAGGAGCTCAGAGACATTTTCAGTTTCAGGTTTGAGTAAGTCATCTTTTAGACTGGGGACCAGGGGTGGGGGTCTGCCATACATGATTTCATATGGTGTGAGGCCCAGTCTGTAAGGGGTATTTCAGGCCCGGAACAGAGCATAGGGGAGAAGTACTACCCAATTAGCGCCAGTCTCCATGGTCAATTTAGTTAAGGTCTCCTTTAGAGTCCGATTCATCCTTTCTACCTGTCCTGAGCTTTGGGGCCTATAAGCACAATGTAATTTCTAATTTGCCCCAAGAATGGAAGCCAAATCCTGACTTACCTTAGCAACGAAGGCTGGTCCATTGTCTGACCTTATTTGGACGGGAAAGCCATACCTGGGGAGGATTTCTTCCAAAATTTTTTTTTGCTACAACCTGAGCAGTTTCTCTCTTAGTTGGGAATGCTTCTGTCCATCCTGAAAAAGTATCTACAAAGACAAGTAAGTACTGATACCTATATTTTCCAGGCTTTATCTCAGTAAAGTCTATTTCCTAATAGACACCAGGCCTAGTTCCTCTACACCTAATTCCTGCGGCGGTCTGGGTTTGGGGGCAAGGGTTGTTCAGTTGGCAGGCTTTGCAATTTGTTGTCACATCGCTGGCCAGTTCAGCTATGCGTCTGATTCTGAACTTGGCGTGCCTGATTAAGTCTATCATTCGCCAGGCACCCAGGTGGGTTGTCCGGTGGATATGTTCCAACACCTGCCGTCCTAATTTTTCTGGTAGTATGGTTTGGTCATTTATATCAGTCCACCACCTATTTTGAACCTGTTTTAGGGGAAGCGTGTCCATCCATTCGCGATCCTGTTCGGTATAGTCGGGAAAACATGGCAAATTTTGCGGGCCAGGATCAGGGAGCTGGAGCACGAGGAGCTGACTGGGAGCTTTTGCTATGCTCTTTGCAGTTTGGTCAGCTAAGAAGTTGCCTCGAGCAATTGGCATAGTTGGTTTCTGATGCCCAGGGCAATGTACAATAGCCAATTTCTTTGGTTTCCACAAAGCAGTTAATAGAGCTAGGATCTCTTGCTTGTTTTTTATTTCTTTGCCTTCAGCTGTTAATAGTCCCCTCTCTCTGTAGATGGCCCCATGTATGTGCGCAGTAGCGAAAGCATAGCGGCTATCCGTGTATACTGTTAGTTTTTTCTCTGCCCCTAGGGTGAGGGCCTGTGTGAGTGCTATCAGCTCGGCTCTTTGGGCTGATGTCCCTGGAGGCAAGGGTTCCGCCCAGATTACCTCAGTCTCTGACGTTACAGCCGCTCCTGCATACCGCTGGCCTTGGTGGACGTAGCTGCTGCCATCAGTGAACCAGATGAGTTCTGTGTCAGGGAGCAGACGATCTTGCAGGTCCTCCCGCACCCCATGCACCTGAGCCAGTATCTCAGTGCACTCATGGGACGGGGCGTCCAAGTCTGGATTTGGCAGCAGTGAAGCAGGGTTTAAAGAGGTTGGGGGCAGAAAAGTTATTCTGAGGGGGTTTAACAGCAGTCCTTGATAATGGGTGAGCTGGGCGTTACTCATCCATCGGTCCGGCGGCTGCTGGAGGACGCCTTCAATGGCATGTGGGGTTATAACGCGCAACTCTTGCCCCATGATAAGTTTATCAGTGTCTCGGACCATTAGGGTGGTCGCCGCGATTATCCAGAGGCAGGGTGGCCAGCCAGCAGCCACTGAATCTAATTTTTTTTTGACAAATAGGCAACTGGCCTCTGCCAGGGGCCTAGGTACTGTGTTAACACGGCTTTTGCAACACCCTTACTTTCATCCACGTATAAGTGGAAGGGCTTGGAGACATCAGGGAGCCCCAGCGCGGGGGCTGATAACAAGGCAGTTTTGATTTGCTGAAAGGCCAGCTCAGCCTCTTCCGTCCAATTGAAGGGCTGCCGTTCCTTTGTTGCCTGGTATAGGGGCTTGGCTAACTCAGCAAATCCGGGTATCTATAACCTACAGAACCTTGCCGACCCCAGGAATTCTCTCACTTGCCGTGTTGACTGGGGTCTAGGGATGCGTAGGACTATTTCCTTTCGGGCTTTGGTTAGCCAGCGTTGCCCCCCTTTTAATAGGTACCCCAGGTAAGTTACCTCCGACTTGCAGATCTGAGCCTTTGTTGCTGAGGCTCGGTAGCCTAGCTCCCCCAGAGTCTTCAGGAGGTCCTCAGTCCCTTGAACACAAGTTTCCGGGACCTGGCCGCTATTAAGAGATCATCAACATATTGCAAAAGAGTTATTTCAGGGTGTTGCCGCCGTTACTCACCCAGATCTTCATGAAGGGCTTCATCGAACAGGGTTGGCGAGTTCTTGAACCCTTGTGGCAGTCTGGTCCATGTTAGCTGACCGTTGATGCCCCTCTCAGGATCCGTCCATTGAAATGCAAAGAGTTCTTGACTTTTGGGAGCCAGAGGAAGGCTGAAGAAAGCATCTTTTAGATCAAGAACAGTATACCACTGTTTTTCGGGATGTAAGGCACTCAGAAGGGTGTAAGGATTGGGCACAGTGGGATGTATGTCCATGATCCTTTTATTAACTTCTCTTAAATCCTGTACTGGCCTGTAGTCCGTACTGTTGGGTTTACGAACAGGTAACAGTGGAGTATTCCAGGATGAGTGGCAAGCCCATAGGACTCCCTGGTCTAGGAGTCGGTGGATATGGGGCATAATTCCTTCTCTTGCCTCCAGGGACATAGGATATTGCCGAACCCAAACCGGGTCTGTCCCTGGCTTAACTTCCACAAATATGGCAGGTCGATGTTTAGCTAGCCCCAAGCCCCCAGTTTCTGCCCACGCTTCAGGGAAACGCTGGAGCCAAGAGTCAATTTCCTGATCGGGGGGCTTTTGCTCTTGATGGAGTCGGTACTCATCTTCTAAGGTGACAGTCAGGATAGATATTGGCCTGTTTTGGGAATCAGTTATCTTGGGCCCTTCTGGCTCAAAGTGGATTTGGGCCCCCATCTTTGTCAGCAAGTCCCTCCCTAGTAGAGGGCAGGGGCTCTCTGGGATGACTAGGAAGGAATGGGAGACTTTTCCCGTTCCTAAGTCTACAGTCCTCTGGGTTGTCCAGGGGTATTTTTTGATGCCTGTGGCCCCGTGCACCCAGGATGTTTTCTTAGACATTTTTCCAATTGGTTTGGTTAGGACTGAGCGTTCCGCCCCAGTATCGACCAAGAAGCGACCTGGGGACCCCTCCACTTGCAAAGTTACCCTGGGTTCGGGGAGGGGGTCCGAACCCCGTCCTCCCTAGTCAGAGTACTGGGTAACGAGTACGGAGGTAGGGTTAGCTGGTGTCCGTTTCTTTGGGCAGTCTTTAATCCAGTGACCACGTTCCTTGCAATAAGCACACTGATCCTTTTCTAATCCTTGCCTAGAGCCTTGCTTTTTCTGCTTTCTGCTTTGGCCATTCCCTGCCTGGGGGAAAGCTGCTACTAAGACTTTGGTCATTTCTTTGGTTGCCTTGAACTGTTTTTCTTCTGGAGTATCCCTATTATTATAAACTCGCTGGGCCATCTGAAGGAGGTCCTGAGTCTGCTTTCCCTCTAAACCTTCTAATTTCTGGAGTTTTCTTTTAATATCTGGTGTTGCCTGGTTTACAAAGACATTACTACCGCTGCCTGATTTTCCGGTGCTTCCGGGTCCATAGGGGTAAACTGTCTGAAGGCTTCCATTAATCTCTCTAAATACACAGCGGGGCTTTCTGTCTTACCTTGTAACACAGAATATACTTTAGCCAAATTGGTGGACTTGCGAGCTGCAGCCCGGAGACCCGCCATTAGAGTCTGGCAGTAAATGAGCAGTCGTCCCCTACCTTCTGCCATGTTGTAGTCCCATCTGGGCCGGGTCAAAGGAAAAGCCGCGTTAATGGGTCAGGATTTGCAGTTGGCTGGCCGTCATCTCCTGGAACCAGCTTTCTGGCCTCAACTTGGATTCTTTCCCACTCCTCCGTTGTGAACAGGATTCGGAGGAGCTGTTGACAGTCATCCCAGGTCGGCTGGTGAGTAAACATGACACTGTCTAACAACGAGGTTAGATCTTTGGGATTATCTGAGAACCGAGCATTTTGGGACTTCCAATTGTATAAATCACTGGTGGAAAAAGGCCAATACATGAGACGGGAGAGCCCGGTATCATCGAGCCATCCTATTTCTCTGAGAGGCAGGGCTACAGTGGAGTCAGGGAGTCGGGAAGCTTGGTCCTGCTGTACGCGGCCTCGTGTTCGGCCGGCCGGCCCCCCCAGGTAACTTTCGCTCTCAGCTGCTTCCGCTTCTCGGTTTCCCTCTATGGAAGCACCACCCTGGGGGACTGGGTCCTGCGGGATAAGGTGCGGATATGGTGGGGGAAATGTGGGTTCTAACGTTAGGGGGTCCTGGCTGTCTGGCAGCACAGGGGCCGAGGGAGCAGAGGGAGTCCTTTGTCTTGTAGGTCGCGTAACTAGGACCTTGCAAGGCTCAAGGATGAATGGAGTTATCCAGGGCGGTGGGTCTTCCACAAGATTTTGCCACACTAGAATATAAGGAATTTGATCAGGATGTCCTGACTGCCCTGGCAGGAAAATCTTAGTTTTTACCTTAGTAATAATAGAGAGACAGAAAGTTCCTTCGGAGGGCCACCCTACGCCGAAAGAGGGCCATTCTGAACGGCAGAAAGTAACTAGCTTTCCTTTCTTTAGCTCTACGCTTAAGTTATGCCCCCGAGCCTTCACATCCTTAAAATTGGTAACAAGGAGTGAGAGCGGTGTGCTCTGGTTGTTGCCTATCTTTGGACTGCTCCTACAAAGAGAAGGGGGGACGAAAATGAGTGTGAAGCAGAGGGGAGTATCTGACAGGTCCGGTCCTGGAAGGGGAAGAAAAGGTTTTATGTTTCGTTTTGGGCTTACACTTAACACTTAACAATAACGGACAGACAGTGATAACGATGAGCATTCTGCAAGCGCGTGTCGGACTTCCGACCTGAGTCAGACGGGGCAACCAAGGATGGAGGTCCCCAGATGGGCACTGGGGAACGTCTCCCACCAGTCCCGAGTGGCTGTCTTCTAGCGCGTCCGCCAAGACCGTGCCACTTACAGAACAGACCAATACAGATTACAGATTACGGATTTCGCGAAATTTCAGGGAGACAGACAGAGACAAAGACAGAGACAGTGACAAAGCCGGCTTACCTACAGATTAAGATCTGTTGACTTGGGGGTCTGGTGGGCTTGGGGGAAATCCCGGACGAGCCCCCATTTGTTATGCCCAGACCGTTTATTCCCCAAAGAAGACCACCAGAGTCCAGAGTCAAAGCTAAGCAGCAAGGATCTTTATTACAGGTTCGAACCTGGAACTCTCCCTCGCTCGTGAAACGAGACGGGCAGGAGAGCTCCCCCACTGAGCTCCGAACAATGTTATATAGTCTAAGGAAAGTAGGCATAGAATCATTATACAAATTAGAGGTATGATTGGCTGGAGTTTGAACAAAGCGATTTGGCAAACTATGATTGGTTCCCGCCATTTCTGATATTTCAGTACAACCCTTGAGGCGGAAGAGCAGTTTTACACAAAGGCAGTTAATTATATTGCATCAGGTTGCACAACCAGTTTATAGCTATCTTGCTTAAACACACCTTGTGACCTGGCTATCTTACTTAAACATTCCTTGTGACCTGGCCTCAGAAAGAAAAACATGTACTTACAGAATTTACGAAACCTCTGGTACGTGCAGAGATTAGAAAGCAGAACAAAGAGTTTAGCAACATCGGGGGGGAAGGGAGGGTATGCATTTTTGTATCTTTGTGTCCTTTCAACATGAGCAATATTCTGTCATGTTTAGAAGTGATGATTGTGTTAGCACAATTATGAAGAGAAAGTATAATGAAATTCAAAGTATTTTTAATACAAGAACATAATGTTTAAGTGTCACAATTTGTGCATAATAGCAATCATGTATCACAGATAAAATGGCACAAGATTTCAAAGTCAAGTACTTAATTAAATCTTTCTTCAAGATTTCAAAAACTTTTTCTCATTTTTTTCCTTCTTTTCTCATTAAAGGACAAGTTGAGCAAATTGGTATAATTATTCTTTGATGGAAAAGCATCTTCTAAACTATAAAGCAGAACTCCAACCCCAGGGATTAGTCAGTTCCAAATGTTGCTTTTAACAAGGCTGGTCTTTCTGAAAATAATTTATTTTTTCAGCAAGGTGAGCTTTCAGCAGTTTTGCTAATGGTATACTCAAATCTCAAGTGACCAATCTTACATACAACTCCTACTGATCCTCTCTCTTCTGATCTTGCCAAACGTAAAGTTTTGTTCTTAAATCTATATTCCCTTTGGAGTTAATTTCAAACAACTAACTTCAAGTCATGTTTATGCCGTATGTTCTGTTCCACTTGTATAAAATCCTAATCAACTGAAGAATAGTTGGGAAAATAATCACAATTTCAAATATTGACACTAATAATCAACTAAAACTATTAATTTTTATTTCTTCCAGATCTTAAATCTAATTTTCATCTTATCTTCTTAGTTCCCACCGAAGCTACAACATTATAATTATATGCACACAATTATATCTTTTCATCACGTGCTTTAATGGGAAGAAAGACTACAAGCATAGACATTCGTGGTACTCAATTTAAGGTCATTCTTTATGTCATACACACACACACACACACACACACACAAACCGATATACATATAGATACAAACATGTTGAATATCTCTTGTTTAAAATGCTTGGGACTAGAAGCGTTTTGGATTCTGGATTTTCATTGTTTATATTTATTTTTTAGAGACAGGGTCTCAATACATTGCTGGTCTTGAACTCCCAGCTTCAAATGATCCTCCTGCCTGAGCCTCCCAAAGCTCTGAGATTACAGGTACAAGCCACTGGACCCAGACCTAGATTCCTGATTTTTAAAAAAATATTTACATATATATATAACCAGCTATCCTGGGGATAGGACCCAAATCTAAACACAAAATTTATTTATGTCCATATATACCTTATTGACATACCTGAAGGGAAATTTTTGCATTATTATTGATAATTTTGTGCATGAAACAAAATTTTAACTGTGTTTAAATCACAACTCATAACATGAGGTTGGGTGTGGAATTTTCTACTTGTGGTGTCTTGTGAATGCTCCAAATGTTTTGGATTTTGAAGTATTTCAGATTTCAGAATTTTAGAGTAAAGAGGGTTAACCAGTAATATATTTACAGATTATGTGATCAAGATGACCTTTTTGATAAGCCATGAAAATTAGGAAATAAGGAAATGATCAAGATAATACAATTGTTTAAAGACAAAAGCTTTTATTCAAAGCCTTATATGCAAAGAACTATGTTTTCGACATGTTCTAGAGCATTTGTTATAGAGTTCTGTCTTTAGTAAAGACAATATAAACAAATATCATTTGAAGAACATGCAAACATACTTTAAAAATCATTAGACTGAGAAGCATTTCAAGAAACATTAAGAGATATCATTATTGTCTTTATGAGGCTATCTCTGCTTGGATAAATTTTTTAAAATATTTAATAAAATACACATACAACCTAAAATAAATCTTGTCACATAGTTCTTTATCTTTGTTTGAAATTAAAACTAATTTTAAAAAATATTTTTAATGATCATTAACATTCAAATTATCTCACTGTATAAGAACACACAAAATCTAGCTAAGTAGAACAGGCAGATAAATTAAAATATATGATAAAATGAAGGCATATCAAACTGAAGTAATTTAATTGACAAGCTGATAGAAAAGCCAAAACAAAACTAATATTAAAAATGAAAATTGCCATGACTATAGTACCAGATTTCAAAAGTTGCTATTAGCATCATTCAACAGTATTGTATGAGCAAAAGGAAAGATACATACATCATTGAAACTCTAAAAATAGACTCATACGTATAAGGCGATTTGAATATTGACAAAATCAATAAGACAATTTAGTGGAAAATAATGGACATTTCAACAAATTTTGACTAAAATAATTGGATTTTCTCATGCAAAACACCCCAAACCTTCACACATTTCTCACGACATATTAAAAAACAACTCAAATAAGTCATAAGTTTAAATGTAAAATCTACATTTATGAAATTTCTAGAAGAAAAAAATATAAGGGCATCATTCTAACCTTCAGCCGGGAGAAAATTTCTTATAGAACAACAAAAGCAAATCACTTTTTACAATTTATAAATGAGACCTCATCAAAATTAAAACTTTGGTTATTCAGAAACATTAAGAAAATACAAATAATCTACAGGCTAGGAGAAAAGTGTTAGAAAAATATATGACTAATAAAAGATTGATACCAGTTTATATAAAAATAACTTCTACAAATAAATAATAAGCAAGCATACATTAAAAATGTGCAACAGACATGAACAGTTACTTCAGCTCAAAAGTAGTAAGGACTGAATGAATGGATTAAAGCAAATTCCATTTTTCTTTCATGTCATAATCAACTAAAACCTAACTTAAAGCTGAAAAATGACGAGATAAGCAAAGGTTAAACACTTCTATGAGAAAATGAATGTTTGTAATAATTAAGGGTGAGGTTTATAAATAATGCGTCCATAGATGTCTTGTATGTGTGAACTTCGTAGGGAATATGTAGACACAGAAAGGAAAAAATACTGTAAACACCCTATGGATAAAAGAAACAAAGAAGAAAGGAAAATAGGGAAGCAACAAATAATATTTTATCTATCATATCTGATTCTAGAAAAAAATTACAGTGAGATAGAATCACATTCACTTGTATTTTTATGAAATTATTAAAATGTATACAGCTGACTCTGATTATTACAACAATTATGCTCTGTAAAGTCACCACTGGTCCTTAATGAATATTGAACTATTGCTCCTAAAGGAAATACAGTGTTAGGTTCCTGAAAACCTCAAGCTACAATTTTGTGAGCTGATCAATGCTTAAAATTGTATTATGTGTGTTTCTCTTTAAATATATCTAAACTAATATAAATTTGATTCATTAATATTGAACACTATGGCTCATTCCTGAATAAAGCTTATCTAACACATATATTTTGTCCATGAAGCACATCACAGCCTATTATACTTCGGAACACTGGACAGTACTTCAGCTCTATGATTGGGCCATTTCAAAAATACACACTTGTGAAAAGCATAACACAAGATAGATGAATAAAGGACAATTGTTTACAGTATAAGATCTGAAATAAGAATTCAGAGCATGGGCTGGGCATGGTGGCTCATGCTCTTCATTCGAGCACTTTGGGAGGCCAAGGCGGGCAGATCACCTGAGTCCAGGAGTTCAATAACAGCATGACCAACACAGCAAAACCCCATCTCTACTAAAAATACAAAAAATTAGCTGGTCATGGTGGCGGTGTTCACCTGTAATCTTAGCTACTAGGGGACTGAGGCAGGAGAGTCACTTGAACCCAGGAGGCAGAGGTTGCAGTGAGCTGAGAAATTCCATCTCAAAAAAAAAAAAAAAAAAAATTCAGAGCATGGCCTTACTCTACCTCAGCTGGAAATATTCACACCCAGAAACTCAAGTTTTGATTCTGGGGTTACAAATAGGTTTTCTGTGAGTAGGTAAATTGACAAATACAGAATTCATGAATCATGAAGATCTACTATATTTAAAAATAGCCTTAAAAATGTATATTAAGATATTTCTGATAGGGTTTTTTTGTTTTTTGCTTTTTTTTCTAAATTTCACTAATTATAGTTTCTAGACCAAAAAAACAAGAGTTAAAATTATTCACTACTACTCAGGTGTTATGGCTTTAATGTGTCACCTCCACGATATAGGTGCTACCAGTGTGAAAGTATTATATGGTGGGACTTCAAGAGGTTAATTGGGCCATGAGGGCTCCTTTCTTCCATGGGCATCAATGCCCTCCTTTCATCCTTCCCTCTTTCCCAGTGGAGGAAGCCTAATGGACTGTAAGTGTGAGGAATGTGTATATCCTCCTCCTTGGCAGACATGACTTCATAATGGCAGATTACTAAGGAATGCATACATCTTCAGTTCTTTAGAAAGCTAGCTAATAATCCAGTAAAGACTTATTTGGGATATCAATGTAAATAGTTAATTATAAAAAAAAAAACAACTCTAATTATAGCATTTAATCTGCAAATATTTCCATGATATGTTACAGCTTCTTTACATAGTCATTTATAAGTATATTTTTTATGTTTATTAGCAATTATTCCCAAATGAGCCGCAAACAATAGATGCAATATGGAATTTTACTTTCCTCTCATGCCAGTCTTAGACAGAGGGTCTCAGCCAGGTGGTCAGTTCTATTCCATGAGGTCATTCAAGGATCCCGGTTATTTTGTCTTACTTTTCCACTATTCTAAAATGTTAGAGTTTTCCTTACATTGTCCAAATGATATATTAATAATAACTTTTAGTTACTGCTTGTGAAATGACGGAAAGGAAGAGGAAACTTAGTCAGTGCTTGAGAGATATGCAATTTGATTACTAAAAGGAAGAAATGAAATCAGTATTAAAGTACACTTGTAATCCTTACTGTAATTCTTTTGTCTATAGTTGCTTTTGTTTTGTTTTTTTAAACTGAAATTCTATTGTATTAACAGAGCCTTCCTGATAAAATTTCCTTCTATGATCTCATTCTGGAGAAAGAAAACAAAACAATAGAAATGAAAAGTGTATCTTCTTTTGGAAGTGGCAAATTAAAATACTCTATCACATACCTGACTTAAAATGTTTGCTCTAAATTTGGAATATTATAAGAAGTTGTTTACATTTTCATGTTCTCTTAAAACACATAAAACATGGTACAAAACATGTACGTAGGAGGGGAAACAAGAATTGTTTGATAAACTTAATTTTCTCAACTTGTTTACAATTTTGTTTTTTCTATATAAGGTTAAATATAACCAACTGACATGCTTTAAGGTTACACCTAGGAATAGTAGTACTTAGGTAGAAATTGACAATAAATATTTTAGCAAAAAAAAAAATGTAATCTAAAGTCATCATTTACTTTTTCTCTTCTTATACATGGCACTTTAAAATAACTTATGCAGAGAAGCATAGAGATATCATTTATAATGTTTTGAAGATGTTGATTAATGTCCCAAATACTGTTTTTGAAAAGAGTATAATTTTCTTCATCTACTATACCTTTAAGTTTTTCTTTTAATTTAAATATATACCAATGCAGAGATACAAATCTCTAGGTGTAATATATAAAGAATTGACACTTCAGAAGACATTTATTCGAAAATTATAGCCTATTACCTCAGAGTAAAAACAGATTCATTTTATATTAAATTATATTATTGAGGAAAAAAGTATGTACAAAATAAAATTATATTGAAGATCTAAGAAAGAAATATAAATTAATTTTTAAATTTGCTAGCTATCATTTTTCTTTTTGTTTCCTCTTAGGTTATTAGTGTTCTTTAGATACCAATAACAGTAATTTACTTAGTTTAACTTTACGAGAATTTCAGAATAAAATTAGAGTTACCAGGCTCTGAAAAGCGAAACTAAAAACATTCATATTATTGTTATGTTTTCTGGTTGTCTTCTTTAAAATTTTCATTGTGTAGCCTCATTTATCTAAGAACAAATATGAATACATGGTTTATTAATGACCTATGGTAAGAACACTTAGACTTATACGGTGTACCACTTAATTTTTCTTTTTGACTTTTTTTTGCTATACCTCCCACTACCATTGTTCTCAGATAAATCCTACTTTGAATGAAAATAAGACACTAAATATCTAAACCTCATAAAGAGATAATCTATCCAAAATAAATAGCTTTCTCTTTGTACATTTTTTGAAATTTGCAATTTCAGTTTATTGATTGTGTCATTTTCATCATTTCCTGTTTTCTAATAATATTAAATATACGTATTGAATATTTGAAATTTCTAAAAGGATTTTGTTTGCTAAATATAATGCTATAGGTTGAAATGTGGTGATTTAAGGCAATATCCTATGAAAAGCCCACGACAAGTATTTTCAGCTTTCTCTTTTCCTTTTTACTGTTTTGTTATAGTTCTTTCACATAAACCTAGACTTATTAACTCAACTGGAAGAAAATATGTTATATAATAAAACTAAGTCATATATAGAAATTTTCATAGAATAAAAACAACAAAGCAAAATTAAAAACACTCAATTCCTATAATACTGATGCAAAGGATGTAAAACAGGATTTAATATAACTTTGTGAAAATGTCATTTGGAGTATTGTTATTCTGAAAGTTTTTAAATATTAAACAATGCTTTGTATACCTACAGGAAACAATATTGTCAGATTACTCAGAACTAACTAAAAACATTGGCAAAATTTTATCAGAAATAATAAGTGAAGCAGGTGTCAATAAGATTTTGAAAGAGGTTTAATGCAGAAAAACAGAGAGACAGTAAAATATAAGAAGTCCAGGAGAGACCATTTCCGGAATAAAAAGAAAGCTTAAAAAAAAAATAAGTAACATCATCGGGAATATTTGAGTCCCCATAGTTAAGATTATAAGCAAGAGAAGAGGACCAATGAAATTTAGGGCTAGAAATGAGATTGGAGGTGGGAAGGCAGAGGCTATATGTAGTCTGGAATGAATATTTGACACCACGTAATTGCACATTTAGAATAAGATAAAAATTTATGCCAAGTATAGAAACTCACAAAAATAAAGGGATTAAAAACTTTTGTGGTTTCTGAGAATTAAAATCGAGGATGTTTAAAGATTTCATATTTGAATTTCAGAGGTAGATCGAGGCATATTATCAAAAGGAGATTAGATAAAAATGACTTCTCTGCATAGTAATCTAAAATAGTATTCATTTCTTTCAGACTATATTAAAGAACTACGAGGCTAAAACAGAAAGAAAATATGTAATAGAACAATTGTTTCTACAAATGTTTTTATAACAGAATACAAATGTGGTCTGTGAGAAAAGGGGAGAGAAGGGAAGAAAAATCAGAACACATAGCTTTATTAAGCAGTATATATCTTTTACACATATTGTATGATTTGTTTCAGAAATTATTGTGAATCTTAGCAAGAAAATGAAAAGTCCTTTGGAACACTTTAGTGAAGGTTAAACCAAAGTCATATGAATGAGGAAAAGTTTATGGGATGAGATAACATGATAAAAATCTTTGCAAAGTCTCAGTACTACACTCTTAGATACAGTAAAACATAAAGGTATGTTTATGGGTAATCAATACTATGATTTGGAACTGCTTAAAAATTGAATAACTCTTAGCAATTTGGTTACTATCTGTATAAAAATATGTTTTCTATTGTCTGGAAAAATAATAACTGTTATGTTTCAAAATTCAGATACTCTAATGTTTTATCAGATTCTCATTCCATATATGCTATCTATAATATTAAATAATGTAATGATGATAAATATAAAATGACATAATAATATTTTAAACATTTTTAAAAATCACTTTTGAGAAATAGTAAGAGAGCTGTATTTATTACAAAGGCTACTAATAGAATTAGTATTGATAAACTAATTGTATTTATAATTTTTATTTATTGGATTTAAAATTCTACATACTTTAAATAGAATTTAGAAGAGGAAGAATATAATATAAAAGATGCATTTAAATATGTAAAACATACCAGCGGTCTTGTAACAAAAATAAAACGCCACCTTGTTAAACGTTAAACCTTCAGTACTCTACATGTTATAAATTAGGATCTGTGTCAAGAAGCAAGATGTATTTAATCAGATAATCTCCACATTTCCTATAAAAGAAGATACTCCCACATCTTCTCCTCTCCCATCTTTTTTTAAAGTAACGACAACAAAAGCATGAGTCATTATCTACCACAGGAAAATAAAGATTCCAAAACCTCATGCAAGTGGCCAAGGAAACACAGAGAATATTTTGGTGGACATCTCTGGCTGATATCTCTACACTAACATCATGGAAATGAAGTTTGGGAAAAAAGGCAAGTTGACTAAATCCTTATATTACATATTAACATGCTTTAAATTCAAGATAATTGAAAGGAAAATAGTCAGCTCAGGAAAAAAATTAAAATGTCCAGGATGCCCAGAAGTGGGTTCTACCTCACCAGGGGGTTCTCAGGAAAATGAGGAGTTGGTCCCTGAACTCGTCATTTAGTGTGCTTTAATAGTAGGTAAGCAAACTAGAAAGACAAAAATGACTATATATTCATGGAATTAATCATCCTGCAGATGGGGTTCTGTAGAACTTAAACACCCAAACAAAGATAGCAAATACATATGATCATTTGGAAAGGAGGATACACACTGAGATGCCTAGGAAAAGATGCTCTTTTATTGCAAAGAATTAAAAACAGGATATAAAAATACAAGTACTTTTATCTCATCTATCTTTCGAGTAAGCAGAGAGGACCTGCTGGAGAAAGTAAGTTGAGTCAAGTAGGGTAGGCAAAACAAATAAGGCTAATGTTTAGATGAAAAGATAAACTCAGGCCCGTGCTTAGTTAAGGGTCCAATGTGAAGTTGTAAGTTGTATCTGTACAGGGATACAGGGCTGACACACCCTTGACCAAGTGAAATAAACACCAAAATTCTTTGGAATGCCACGGAGACACCAACAATTAAAACAAACCAACAAACAAACACACACAAAAAAAAAAAAAAAAAGAAGAAGAAGAAGAAAAAAACAAAGGTGCCCTGTGCATAGGAGGAAAAATGTCAATTAAAGGAAAATATCAGCCTGACCTTCGATTTTTCCATAGTAAGATTCAATTATAGAAGCCAATGGAGCAATACTTTACTTATTCTGAGGGAGAAATTATGACTAACATTATCATCTTTAGCTACATTGCCATTTGATATTCTTTGCTTTTGTTAAATAAAGAAAATAATAAATCAAATATGTTTGCTAAAATGTGACTATTGCAGGATTCCATGGCAAACTTGTAAATATCATATATGTTAACTAACAAAAGGACATAATGCTGGGGAAATAGTCTCTAAAATCATAGGCTATTGGAGACATTGCTGCTTGCAATCATATAATAATGGTACACTCCATTATTGTCTGAAAGATCTGAGTCATTTTGACACAGAGAGGCATCCTCTGTTTCCAATCTAGGCACAAGACTTCAGTTTAGGGGTTTCCAAACACAGTAGTGCAAATTTATCTTAACGTTTTATATTTCAAAACAAAAATAGGACCTGGTTCCACTCAGGATCCAATAACTGATATTAAACTTTCTACACACAGCACAGTTTTGCTCGGACTATTAAAGTACTAATTAATTAAATTTTACCAAAAACACATCTTTCCCCAAATCCTGAATCAACACCATCACCTGTTTTTTTAGGAGAGCGAAATCCAGTAGTTCCTCTTGGAAACCTTCCTTTATTGCAGCTACCAGATAAATCAATCTTTGGTGGACTGCTGTCTATCCCCTGTCGTCATAGTCATGTGAATATTATTGCATTATTTACAAAATTATTCCAATATTTAGAAACCATTTCTCACCATTGATCCCCATATTTTAAAAAATTTCGATCTACATATACATAGATGTCTTGAATATTTCTGAGTTAGTGTTAATGTGTATGACTAGAGTTTATTTTTCAGTTTATATTTAACTTTTGGTCTTGAGTATTTTATTGTTACATGTATTATTTTTCTAAAATCAATTAAATTATCGTATTTTATAAATTAAGAATGGACAGCTTTTAGGAATAATACTTTGGTTTTTGGTTATTTGTAGAGATTACCTTAACTGCAATCTTACACACACCCACAAACACACACACACACTCACACACACGAGTAGATTCTTATTAAAGTGTTTCCTTTGTTTTCGCCCAATTTTTGTAAACTGTTTTTATTTATCTAATAATGTTTTCAATAAGTAACAGGTTAAACTGTTGCTCAGAAATTTAACCAAGTTTGTATCCTGCAGGGATGTTTCTTATAGCCCCCAAATTATTTCTCCCAGTTGCATTTATCATTGTTGACAAGTAGAGCAATAAAAACATCTCACTTTTTTCTCTGGAGTCCTCTTGCAAATAGACAATGTAAGGAGAGATATTTGTTTATATTGGGGCTGCCAGCCTTTCCATGCTCACCTGGAAATTTAAGAAAACTATTTTATATTATTTTTATTGTATTAAGACAGGTCCAATCTAGATAAGATATATAGATATTACCTAATGATTTCATAAGGGATTGAGGAACAAAATGCAGTTTCCAACTAGGATTAGATTTAATATTCAGAGAGTTGTAATACACTGAGGGCTCCCTAAATCCCATCTGCCAGTAAATTTTTCATATGTGAATCTTCTACTTACTTTTGTAAGTTTTACCGAAGTTCTCCTCAGAATACAAACCATGTTCCGGTCTTAGGTTAGTTTCATGAGGAAATGTAAAATCTCTTATAGAAATATATTTTTAGTTTCATACATCTATAGAGTTTAGCCCAAAGTTTAAAAAGGTTTAAAGACCTTTCAAGTGTGCTGAAAAGGGTTTGATTGATATGATTTGTATTTGTGTTCCTGCCCAAATCTTGTATCAAATTTTAATCCCCAATGTTGCAAGAGGGACCTGGTGAGAGATGACCAGATCATGGCGGCAGATTTCCTCCTTGCTGTTCTAGTGATAGTGAGTGAGTTCTCACGAGATCTGGTTGTTTAAAAGTGTGTAGCACCTCCCCTTCCTCTCTCTTCCTCCTGATCTAGCCTTGTGAAGATGTGCCTGCTTCCCCTTCGCCTTTTGCCATGATTCTAAGTTTCCTGAGGCATCCCCAGCCATGCTTCCTGTAGTTACAGAATCATGAGCCAATTATAATTTTTTTCTTTATAAATTACCTAGTCTTAGGTATTTCTTTATAGCAGAGTGAGAATGGTTGAATACAACAATTTTTTTTTTTTTGCCATTTGATTGTGAGCTTTTATTAGATTTAACAAATTACTATTTCATATGCTTTCTCTTGTTGCTTATAAATACTATTTCCCAATTGTCTGAAAGAATGTGCTACTTAAAATCACTTAATTAGTTAATTATTTTGTAAGATAATATTAGCTCTAAATTATACCAGAGGCTTGATTCTCTACTTATTGATTTCTAATATAAATAAATTGTTATTATAAAATACAAAGAAATAAAACATTATTTTTAATCCCTGTTTCAATTAACATGTAATGAAACAGATACTAACTTGCCATTAAAAACTCATGCAGATTTTTAATGCTGTAATCCAACAGTTTAAAGCAACAGTTGCTGCTACAGTGCTACAAGAAAGAGTTATATCCTTGTTGAGGGGAAAGAAAGAGAGAGACAGAGAGGCAAGAAGAAAAGGAGAGAGGGAGTGCGAGAGGGAGTGGGGAAAGAGAGGAGGTAGGAAAGGGAGGAAAAAAGCTAATAAAAATGTAAAAATACGTTCTGTGGATTTCAGAGAGGAACACTATCAATCAGGACTTACTTCATTAAGAACTTATCCTTTGACATTGTCCTTGGAAAATTGTGAGGATTTCAACAGAGCTGGAGTGTGACTATATTTATAGATGGAAGGAAGAGAAAGAGCTTAGGAAGCAATTTGGAAGCCTAGGTTAAGAAAACTAAATAATATGTAGTCAAATATTTAAAAACTAAGCCTGGAAAGGATGTTTAAAGGCTAATTTGAAGGTTTTAGTCATGATTCTCCAGGTAATAATTGTGTTTGTGTTTATCTTATTGGTCTCCAACAATAATATCTTACAATATCTCAATATTATTATTATAAACTGTCTTCATTTTTAAGCAGTAATTCTTCTGCTTGAGTTTAAGTTTATATCTTCAAATTTGTATATTTATGTACTCACTAATTTTATAAATACTCTTTCTATATTAGAAAAAATAGTTTATTGTTTCCCTTCACACTTACTTCTCTAGACTAGAAAATGCATTTTCTTCAGCATTTACCATGGAATTTTTTCTACTTACTATGGTGGGTTTTCTTCACTTCCACTTCATTTTAACCACATGATCATCAAGACAAAGTATAGCTTAATAGATTATGTCTAATACGGATACTTTTTAACTATGGAGCTTTTTATACATTTTAGACTACTGGTGCCACTACTATTCTAAAGTAAATGTTATCTCCCCTTATAAATACACATCTGATTCAAGGACACTTCATTTCATTAATTTGACAAACATAGTCTCCATTATGTTTCAGGGAATTTACATAATTCTGTGAAGCAACATAAGCATAAAAAACAGTCCATGGAAAATTCTAACTTACAATACTGTCTCCCATCCTATATAGATCTCCATGGGTTTGTAATGTTTCTGCATATCTGCAGCTTTAGATCTCTACTATTCTTTTCATGGCTGTTTGTATAGTAAACAATGTTGGAAGATATGATATCTCCCTCCAGGGCAGAAGAAAAATGTGTTTCCTGACTAGAATAATAAAGATAATGTCTTCTTCTCAGACAAATGTTGAACAGGTTTACTAGTAGCCCTCTTTAAAAGATTGAATTTCCTAAGCATGAGGTTTTTCAGCTGTGACACACCCACTATTTATAGAACATCCATGTGAGCTTACCTGTATATCACTGTTATGCATTTGAAGAATGAAACAGGCTTACAATTCCTGTTGTGCTGTGAGCTTTGTCTTTAGAAAAAAAAGGAAATGTTAAATAAAATATTGCTAAGATAAATTAACACGACCTTATAGGTGGGGCCCCTTGGTTTAATTTCAATGCATTGTTGTTGTGTATATAGAGTGTGGATTGATGTGTCATATGTTTGTACAACCCATCCTATAAGTGTCAGAGGACAATTTTCTGTTTGGAAAGAGCTTCAGTTAGAGAAGTGCTAATGGGACACATTCTCCTCATATTTACTACTAATGAATGGATCAAAATTTAGTGGAATGCCTCTGCCCTCTGATGTCAAAGCTTCCACAACATAGGTGAGGTCCTGTTGGCCAGCACATCAGAAGCCTCAGTTGCAATGTCCTGACTGCAGTATTATCACATTTACTCCAGAAGTGGTGACTAATAAGCCCTGGGAAAATTCTGAGGCCTGTTTGACAAAACTGAGGAAGTTTTATCCAACTTCCTTGAGATTATGTGGGTAGATTCAGTGTTCAGTGCCTCCCCAAAGAAAAATTGTCTCTTCAGCCCCCTACTACCAGAAAGGAGGCCCATTGCCGTATTGGACACTGCGTATTGGAGACAATTCTGTGACTGATGATTCTGATTGGAGCCTCTGGCAAAGAAAGGCAGCCTGCAGCCAGAACCACCCTTTAAGATTTTTACCTTGTATCCTTCCAGATATGACTACCAGGTACTGTACACACCTTTAGAAGAGCAGCTGTTAGCTTCCTGTTATGCTCTTGCTGAAACTGAATACCTGCCCATGGAGGGCTTATGACTCTGGCCTAATATTCTTACATGGATGCGGGCCAGTTTGGAATATAATGACTAACACGGTGGGAGGAACCTGAAAACTTCACTTGTCAAATGTAAATGCTATGTTTGCAGAAATTCTTACATTGGCTATGCATTTCTGTATTTTTAATAAAGTAAAAATAAAATTGATTTCTTAAAAAAATCAGCAGACTCAGTTCTAGTGACATCTTAGTTTTGCATGAAACTGTGATAGTCTAACTTGTGAATTTGCAAGCAGGATAAAAATCTCACATTCTTCTCAATTCTTACCAGTGTAAAATTGGGATTATTTTTCTTGTGAGAAGAAGCACTTTATACTTATTTATTTTACATACAATTATATCAGTGTGATTATTCAAATTTATGTTAAGTTCAGTTATTCTGTTCTGTGCTATAAATAATATATTTTACTTTTATATAGAAGTGTTGACTGTAATTTTAATTTTAATTTTAACTTAATCAAGAAAATTTCAGAAAATAATGTTCTGATCTAGAATTCATAAATGGTTTGGTTATTTCTTATACAAAATTTATGCTTTTAGCACATTGCCACTCAAAAAATATGTATAAGCAATTTTGCAACATCAATAGATGATTTTTGACAATTATAACTATCATTCATATTCTCTTGCTAAACTAACTACATTGTATTATAATTTCCTTTTTTTTTCATTCTGGTCTGCTTCTCCTCACTAGACTTTGAGCATCTCAAGGACAAGGACAATGTTTTGTTTACCTTTGTGTCTCCTGTATTTAATATATTAACTAAGAGGGTGAATTCTTGTTTGGTGAGAGGATATAGGAAGATATGAATGTATGAAAAAAGTGTCTTATATGTGTTCTATATTAAAGATGTTTAAATTTATATTAAAATTACATGTTTATACCTCATCAGTAAAATACACGTTTTCTGGATTTTGAAAACACTTAGTTTTCAGCTTTAGTAAGTATGGCAAACAGCCCTACAAAGAGTAGAATCCTATAATGGAGGATATTATATCAGCATGAAAATACATTGTCAGAATAATGTAGTCTTAAAGTCAAAAAATCTGAAGGAAAATATATATTAACTATTTGGGTAGATAAATATTCTCTGATTATTTCGAAATCAAAGGTCATGGAAGCCATTGAGACTTTCAGGAGTAACTGAAAGCACAGTGCTGAGCCTCAGAAAAAAGTAGATTAAAACATACATTTTAGCATAAGGAGGGAGAAGGGCAATTCAGGGAATGTGTGGTTTAAACAATGTGCAGGATTTATACCACACAAAACAAAGAAGATTTAGGTATGGCCCATCCATATCACAAAATATTAAGAGATAAATAAAATTCCAAGTGTGCACCTATGGATTCAAATCAATTATTTATGAAGGTTAGGCCGTGCAAATCAATACCTGTACTGTAGGAGGTAGTGAAAGGAAGATTCACACTTTGAATCCTCTCCGATATTGAATTAAATTGATTTGTATCCATTTGGAATAACATGAATTTTAGTCTAGATTTATATGCAAAAGTCTGTTTATAGAGTAAACATTGAAACCAGAATGAGATTCAGGGAGGAAAATACCCTAGGAAGGTGATCTAATTTAAAGACTTCAATTGTAATATATATGTAATACATATTTAGGTTGTAAACCTAATCTGCGCTAACATAATTTTTCTACTGGGGAAGAATCTGGACACTGTTAAAAGGAACATATACTAGAAACAATGGATTAATACATCTGTGAAAGTAAACATGCTGAAAATTTATGAGATATGACTGAATATTCAATAAAACATATCTAGAAGTAAATAGACATAGATATGCTGTAAGATAATTTTCAGAATGAAGGATAGCTCTGACATCTATTGTTTCCACACTAAACTCCAGTCACTCCCAATGACCGCTGTCAATAGTAACTACTGCAGAAGTTTCCACTACCATTTTATCTGCAGCCTGCAAGTCAGTAAGTCTCGTATCGTTAGTCACCTCCATCCGGTTGCTATGGAAAGGACTTCAGACAGAATTCTCTATTGCAGAAGCTGTCAAGGATGTGTGCCTTCTTTCTTCTCTCCTGCTCATTAATGATTTTCTTTGATGTTTGATTGTTCACTAGAGTCTAATTAGTGGGGTCTGTCTACTTGTTCTTTTTTTAAATCATCTATTTTTCTACTGTGTAGCTATACGGTGAGTCATCTTAAATTTTTCAGGATGCTACAGATAGATTAAGTGACAAAATGAACTTATTTTCTATCCCCACTATATGTTGTCTGTATCAAAAGTATGGAGACTACATATTCTGAGGTGGAGGTCACACACTTAAGAGACTAATGTTACTTGTGAAAAAAAAAAAAAGATAATAATCTTGGATAAAGATTAGACTTTGCAGTACCCTGAGAAATGATCTATGATAAAACAATTAGTTGAGGTACAATATTTAAAATCTCAATGTAAAGTAGGAAGTAGAAATAAATGAATATTATAGAATATGTACTTGGATTATACAATATAATCTGGAATGAAACAGTTGAAGTATAATATTAAAAATCTCAATGTGAATTAGAAAGAAGAAATAAACCTACAAATGCAGATTACAGAATAAGTACTCTGAAGTTTGAGTTTTGAATGAAGTGAAGTCCTTTCTGGAAACTTTTTTGTTTTGTTTTTTTTTCGAGACAGACTCTCACTCTGTTGCCCTGGCTGGAGTGCAGCGACACCCTCTCAGCTCACTGCAATCTCCACCTCCTGGGTTCAACTGATTCTTGTGCCTCAGCCTCCAGAGTAGCTGGGATAACAGGTGTGCACCACCACAACTGGCTCATTTTTTGTATTTTTAGTAGAGACAAGGTTTCACTATATTGGTCAGGCTAGTCTTAAACTCCTGACCTCAGGTGATCTGCCCACCTTGACCTCCCAAAACGCTGGAATTACGGGCATGAGCCACCGTGCCCCACCTGGAAACTTTTGTTTACACTGCCCCTTATCCAGACCACATTAACCTGTTCACATGAGTGTTTATCAAGTATTTTGTGAACATAATTCAGTCATAATGCTCTGTGCTGCATGGAAGACAAAATAGTATGGTACAGAAACTTATTTTCCTCATATTGGTGGAAATGTATAGTTTAAAATTATGCACACAATTTATTGTTGGTTAAGATGTAACCCCAATATTTATATTTTTGTACATGTTTGCTTCCTCTTTAGAATCCTATATATTTAAAATGTGATTTTCTATTGGCCTTTGTAGTGGAATACCTTATTCTTCCACTCTGATCATGATTGATATATGCATATCTATGTATAGGAGGAAGATTTCTGTTACCATCTCAAATATTATATAACTTGATTTTATTGAACAATGGTATTCATTAAATGGAAAAAATCTACTCGCTTTTCTTCTTTTTTTCTCTTCTTTTCTTCCTTCTTTTTTCCTTCTTTTCTTCCTTTATTCCTTGCTTTCTTTCTTTTCATAGAAAACTGAATTGTTATCTAGTCTTGACTTCTCTTACAACCTAGGGAAAGCAATAAAATTGAGTGTTCTTGTTATCTAAGCCCCAAACCACTAATCTTTTTATCCGATTACCACAGTCAAAAAGGGAGAGATAATATGGAGATTCATCTATCCAATCCCATTGACAAGAACTGAATTGGAGAGAGAGGAGCAGCCAGGTGTCAGGGTAATAGCTTTAAGACAACGAGGCAAAATGAGAGTAAGAATCAAGGCTTTATTCACTTGCTGAAATAGTTGAAATAAGGTGCTGGCTTCCCCACTGTTCCATTTTTCTCCCGAATGGCAATGGGCAAGGGCAGGTATGTCAGCACAGATTAAGGAAATTATCTCACTGCCAAAAGAGCCATGAAAAAAGGTTTCTGGAATTTTATGAACCCTGGGGCTGAGTGGAGAAAGAGGTAGAATGGCTGGGAGTGAAAAAAAATAGTGAATACTGAGTCAGAATGGAGAAAAATACCTTCAGGGCTCCCTTCTTCCCTGCTAAGGAGTTCTAAGCAGCGGCATCTAGTGTAGGCCTTAGCTGGGGGCCCATGGTAAAGAGGCCTTTCATTGGTGGTTCCTAGTTAGAAATGCAGACATGCATAACAGCATGGCTGGCCAGGGGTTCCTGAGTCCTTGATTGCAACTCCTTTCAGAGGATGTAATGCACTGGCTGTGCACAGGTCTGGTGTAGAGAGGGCAACTTTCTGCTATGAGGCGTGCTTAGAACTCTGATGTACTAGCACGAAGTGAACTTGGCCAGGGAGTTGGGGACTAAAAAGAAGGATGGGCGGTCCCTTTTCAGAACTGAAAAGCTTATATAAACAGCTCACTAACATCCTTCAAGAATGTCTGACAGCTTCTGCTAGCATGTCCTAAGACCCATTGGTGAAGTGCCGCAAGGGACCCTCAGACTCTTGCAAAAGTTCCGCTAGCATCCCTCAGCATGTCCATGGGATTCTGCTAGCACCTGCCCAAAGTGCCCCCATGGAATCTTCAGGCTTTTTCTCCCACAGAATGACATTGTGCTTGATCTATCACCCTGTTTGCAGCATTGATTTGTCAAGAGCTGAGCTGCCAGGAACCTATTTACCCATCTCACTAGTTCATCCAGAAACAGAATTTCCTTCAAATAGAATGGCACAGTTTCAGATGTTCTCTTGATGAGGAAAAAGAAAGACCATTCCTGAATCACTTCTGAGTATGTAAATACATAAGCCTTGCATTTGAAATTTGGTGAGAGGTATTGAAATGCTGCTTTGTTCATAACAGACGTTTTCTAGCTTGGAGAGAAGACTCACTGCCACTTTGGCTATAAGTATGCCATTTGGCACAGGTTTTATGGTTTCTAAATTGTGTGGAATATAATAGAAGGATGAGCCTAGGTTCTTCTCCAAATAGTGGAATTGGAAGAAGCACACTAATTTAATCTTTTTCCTCAACATTTAAAATTGTGCCCTAGTTCATACACATTAATTGTGCCTTTTTCATAGATGCTTTATCAATAACAGAACCTCTTGATTCTTGTTAGGAAAATAGATATGCTTCAGTCAAGAATAGGCCAAGGTAAACAACTGGACCAGCATGACTCAGCGGGTCTGAAGCACAGACAAACAACTCTGTTCATTATGTAACCTGTTTCTGTAAGCTCAAACTCAGCTCTGATTCACTATTGTCTGTAAAAGGTATAATTACCCTGCTGACACTGTGCACAGGGCTCACATTCAGAGAGAGAGAATAAAGTCATGTTGAAACTGTTATGACTCCTTGAGTTTTAATCCAGCTACCCACCACCTGCCTACTGACTCCCCTCAGACCTCAGTTTGGGCTACAACTTGACAATTCTCATCACATCTATAGAGAAGTAATTGGTTATCAGTGTACATTTATCTGAACTTGGGTGATGAAATGTATAACTGTGAAGTACTTTCTTAGTGCTTGATTAGTACTTTCCAGTAACTGTACTCATTGAAAAATATGTTGTATTTCTAATTGCCAGCGGACTGTAAGATAATTACGAAAGGCCTACTGCATATAAGTAGTAAATCATATTTAGAAAATACTAAATATTGTCTGTAATAATTTTATATCACCACCTTTTAAATTAATTAATTTGTTAATTCAACAATTAATGAATGACTAATTTTACTATGTTCTATGGAAAGAACATGATAAACAGAGTGAAATGGATATGGACTTGTTTTCCAAAACATGATATCTAGCTGGTGATTCAAATAGAAAAAAATATAGGCATTTTGAAAACAAGTGTGTTTGACTATTTATAACCTAACCCTTTCACACAGGGAACTGGAATAGAAGAGAAAAGCTGACACAATTTAGCCACTTTGTTAGGGGAATTTGGTATTTAGATATAGAACTAATATAGCCATTCTGGGTGATTCAACTAAGATGAGACATGCAAACCTAGGAATTATAGAGTGAACATAGACCGAGAGAAGAAGCAAATTTTGGTCTAATGAAGAAAAATGTAGCTGATGGAGAGAGACACATGGAGATGAGCAACTGAGTATATATAAACACTAATTCTGTTTTTATTTCCTCCTGAAGCTCAACTGCCCCCTTAAGATCTATTCTTAAGTTCATCTTATATGTATATGTGTTTGCAATTTAACATTTCTGAAATTGGAATATGTCTTATAATTAATAATACCTTATGAAAATTGTTGGCCAGGTGGCAGTAAGAATGTAGTTCTCCTTGCCTGTGTTCATGCAAAACTAATCATATCCATTCATATAGTTGTCACGACAATTTAGTTAACTCCATTTTTGCTACATGTTTTGAGGGAGGTGCTATTTAAAAGAGAACACCATGGTTATTCACAAAACAGTTTTTCATTGTGAAAAGTAACAGGCATGAAAACAGAGTAGTACCACAAAAGTATGATATTGGTGGAGCAAATATTTATCACTAGGGAAATAGTTGCAATAAAATAGTTTTCTGACAAAACAATAACAGAGAGTAATATCACACACCAAGTAATGCAACAAAGCTAGATGATGTTTCTAAATGCTTGGAAACGCTTACATTTTTCAAAGCAAGAAAAGCTGTTGTGACATATTTATGCATCTCATGGAACTATCTTTAAGACCTCAAACATAAATTTTTCAAAAATTTCATGCTGAGTTTGAATAGGATTTTTTAAACTCACAATGACACACTATTTAATTAAGGAAAAGTGATAGCATGAATTTAGTCAAATAGGAAATGCTAATAAATACCCAGTATTCTTCAACATGCCAAACATGTACTATTAATGCTAAATATACTTAAGAGATACAGATTATAAGTATTGATTGAAAAACAATTACTGTGAGGCTCTGCTCTATAATTTCCAAAATTAAATTGCCATCATATTTCATTTTAAATCACTGAATGAAATTACACCCCCAAGGTGTTATTTCTGAGAGCACCAAAAATCAAAAGATAGATAGATAATGGCTGAATTGTTGTTGGGCTGATTAAATTTCTTCTGTCACACAAGTCTGGGGGCTTTGCACAACCACCTAGTATGTTAGTTCTTTATGCATCTGGGGGCATGTATCTGTTTAGTTAACAAATTATCTTGCCAAAAATAGAGCTCCCTCTTTCTCATTCTCTTTTGCTCTCTCTCTTTCTCTATCTCTCTCTATATGTATACAGGGTATGTACATAAATATGTATGCAAACTGTGTGTGTATATCCATATACACACAGAATGTATACACACACTTATGTGTGTGTATATTTTTCTTCTTTTTAGCTGATCTACACTTCATCTCTAAATTAATTAACTCATGGGTTACATAGCTTTCCAAAATATATCATTGACAGCCTGGAGGTAAGGGAGAATGCCCAGCATTGGTATTCTTGACACTTGGTCCAATATGACTTTGGGTAACCATCTGAGGCTACTTCAGATTTTACCTGGCCCCAGTCTGGCAATCACTCAACAAGAAGGTACAATTAGGGCCTCATGGGAAAAAAAAAAAAAAAAAAAAAAAAACACACACACACACACACAAAACACTTTGTCAGATCAGTCTCTACAGGTAGCTCTTCTCTAAGAATCAATTTTTTAACTTTTAACAAGGTTTAAAAATAAATTGGCAGGACAATGGTCAAATTTCTCCAATTCCTATTCCTGTGGGATTTGATTTCATGCAGTTTAACAAACTGTGTGAAATAACTTTCAAGAGACAGGGAAATATAGCTTAACAATAGTTTATTGGCTGTGTTTTGCCTTCTTGTCTGTTTGCATGAAATAATGCAAATAAATGACTTGTTATGCAATCTTTTTTACTTTAACACCTATCATCTTCTTTACAATTACTATTCTATTTTATGTGATATTTTTATGGTTAACATTTTGTTATTATGGTAAAAACGTTCAACATGAGTTCTACACCCTTAAAAAATGTTTAGGGGTACAATGCACTATTAACTATAGACATGTTGTTGCATAGGAGATCTTTAGGATTTATTCATCTTGTATAACAGAAATGTTATACTTTTTGTGTAGCAACCCTCCATTTCTCCCTCCCCTATGCCCCTGGCAACCACCATTCTGCTCTCTGCTTCTATGAGTTTCACTATTTAAGATACTTAATATAGGTGAAATCATATAATATTTATTATTTTGGAACTGATTTACTTCACTTGACATAATGCCTTCAAGGTATATCCATGTTGTTACATATTGAAGGGTCTCCTTTTTTAAGACAGGCTATTCTACTGTTTGTATAGATCATATTTTTATATCCATTTATTAACTGATATATATTTAGATAGTTTCAATTTCTTGGCTATTGTGGATAATGCTGTAATGAGCAAGGGAGTACAGATAATCTTTGAGATACTGGTATCAATTTTTAAAATAGATATGCAGATGTGAAAAACAAACAAACAAACAAACAAACAAACAAATAACTTGGTCAGATCAGTCTCTACAGGTAGCTCTTCTCTAAGAACCAACTTTTAATGGCCAGCGTTGGATCATATGGTTATTCTATGGCTACCATAGGTACTTTTTGGGTGCTTTTATATTTTGGGGGGAAATTTCCTACTGTTTTCTTTAGCAGCTGCACCATTTTGTATTTTCACTAACAGCGTACAAAGGTTCCAGTTTCTCCAAATTTTCGCAAACACTTGTCTGCTTTTTTCTTTGATAATGGTCATCCTAACAGGTGTGAGTTGATACTGTGGTTTTGATTTGCACCTCCCTAATGATTAGTAATATTGAGTATCACTTTTCATATACTTACTGGTCATTTGTTAATTTTCTTTGGAGAAATATATATTCCAGTCCTTTGCCCAATTTAAAATTGGATTTTTGTGGTATTTTCTTGTATGTTTTGTTTGGTTATTTATTTTTGTTTTTGCTTCTGAAATGTAAGAGTTTCTTAATATTTTGTATATTAATATTTTATCAGAGCAAATATTCTCTCCCATTATGTAAATTGTCTTCTCTCTCTGTTAATAGTTTTTGATGTGCAGTAGTTTTTCTTTTGTTCGATAGAGTCCAACTTGTTTATTTTCACTTTTGTTGCTTGTGCTTTTGGTATCATAAACAATAAATCATTGCCAAGATCAATGTCATGAAACTTTTTACCTGTATTTTCTTCTCATAGGTAAACAGTTTCAAGTCTTATGTTTACATTTTTAATCTATTTTGAGTTCATTATCAGGTATGGTGTACAAAAAGCTTCCAATTTCATTTTTTACATGTGGATATAGTTTTTCTAGCACCATTTGTTGAAGAGACCACCCTTTTTACCTTGTATGTTCCTGACATTCTTATGGTGATTAGTTAGCTGTACATGTGTGGATTTATTTCTGGGGTCTCTATTGTGTTCCACTGGTGCTCATATCTGTCATTATGCTGGTAATATATCTTTTCTATTAATGTATCCTCATAATGTATTTTGAAATCAGGAAGTATAATTCCTCCAGCTTTGTTCTTCTTTTTCAATATTGTTTTGATTATCTGAGGTCTTTGACGTTCAGTAAAAATTTGAGTGTGTATTTTTTTCTATTTCTGTGAAAAATACCATCAGAATTTTGATAGACAATACTTTGAATTTGTGTATCTCTTTTTGGTGGTATTAACACTATAAAAATATTCCTTCCAATACATGAAAACGGAATGTCTTTTCATTTGTTTGTCTTCTTTAATGTCTTTCACCAGTGTTTTGTAGTGTTCAGTCTATAACTCTTTCAGCCTCTAAGTTTATTCCTGGGTATTTTATTCATTTTGGTTCTATTTTAAATGGTATTATTTTCCTAATTGCTTTTTCGGATAGTTTACTGGCAGTATAGAAATATGACTAATTTTTCTTTATTGATTTTGTATACTGCAGTCTTACTGAATTTATTAGTTCTTACAGGTTTTATTTTATTATTTTGTTTTATTTTATTTTATTATGGAGTCTTTAGGGTTTTCTACGTATAAAATTATGTCATCTTCAAATAGGGACAATATTACTTCTTCCTTTCTGATTTGTTTTTTACCTCATTGCATTGGTTAGGAGTCCGGTAATGTGTTGAATAAAAGTGGCAAAAGTGAATGCTCTTGCCTTGTTACTAATCTTAGAGGAAAAGTGTTCAGTTTTTTGCTATTGAACATGAGCTGTGGATGTTTATATATGGCCTTTATTTATATATGGCAATTTTCATGCATTCCTAGATTTTGAGACATTTTATCATTTAAAAAGGTGTAAAAGGTGTAAAAAGGTGTATAATTTTTTAAAGTGCATTTTCTGTGTCCACTGAGATGATCATGTGATTTTTACCCTTAATTCTGTTAATGTAATATATTACATTAATGACATTAATGTATTTTTGGATGTCGAATCATCCTTGCACCTCAGTCATATATCCCACCTAGTCATGGGTTATGAACCTTTTAATGTGTTGTTGAATTCACCTTGTTAATGTTTTGTTGAGGATTTCGGTATCTGCATTCACAGGGGCAATGCAGTTTTCTTTTAGTTTTCTTTTCTTGTATTGACTTTGTCTAGCTTTGGTATTAGAGCAATTCCTACTTTACAAAATAAACTTATAAGCATAGTCTCCTCTTTAAATCTTTTGAAAGAATTTGAAAATGAATGCTGTTGGTCCATTTTTAAATGTTTGATAGAATTCAATGGTGAAGGCACCTGACCCTGGACTTTTCTTTGTCAGTAAGTTTTTGACTGTTGATTCAGCCTCCTTATTATTTGTAAGTAAATTCAGTATTTTTGTTTCTTTATGATTCAGTCTTGGTAGGTTGTATATTTTTAGAAATATTTCTTTTTTATAGGTTATCCAGTTTCTTGGTTAATAATTGTTCATAATAGTATCTTATAATCATTTTTATTTTTGTGCTATTAGTTGGGTCTTCATTTATTTTATTATTTTAATCTTTTCTCTTTTGCTTCAGGATATAGTTAAGGATTTGTTAATTTAATTCTCTTTTCAAAAAATTCTTAATTTTGTTTTTTCTATTATTTCTCTATTCTCTATGTGATTCATTTACTTTTTTCTAATCTTTATTGTTTCCTTTCTTCTGCTAAATTTGACTTAGTTTTTTTTTTCTTTTATCTTGAACTGGAAAATTGGGCTGATATTTTAGATATTTCCTCTTTTGTAATGTAGTTGTTTGTCATTATAAGCTGCCCTCTTAGTACTCCTTTTGCTGTATCCTATAAGTTTTCATGTATTGTATTTTCATTTTAAATTTTCTCCATATATTTGTAATTTCTCTTTTGATTTTTTCTTTGACCCACTCATTGTTCAAAACTGTGTTGTTCAATTTTTACATTATGTATTTTCTACATTTCTTCTGTTATTGATGTCTAGATTGATTTAATTGTGGTCAGAAAACAGACTTGGAATAATTTCAATCGTCTTAAATGTTAATACTTATTTTGTGACCTCCCATGTGACTTATATTGGATAACATTCTGTGTGTGTTTGAGAATTATGTATATTCTGCTGCAGTTGAGTTGAATATTTTGTATATGTCTGTTAGGTCTCTGGTCTATAGTGTTTTTTAAGACTGCTATTTCTTTATTAATTGTCTTTCTCATTTTCATATCCTTTAATTAAACAAGACTATTGATTTTTCCTGCCATTACTATATAGATGTCTATTACTCCCTTCAGTTTTGGCAATATTTGCCTTATATATTAGATACTGTATAAACTTATCAGCATAGTCTCCTCTTCAAATCTTTTGAAAGAGTTTGAAAATGATTGTCATTGGTTCATTTTAAAATGTTTGATAGAATTCAATGGTGAAGGCATCTGACCCTGGACTTTTCTTTGTCAGTAAGTTTTTGACCGTTGATTCAGCTTCCTTACTATTTGTAGGTAAATTCAGTATTTTTGTTTCTTTATGATTCAGTCTTGATAGGTTGTATATTTTTAGAAATATTTCTTTTCTTTTTTATAGGTTATCCAATTTCTTGGTTAATAATTGTTCATAATAGTATCTTATAATCATTTTTATTTCTGTGCTATTAGTTGGGTCTTCATTTATGAAGGGTACATATGTTGGGTACATATATATTTATGATTATATTTTCCTGGTGAATTGACTCTTTTATCATTATATAATGTTCTTTTTTTGTTTATTGTGATAGTTTTTAATTTAAAGTCTATTTTGTCTGATATAAGTATATAGCCTCCACTCTCTTTTGTTGACCTTTTTTTAATAGAATATATTTTTTCATTCCTTAACTTTCAGTCAAAGTGTGTCTTTAAATTTAAAGTGAGTGTGTTATATACAGCATATAGTTAAATCTTTTTGAATTCCTATCAAGCTCTGTATAACTTTTGAATAGGGAGTTTAACTTCATATTATTTACAGTAACTATTAATAGAGTATAATTATTTCCATTTAGTTAAATATTGTTTTTCTCTCTTATGGTTATTTTGTTCTCCTTGTGTCTTCTTGCTGTCTTCCTTTGTTTTTAATTTCATTTTTTGGTACTGGTGTGCTTTGATTTCTCTTTTTCTTTTGTGTATCTTCTATACAGGCATTTTCTTTGTGGTTACCACGAGGCTTACATACAATGTCTTATACTTATAATATTTTAAGCTGGTAACAACTGTAATTATGTACAAAAACTCTACACATCTACTTCTTCCCCCAACATTTTATTATTGACTCACAATTTACATCTTTTTATATACTGTATCCATTCATACATTTTTAAGTTTATGATTATTTTTAATACTTTTGTCTTTTAACTTTTATACTAGAGTTAAAAATATTTTATTTGCCATCATTAAAGTATTACTGCATTCTTTATTTTTCTATATGATTACTTTTGCAGCAATTTTTATACTTTCATATGCTTTTGTATTACTGTTTAGCATCTTTTTGTTTCAGCTTCTAAAACTTGCTTCAGTATCTTATATGGCAGGCTCAGAGGTGATGAACTTCTTCAGTCTTTGTCTGACAAAGTCTGTATCTCTCCTTCATTTTGGGAGGTGGAGGACAATTCTACTGTTTTTACTTGTTTGGCAGTGTTTTTCTTTCAGTACTTAGATTTTACCATTTACCCCCTGCAATCTTTGCTGAGAAAGCCAGACAATCTTAAGGGTTTTTCATTGTTCATGACAAATCATTTTTGTCTTGTGCTTTAAAAAAATTCTCATCATCCAGTGGCTCACACCTGTAATCTCAACACTTTGGGAGGCCAAGGTGGGAGATTCACCTGAGGTGAGGAGTTTGAGAGAAGCCTGGCCAACATGGTGAAACCCCATCTCTACTAAAAATACAAAAATTAGCTGGGCATGGGGAGGGCGCCTGTAATCCCAGCTACTAGGGAGTCTGAGACAGGAAAATCTCTTGAACCCAGGAAGTGGAGATTGCAATGAGCCAAGATTGCACTCCAGCCTGGGCAACAAGAGTGAAACTCTGTGTCAAAAAAAAAAAAAAGAAAGAAAAATGTCTCATCATCTTTGTCAATTTTGTTATAATATGTTTCAATGTGTATCTTTTTGTATTCAACATTTTATGAGGTCTCTATTTTTTTCTTCACATGAAGGATGATTTTGGCCATTATTTCTCTGAGTAAGCTGTTCCCCTTTTCTCACTTTTCTTTCTGATATATTTCTTACTATAGTGTGTACATTCAGCCACATGATGATGTAAGTCTCATAAGGCCTTTTTCCTCTTTTTTGATCTTTTTTTTTCCCTTTTTTTCCTTTGACTTTATAATTTTCAATGGCCTGTCTTCCAGGTTGCTTATCCTTTCTTCTGTTTGACCTAGTTGGCTTTTAAAACCACATTCATACAGCCAACAGACACATGAAAAAATGCTCATCATCACTGGCCATCAGAGAAATGCAAATCAAAACCACAATGAGATACCATCTCACACCAGTTAGAATGGTGATCATTGAAAAAGTCAGGAAACAACAGATGTGGAGAAATAGTAACACTTTTACACTGTTGGTGGTATTGTAAAGTAGTTCAACCATTATGGAAAACAGTATGGTGATTCCTCAAGGATCTAGAACTAGAAGTACCATATGACCCAGCCATCCCATTACTGGGTATATAACCAAAGGATTATAAATCATGCTGCTATAAAGACACATGCACACATATGTTTATTGCGGCACTATTCACAATAGCAAAGACTTGGAATCAACTCAAATGTCCATCAGTGACAGACTGGATTAAGAAAATGTGGCACATATACACCATGGAATACTATGTAGTCATAAGAAAGGATGAGTTTGTGTCCTTTGTAGGGACATGGATGCAGCTGGAAACCATCATTCTCAGCAAACTATCACAAGAACAGAAAACCAAACACCGCATGTTCTCACTCATAGGTGGGAACTGAACAATGAGATCACTTGGACTCAGGAAGGGGAACATCACACACCGGGGCCTATCACAGGGAGCGGGGAGGGGGGAGGGATCGCATTGGGAGTTATACCTGATGTAAATGACGAGTTGATGGGTGCTGACGAGTTGATGGGTGCAGCACACCAACAAGGCACAAGTATACATATGTAACAAACATGTACGTTATGCACATGTACCCTAGAACTTAAAGTATATATTAAAAAAAAAACCCTCTAGTGATTTTTTTGTTTACTTTTACTCAGTTATTGTATTATTTAGCTACAAGATTTCCGTTTGGTCTGCCTGTTTCTGTTTTCTGTTTGGTCTGCCTGTTTCTAGTAGGCCTTTAAACTCCTCTAGTGTGCTTTTTTTGTTTTTGTTTTTGTTCAGTTATTATATTATTCAGCTCCAAGGTTTCTGTTTGTCACTTTTTCTATCTCTTTGTTGAAATTTTCACTTTGTTTGTGCATTGTTTTCCTTATCTTATCAAACACCCTTATGGTGGTTATTTTTAATTAACTTTCAGGTAAATTACGTATCTTCCTTTCATTAGAGTCAGTTTCTACAGATTCGTTTGTGCCTTTGTTAGAGACATGTTTCTGTTTCTTCACTTTTCTTGACTTTGTGTTGCTATCTGTGCACTATAAAAAAAAAAAGCAGATACTTCTAGTCTTCACAAACTGTTCTTACATAGGAGAAGGCCCTCACCAATCAGCCTAGTCAAAGATTCTGGTGGCCTATCTCAAGCCTTCATGCTGGTCCAACTTGCTTTTTTGGTGCTTTGTAGCCCCCAGATGTTCAGAATATTCTGGATCCTGTCAATGTTCAGAGACAGGCAAGGCAGAAGCTATTTTCTATCTTCGGTCCTTAGAAATTTGGGGCCATTGGTTGCTCTGTACACCTTTTTCCCTCCTGAGGGAGAAGGTGGGAGCTCAAGTTTTTGTCTGCTTGCTCTGTACTGAGCCTGTTGTTAGGAGGTTGCTGACGGTGAGGAGGGAGCTATGGTAACTGTCATCTAAAACAGCTATCTTTGTTCTTACTTGGCTCTAGGCAGCTTGACTGTGCCAGGTTCTGTCAGCTCTCTCAGATAGGCAAGGCAGAATCCAGTCCTCTGAGTAGCTTCCCAGAAAAACGAGGGTGTTGGATGTATGTTCCAACTTTTTCCTCACTAAAGAGAACCTTGGAGCAGAAAAACTCCTCCCAGTAAAATAGGGTGCTCCCAGGGAATGGTGAATATAGTGAGATGGTGTTTTAAAACTAGCCAGGGTGGCTGGTTTCACGCTTGATTAAGGTGCAGAAACCTCTCAACCAGTTTCCTTATTTCTCATAAAGGGAATTTCTCTATGTAGTGTTGAAGAATCAGAGTGTTCATGGGGTGGGGGAGGATATTTCAGAGCTTCTTGCCTGAAAGGAAGGAGATTTCAGGGCTTCTTGCTAATATCACTCCCCTTATATCCTAGATTCCCCCTCACCCATCCTTTAACAAAACCTTCCATTAGCACCTCTAAAAAGGCAACAACAATAGAAGAATGAGTGTCAAGGATTTGAAAAAGTAATTCAGAATCAACAACAGATTCCTATTTTAGTCATTGTTTCTTCTTGGTGTTTTTGAAAGCAAGGAGGATAATATTACTTGTAAATCATGAAATTCAATTAATCTGAGTCAGAGAATAATTTAGCTGAGTCAGGCTCAGATTGTAGAAAACTATTAGACATGCCATCGCAATTAATTTTACTCAGGTTTTTATTTTTGTACTTGCACAAAAATGAAAAGAAGATAAATGCATATGGTTAAAAATGTCTGAAAACAACAATTTCACAATTGTAGAATAAACAATCCATGTGTGAAGTTTACCACTGTGTCATGGTTTACTTGGGAGTTCTGTTTGCTTTCCTAATGGCAAATTAAAAATGTATTATACAAACATTATTGTCTCATAATTGATAAAATAAGGCATCTATTATTTATATTAATCATGAAACCACATATATAGTAAATATATAAGAAAAACTTTGCTGATTACATCTGGGAATAAAATTGTAAATTCTTCATAAGAGAAACATTTTTTAAATAAAGAAACTTGTGTTTCAATCCACAGAATTTATCTTCAAAAATTATTTCCTATGGCAATAAAACCATTGTTTCTAGCTATTGTTGTTTGATTTCAGCCTCTTTCAAAAATGTCCTGCATATTTGGAGACATTATTTATTGATCTTAAAATCATAAAAGAGTTAATGCTGTTTCCTTTAGGGCTTCTCTTAAGACTGGAGTAACCATGTCACATGAAAGAATCTAGCCAGTATTGTCATAAAACATGAAAACTATTATGTAATGAGTGGATCGAAGATGAAATATTGTTGTATATTGTCATGAGAATTTTTCATGAAAAATAAAGTAATTCTTAACTCTTAACATGCTATTAATGCTTAAGGGGAAGTAAATATTCTCTAAACTACTCACTACAATATTTCACCTCTGTTTAGATAATGAACATAGTGTACTGTGTTACAGTATGTCAAATAGTGTGGAAATGAAAATGTTATATCATAAAATGGCATAGTTGTTTTTGTATTTGTAGAAAGATTATCAGGTGATTTATATTCTTCCAGGGTTGCCATTAGTATTAGTATCAGGCAATACAAAGCATATAGTAGTTTTAATCTAATGAGTGAAAACCTTTGTGTGTTTTATAGTTTATTATAAATAGCACAATACAAGTTATATATTTTTAGCAAGAGTACATATCATAAATATCCAGTTGTTTATTGAAAATATTCTTCAATATTTCCTAATATTCAATGGATGATGAATTTTTAGTTAATATACTATTTTTACTTACTGCTTTTACTATTTAATATGTAATAATGGTTGACATGGTTTGGCTGTGTCCCCACCCAAATCTCATCTTGAATTCCCATGTGCTGTGGGAGGTAACTGAATCATGGGGGCAGATCTTTCCTGCTCTGTTCTCATAATAGTGAATAAGTCTCACAAGATCTGATGGTTTTAAAAAAGGAGAGTTTCCCTGCACAAATTCTCTTCTCTTGTCTGCCACCCTGTGATATATGCCTTTTACCTTCTGCCATGATAGTGAGGCCTCTCCAGCCACGTGAAATGTAAGGCCATCAAAACTCTTTCTTTCATGAATTTCCCAGTCTCAGGTATGTCTTTATCAGCAGCATGAGAATGGACTAATACAATGTTCTTGACAGTAATGATAGTATTTGTTACTGTTCATGGATCTACTAACATGGAAAGCCTGAGTCTGCTATCCTTAGAATGATCTGGTTTCAAGGTTTGCCCTTGGCTGGCAGTCTGGGACCTTGATTAAAGTGGCTTACTGTGCTTAAGTTGTGTGTACAAGCAACATGGTTTATCTTGAACGTTAGCTTTCCCCATAGGGCTCTGAAATTTGGTAGGCAGAAGGTAATTACGTGACTAGCTCCCAGTTAAATTATTACTGCTGAGTCACTAATGAACTTCCATGGTAGACAACCCTTCTTACAAGTTGTCACGACTTATTGGTAGAAGAACTGATCATGTCCTGTGTGACTGTATTGGGAGGGGACTCTTGGAAGCTTTCATCTGGTATTTCCACAAATAAATTTTGGCTATTATAACTATATGCTGAGTTACGCGAGTCCTCACAGTTATCCCCGGATGTGCAGGGCAGTCTTTGGTACCCTTAACAAGAGCACATATTATATACCAAGCATTATTCTAGGTGCATTATATCCATTATTATATTTGTGATTTTTAAAAAACCCTGTAAGATTATGGGTTTTTTAAATTGTTTTGTTTGTTTGTTTATTTGTTTGTTTTTGGAGATGGAGTTTACCTCTTGTTGCCCAGGCTGGAGTGGTGTGGCATGATCTTGGCTCACTGCAACTTCCACTCCCAGGTTCAAGCTATTCTCCTGCCTCAGCCCCCCAATAGCTGGGATTACAGGCATGCGCCACCACACCCAGCTAATTTTGTATTTTTAGTAGAGATGGGGTTTCTCCATGTTGGTCAGGCTGGTCTTGAACTCCCTACCTCAGGTGATCTACCCGCCTGGGCCTCCCAAAGTGCTGGGATTACAGGTGTGAGCCACCGTACCCAGCCCAGATTGTGTTATTAATTCTGGTTTGTGTATGAGGAAACAACACTGATAGCATAAGAGATTATACAAGTTAAAAGAGACAGCATTGAGGCAAAGCCAGAATTTTTAAACACTTGTTTTTTGTCTTTTTTTTTTTTTTTTTTTTGAGATGGAGTCTCGCTCTGTCACCTAGGCTGGAGTGCAGTGGCATGATCTCGGCTCACTGCAACCTCTGCCTCCCGCGTTCTAGCGATTCTCCTGCTTCAGCCTCCCGAGTAACTGGGACTACAGACACGTACCACCATGCCCAGCTAATGTTTTGTAATTTTAGTAGAGATGGGGTTTCACCATTGACACAATTTTTAAAATTCCAAAATAAGTGTGTTGGATGGCATTGTCTACTAAAAAGTAACATTAACAATAAATCCCGCATAGACCTGTTATTCTGTCATTATTCTTGTATTTGCATTGCACATGTTTGATTTCAGGTATTCATTTGGTGGTGTGTGCTATTCAGAATAACACATCTAGTAACTCACTAATCAAAACTAGCCACAACTCCCAGGATTCTCTTCTGCCTAAGAATTACATATTTTGCCAATTAAATTTCAATGATAGCTAGTAAATAGCAGGTGGATTTGAGTACCTGTAAGAACACTGAGTTATAGAACCCATTACTTCTCCTTTTTACTCATCCATATTAATCTGGTCCACAAAACTGAGATCTTGCTTTAATATCCCCAGATTCTTCCTAGTATAATACTTAAACTTTCTGTCTAATACTTAAACCTTTTCCTCACACCCAGTTAATAATTGGAGGCCTCAACTTGCATCTGAAATCCAGTAACTATTTTCTGGGCTATACATTGGACCGTCTGTCTATATTTCCTAATGCCTATTGTCACCAAGTATTGTCTTCTGAAATTCCCTCATTGTCAATACTCATTGGGTCAAAATTTAATGATCTGAACACTTTCCTGTATTGTGCCTAAGATTTTTTTTTTTTTTTGCCAAAGATAAGAAAATAACACATAAAAATTTAAAATAATCAGTGTCAGCATTACATATATATACATATTACAGTAACTTTTATTTTTTATATCTTCTAAGAGGATGTGTTTCTATTCTACCAGGAGGCAAGAGGCAGAGACAGTTTTCAGGGCCACATGAATACTGTTCCTATTTATATATATATTTTTTTCCCAAGATGAGAGTGTAAGCTTATGAATTCTGTAAAAAAAGGAAGAACTAATGTTCACAAACACCTTTTGATAGAAACACACGAACTGTTAGGAAAAATCAAAGAAAGTAGAATCATCCATCAGTATACTCAGCAGATTTCTTCCAGGATTCCCAAGAATACAAAAATCCAGGGATGCTCAAGTTTCTTAATTAAAATAGTGCATTTGCATATAACCTATGTTCATCCACCATATTCTTTAAATAATCTCTAGATGATTTATACTATCTAATACAATATAAATGCTATGTAAATTGTGTTAATACAGTATTGGTTTTAATTTTCAGATTGTTATTAGTATTACTTTTCACTACTTTTAATCCACGGCTGGTTAAATCTGCAGATGCAGAACCATGGATACAAAGGGCCAATTTTTTATAAATGTGATTCTTTCATACAATCTATAAAAGCTGTGACAGCATATTTTCTTCTGCAACTGTGTAAGATAGGATATCCAGGAAAACACACTAGCTATGGAGGTGAGAGGGTGAGTTTTCAATCAAGATGTCATAATAGAAGCCATATGAAAAATCGTAGAGCAGTTAAGTGGAAATGGATTTTTAAGAATTTATAATTGTTTGTAAAACATACAGAGAAAAGCAAAAGCAGATATCTGAAGAGATAAAAATGACGAATTTATGTCTGAAATCTTACTAGAAGACTGAATATTGGAGTTTTGTGGTTTGGTTTTCCCAGAAATGTCAGGCCTTACCTAGCTAGGAAGGGTGAAATTAGCATCTGAGACAACAGAGAAAAAAAATCAACAAGAAGAGCATAATAAAAATCACTATGGAGGAGGTCATCCTAGTTTTAAAACAACAGTTAGGCATCTAAAGAAAAAAGAATAGGAAGCAAAAGGTCAATGTCCAAGGCTAAGTGATTACTATACTAATTTTCTGAAGGTAATTTTTCATTCCCCGTTCTTGTGTTAATATTGGCAAGAATCCTTGGATGTAAGTAGGTCTATTGTTATCTTTAATTTTCAGGTTGTAAAAGATAATAAAATCAATGTTGAGTGCTTAATATGTCCCAGCAGCTATACAAAGTTTTTTCTTCCTTTTTTTTTAAGCACTCTCATTTGAGCCTCAAAAGTACCCAATCAGGTAGATAATAGCTTTATTCCATTATATAGCATTATGTAGGTCAGAAATTTAGACCTTGATATATTGAGTAATTTCCACAATGTCAGATAGCAAATATTGAGCCAAACTGCAAATTCAAAAATATCTGATTCCAAAATTTTGATTTTTATTGGGTGATACTGCTTGTTTATTCTATTAGGTGATACTGCTTCAATCTGTAAAATATGGATACTACTTACTATCCAAATTCACATTGTCACATTGTGAATGTGACTTACTGAGCGACTTTATACTAGAATTCTGAATTATTAATTTCCCTGGATCTTAATGACAGTTTTTTGCTCATTTTTTCACTTATTCTACTGATTATCTATATGTGCAATTAGAGATGCCATCTGACTAAAGCAGTAGCCATTACTGATTCTTTGGTTCAGACATCAATGAACACTTTGAGCCTCAGAAATTTAAATCTTCACAAAATAGTCTATAGAGCAGCACTCACAGCATAATTATATTTTTTCTTCAAAGATTGATTTTGAGACTATCTCCTGTTCACTTATTCTTCGAAAATGGCTTAAAATGTAAAGAGTGAAGCACTCTGTTATTTTAATTTGAGTCACTTAAGAACCACCATACTTTCATTGATAGATCAAGGTATATTATTAATAATCTACACATAAAGAGGTTACCCATCTCACCTGGAACTGAAGAATGAAACCATAAAACAATTCTTAAAAATTATATGATAATGTATAGATTCTATTTCTTTCATACCTAGTCAATGTTGTACATTTTTTACTAAAGAGATTCCCTAGGGATATTAATATATTGCAAAATATATGAAAATTAGAAAAGAAATGGATAGGCATTTGTATTACGTACAGAGAAAATAAAGAAGGCTGACATATTTTAACTTACCTTGGAAAAACTCTGTGAAAATTACATCACTTTTATTTGTTTTCCTAGTACCCCAACATCTCTATTTTAGTACTTTAAGAGAAAATTTGTTTATAAGTATATTAATCATATATTTTTTAGTATTTATTATGTGTGCTGATAATCAAAAACATATATTTTACAAAAAGTATAAAAATGAACTCATTCACAAATAGAATTTTATACTCATAGTGATTTAAAAATATTTACAGGCCGGGCGCGTTGGCTCAAGCCTGTAATCCCAGCACTTTGGGAGGCCGAGACGGGCGGATCACGAGGTCAGGAGATCGAGACCATCCTGGCTAACACGGTGAAACCCCGTCTCTACTAAAAAATACAAAAAACTAGCCGGGCGAGGTGGCGGGCGCCTGTAGTCCCAGCTACTCGGGAGGCTGAGGCAGGAGAATGGCGGGAACCCGGGAGGCGGAGCTTGCAGTGAGCCGAGATCTGGTCACTGCGCTCCAGCCTGGGCGACAGAACAAGACTCCGTCTCAAGAAAAAAAAAAAAAAAAAAAAAAAAAATTACAAGATAAATACTATGATTAATTTCAATTGAGCTAAAATGTACAGATTTTGAAACTAAAGGAGTAAATTACATGCATGTAATCATATTATCTCTGTAAGTACTGATTTTATGAAAAGAGAAAGTGAAATTTATATGTTTTACTCCTGTAGCATTCATAAATACACAAAAATAGTTATTTTAAAGTAACTGGAGTGATTTGAATTGGTGCTCCCTTAAAAGAAGAAGATTAAATTATTTTCTGACTCCAGTTGCTTTTCTAAGTTTGTAATTGAATGGGTCATTCCTAAGTAGCTTTTATTTTGTTTATTTTCTTCTGTTTAATGTTTTTCTGCTAGTATATGTAATTATCATGATAATTCTCAAATCTTTCTTTGTGATAGTGTTGTTGTCGTTGCTTATTAATAAATAATTGCATAGAGTTACTTGCATAGGTTTAAACAAAACAACATTTGTGGTTTGAAGAATAATGGCATGAAAAATTTTTGGCCTTCTTTCTATTGTTTACATGACTTCTCAATGACTATCTTATTTCTAAACCATAGCTTATTATTGAAGTTAAGGCATTTCTTTTATTTTAGACTTATTCAAAAATAAAAAGACATCAATGATTTTTTTTTTTTTTTTTTTTTTTTTTTTTTTTTTTTCCAGATGTAGTCTTGCTCTGTCGCCCAGGCTGGAGTGCAGTGGCACGATCTTGGCTCACTGCAACCTCCGCCTCCCAGGTTCAAGCAATTCTCCTGCCTCAGCCTCCCTAGAAGCTGGGACTACAGGTGTGTGCCACCATGCCCGGCTAATTTTTGTATTTTTAGAAGAGACGCGGTTTCATCATGTTGACCAGAATCGTCTCCATCTCTTGACCTTGTGATCCACCCACCTGAGCCATTCATAGTTCTGGGATTGCAGACGTGAGCCACCACACCCGGCCGATTTCTTCATATCTATAGAAATAATACTCATATATTATAAAACATATAAGAATATCATAAGAAATTGTTTTAAATTAATGTTAGGGAAAATCATTTGAAGAATGAAAATTAGTATACTAATTTTAAAGTCGATTTTCTTATAAAAATAATTTTACTCATTTAATAAACAGGAAAAAATGATATGTTTTGAGAAATTCTCAGAACCTTTCATGTGTTAATTTGTCTTATATCTATCCAAGAAGAAAGATTTAATGTACAGCTGAGCTTAGAAATCTAACCAATATGGGCTAGATACTGCGCTTTGCACTGGAGATACGGCCCTGCTGAACTCAAATTGGTCTGCATTCATTGAAATATGTTATCCATGGAAAAAAAATAGGAGAAAACAGAAAAAAAAAGTATAAATATCAATAAGGAACTCACTGCAATCACAATACAGTTTTAATCTTCCAGGCAAAAAGTGAAAACATGCACATACATACACACATTCAAACACACATACATTTTAAAAGCAGTGTTACAGTATGCATAACATATCATAATGATTTTGCTTGGCTATTTTCCAAGTTAATAGTTTATACCAGGGATTGGCAAACTACAGCCTGTAAGTGAGAATGGCTTTTACATTTTAAAATAATTTTAAAATCAACCAAACCAATGGAACAACAACAACAAAAAAAAACCCAGACACCCACAAATCCTAAAATTTTATTATGTTTTTCATTAAAGAAAAGTTTGCTGTCCATGCCCATGATCTGTGTTATCACGTATCATCAGTGATAATCACCATAATCACCATTATATAGGGGTGTATATATATATATATATATACACACACACACCCACATAAATATTTGTTCTTTCAGAAATGGCTTTATAGACACACACACATAGATTTATGCCTCACTTCATGACGGGGATACACTCTGAGTTGTGGGAACATTATAGAGTGTGCTTACACAAACCTAGATGATATATCCTAGATATATGCCTAGGCTATATGATACAGCCAACACTTCTAGGTTACAAAACTGTACAAGATGTTACTGTACTGAATACTGTAAGCAACTGTAGGGAAATTGTAAGTATTTGTGTATCTGCACATAGAAAAGTATAATATAGTATAATATAAAACACTGTATTATAACTTTATGGGATGCCTTTGTATATGCAGTCCCTCATTGATGGAAGGTTACTATGTGATGCATTACCATATATGTATATCTACATAATGTAGATATACACATATATGTATATATACAGACATATGTTTGCATATATACACACATATATGTATGCATGTGTATATACATGTATATGTATGTATTTATGTAACTGTGCATATATATATATATGTATATAGCAAGAGAGAAAGGGTGAGAAAGAGGCAGAGTAGCCACTTTTCTGTTTTGGAACATTTGATATTTAACCTTACATTAGTGAGGAGATTTTCAATATCTTTTATCTTAAAATATTAATTATATCTATATTCTCAGTTAGTCCCAGTATAATCAATATCTAATCAATTATTTTGTCTTGAGAATGTATCCTTCTTGATGATACATTTTTTTTTCTTTTTTTTGAGATAGAGTCTTCCTTCCTCTGTCACCCAGGCTGAAGTGCAGTGGTGTGATCTCAGCTCACTGCAACCTCTGCCTCACGGGTTCAAGCAATCCTCCCACCTCAGCCTCTCCAGTGGATGATTACAGGCGCACCACCATGCCTGGCTAACTTTTTGTATTTTTAATAATGACAGGGCTTCGCCGTGTTGACCAGACTGGTCTTGAACTCCTGGCCTCAAGTGATCTGCCTACCTTAGCCTCCAAAGTGCCAGGATTACAGGCGTGAGCCACTGGGCTTGTCCCCTTCTTGAAGATTCTATTTATTGTATTTCTTAAAAGGTCAGCAATGAATTATATGTCAACAAACCCAATGATCTTATTAAGATTTACTTTCAGAAATCTGAACATCATTTGACCTTCTTGACATTCCTATCCTTTTAAATCTTTTCCATTTTCATTAACTGGTATTACACTCTTCTCGTTTTACACACCTCGCTGATATTTTTATGCTTACTTTCCTCTTTTTACCTTTAATAACAGCCATTAGCTGTTATTCACTCCTTTTTTGTAAAAAATTTCCACCTCCACTGACTGACTTAAAAGTCCCAATTAGTATTGTGGCTTTTAAGCTTCTTGCTTACAAATCTCATGTTCACATAGAAACATTCCTAATATCCTAAGTACATTCCCAACTACATGAACAGCAGCTAATTTATATATTCTTAAAGCTTTGTCAAACTCAGTATGTCTACAGTAAATTCATAATTTTTATCCCCAAACCAAATATTTCTATAATGTTGTCTCTGTCTATCTGTGGAAGCACTATCACTCAGGCTCAAAACCTTTAAGTCAATCTTGAGTTTCCCTTATCACTTCTCCTCACACCCAGTCAATTATTTAGCTTTCTCTCTTCTACATCTGCAGTTCTTCTTATTGCTGCCTCTTCTTTTCTATAGCCACTTTCTTAATTCAGCTTTTCACTTCCTTGAAAATGTGGACTGGAATTCAAAATTTTTTTCTGCACATTGAAAGTTAGACCTAATGATATTTATATATGAGACACACATCTATAATCATCTTAATATGTGACAAAAATTAAAGCCAAAAACAGATATAGATAGACAATATTATAATTGGCTACCAAAAATATTTATGATAGGTAAGTGGAAATTTGTTTTATTAACAGAATAAATGATTGTTTAGATGCAATGAATAACCTAATAGCTTTATATTTGTCCCATTTTCAAACAAAAACCTTTATCATCATGGCAGGAATAGTTATATTATTGTAGAAATTATGACAAATATATTAAACTTTGAAAAATGAACACAGATTATTTAAAATTATTTTTAATCTATGCTTAATTTTTTTTCACATCCACTTTTCAACTAGTAAACACACACACACACACACACAGAGTTTAGAACTGCCAGCTTAATGTTACTGTTACATTACATTTGGCTTCTCTCCAGTTTTCCTTTCTTAATTCATTTTGTGCATTTGCGGCTGTTTTCTTATAATTTCATTTTTCTATAGGGCAGAATGAAAGCTCCAAGTCTTAATATTCTGCATCCTTCACTGTGCTGTTCCAACAAACTTTCTAATTTTTTCTTTTACTAATACATACTTTGCAAGAGTCAAGTGAAATTAGTTGTTCTCCTCACACTATTCCCCACACCCCAAATATCCACAATATACGTAGCTCTTTTAGATATTCTTTCTTATTGTAATATTGTTAATGCACAATTTTCAGCTTATATCTCTCATACTAAATTGTTATTTCTCTGAAGAGCTGGAGCATCAGTTTAGTGCCTTCAGCAATAATTATTTACAATTGTTCATAGGTAAATTAAGTTTATCTTTGAAAATACCATATGACATAAGCATGCCTCAATGACCCATTTACAGACTATTTCAGTAGAACTGTCATTTTTGGGAGTGTCATATATGCCAAACACTGTGTTGCACAATAGAGATAAACACAACCAAATCCTAGGCCTGTCCTAAACAAGCTTAGAATCTTGAGAAAGGCACACAAAATGATACTCCTATTTTAACGTGCTAAGTAAAATAATAGAAGTATGCATGGAAAGATATGAAAGCTGAGTAGAATGGGATAGGAAATAATCTCAGTTTATGAGAGTTAAAACTTGATTTTCTGCCTGAGTTGGCAAGTCAACTGAGTCCTAAAAGAAAACTGAATATTATAGAGATTAAACCATCTTTCTTGAGTCCCATCATTATTATACAGCAAAGCTAGTGCTAAAACCAAGGTATCTTTGCCCGAATTCTCTATTTATTATAACACCCTTGTAATTGTTCTGGCACAGTTTTCCATCTGTTAAATAATGAAAAATAATAATCCAAGATAATCCTCTCGCTTCCATATATCATGACTGAATTCTATTTGTAGACTTGAAGAAAGTAATTTGATCTGATGGGGGGATTTTAGTGGCAAGAGTATTGAAAACTGGAAAATAAAAAAAAAATTATGGAACGTTTATAAAACCACTCTTTTTTTGCTTCTCAATACCAAGAGGCATTTTTCTTTTCTGGCTTTTATTTCCAGACTTCTTAGCTGCACTGGATATGTTGTCTTTCTACTCATCTTAATAACGTCCTCTTGCTAATTCTCAAGCCATGGCTTAGTTTTTTAAGTGGCAGCCATGCCATTATTTTCAAGACACAATTTTGAATGTGAACAAATGAGAAAATAATTTACAGCCAGAGAGCACTATCCTACTACTATCAATACAAACAAAAAAATAGCTCAACCTTTTTCTGGATGTATAAACTAAGAGGGCTATGCCATCTTCCAAGACAGTTTCCCTATCTGTGAAATGTAAAGTTTACAGTAAGTAAGATGATAGGTACAACACTTTTCAATGCATTTCTGACACACTAGGTCATCAACAACAGGGAACTTTCTATTGTTATAATTATATACTTTGCCTCTGTATTTAAGTTTTTATATTTCAGAATTCTAAACTAGCCTTGCTTTTTTCACTTTTCATGCTTCATTTCATCAATCTTATTTATTTTTTGCTTTTATTTATAGCCTTTGTGAGCTCATTGCTTCTTTTTCTATTTTGCTATTCCAAAATACACCAATTCTTTCAAATTGTCTTACAAACTTATGTTGTAGATTTTCTTTTGGTTGCTACCCAAATCCTCAAATGCATCATCATCTCTCTCTAAAACTACTTCTCTACTTATTTTTGCATTTTATTTAAAGCATCAGTGACTTAACTGTTAATACCAAAAATTTGGGGCATTTTTCTACTTTCCTCCATTTTGGCTAGTTTTATATTCAACTAATTGCCAAATTGAGCTAATCTTGTGGAACATAGTTCTTTTTAAATTCATGATTACTGCAAAGATAGTTATCTGGCCACCAAAGATTCTTGTCTTCAAAGGGTAACATTCTTACTTAAAAATGGCTGTATACTCAGAAACTACATTTTTTTTCCCACTCTGTGACACTGCAAATTCTGATTTTACATGATAGAATAATTAGAAATCCTTAACCAAATGTATTTCTACTTTATATCAGTATCTTGGTTCATTTGCAATTTTCTAATAGCCTAGAAATTAGTATTTCCATTTCTAGCTTAGCTCTCATCAGTGTAATGTTTTTATGAACACTAAGAATTAGATAGACAGGTAGATGGATGTAGATAGATGATTAAAGGGACAAAAGAAAAGAGAGAGAGAGAAAGAGAAAGAGAGAGAAAGAGAGAAATAGGTAGGTTGATAGGTACCAACAACCAAAGTATAATCAGACCTCTTTCTAAACACACACATGACTCCCATTCTTTTTAAAGAATAAATAGGTATGCTTCATCATTACCTACAAGGCATTTCGTAATCCATTTTTCTCACCTCTCCAGCTCTAGTAACCACTTAGTCATGTGATGTCTCCACTAAAATCTTCAGATCCCTACAGCATCCCTAAAATCTTGATAAATGAGCTTCCTAAATTTCCAACTCCATGCTAGGATATGATTATAGGACACTGAAGTTACATGTAGTGCTTTCGGCTCTATGCTAGGTCATGGCCCTTCTTTTCACTTTCCATATTTTTTTAATCTGATACCTCCTAATAATTCTTAAAATGCACTGTTCAGACATTATTTTTGAGGAAGAAACTGATTATCCTCACCCCATGGCCCCAAATGTTTCTTCTCTGAATATGTAGTGGCATATAAATATTTCTTCTGAAATGTTTGTCATTCTGAATTACAACGGTCCGCTTGCTTGTCTCTCTGTCTTTTATGTTAGGTAATAAGCTGTTGAGATTGTAAATTGTATTTTGGTAGTTTTGAATTATCTCTCTTTAATATTGAAATTTCTACAAGTTCCATTTATAAATGGAGAGCCTATAGTGTATAAGAAATAGTGCTTTTATAGCTTCAGGAGAACAATATAAATAATATACATAAAATAAGTAAATTATATATTATAGAAGAAGGCATAAAATATCATAAAAGAAAAAGCAGAGTATATTCAGCAGAATAGGAGTGTAGGTATTAATTTTGAATACGGTAGTTAGAGCAGGCCTCATTTCAAAAGTGACATTTAAAAAATGACATTGCAGAGCTAAGGGAGGTAGCCACAATGTTATGGGAGAAGAGCATTCTAGAAAAATAAAACAGTGCAAAGGCCATAAGAATTGAGAATCCCTATGGTGTTTGAAGAACAACAAAGAGACTAATATAGCAAAGCGGACTTATGAGAGGAGTGTCAAAAAAGATCAGACAAGCAGGTGACGGTCAGAGTATGCTGGGTTTTGCAGGATTTTCTAATAACTTTGATTTTATACTAAGTGAACTGGGAACCAATGAGGAATTTTGAGAATAAAAAGAATATTATTTACACTTTAAGAGGTTTCTGTATCATCTATGTTGAAAAACTGATTTTAGAATGACGAGTGCATTAGCAGAGAGGTGTATTCAAAGACTATTGAGCTATTGCTCTAATCCAGGTAAAGGATAATGGCAGCTTGAACTAGGATGTTGATTATGGGAAGAGGGGGATCAGGGAGTGCTTTGATTATGGGTATATAGTTTTAGACCATATTAGCTAGATGTCTTTATGTAAAATGTAAAATGCACATGGAGTGTGCTAGAATAAAAAAGGTACAGTTTCAATATTTTTTGCCTGAACATTTTGAAAGATAGAGAAGCTATCATTTGTGGGGAAGGTTGTAGTTGGAACATGTTTAGGCAGGGAAAGATCAGTAGTTCATCTTGTACAATTTAAATTCATCAACTCAAGTTTTCCACTCAAGTGGGGATATCAAGAACTAATTTGGATATAACTGAAAGTTATAGGAGATATAACTGAAAGTTTAGGAGAAGATTTGGAGTCAGATATATAATGACGGAAGTCTCATTTACATGCCAGAGATTAAATAGGATCACCAGGAAACAAACATAAAGTGAAAAGATCCATGGGCTGAAGAGAAGGAACAAACAAAGTGACAGAGAAAGAGTGATTATATTTTATGTGTTATGCAATCAAGTGGAAATAACACATCGAGTAAATATTCTTTGAAATGAGCTGACTTTTTGACATACTCCAAAATCACCTCACAGTTGCTATATTGACTACATCTGTATACAAGACCTTCGTACAAGCCAACTCCTTTGTAATTCAATTAAATACACTCTTCATTTGCTCTATGTTTTGTGGAAAAAGTCGGTGTTTGCCTTACGTCCACTGAGATCCTACTTCTATTATTTCTATCTATTTGCATTAAATGATAAACTTAGGAAACAAGGAGTGAATATGGAAACAATATTATTCTCTTCTGCATTGTTTCTCTAAACATTCTCACTTATTATTATTATTATTATTATTATTATTTTTTGAGATGGGGTCACACTTTCTTACTCAGGCTGGAGTGCACTGGCACAATCGACACTCACTGCAACCTTGAACTCCTGGACTCAAGCCATCCTTCTGCCTCAGCCTCCTGAGTCCCTGGGATTACAGGTGCTACCCACTGTGCCTATCCATTCTCACTTACATTTGAAAGAAAATTATATTTTTCCTAAATGCACATATAGAGCAAATGCAAGATCACACTTAAAGATGTGATAAATTTGATACTGTAATGCCATAGAATAGAAAAACAAAAAAGTACTAAAAGTAAGTTGGACTCTGAATTCTATAAATATTGACTGTTAAACATTTAAGACTTATCACAAGCTTTTATTTCTTTCTAAAATCAAAGAAAATTGTTATTAATGGATTATAGAAAACACTTTTGAATAAATTTGTTAAATGACTACAGAAACTCCTGAGCTACAACAGCCACAAGATAAGAACAAAAGGTGTTATTTTGCATTATTTTAAAAAAAACAGATTTTAGAATTTTTGCCATACAATAATTTTTATTCTGTAGAGCTAGAAGGGCTTTTATTGACTGATTCTGTAGTTCTTGAAGACAAGGTAAATTTAAACTATTTTTTGGAAATAAACAGGAAGTTCATCTTTTGTATATTAGAAATTCTCTACTTAGTGAAGTAAAAAGTAACAGGTCTATTAACAATATTGATGGCAAGTTCAGATAGGGAATTGAGCATGTTTTGTTATAATTAGGTATAAACTGGCTCTGAGAAGATGAAGTTTAAGTTGTTAATAACTTCACATTCCCCAAGGCATGATGATACAAAGTAGGATGTCTGGAAGGGCACTAGAACATCCTGTAATTTGTCTAATTTGTAGTGAGTTAATAAGGCTGATAGTGGCATCTTTATGAATAAATGGACAATTTATGAAATAAAAATGACAAGTATTCCATATATCTTGTGTTAATTCTTAAACTAACATATTCTCTTCTGTTTCTCCCAGTAGCTAAACTATAAAGGGGAATTTTTATAAGGTAAAATATGTCTTTTATTAGCTGCAGTTCAAAACTGAACAAAAGGGCACCTTCAAATACATGGTCTTAAAATTAACCTTAACTTGGAAAGAGCAAATTGAAATTTATATTCTAAAAGGAATTCTTCAAGTGAGAGTCAAATACAAAACCACGATTATCCTTCAAAAACCAACTTACATGAAACTTACATAATAAGATATTCTGATGTCTTATTACATTTAAAATATAATGGATTCTGAGACACATACTATAAAAGATCTGAACATCAAATGGCAATTAGCCATAAACGGTGAAAGCTGAAGAATAATCCATTTCACTTGTAAATAAAAAGTGAGTCAGATTAAATTGAAGGCTATTTCATCAGAGAGTTTAGTGAGAATAGTTTGGCTTCTCTTCAGGAAAAATCTTAGTACTATTGTGGAATAGAAATTCTAAATTTGAAATGCTTCCTAATCAGTACCATAACATCCTGAACTGGGGCAGAGTGTGTCCAGTGAGCTGAATACTTAAATCTTTGTATAAGTGTCTTTAATTCTAAACTGTTATGATTGTTTTTAATGAAATGTCCTTCCACTCAAGAAATATCCTATCCTTGCTTGGAGAGAAAAAAATAAAAAACAAAAAACACGTTTTATCTATTTATCTAAGGCAGGGATCAGGCAACTATGACCCATGACCAAACTAGATACAGTTTGCCTGATTTTGTATGATCCGAGAGCAGAGTGTTTATTATACTTTTTTCAAAAATCAAAAGAATAATATCCCATGACATATAAAATTTCTATAAAATTAGAACTTTGTTGTCCATAAATAATTTTATTGGAAGACAACCTTATTCATTCATGTATTATTTATGGCTACTTTCACACTGTGGCGGAGGTATTGAGACCAGAAACCCTATGGGCTACAAAGTCAACCTTGTTTACTATCTAGTCATGTAAGAAAGAGTTGAAAACTCTTGGTCTAAGGAAGGGAGAAATTCCCTACTGGTCATTCTATTTCAAATTAGTTACTATTTGACATTGATGAGAGAATCAAAATGGTGACAAAACCGGTGATTAGATAAAAACTATACATGTCAGTAATTTTGCTCTTGAGTCAAGCCTCAACTCAAGCTATGAACAACAAAAATGTACAGACCTTTAATTATGTAATATTTTAAATAATAATGGCCAGTGCTTAAATAATAAGATTATTTTAAACCTTATAGCAGCACTAATTTCTTTCTTGAGACATTTTCGTTACTTAGAGTATTTTAATTACATTTAAAAACTTTGTTGTTCTGATGAATAATGTGAATATAATAACAAACACTTAAAATTAGTATATTTCAGAATATTTTGTTTCTTTTAATATAAGTAATCTGTCTACATTAAATTGCCATACACTACCAAGCAAATTTAACAAGAATGAAACTGTGTTTACCTCAAAGTAAAATATATTTGTTAAGAAAAACATGCTTAATATTAAGCTGTTGCTTTTGTTATGGTTGTTTTGTTTCTCTTTTAAATGAGGAAAGGTAATTATTGGTAATTTCTAATAAATGTGGACTGACAAAGGCACTGTGAAAATAACTGTTGTAAACTCTCAATTAGATCAATATAAATCTACTTCAAATGTTTTTATGTAACAGTTCCAAAGCACTGAGTGAGGAGAGGAATAATCACAAATACATGATTGTATAATTTTAAAAAGAGGAAAAACAAAAATTTTCTCAAAATCTAAAAACCCTGCCTGGGCAAATAATGAGACTCTGTATCTACAAAAAAAGGAAAAAAAAAGTAATAATAAGAAAAACTAGCTGGGTGTAGTGGCACATTCCTGTAATCATAGCTACTCAAGAGGCTGAGTCTGGAGCACTGCTGCAGCCCAAGAGTTCAAGGCTGAAATGAACTATGATGGCACCACTGTACTGCAGCCTGAGTGAGGCCCTCTCTCAAACAAACAAAAAGAACCAATTAATAGTAAAAATGTGCAAAACAGGGAAATTAAAAATGAAAAATAAGGAAAATAGATTAATATTTCCACTAAAAGAAATCTTCTTAGTCATATAATAAAAATATGTATTTTTATTAATAGTACCAAGATGGAAAACATGACAGTGAAGGGTCAAATTATTATGTCAATATCTGTTGCAAAGGGTGCTACAAGAAAGCAATTTGCCAAAATGATTAAAGACATGAGTTTGTGAGCTAAATACTTTGTATGATGATATTCTTGATGTTTACTAGCTATGACATCTTGGGAAAGTGAGTTAATCTCACCGTTTCTTAATTTCTTTATCTATAAAATAGAATTAATAATATAGTATTATTAATATTCAAACTATTATGAGAGTTATTGTCTTAGTCCATTTGCAATGCTGTGACAAAATACTATAAAATGGGTGTTTTTTAAACAGCAGGAACTCTAATGTCTCACAATTCTAAAAGCTGAGGAGTCCAAAGTCGAAGTGCTGGCAGGTTCAGTGTACGATGAAGCCTGCTTTCTCATAGATGATAACTTCATACTGTGTCCTCACTTGATGGAAGGTCAAACAAACATACTCAGGCAATTTTTGTGAGGGTACTAATCCCATTTGTGAAGTCTAAGCCCCCCAAAGTTCCCACCTCTTAATACTATCAAAATGGGGATTAAGTTTCAGTATATGAATTTTGGGGGGATGCAAACAGTCAGAACTTACCAGTTTTGTAAGAAAAATGTATTAATGAATGTCTTGTTATGTTTCTTAGTACAGAATGTTTATTAAATGGTAGCTATTTTTATAAACATAGGCAAAAGATCTCATACATTTAGGTAACACCTGAGGTTATAAAATATTTTGTGTATTTATTTATTTATTTAAGTGGATATAGCATATTAAATTTATTAAGTCTAATTATAAATGTAAGAAAGAAAAAATATTTCAGTATCTTAAAGAAGGGGATGCGAACCTTCCAGTGACATTGAATGTGCAACCTCATGAAACAAAGATACATTCATACAATAGAACCCTAAAAACAGCAAAAGTGGCTTAGGGCCACCCATGTCAGAGGGATGAATATCACACATAGGGTACACACAGTAGTTTCATAAGAATACATCTAGTGTATTTGTTGTACACTAGTGTACCTCTAGTGTAAAGTTGTACATCTAATGTGCAGTTATTGTCCATATTAGTGAATTGATTCTCAAACCCAAATCTGCTTTCTAACCCAGGTACTGGAGCTACTCCCTGATACCGGAGCTGCACTTTCTGAACATTTCTCCTTTGTCAGCTGGCACAATCATAGGCTTGTTAACAGAGGATGCAATAGCAACGATCAGTGGCCATAGCAAAGGAGCTTCTCTTCCTGGTGCCAGTGCTTTTTCTGAAAATGGGCGTGCCGGCGATCGGCCTGTTGGATTTCCATGGCCTTCACCTTAGAGTCCCTCATTGAGAGCTCTTCCTCTCCTTTGTTCTCTGGTGAGAATCCCCAGCATTATTGGGCCATTTTCTGTAGACTAGCCATGCTCTGCTGACGCCTTTTTGTGAGTTCTTCTGTCACTCTGTAAGCTTCTTATTTTTCATGCTACTTTCCCTCTGGCAGGCTGCATGTATCTATGGCAGCCACATTTCTCCAATGAAGTATAAATCTCAGCTTTTGGTAGGGGAGGTTCCTCTTCTATCTTCTAATATCCTTCTTTTTTAGTCTCCCTTAGCTCCAGAAGTAACAGCTACCTGTTCTATTTGCTCTGTGTTGCTTAGAGTTCTCTTTTACACCTTTTTAGTAACTGACTTTTAATTTTCAAGAGCTCTTCAAATTAGTGGTGTAATTTCTCCCTCCTGCTGAACCCTAATAGTGTACCTTTTATGACATTTCAAAAACATATAAAACAACTATATTTTCCGTACATAGACAAATATAAACAATGAAAAGCCAAAAGTAGTAAGAAGAAAAAGTTCATGAAGACTGTTATTACTGTCGTGGGAATTGAGGGAAAGGGGAGATTTGATCAGGGAGGGGCCTATGTAGAGCTTCCGTTGTGCTGGCAATATTCTTTCCGCCCATATCTGCATAGGTGCTATCTATCTATCTATTTTTGGAAATGCATCAAAGCACATACCTATTTCATCTTTATTCTTTGTAATAGTTTTGATCAGGATAAAATGACTTTCTGTTGCTGTATTTTGTGCACATAATAGCCAATGGGAGTCGTAGCTAGGGATTTGCAAACAACATAAAATGAATTAATGTCTCCTTTATTTGATCTTAAACTGTTATAAATTTTGCATTTTACATTGTTATATATATTATTAAGTCTTGTTATATTTCTCCAACATCTTCTGTGTAAAATGTTGCTCTAAGATAAAAATCTATGCTTTTGAAGTAGTTTGTTAAATTATCTCACAAGCAGATACTCTTCCAGGGAGATTGGTAAACTGATTTGAGATTACTTATTTTTAAATATTTAGTGAGCTTGCTCTATGTGCCAGGCATGGCCATAGATGCTGGAACAAAGACAAAAAAGTACAAAACATTCCCAATCTCTCTTATACAAGCAATCTTTTCTGCTTTAGAGAGTAGGGGTACATTACCTTCCTTACATACTTTTAGTGTTGTTTTTGTCTAAAGTTGACATTGAGAATAAATTTTGTCTTTTGTTTATTAAATATTACATTTGTTGAGAAGTTCAACTCTATCAAGAGAGGCTCCTTCTTTAATTTTTTAATAGTAAGAAAATTTACAGTTAAATGAGAGACTTAACTCACTTCATGAGAGAAAGTTATAGTGCTAGAAACATTATTTAATGACTGTGATGGACAGAAAAATATCTGACCCTTATAAATAAAATTTAAAATAAAATAAGTTAAAAAATATTAATGATAACATTTATAATAGTGATACATTTTTCAGCTAGTTGAGATTTAGAGGGTAAATGTTTTTAATTCAATACTTGAATCTGAAAATACTTCCTGAACATATTAATTCTGGTAATGAATATTATAAAGTGATTATAATATTCAAGAATATAAAGTTAAATTGATTCTTCATTTGATAATTTTAAATACAGCAAAAATTAAAAAAAGAAATTTGAATAGTTCATTCTTATGAACAAGAATGAAAGTAATAAATCACTAAAAATTTAGGAGACAAAAGAGATTTGGCTTATACCTGCCCAAGCTAGAAAAGAAATGAAAGTTGATTATTGCAGCCACTTTTTAAAAATGTCATCATGCATTGTTTTGTTTTGTTTTAATTTTCTTTATTTTCAAATTATCAATTATATGAAAACACAGAAAAAGTGAACCTAAAGTACCCTATGTATATGTGTTGAAATATTTTACTCCACAAAAACTCAGATTGCTTTGAGGGTAGTCAAGTTTAATGAAGAAAACTATGTTGTGTTTCAAAAGATGTTGAAATAATTTCATATGAGTTGTATTTAGTGCCTAGTACTACAAAAAGAAAACAAAAATATTTAATACATTTAATCATCTTGCTATCTCTTAACACTATCACCATATAATATAGTTCAATGCATATATTGAAGACGCAAATAGCAATTACAGTCATTCTCTACCTCCATTTTTATAATCCCTTACTTATTCTATAAACAACTATTTATTATGCCCTATATAATTTAAGGTAACGAAAAATAATTAAATATTTCATTAAATACTTTTAGTTTCGTCTGGAACATGCGCGCATATCTTAATTTAAACATAACTAGCTGAATCATTTGGCGTATGTGATTTTTATGGCTGTTTTAGATCTATCCACATATCAAAGTGAGCTTGAACATTCAAGGCAAAGGTTTGATATGCCTTCTAAATAATTCCTTTTAAACATTTTGTTAGACCGTCAAATGATCAAAAAGGAGAGATATAATGCATCTGTTTTTTTTTGAAACACTTAACTTTTTATAGAATAAATTAAAATATGAAATGTAGTAGAAAATTATTATAGTAATGTTTTAAGAAATAGGTAAATAATAAAATAATTTCTTAAAGTGATAAGGTTACCAAAAAAAGCCAAAGCAAAGGTTGTGTGCTCAATCTAACCTGAACTGAAGTAGAATGTACTCTGATGGAATATTGTAAAAAAGATTTAATATGAAGAGATCTACCAGTTCAAATGCTGGCACACAGCATCAGCATTCACATAACTAAAATTCTAGCCTTTGAATTGAATGGTCAAATAATTCAGTTACCTTCACTTCTTTTAACACTCATCTGTTTATTTAACAGAATTTTATAAATTCTTGGTTTTCAAGAGTGTGGTGAATGAGACTGAAAGAGTACAGGTAGGGCTGCTGCTCAAGTTCATATACTTATATTAAGTTCATTAACCTTTACATCATGCTAGAGTAAATGAATTTCATTTCTCCCTTTCCAATATACAAAGTCATCAATCTGCTGTCTCATAACTTTCCCTTTGAGCTCGACCTTGTGGTGGTTAGGAAATGAGAGAAAGAAAAGTTGAAAAAGAAAAAAAGAAGGTAGTAGCTGAGAAATCAGACAGAGACAGAGACACCAGTATTTGACTGCTCAGATTTGAAATGTTGATCATGTAAAATTATTTTTAACTACACTAACATCAATTTTGTGCACATTTCTATTTAAAAACTATCAGGTGTAAAGACATTCTCATGGATAATACTTGAAGGAGAAATGACAGATACATATAAAATAAATACATAAAATTATAGTGATCCCTCAGACCCCAAAAAGGGAAAATTTTGCTGACTTTCTTCTGGATATTTTTCCAAAGCAAATACATTTGTTATAACATTTGAATTTATTTTGAGATTTTTTTCTCCATGTCTGCCTTCTCCAAATTACACACTTTCCTTCCCCACACATATTGTCCCATCATTTCCACACCTTTTGCTATATGGTATCATTAGATGAGTAAAAAATGACAGATACTGAGATAAAGAAAAAGAGGCAAAGTACAGGGTCACTGTTTTATTTATCACTGAAAGTGTGATACATCTGTGAATGCAAGAAGGAGCTAAACAGAAGGGATGCCAGAACAATGGTTGTCAAATATGTGAGGATAGAGGAACAGCCAGGACAGAATTCCCTCACCTAGATAACTGGTGATAAGAGCTAAGGCAATCAAGAAGCATAGAGAAGAAGGGCTGCGGTAAGGAAAGAAGCTTCTCAGTTCTTTGGAAGTGTGGGCATACACTGTAAACAGCTTTTAGTTGAATAATGGGCTTTTCTCTTACTAAAACATTTTGTGTCTCTCTGTAGCTAGGAGTTTGATATAAAAATGTGTGACTCTCCTACAGAGATTTTCAGAGTATGCTGACTGAAAAAGTATATTTGATATAAAAATTTTCTAATCAGTCCAATGAGACACTTTATAAAATGGTAATATATTGAAAAGATCACCATACTGCATGCACTTCTAGGTAACTGTAAACTCTATAAAAATACCTTATGCAAAATTATCAAAGGAAGTTGATACAAAATATTTTTCAGATTAAATATTACCACAGTGATATTCTCAAGACTTTTTGTCAATATTAAAATGAAATAGTAGCCAGATGTGATGGCTCAAGCCTGAAACTCTAATACTTTGGGAGGCTGAGGCAGAAGGATCACTTGAGGCTAAGAGTTCAAGACCAGCCGGGGTAACATAATGAAACCCTATCTCTACAAAAAAATAAGAAAAAATTACAGGCATGTGCTTTGTAGTCCCAGCTACCTGGGAGGCTGAGCTGAGAGGATCACTTGAGTCCAAGAGTTTGAGGTGACAGTGAGCTGTGATCACGACCCTGCACTCCAGCCTGAGTGACAGAGTGAAAAACCCATCTCTTAAAATAAAAAAAGATAGAGAAACAATAAGTTAACACTAGTGTATAGACAATAAAAATCATGTTCCTCTAATGTAAATCTGAATTACATAACAACATAATTTATTATGCAACAACAAAATATGAACCACTCATATCTGTTTAGAGAAGAGCTGTTGATTTCCAAAACAAACTTCAATCATTTTAATAAAAAATGTAATTTGTAAAGTTACATTCATGATAACATTTTTTATAACTGAAACAATTTTTTAAAAAAGTACTATGTACCTGGAAAAGAAATATAAATAGATGGTCTTTTATGTAGCCTCGGGGAAGTCTAAGGATTTAACTCTTGGCCTAACCCCTCTTAAACTATTTATGGTGTTGATGGTCAAATTCAATCTCATGTACCAAATCAAGCACCTGTACCGGGGTCATTTAATATGGCACTAAGTAACTGGGATTATTTAAGAGATACAACTGTGCCTAAGAATGGCTGCTAATCATATAACCTTGAAACTAACTAGCAACACACATACACACACATCAGAAGGCACAGACTAAACATTAATGTTAAAGAGCTCTAAATCTGAGAGATTCTCTGAGCTGAGTTGGTCCGGTCACACTCAGCCTAGTTTCTTGTTATCATGTTTACACCAATGAGGAGTCACTGGGACATGCTTGTAGTATTCATGGTGTGGTATTTCCTCTCCTGTTTCCCATCTTAAAGGCAAGTAAGTATCTTAGTTCCATGTAAATATTGCCACTAGTAAGTGAATTATATCAGAGCCCAGAGCTATTCTTATGCTGAGAAGTATCTGTCTCTCTTACCTAAAGATAACCACTACCTCCCATTCTATCAAATTAATTTGTTTTACCTGATTGTGCGTATTATATAAATATAATTTTAAGCATGTATGCTTTTTTGGCTTATTTTGCTCAACATTAGTTGGTGAGATTTATTCATGTTGTGGCATGTTGGGGTATTTGGTTAATTTTCATTATTGTACAGTATCCATTCTACTGTTGTAGAGTAGTAGTATTTACTATTAGATACTACTGCTAGAAATAGTAGTATTTATTATACTATTAATGATATTTGGGGCTATTACAGACATTTCTCCTTTGAACACGTACGTCATCTTTTGTTACACATATATAGAGATAAGTTTAATATATATTCAGAAGTAGAAATTCTTCTTCATAAGGTCAGCGTATGTTCAGCCTTAGGAGAAAACACAGTTTTTCTCAAATAGATTAGTTAGACTTCCAGATTCTTCACATCCTTGCCAACAAGTAGCAGTTTCTGTCTTTGTAAGTTCAGGGAATAAGGTCGGCACATATTGTTATCTTATTGTAATTTTCATATTCATAATTCTGATTATAATGATATGTATACTGCAAAATTTTCCCTCTTTCTAAGTTGCTTTAGATTCCCTAGTGATACTATTTGAAAAAAAATAAATATAAATATGAACCAATTTACTAATTATTGTCATTTTTTTTTTCTTAACCTGTTTAAAAATAATTTTGCCAATCCCAAAACTATGAAATGTTTTACTAGGTGTATTAGTCCAGTCTCACACTACTGTAAAGGTACAACCCAAGACTGGGTAATTTATAAAGAAAACAGGTTTAATTGACTCACGTTTCTGCATGGCTGGGGAGGACTCAGGAACTTAAAATCGTGGCAGAAGGTGAAGGGGAAGCAAGAACTTTCTTCACAAGGCAACAGGAAAGAGACAGAGAGAGCTAGAGTGAGGAAGTGCCACTTTAAAACCATCAACTATCATGATAATTTACTCACTATCATGAGAATATCATGAGGAAAACCATCCCTATGATCCAGGCACCTCCCACCAGGTTCCTCCCTTGACATATGAGGATTACAATTCAAGATCAGATTTGGGTGCAGGCACAGAGCCAAACCATATCATGATTTTTTTTTTTTTTAAAGTTTATTAGTCCACATAAAGAGATCTAATTCACCTAGAATTGATTTTTTTATATTATGTGAATTTGGGTCAAGATTTTCTTTTTCTGGTGCTCTATTTCATTGGTATAATGGTCTATCTTTAGTGTAATATTCTTTGTTTGTTTGTTTGTGTGTTTGTTTTTGTTTTGAGACGGGGCTCTGTCGCCAAGGCTGGAGTGCAGTGGCACGATCTCTGTTCACTGCAAGTTCGGCCTCCCGGGTTCATGCCATTCTCCTGCCTCAGCCTCTTGAGTAGCTGGGACTACAGTAGCCTGCCAGCATGCCTGGCTAATTTTTTGTATTTTTAGTAGAGACGGGGTTTCACTGTGTTAGCCAGGATGGTCTCGATCTCTCCATCTAGTGATCCACCCCCTTCGGCCTCCCAAAGTGCTGGGATTATAGGTGTGAGCCACCACGTCTGGCCAATATACTCTTAAATATAACTTGATAATAAATTTTAATGTATGGTCCTCTAAGTCCTACAAATGTGTAGTTCTTTAAGATCATCTTGGCTGCTTCTTCTCTTCATTTAAATCTATAAAAATAAAACTTGTCAATTACCTGAATAATCTCTGTTAGAATTTTTATTGAGATTGCAGTGGATCCATCCACTTCTTTACATCTTTGATTTCTCTTAATGTGTGAAGATCTTTTTAAAATGTTTGCATACCGGCCGAGTGCAATGGCTAACGCCTGTAATCCCAGCACTTTGGGAGGCCGAGGCCCGCGGATCACGAGGTAAAGAGATCCAGACCATCCTGGCTAACGTGGTGAAACCCCGTCTCTACTAAAAATACAAAAATATAGCCGGTCGTGGTGGCGCGCACCTGTGGTCCCAGCTACTCTCCTGAGGCAGGAGAATCGCTTGACCCGGAAGGTCGAGGTTGCAGTGAGCCAAGATCGCGCCACTGCACTCCAGCCTGGCGACAGAGGCAGACCCTGTCTCAGAAAAAAAAAAAAAAAAAAAAAAAAAAAAAAAAAAAAAAAAAATTGCATACCTTACTATATTGATTCATGATATTACTGCTATCGCTAAGGGCTCTTTTTACACTTTTAGTTTATTTTTTGATTGTCTCTCAAATGTTTAAAATAGGCTAGTGAACCAAAAAATTACTTCTTTCACAGAGGCGTTGGGAATGCTAGAATTTTCTGATATAATAACATGTTAAAAATCTTGCTTGAGTTCTATTTTTAATAGGTTTTCGCATTTATGGAAATAATCTTCTACCTTTTAAACATTTTTTCTAGTGTACACTGAGCAAAGTCTTTTAACCTACGCTTTTTGTGAATTGTATTGTAAAAATTAATAGTGTGCTTGATCAGCCAAAGTAAAATCTGGATGGTCTCTTGATTTTCATTTCTTCCTGGTAAAGTTTTTGTTACGCTTTTTGATACGTGATACCAATTTTGCCTTGTTGTTTCTCTTGTGAGTAACTTAACAATGATAGTACACATAGATTAAACTATGGTCAATTTTCTATAAATAAGTTCGTAAGAATTTGGGTCTAGATTATTACAGTAATACCAACAATTTTATATGCTAGAATTTATTTCATTTTTCCACTTAATGTCCCAAGCAAAGTTGGGCAACATGAAGCTTTTAAATTAGGTAATAAAGATGTAGGCATAGATTCTTGTGGTAAAGATGTGATCTGATAGCCATATTTTCTCCTTAGTGGTTAATTTATTACAATGTCCTTGCCTCTCTTTTAGCTGCTTGAAGTGTGGTTCATTGCTCAGTGCTTTGTGTCAGAGTGAGAGATTTCCTTGCTGCTAGGTTCCTTCCACAGACTAAGCTAATTAAATACAAAGCAAGAGAGATTTCCACCCTAATAAATCTGCCCGTGGATTAAGACACTATGTCACATTGGTAGTTCTTTCAATAAAGCCAGAAGGGATTAAAACTAGAGCTTTTTTAAATCATTGCCCATGACATTAGTAATAGACTTCCAATCCTACCCTATCACAATGAATTCTTTGAGAGAAAAATTTCCCATACTGCTTTCAGCAATCTCAGTGAGCTGATCAGCACTTAGGACAACTGACAGATTCTATTATAAAAATTAATATACATTTTTCTTAGTAGCAGAAGTAAAGGAAACTGATTTCCATTTTTATAAAACCTAATTGATCAAACATAGCTATATTTTGAACATAAAACAGCTTCTCTTTTCAGGTCTACTGGTTTTTACAAGAGCTATAAAGCTGTGTGACTTTGAAATGGTTGTTTACGTTATTTTGAATGTGCTGCTTACTTTAAACATGTCCTGTGATAAATACAATAAGTAAATAATGCAGTGATATTTTATGCTTAATTTCTCAAATATAGCAGATTGCATAAGATTGATTTGTATTTGAATGTACTTTTCTATAAAGAAAAAATGCAATTTGATATAAAGATCACTTTCTTGTTTGCATTGTTAACAGTCACCAGACATCTTTTCAAAGCTGTTATTCTCATAGAACACTTACGTCTTATTTTTGGTATACAGCTCTAAGACTGGGAAGCCCCTTCTTAATCTGCTAATGAAAACACTGTGTCTCATAAGCTTCCTTTGGTCAAGATAGGACCCTGCGCCATGTTGTCAATGAGTTGATGACTTCAATATCAAGATTTACTTTATCACTGAATCCATTTAATTAAATAATTCACAGAGTTTATATTGTATGTTCTTTCTCTGGCAGACCAACACATTTCTCCAGAGCTGTCATGAGTGCTTTAACTATTTTTTCCAACTCTCTGTTGTAGCCTTCTTAAGACTACATAATATGATAACTATAAAGTAATCCTTTCCCTTGCACAACCACTGGATTCTCACAATCACTATCTTTCTTCCTGTAATAAAAGCCTATATCCAGATGGAAACACAGGTGCATAAGAAATGAATAGACAAGATAATTATGAAGCTTGAGAAAATTTATTGAGTTAATGATTTAATGATAAGCAATAAGTGTATTGTCTTCAATGGCTCTGTCAATTGTGATGTAAGTGATTGAAAAATAAACTATGCATTGAACATGTATGTATAGACCTAGGAACTAGGCGTACATCAGTAAAACAAACAAAAATTCCTGCCCTCATAGAGCTTCCATTCTAGTGATAGTCTCTTTAAAAATGTTCTCACCTCCTGCCAATTCTCTATCCTGCCTGGGTTTCTTACATGAAAAATATGTTTCTTACATAAAATTGCATTCCTTACATAAGATTATCATATGATTAACATTTTAATGATACATTCAAATGTAATTGTTTCTTAGAAACCAAGACTAGACAGGCATTGACAATACCAGTTTAGTCTGAACATATTGTTACAATCTACTAGGCAGCTGCCAGGTAGATTCTTAAAGAACAAATGACTTTTTTATTGGACTTCTGTTTTACTTGAGGGATGCCTTGGAAGGTGGCTGGCACTTAATGAATAAAAACCGTGAGTGCTGGGAAGTTGGAACAGGAAAATTGTATAAATAAAAATAGAGGTATTTCTGAAGATACTCCTAGCATATTTCTTGGGTCATATTCTTAGCAAATAATCACTAGAATTCACTCGAAACAAAAGCTTCAAATGTTCAAATGAACTCTTCTGATGGAAATAATTAATTCTGTATTTTACTAGAAGTTCATCTTCATTTGTCAGGTTTCTTACTAATTTCAAAGATGCTACAGGGGTTGGCAGACATAGAGTTGCTAAAAGATATACAAATCATTTTGTCAAACAAGATTAAATGTGTTAGGTTGGGTACGATCAACAGCTACAATGATTTGAATGGTGGCACACTGAAATGGGAGGAGGATGTGGAATTGCTCAAGGCTGTTCCCAGGTGGCAAAGATAAAACCAGTGGGAAAATAAGCAGTGCAAAGATATGGTTATTATCATTGTAATAATTCCCAGCAGTAAAGTGTTTTTAGATTGTGGTAAACTCTTCCAAGTAATCCATTTGAGTTATGTAAAACTAGATTAGACAAAGCTCTAGAGAATTTACTCAAAGATTAAAGTTTGCCCAGACAGAAACATGAGGGATATGACCAAATGGTCCCTTTCCATCTCTAATTGTGATGACTCCAGGAAACCAATGATGGATTGAAACACGCAGCTGTTGCCCTTATCATTTTTCAAGATAAAAGATGTTATTCATCTTAATAACCAGAATAATCATTAAAAGAAGCAACTCTATGTTAGTTGTGAATGGCCAGATTTTTCAATAGATAACCTGAGTAATGTTTCCACGGTGAATTAGCTCTAATGTACTTGGTACTTGGCATATAATTATGATGTACTTTCTGTGGAGCCACAAGATTTTGACAGCCATGTACCATGCATGTCACCCTGTTTTTAACACCATAAAATTATATTTATTTATTTATTAATATATCATGAAAAGTTTATCATTTGTGGACCAAAAACAAACAAACAAACAAAAACAAATCCCCCAAGAACGGAAACATACTGACACATGTGGTTTTTAGCTTTAAATTATGGGAAGTATTTCTTCCAAGTATTCTTCTGAAATATTTGTCTTCTTGGAGGAGAGTAAAACTGAATGTATTATCAGGCAAGTGCAATGGGTATTTAGTATTTAAGGTTGGATAGGTTCAGACTAATTATAAGTTTAAAAACAAAAATAAATTCAAAGCAACTAGCCAAAATCATTACGATCAAGAATAGCATTAGCTTCCATATCAGAAGCTCTATAATGTAACTACTTTAAAATCTTATACATTTTTGTATTCTGTTTAGGTTTGTTTCTTTAAATATGCTTCAACTTGCAACATAAGGAAGCTCTGAACATGAGTAGGATATTTAACTGTCAAGATCTCAATATAGATAAAGATGAAGAAGAAGCAACATTTAATCTTACTTCTAAAAGGAATATGAGAAAATATAAATAAAGCAGCTAAAGCAAAGCAGAATATGGAAAATTGACTGAAATTTGAAAAATATCAAATTAAATATCTGCTTCCCCCTACCCACTCTAGGCTTAAGTAGTGAAGAAAGCTAGAGAGAGTCAGGTGAAGTTTTATATCTCAATTTGAGATGTGTTTACCTGGAAATGGGGAGAACAGTAATTTCATAGCCCTTATGTTCCATTTCTATCTTTTTCCTTTTTAGAGAAAACTATGTAATTTATTATAGAGGTGTTTAGTCCCCTTCTCTTGTTACAGTTCAGCGTGCTCAATTCAAATCTAAGAGTGGGCTACTATTTATCTCTACCCCATAATACAATTTATTCTGATCTTACCTTGTCCTCTGTGCACTGTGGGAACATGTCTTTTCAAATTAAGAATGTCGGCCAAGCATGGTGGCTCACTCCTGTAATTCCAACACTTTGGGAGGCTGAGGCAAGAGGATCAGGAGGTCAGGAGACTGAGACCATCCTGGCCAACATGGTGAAACCCCGTCTCTACTAAAAATAGTAAAAAAGATTAGCTGGGTGTGGTGGTGCATAACTGTAATCCCAGCTACTCTGGAGGTTGAGGCAGGAGAATGGCTTGAACCCAGGAGGTGGAGCTTGTGGTGAGCCAAGATCGCACCACTGCACTCCAGCCTGGCCACAGAGTGAATCTCCGTCTCAAAAAAAAAAAAAAAAAAAAAAAGCCAGAGTTTGCAAATAAAAATACAGCACATCCATTTAAATTTGAATTTTGGATGGAGTGGCTTTTTTTCTTTTCTTTTTTTTTTTAGTATAATTGTGTCCCATGCAATATATGGGACATACTTGAATACTAAAAAAAATTATTTGTAGTTTATCTAAAATGTCAGTTATGAGCATCCTGTATTTTATCTGACAACCTATTTCTAGCACATGCTCTTTCCAGGGTAAGCACGACTCCTGTGGTCTGCAAAGGTACTGGATGCAGATGCCATGAGATCTTCACCTATGAAACTGATTACCTCTGAACCTACAGTTGCCTTGACCCTTCCCTAGGCCTACTCACCTGACTGCTTCTTTCTAGCAGCATCATTTCTTACGTGGGCCAGGATTCATAGGCTCTCCAGTCAAGATAAAGCCAGGTGGGCTTTTCTACACACACAAACGCACACACACAGAAATGCCTTCACTTCTCCCACTACTTGCCTCACCTCAGGCTTTTTGCTGATAATCTTTCTCCCTAAAAACATACTAATCTTTTCTTTTCCTCGTACTTCAACAGATAAGTAAAACCACACTGGTTATTATATTTAGGGTAATATAATTAGCAGAAAAATCTATGACATTTCTATTGCTATATTGAGGGTCAAAGCTTAGGATACAAAATCCCCTTTTCTTTACTCCCTTCAGGGGAAATGATTACATTCATTCTAAGGAAAGTAGCTAATCTTTATCTTCTCTAAATTTTTATTTTATTACTCCAGTCTCTCCATCTTTTAAAATGATTGCTTCTAAAGAAATAAAGACAAAATACCTTTTGATGGCATAAAAGAGGTTTAATGTTTAAGTGATTCGACATTGAAAAGCTCCTTTCCTCTTATATTACTTAGGATTTCAAATAAGCGTCCTCAGTCAGTAAATATTATGGAAATATAAAAAGTAATATTCAGTGATGGTTAATTAGATGTACATTTCTTTATTCATTTGTTCAGAAAACCCATAAACAAGTGTTGCTTTTCTCATTTAAGTAACAGTTGCTGAAAAAAGAAGTTACTGAGTCTTCATTTCTACCTATAAAAGATTAGAATATTGCTTACCTTTTCTCCTGCATAATGTGATAAGAAGCTATGTTGGTCTAAGGATACGAAGTTTCAGTTAGATAGAAGAAATATGTTCTTGAGGTCCATATTAAAACATATTGACTATAGTTAATGATAATGTATTATACACTTGAAATTGATTAGATAGTAGATTTTAATGATCTCCCAGATGTCTCATCACAAAAAATAATTATGTGAGGTGATAGACATGTTAAATAGCTTGATTCAATCGTTTATCATTGATTTAATCATTCAATCATAATGTGAAATGATTAAATATATGTTAAAATATCATGTTGTATACCAAATATATTTAACTATTTGTTTCTTCAATAAAAATTTAAAAAATAGTGTTTTAGCAAACATAACATGGCCATTACATAATGCAAATTTTTAGTGGATAAACAGCTACATTTTATTACAATGGTATAGGGATTTTTTTTTTTTTTTTTTTTTTTTGAGACGGAGTCTCACTCTGTCGCCCAGGCTGGAGTGCGGTGGCGCCATCTGGGCTCGCTGCAATCTCCACCTCCCGGGTTTACACCATTCTCCTGCTTCAGTCTCCCGAGTAGCTGGGACTACAGGCGCCCGCCACCTCGCCCAGCTAGTTTTTTTTTATATTTCTTTTTTTTAGTAGAGACAAGGTTTCACAGTGTTAGCCAGAATGGTCTCGATCTCCTGACCTCGTGATCTGCCCGTCTCGGCCTCCCAAAGTGCTGGGATTACAGGCTTGAGCCACCGCGCCCAGCCGGGATTTTTTTTAGTTAGAAAGATTATTTGAAAATATTGTGTGTGTGTGTGTGGGTGCATACTCCTTTGTCCTGTATCTTTGAATTCTGATTCAGGGTGATTATTAGTGCCCTGATACCCAGACACAGATAACAAAATTGCAGAGACAGCTTCCCTATCTGTTAATTTAATACTTTGGTTTAATACAGGAGGAAGCTCTGTTAGAAGGTGGTTTGGAAGACTGCACCAAAATAAACATATTTAATGTGTATACTGTGCAAATTGTATTCCTTAGGGTCTGAACTCAAAATTCAGTTTGAGATGGGTCACCTTTCCTAGTATTATCTCCTGGCCTACAATTTTTTTGATAATTCTGTATCTTTCCAGGAAAAAAATCTAAAATTTTATCATATCCTATTAATATTTACCTATTGGCTCATTTCTCCAATTTCTCCATCACTCACCTGACTCAACTCTTGACATCAATATTATCAAATAGTATGAAATTTTTCATGGCATTCTCTTTTTAAAGTCCTGGCTTTTATGTATTTTTTTCTTGGGTCACTTTTTTTCCACTACTGGACTTGTTAAACTCAGTCATCTTTTGGGATTTGGCTTTTAGCTTCTGTATCTCTCTTCCTCTGAGAACACTGAACATCTCCAACCCACTCTATGATCACTTATAGCATCCTGTGATTCATTCATATATACATTTGTCATATGTACTACAATTCTAGCTTAAGGTCCTCCACAATGGCAAATGTGTAGGTTCAGTCTGTCAAACCATTTCGTTCTCAGTGAATGATTGGTTACATGTGGAGCACTCTGGTCTTAATTACCAGTGTGACTTTGAGTGAGAAAATCTTTGGGCCATAGGTTTCTCATCTACAGACAAAAGTGATTCTGCTAGATAAACTTTGTGGTGTCTAACACATTTTAAATGGCTTGCTTTTGTGATTAAATATACAATATGTCAATTCAATAAGGGAATGAAGGCATTAGATGATTTCTAAATGTCATTTTGAAATTTCATAAGAACATATATATTAATATTTATTAGGCAAAATTTTACTTAGTATATGAAACAATATTTTTGTCATTTTTAATATTACTTCATTGTAAAATATCTTTTATTTATAGAGAAATTCACAGTTTTAGCTTATAAATAACTTTATTTGAGATAATACAACATTGTTCTGAAATTTTTTCAAGCCATCTATATAGCATTCACATATATATTAATATAATTAATAGAAAAGAAGTTGAATAAATTTTTAGATGAGTGTTCTTATTCCTTTTTAGTATTGAATTCTTGTTTTCATTTAATTGGCTTCATTTTGACATTTGTACTTTCAGAAGGCTAATACAAAGGCATAACAAATCATCTGTGTTGTTGAAGAGAAATTAAAACTTCATAAAAAGTTGAGCACTTGACATGAAGTAATATGTATAAAAAGTAAAATACCAATAATTAAAATGTATTAATTTTAATAAAAAAATGACCAACAAGGAGCTATATAATTATTCCTCAAATGGTTAAGCATTTTGAGATAGCCTGAAAATTAAATTATATTATTTTAGGCTAATTTATTTGCTAAAAACGTAGGCAAGGTTATATTTTCAAGCTCATAGTGGACCTTGCTTGTTGTTGTTTTTAATTAAGTACAAGAAAGAACTTCTACAACAGCCAAGATGAAAACACAAGGACCAGATTTATATTCCCAGCTTGACCAATGGAGGAAGAGAAAAAGGGAGAAGAAGAAAAACTAATTTTAAACCTTTAAACATTGGCTGTCAAGACACTAGTCATCAGGCATTGCAGAATAGTAATCCTTGAGATATCATGAACCAATAAAGTGACCCAGCTTTGTTCCATCCTTCTCTCTTGAGAGAGTGAGTGTTCAGGCTGTGGCAAAAAGAAGAGAAATGCATACAAAGTCCAACAGACTAAATTGAGAAGACAGCTGAGAGTTTGGAGAGACCAAAGCAGCAAAAGTCACAGGACAGAGTATGGGAAAGAAAAGAGATAAACGGAAAATTCAGAAATCTGCAGAGGGTGCTTCACACATATTCAGTAATAGACTAATAAGTAACATGTGTGAGGAAACTGACCCTAGCTAGGAAGAGAAACATCGGAAAGGATTAGAGGAAACAGTGTTACATGGTTGCAGTGGATATGGAGTAGTTCCTCCCTCAACCAGCTACTCAGAAACTCATTATAATTTGTAGTGCATCTAATAAAGTACCTTTAGCTCTGGACTAAATATTGCTCTGTTTAAATAAAGGTGGTTTTAGATCTAGAAAGGCTGGAGGCTTCATTGTCAGCACCTCTCTGTAAGTAATGTTATAGAAATACTTTCAGGCAGTGGGAAAATGAATCAAGATGAAAATATGGATCTAAAAATATTCAAAGGGTAAAAAGAAAAAGCTATGGTAACTGCATGGACAGTGTCTCTTTTTCAATTAATTTTTAAAATAACAAACTAAAGAAAAATAACAATGTGATGTGACCTTACAAGATATGTAAGTAAGATATGTAACAGTAGCATAAAGTTTGAGAGAAGAGAATTTGATGTATATTACTATAAGTTTCTTATGTGTAAAGTATTTAATACCACTTTAAGGTAGACCATAATAAGTAAAAAATAGTTACTGAGAACTCCAGAGAAACCACTAAAATAAGAAAATAAAAAAGTATGTGTAATAAGTCAACAGAGGAGTTAAAACTGAATTATTAAAATAATCATTTAATTCTATCTGTTGCCTAGAAGAAATATATGTTAAATATAAAGACAAAAACCAACTAAAAGTAAAATGATGAGAAAAGAAATACCACACTAACATTGAATGGTTATTAGTTAGAATGGTTATATTAACATCAAAATGCATTCCAAATAAAAAGTATTTACAAAATAGAAAAAGTCACTTTATAGATAAGAGTCAAGTAATCCAAATGACATAACAACCGTAAATGTTTATGTTACGGCTTCTTTACTACCATAGTTTGCAAGCAGGAGGGGATGTTACAGCTCCTTCATTCCTGCAGTTTGGTGAGTTCTGAGTTCTTGTCTCACAACCAAGATGAATGAGGTACACAGTTACCAGATAGTGAGTAAGGCAGGGTAGAATTTTATTGAACAGAAAGCTCTTAACAGTGAGAGGGGACTTGAAAGTGTGTTGCAGGCTATAAGGCTAAGTCCAGGGTTTTTATTGGCTTAGAATGGAGAAATGTGTGCTGATTGCTTTACTGGTAGACGTGGGAAAAGCACCATTCAGAAAAAGGTACAATAGTATAAAGAACCAATCAGGGGCTGAAGTGAAGACTTGGCCTGGGACCAATCAGGGGCTGAGCACACCAAATGGGAATGGGAATGGAAGTTCTCATTCCAGTCTGTGGACTCTATCCAGATCTGGTAGCTTGATTTTCTGCCTTCAGACTATCCTTGGCTTGAAAATTGAGTTTCACTGGGGACCTGTCCCTGTTTGCTTAGGAATTTGTCTGCCTCCTGTCCCTATCATTTATACACCTAATATCAAAACAAAGTGCAGGACTGGGCGCTGTGACTCACACCTGTAATTCCAGCACTTTGGGTGGCCGAGGTGGGTGGATCATCTGAGGTCAGGAGTTTGCAACCAGCGTGGCCAACATGTTGAAACCCTGTCTCTACTAAAAATACAAAAATTAACCAGGCCTAGTGGTGGGCACCTGTATTCCTAGTAATTGGGGAGCCTGAGGCAGGAGAATCGCTTGAATCCGGGAGGTGGAGGTTGCGGTGAGTCAAGATTGTGCCACTGCACTCCAACCTGGGCATCAGAACAAGAATCCATCTCAAAAACAAAACAAAACAAACAAAGCGCAAAATAGGTCCACACATAAATGAACAACTAATTATTTTCAGAAAGTTTATGAGATAATTCATTGGAAAAAGATTAGTCCTTTCAATGAATCATGATGGAATATAGCATGTCAATATGCAAAGATGAACTTGGATCCATATCACAAAACTTAAACTAAAATTAATTCAATAAATTAATGAACAAATGTATTACCTGAAACCATAAAAGCTCTATCTGAAAATATAGACTAATATCTTTTAAACCTTGAGTTATACAAAGAGTTCTTAAATATGACACCAAAATTATGGTCCATCAAAAAAATTAGACCTCATCAAAATTAAAAATATGTCTCTTTGAAAGAGAGTTAATATAACTAAAATACAAGTCACAAAATGGAGAACATATTTGCAAAATAAATATTGAATAAAGTACTTGTTTGTGTAATATATGTATTTTTTAAAATCTCAGTTCAGCAATAATAAAACAAACAATTAAGTTTAAAAAATATACCAAATATTTGAACAGGCAAAATATTTACAAAAGAAAATGCATGGATAATGAAATAAGAACATGACAAAATGTTCAATATTGTTAGTCTTTATGAAAAGGCAAATTGAAGTCATAATTAGACAATGCTACCCATAGCAGAATTGTTAAAATTAAACAACCAGATTATACGAAATCTTGATGAGGATTTAGAGGAACAGGAATTCTCACACACTATTGTTTGGCACAGAAAAAGTGCAACCATTCTTGAAACAGTTTCACAATTGTTAAAATTCGTTTTACCTAGAATATGATCCAGCCACCCTGAATCTGTTCTAGATATTTGCCGAAGAGAAATAGAAGAATATGACCACATAAAGACTTTTACATAAATAGCTTATACATAATGAAAATGCACCGTTTTTTGTAATCATTCCAAACTAGAAACAAGCCAAATATCAATCAATTGCAGAATGAATAAATAAATTATAGCATATTCAGACAATTAAATATAACTGCAATAAGAAAACAAAATAAACTATTGACACACCCACCATCATAGATAAATCTCAAAATAATTATAGTAAGTAACAGAAGTGATACATAAAAAAGAATGCTTAATGTATTATTCTATTTATAAAAAACTCTCGGAAATGCAAACTAATTTATATTAACAATGTTAGCCGGAAGCAGGGGCTGGGGAAAGCTGGGTAAGAGGAATTGCAAATGGACCCAAAAATATTTCTAGTGTGATAAATCACAGTCTTGATTTTGGTTATGGTTTACTGGATGTAAATATAGGTCAACATTTATCAAATAGCCCCTTTTAAGTATGTGTAACTTCATATACACCATGTACTTTTTAATAAAGCTGCTAAAAAGACAAAGTAAATAGAAGAAAAAAATTGTAGAGCAGAAATTACTCCTTCTTAACTATTTATTTCAGTTCAATAATTGAGCAAAATGTGTGTGTACCAGTTAGACGGTTTCTAACAACTTTGTTTAGCAAAATGCATGTGACTCAATACACAACAAGTTAGAATAAAAGACATGAAGGGCACCTTCATTTTACATGTAACAAATTGAGGCCAAAATAGTTTATCTCTTGTCACATCCATCCTTTCCTGCTGTGTTCCACTTATTAAACTATTGCATTTGACAAGGCTATTCAGCAGTTGATGTCAGAGAAGATACATGAACCCTCATTTTAAAATATTCAGTGTGATTCTTTTTCATACTAGTTTTCTGAGTCAACCACATTGTACCATTTATTGCAGTGCCTTTAAAAATATTTCAAATTCTAACTGGAAATTCATACCCTTTTATTCTATTTTTTGTCCTTTTCCTTTTTCAAACACATAGAAGAACGCATACTATATTATTCTATTTATAGAAAACTCTTGGAAATGCAAACTAATTTATGGTAACCCTGTTTGCCTGAAGCAGGGGCTGGGAAAGTTAGGCAAGAGGAATTGCAAATGGACAAAAAAAAATTGCATTCAAAAATTGACTTAGATGAGTTCTGGAAATACTTTTGTGGCCAATGCTGTAGTCTGTTTAATTGGACTTTCAGTTCCTTCTTTAGTACATATCCATGAAACAAATCCCTGTGGTGTGAAAAGAAAATTATACTAAATGCTTTCAAACTGAAAATAATGTTAAGGAATGTTTTGGACATTCTTCAGATTCTAGTTTAATAATCTGTGATAAATAATCAACATAGGTAATAAAATAACATTTGTCCTTTAACCAGAATTTATATTTATAATCAATCTTATCTCAATAAAATTACAATGAAGATGCAATTTAATCTTATAAATCAGTTTTCTAAAATATTCAAATTTAATGAACATTATTTGAATGTTTAAAATTTATTATTTCTGATATAGTATCTTACAGGCACATTACTACTAAACAACTTGCTAAACTTAAAGCAAGAAAAAACACTTTGTCAACTTTAAAGTTACTAACATTAACTTTCAAATGTTAATGTGAATAATAACAATAATCTAGCCTCAGGCCAAAAATTATTAACCAAGGACTTTTAGAATTAAAGCATTTTAAATTTAATTTTAAATCTTGATGATTTATGTTGATTAAATCTTCTGTTCAAATGCCCGCACTACAAATTTACCTAATCTGATCTTCAAAATTTACATAGATAGCAGTGATACCAAGGGAATAGTTCTCAGCAAGATATCTCATACAATTGAGGAAGCTCTGAAATACTAGCCCAGTAGTTATTTACGTATGCTAAGTACTCTTATGTTGAGCCCAGAGTCAGCCCTCATCTTTTTACTGACTTAGATGGCAGTCTCTTTGAGGAGATAGGCTTTCACGTATCCTACAAACATCTCTGTCTTAGTTCCCTCTACTTTCCTTTCTCCATCAGTTCAACTACTTTATTTTTAATAAAGTCCTTATTTATAAAAATTATATATGATAAAATCTCAATGCCTGAGTGCATGCCTTTTTAAATTTTTTTTTATTATACTTTAAGTTCTGGGATACATATGCAGAGTGTGCAGGTTTGTTACATAGGTATATACGTACCATGGTGGTTTGTTGCACCCATCGACCTGTCATGTACATTAGGTATTTCTCTTAATGCTATTTCTCCCCTAGCCTCAACCACTTTTAATGACTGTTTTTCAGTAATCCATCCAAATTTTTGGACTTTTAATGGTGGACTTCTACAATTTTTACTTCAGCTGAAATTTTATTTCCACTAATATTTTTGTGTATTTTAATAGGACATTTGTAGAAAAAGAAAATTGGGTCAATATTTATATTTTAGTCACCTTTCATGTTTGCACATATTTAATATTTACTTGGAGAAGTTTTAATGGTTGCTTTACTATTTAAACATTTTAAATAAATTTAGACTTTATAAAGTGTGGAATTTGAAACTGAAGCATTCACTCATTTTTCCTGGGTGATGCAGGGGTACACATAGGGGTACACATACACATTTTCTTGTGTGATAGGGATTTTTTTCTCTGTAATTTCAACACTGTTAAATGTTTTCTGCCTGGAAAAATGGTGATGACATACTCCTAAAGAAGCAAGACAGTTACAGAGGACTGTGATGAACACTCTGATCATGTTTTGGTCACGCTTGTATAGACATATAAATGTACAAGGTAGCTGTATCGTCATATTAGAACATAATTTTTCCTTTTAATCAATATGTAGTTTTCTTTTTAAAAAATGCTCACACTAAGTGTGCTAGGAACCTGTGAGATCTGTTATATTAAGGCTACATTATGTTCATATATTCTATAGTAAATTATTCTGTATCACAGATACACACATACACAGGAAGACAGCCACATACCCAGACCCCAAATCAAAGTGACTGAGTCAAGTTGTATTGTCAATACCAAAAGTACCGTAGGTAAAGTCAAAAGGTGATTCCAATTTTTTCTGTGAGCAGTCTATTATTGTCTCTTATATTGTGGTAGCAATATTTCCGTATACTTACTTCATAACTTATTTTTTTTTGTCTTTTTATTTCTCTATTCTCTTTTATGTGCCTCCACTGGGCTTTTTAAAACAAGATTTTTCTTTAACAATATTCTCCTTTTGTGGTGATTTATTTAGTAGTCTCATAAAATAAACTACAAAGTAGAGTGATGCTTGTATATCAGTTTATAAGAAATAGTTTATATAAAATGTGGCACATCCTAGAGATATAATTTGATAGCGAATCAATATGTGCCAACTATCAAAATATATCAATTTAATTTAGATGACAAAGATTGAAAGCATAACTTACAGAAACTTATTTTTTCAATAGAAAACTGCCTGTGCTTACCAGAAATAATCACAGAGAATTTCACAGTTAGGAAATATGAGAGGCTCTACACTTAAAGAGTTTTAAAACAGTTTGAATTTTGATTGTTCAGACAGTGTACTGAGACTGATTAAAAGTGAGGTAGTAGAAACATATGGAAGTATGTAAGGAAAGATGAAGCTATATAAAAACATTAAAATCTTGTACAACCTGGAAACCAATGGAGACTATGGCATACTGTGTTACAATGTGATTTTTTCACATATTAAATAATTACTGTAATGCATTGCACAAAAGTTTTTCTTCTTTACTTTTTCCTCCTTAAGACCTAGTGCAACATTGCAATGAATTAGCTGTTGTATTGCAAAAGACAAATCGCTAGACCATTAGAGTTAATATGAAGATGCCCAACTCTAGATTTCTGCTATGAGGACTAGAGAGCAGTAATATAAATTGGTTAAAAAGAAATATTTACTTAGATGTGTTAAGCAAATTTGAAGTTTAAATTGGCATAGTTATTAACAGAGACATTAAAGAAGCACTAACTTGTAAATGATAAACTTATGTGACCTTGTTGTATATATAAGACTAAACATGTTAAAACAATTCTCATCACAAGAAAACAAATTGTTTTCTATTCCGTACACCATTATTGATTTATGTAATTGGAAGGCGTTTTCACTCCTGAAATCACCATAAAAGAAGTGTGTTGTTGAAGCTCTGAAGATGGTATGTTTTTGCATCTTTAAACATTTTTGACTGGGTATTTATAACTGGGTAAAACAAATCTATCCTACTTTTTCAGACATAAAACCTACTGCCAGTTAAAACCAGTTTAATAATATAAATAACACCAAAAAGATCAATCAGCAAGATTAAGATTAATAGAGATGTTGACTTTTGAGAAATTTGAATTTTGGGAAATTTGAATCTTGAGAAATACTTTTGGATGACAAATATCTAAAAAGATATATTCGAAAGGAAATATTCAGAGGTTATCATTTAAAATGCAGTCTATTATAAATTTGTCAAGGATTATTAATACTTTCTTATTTTTTCTCACTCATATTAGCTTAGGCAGCTGCTATGGGTTAAATTGTGTCTCCACCAAAAATAAATGTTGAAGTCTTCTAGTACCACAGAATGTGACCTTATTTAGAATTACAGGCAATCAAGTTAAAATTTGGTTATTAGGGTGGAATTTAATCCGATATTGACTGGTATTCTTATAAAAATGAGAAATGTGGGACCAGGCACAGACATACACAAAGGGAAGACCATGCGAAGACACGTAAGGAAAAAGATGGCTGCATGACTGAACTGATGCATTTATAAAACAAGGAGTGCCAAGGATTACTGGGAAATACCACAAATCAGAAGAGGTAAGAAAGGATTCTCCCCTAGAGCTATTAAAGAGAGAGCATCACCCTAACAATATTTTGATTTCAGACTTTCATCCTCTAGAAATGTGAAGTGATAAATTTATGTTGATGTAAGCGACCAAGATGCTGGCAAGCCTAGGAAACAGAAATATAGCAGCTTTTCTACTTTTTATTAACTTTTAATAATTTTAGCAAAATATGTCTTATAGTACATGTGGCCCTCTGTTTCCAGGAGTGCCACATTTGTTAAATAACCAACCCTGCATTTAAAACAATAAATACATAGATAAATAAATTAAATAATATTACAGCAAAATATAAAAATAAGGAATACAGTACAAGAATGATTTACATTGCATTTGCATTATATTAGGTATTATAAGTAATCTAGAGATGATTTAAAGTATATGGGAGGATATACGTGGGTTATATATAAATACTATGTCATTTTATATTAGGGACTTGAGTATTCATGGATTTCTGCTTCTGCAGGGGCCCTGGAGCCAATCTTCTTCAAAGGGGAGGGACAAGTATATTATGAAATATCTGCTTGTAATTAGATCATCTTGGAAAATAATGTAATGCTAACTGCTGAATTACTGTCATAACAAGATAACCTTTAATGGCCCAGGCACAGTGGCTCACGCCTGTAATCCCAGCACTTTGGGAGACCAAAGTGGGTGGATCACTTGAGGTCAGGGGTTTGAGACCAGCCTGGCCATCATGATGAAACCCTGTCTCTATTAAAACTACAAAAACTGGCCGGGCGCGGTGGCTCAAGCCTGTAATCCCAGCACTTTGGGAGGCCGAGACGGGCGGATCACGAGGTCAGGAGATCGAGACCATCCTGGCTAACACAGTGAAACCCCGTCTCTACTAAAAAATACAAAAAACTAGCCAGGCGAGGTGGCGGCGCCTGTAGTCCCAGCTACTCGGGAGGCTGAGGCAGGAGAATGGCATGAACCCGAGAGGCGGAGCTTGCAGTGAGCTGAGATCCGGCCAGTGCACTCCAGCCTGGGCAACAGAGCCAGACTCCGTCTCAAAAAAAAAAAAAAAAACCTACAAAAATTAGCCAGGCATGGCAGTGCACGGCTGTAAACCCAGCTACTGGGGAGGCTGAGTCAGGAGAATCGCTTGAATCTGGGAGGCAGAGGTTGAAGCGAATTTAGATTGCACCACTATACTGCAACCTAGGCAACAGAGTGAGACTGTCTCGAAAAAAAAATAAAATAAAATAACCTTTAAAATGCTAGAAAGCTAGAAAGTAATTAAAATATGTGCTTTATTAAAATTACATACACCGATTTTGAAATTGTCATTTAACAAATCTGGAACTTGACTGAAATCATTTTTAAAATATAAATATATGATTTAAATTCATGTGCAGCAAACAATTTGGCATATCAACATTTTTAATACATTTTAAAATTTATATTTGTACATAATACAAGAAAACTCTAGCATGTGTATATAATCCCATGAATCAGAGATAATGTTAACCATACATAAACAAGTTTTGATTATTAGTATGTATCTTTGCTGAAAACTAGCAGTTTGAAAATCTAATGACTGATAACTAGGGAAAATTTGCAGATGTTGTATTTTCCTAACTCAGTATAGTGCAGAATGTTCTTTTGCTTTTATATATCTCCTATTACCAGCAGTATCATGTCAGTGGCAGTGTGGGGTGAACACTCCCATCATTAGTCTTTGAATACATAATATCTAATTTTTCTTGGTTAATGATATACATTTATACAATTTACAGTGTGTACTGGAAACATTATTTTAAAATAACATGACTGAAAAATCAAATTTTTGTTTTTCTCTATCTATTTTCCTCTTATCTGAAGCAAGTAAGCCACAAGACTGAGTTTTATTTTCCAAACATCAGTAAACAGAAAATTTGTCACAAGTAAAATATTGCATTAATTAGGGTTTATTCAGCAATCCTTCCCTAGGCTGGATTCCTACTAAAATCAGAAATACTAAATTTGATGTTGAATCTTAGATACGAGAAGTAACATGTTTCTTGCTAAATGCTGTTTTAGCTATGCTGGGGTGATATTCCAGAGAGAAAATGGGTAACTTATTTCCTATTAATGTGAACAAAAATAGGGAATTAAATGTTAACACTTCATGTTGGCAATGTACGTTAAGGTATATATACACATATATTTTTTGTTGAAAGCTGCCATGTATTGCTAACAATCATAATAAAAAAGGATATTAAAAATGAAATATGTAACTCAATTCAATCTACTCACATGAAAATGTTACAAATATTTTCAGAAATGGAATCAAATACTGTTTTTTTTCAAACTTTTCTTAGTTGCTATATTATTACCTGTAAAGACAGAGATTGGTACTGCAGAATAGAATTCCCAGATCCTTGACTAGTTAACTTGATGGCCACATTTGCATCTCTCAAAACCGATGTGGCTTTAGCAGGTGAGTGATGCCACAGAGGACATTTTTTAAAAGTTTATTTGCTCTCTGATACAATGTGCTGTAGTACTAAAGATTAAATTATCACTTAAGTATAGAATGTGTACCATTCTTGTACTTCTAAGTGATTTTCTCCAAACTTTCTTCTCCAAGAGTTTTACACTACCAATCTAATATCTTCACACATGTCAAATATCAACAGGGAATATATGAAGTAAAATCTGAAGAACTATGCAAAATTATGTCCCAATCTATAAATGTAATAAAGATTAATTTGGGATGGCAGAAGAGCACTAAAGACAAACAATAACAACAACAAAAAGAAAAGCAAAATGAAAAAAATAACAACCAACCAACAACCCTCAAGCATAAAAGAACATACAGGAGAAAAAATTTTGAAGAAAACTTTATATTAAAATAAAATTGTCATTGAAAATCTAGAAGAACTTGAATATCCTTTATCTAACCAAATACACTATTTTTAAAAAATAAATGATCATTTGGGGCACGGGAGGGTAAGATGGGTATGATTTTTTTCTTTATAAGCCAAAATCTCTAAACAACGCCCCAGAAATACAGTCATTGATTTAAGTATTTTTGATGATAATATTTACTAATCATCCTAAACCAGAAGACTTCCTTTGTTCCAATTTCAGAATCTCAGTATACTCTCAAAAGTTTTCACATCGAATACTTTTGACCTACACATACCAAACTTATTTTGAATAAACTGCAGACTACTAGAACTATTTAACTTTTCCCAAAACAAGAATCATCAAAGATTTCGTTAGCTGCTTAAAATTGATTGATTCAAGCACATTAAGGAAAGAATAAAACCACCCAATTAAAGTATAAGAAAACATACTTTCAATATGCTTCAAAGCAAAACCACTATGCTCTTCTAGACCAAAGATGTAACAACATGTAGAAGAATATAAAGAACGTATTCTGGATTTAAAAAAAAAAAAAAAGGAGACATTTTATTGGCTGACAATGGGACAAAGGAGGAAACTTGTAGCCTTGGCAGAATGAATTACCTGTCTTATATATTTTTTGAAAAACCACAGTCTGGGCAAATGAGTACTCAAGGCTCTTATTAAAACTCTTAGTATTGTGTCCGAACACAGCTCTGCCTTCTGTGGTTGATTGATTAGACTGCTGTTGCATGTTTTCCCTTAAGATTTCAAGACTCTTTACAGAGAATTTTAAACACAGACAAGCTGGTGCTATAAAATTGAAAGCAAAGAATTCATTTGAAAAATTACTAAGAAAAATGAAGAGAATAATGGCAATATAAGGTAAAATAGAAAGAGTAGGTGATGAAAAAATCAGAATCCTCAAGTAACGACGGCAAAAGGTAATCACTCAAACAAAGTGTTTTAGTTTTTGCAATACCAATTTTTTTTTTAAACCAAATATAGCCACTACCTTAGTGACAATATCTACCTCCTATGGACAAGCATGTTACTTCTCCCCTCAAGGCATATATACCACTTTAGTTTTCTTCTCCCACTTGTAACAGTCTTTATTATGTTTGAATATGTCAGTAAGGAGATTTGTTCCATGTGTTAACATTCTCCTCCTCTACCATCTTCATTCATTAAGCTATATTTATTGAACCTAATTACCAATACATTGGTTTTCAAAACTCACTGCCACATTAGAATTAGATAAGTATAAATTGTTTGTTATTTTTACTATCAATACTCAAGTTCTACACTCAGAAATTCTATTTCAATTTACCTGAGAGTTGGAAATGTGAGAGTTTTTTCTAAACCTCCCCAAATGATTCTAATAGGCACCAAGATTGAGAACAACAGGCACAGTGGTGCTATCGAAAAAATTAGGTGAAGGCTCTGCAATACCAGGTATGTGGCCACTGATAAATCATTCATTTTGACCTTGAACTTATTATATAAAACAAAATAACAGTACTAATTCCTACCTTATAGCTTTATTGTCAGGATCAAGTACGATTAACTATGACTGTGATATGTAAATTTTAAGGCATATATTAGTTATTTTACCACTAGAAATTCTAATTCTTCCCTGTGCAGTAGAAGAGCATATTAGTGCTATAATTCTATGTTCAATATGTCTTTGATGTCCCCTTATTACATTTTATTGATATTTGTTTTCAGTAGAAACTTCACATTAGTTGAGATGGATTGGCATGCTATCATTTTGCTAATGCTACTTAATTTACAAAGGGCAATTCAAATTGTGATTCCAAGAATTTTTAGTTTCTGCAAGTTGATGTTTAAGCTATAGGATATATGGTTTGGATTCCTAGTTTGTACAGAACAATGATTCATAGATAGATAAATGAGTTCTTTGCTTCCTTGGGAGTATGCCTTATAAACCAAAAATTATTATCAAGGCATGCTACAGTGATAAGATGTGACCTTAAAGCAATGAAGTAGACAGAGTTGGGAAAACAAGGACAAGGTTATTTAATTGTGATATATGATGTTTAACAATACTTTTTTAGAAAAAAAGTACAAACTTCTTGAGGAAAAGAATGATAACTGTAAGTAATAAAGAGAAGTTCATAGTATTTAAAATACATGAGGAAATCTAAAATTATAAAATAATTTAAAGATATTTTGCTTCTTGAGATACTGTGTCCTTGAATTCTAAATACAAGTTAGGCATAAAAAAAGCTTAATAATATAAGCAAAGTTAATTTAGGAGACAATTTTATAATACTGACTACATATATTCCTTATCAATACATGATACACAAGTTGTAAGTCCAAGAGAGAGGCAAAGAACATGTATAATATTGTTAGTCAAAACCTTTTAAAAATCTTACTGTGTGACATGAGTGCTCTAAATCTCACTGTAATGTTTGTGCAAAATTTGCATATGCTAAATACTGTCATTGAGGCTTTGCATGGATATTCAATAAATATTTCCTAAATTCAATTGGACTGAACTGAATTGAATGGTACATTAAATAATGCAGTTTTATCAAATTCCGTAGTTTTTGTTTACTTCATTTTCCATCTTGTAGGGATTTTTTAAAATTGCCTCAGAAATAAAATATCATCCACATTACTCTTGAGTCTCCCTGAATTTTCCTCATAGCCTCTTGCTAGAACTGACTTACATGAGCTAATGAGGTCTAATGAACTCACTACCTCACCTGTAGAATGCCCTATAGGTAAGAACTGCTGTTGTTCACAATCCTCACACATTAGCTCACATGGTAAAAGTTTGCAATCAAGCCGACAGTAAGCAGCATGCTAAGTGTAAAACCTTTAAAAGTTCAACAAATATTTTTGCTAAAATAAGTCTATATCATTTTGTTTCCAGGAAATCTGTTGCATATTGTCATCATAACTAATCATTGATATTACAAATGCTTTATGGAATTAAGAAAATTACTGTCATTATCTTTTAAAAAAAAAAAAAAGCTGACTTGGACATTACCTAACCTAATCTTTTCGTTTTACAAATAAGAACACTGCTAACCACCTATATTACAACACCTGCATATAGACTAGAAGTCAAATCTCTCTAGAGTCAGGATTAGGATTTAGAGCTCAAATCTCCTGGATTCTAATTATTGCTCTTCCACTCATGATGTAATTTTGCTCAATAAAGAGTATTAACTGGAATCATTTCACGTTTAAAAGATTTATTCACAAGGTATTAATCTTAAAGAGAGAGAAAATATGTAATATTTGTTTAAAGGAATAAGAAAGGATATTAATAAAATGTAAAGAATAGCAGTGTGGAACTTTCAAAACATTATATAAGAAAATAATGTGAGATTGTATTTACTAGTAAAGATTGACATGCAAAACACTTATTTCACTGACAGGTTAGGTGTTTATCACTTGCAGAAAAAATGTAAAAAGGAAACGAATCATGAGTTTAATTGCAAAATGCTCTGTAAATTCAGGTGTAGCAAGAAGGAAATGGCACTTGATAAAAAGTCAATATTATAATTTGATGTGCCAATTAAGAATTTAGATGTTCATTTTATTTACAAGACATTCAGAGAAAGAAATATAACAACTGCATAGATGAGGAATAGCTTTTAATTTATTTATACGACAAAATATGAAGATATTCAATTTCTTCATAGATGGGTAGTATAGAACGTGGATTTTCTTCATGGAAGATACTATAACAATTTTCTCAGCAGAAAATATATGTGAGTGAGATATATGTATATATAGGTATACATATTTTAAATGTATCTTTTACTACAGTTGAGAAAACATTCAAAATCATCCCTTTAAAAGATGAAACTTAAAAGATTTATCTATAATCATTAAAAAGAGATAATAAATACCATGTTTGTATTATTGAATACACAACAGTTACACTGAAAACATGGAACGTATAGTCTTTAAGCATACACAGTTTTTCTGCTTTTCGCAATGAAACTAAATTTTGCTGAATGGAAAATGCACAGGATGGAGAAATTAAATGGGTTTGATAATGGAATGGCTGTACTAATATTTTATGCTAATATTCTTCCCTACCAATAGTTATCAAAAGTTTTCACTGTTATAAAAATGAGAGTAATTATTTTCAAAGAAATAGTTACACATTCCAGGTTATGTAACAGAGAATAGAGAACAGAACCTCTCACTCTCCTTCTCTTCCTCTTTCCCTTTCTCTCTCTGTTTTTCCCCTTGTCTCTTTATTTCCCTCTTTATCATCTCATCTCTGTATATCTGTATATCAACATATAAAAAATACTGGCCTTCGCCATAAATGATAATGAGATTCAGTAAAAAAATTAATGTCCATAAGTTGAAAATAACTGAAAATTAATATTTAGTTAGCGGTATAATTTAAAATAGATAACACCTGTACAAATTAAATGGGACAATCAAGTAAAGGATTTTTTTTCATCAAATATACTGGGAAAATGTAAAACATTGTTATAAGAATTGAACATGGATTATCTATAGCCAAAAAATAAATCTGAATCATGTTTTATATTAAAAAGAATTTTTAAAACAGTATTATGGAAAAGGAACAAAAATAACTTTGGATTCAATTCAATTTTTTTAAAGCTCCAAGATTTATGGATAAGGGAAATGAGGAAACATTTAGTTTTGGTATACTAGAGAAATATCATTTAAACTTCTGTTATAAATTATTAACAAGTAGCAAAAAGAATCATAGCATAGCTACTGCAAATTATAAGAATTAAAGATCTCAATCAACAAGGATTTGTATCATATGTACAAACCAGAAATGAAATTCTGCATGAATATAAAAGAAAATATTCTAATAAAATACATAAGCAATTTATTTCTCATATGAAATAATATCCATAATCAACTGCTTACCTTATTTTTCAAAAATTTGATCCCAGTTATTCATGACTTACTTTCAATGTGAGGGTTAGCTTTATTCCTCCTTAAACATAGAAACCATCACTAATCTTTCGCTATCTTGACCGTATTTGTGATAGACAAGGGACAAAAAAAGGCTGAGACAAAGGAAATAATGTCTGACAAAACTACCAGTAAGTATAATTTTGGTCCTTGTCTCCTGAGTGTAGTATAATTTTAACTGTACTTAAACTGACTGCTATTGTAACATTTGTAATAAAATTCTGCTGGACAAAGTTTGAAATAAGTATACATAAAATACTTAACTAATACTAAATGATGATTCACTAAATGATAATCATAAAAAACAGTGCATGAGTTAAAAAAATACGGGGAAGGTTTGTGGTAGTAATGATTAGGGCCAATAAACTTGTCAAGCCACAATATATTAATATCCTGGTTTCCACTGTACACCTAATTTCAAAACCTATTTGAAGGAATGAATCAGTAAGGATGACTTGTTTCCATAGTTTAGATCTGATCTCCACAGGGGTCAGAAGATGATTTTGACCCCTATGACATTTACTTACGGTGTGCTACTGTTGTAAAACTATTTAACAAAGAATATAACCAATTACTGAATTTGCTACAAAGTATTCTCCAGAGTTTGCCAGTACTTTAAATAATATATAACGACCATCTGTTTTCACTGAGCCATAGAATTAATTTAACTATGCTTAATGTTTACTTTTTCAAAATACTTACCAAAGTGATTATTTATGAAACAAAAAAATTAAAATGTACATATAAAAGCAATATAGTTGAAGTCTTGTAATGGTACTCTATTAACTAAGAAGATGGATTACTTTGTAGTACTTTAGAAACATCTGTTGAGAGATCTGCATGAATTTTTGAACACAGGCCTTAAGGGAAATGTCCCTGAATAGAATAAAATATTATATTCTGCAACTTTTTAAAGATGTTGGAGTTTATCAGAAAATAATGACATCAATCAATATAGCATGTTGCATTTAAAATAATATACAGCAAAAGTTGTTTAGAATTCAATAGTTTTAAGCAGTTGATAATAATACAAGATGTTGAAATAAAATTAATAATTCTAAAATAAAACTTATTTCTTAAGCTTTTAGAAGTAGTAGAAATCATATTTAAAAACATAATTATTTAAAAAGTAAAAAGTAAAAAAAGTAAACATTAAAATAGCATTTTCCTTATCTCATATATATTTTTAATTGATAAACATTACTGAATACTACTGTGATTAATCCTACTCTGTCCACAGAATCCTTTCCAGTACAGTGAATCTCAATATTTCCTGGGCCATGCTCGGGAGATAAGAGTTTAAGTTGGAAACTCCAGAACCTAATAGTGTTGCCCTTCTTTCAAGGTTATCACCAGAGGTTTTAACTGCAAGAAATGTAGTACGTAATAATATTTCAAAACATATCCAAAATTTAAAAATTGACAAGATGCGTAACCATATAGATCTGATGGCATTTCATTGTAATGCCTAAAATTGCCATTATGTAAAGCATAATCTGTTCTGTTGCTTGGTGCGCTTGAAGAGGGTGGTTAATATAGATGTTACCCCTGCCCACACATGCTCACAGCTCAACACTCATTTCATTTTTCTAAAATTGAGATGATCAGGATAGATTTAAAGTCTATGACAGTACCATTCTATGGCTAGTATTCCACTGTTACGTCATTCTCTCAGAACTGTTCAATTCTAACTATTCTGATAATAAGCCTGCCTCCTATGATTCTCATATTTGTATTTTAAGGTTGAATGGTTCTCATTATATTATATAAATACTCTGCAAAGACTCATGATAATATTTATAATAATACAATAATAATTGTGTTTATGGAGTTTACTTAATAATTATTAAGATAATTGAAATTTTATTAAAATGGCAATGTCATGTGCAGTCTCATCAGAAACTGTAACATCCTTCCAAGTAATCATGGGGGATATTGTCTTAATGAAATTGTATTAAAGGTAGTCAAGTGTTATGCTCAACTGAAGGTCCATAGACTAGAAAAGTTTGGAAACCATTTCTTTAGCAAATTCAGTTATAGTAGACCCCAGGAAACAATGAAAATCTTATCTGTCCAAATACTGAGTAGAACAACAGGAACGCAGAGGTGATTAAATCTAAACCTGTGAATAAATTGATAAACAAATGTGATATATTTTTGTGTTTCTCTATGCCCTCTCAAATGTATAGTCTCCTGTGACTGTAATAAAAATATTCTTGAAAATTGAATAAAATATTTGAATAATGATATATATATAAACTAATTTTATATTACCTAAAATAATTTCTTTTTCTTTTTTTTTTTTTTTTTTTTTACGTTTTTGATGGAGTCTAGCTCTGTTACCCAGGCTGGAGTGCAGTGGTACAATCTTGGCTCACTGCAACCTCCACCATCCAGGTTCAAGCAATTCTCATGTCTCAACTTCCCAAGTAGCTGGAATTACAGGTGCCCATCATCATGTCTGGCATTTTTTTTTTTTTTTTTTTTTTTTTTTTTTTTGGTATTTTTAGTAGAGACAGGATTTCACCATGTTGGCCAGGGAGGTCTTGAAATCCTGACCTCAGGTGATCAGCCCTCCTTGGCTTCCCAAAGTGCTGGAATTATAGGCACGAGCCACTGTGCCCAGCCTGTATTATCTAAAATAATTTCTAAAATTTTACTCTATTTTAAAATGACAATAATTTTCTATATTTTTGAGGCACAATGTGATGTTTTGTTACATGTGTAACTTGTGTAGTGAACAAATTAGGCTAACAAACATATCTAACCTTATACATTTGTTTATTTGTGGTAAGAACATTTAAAATCCAGTCTTTCAGCAGTTTTGAAATATATAACGCATTATTATTAACGACAGTCACCATGTTGTGAAATCGATCACTAGGACTTACTCCTCCTGTCTCAGGGAAACTTTCTGAACACTGACCGTCACCTGCCCTTTTCCCGTACACACCCACCCCAGGTGTCTGCATTGCCACGTTCATTGCAGGATCATTCCTAACGGCCAACATATGGAAGTAACCAAAGTGCCCAAATGAATTAATCATTTAAAAAAGTGGATATATACACAATGGAATACAATGTAGCCTTCAAAAACTGTCACTTGCGATACCATGGATAAGTCTAGAGAACATTATGCTAGATGAAATAACCCAGGCACAGAAAGACCAATACTACAATAATCTCAATTATACGTGGTATCTAAAATAATTTTTAATTTAGTTGCTCAAATATTCAAACTGGAAAGTAGCCTAATTTCTTAAAGATTTCTTTGTGGAGGAAGTAAATAGGAGACATTTGGTTTTTTGGTTCATTTGCACAGAAAAGCATCCAAGTAACAAGGGTATAAAAGGCATCATTGCATAACAATGTATACTAACACTGTACTATTTACTCATTATCAATAAACCATGATCTCTTTTTTTCTTGGTAGGGTTGAATTTGTTCCTTTTCACTTCATGGTCTCCCTTGTGAGTACTAGTGCATCTTTGGAAGACAGATATGTTTTGAAGGTACGATATCTGATCAAGAAATTAGAAAGGCTAGTTGACAGCACAGCAGCTAGTTCTTGGACTTTATTCTCATTAGCACCACATTTCAACCAACCTGGGCACGTAGCCATAGACATGGATGACACACATGATTTCTACGTATTTTCCTGAAATTGGAAAAGACATGCCAACTCCTTTATTAAGTAATAATTCTTAGAAATAAAACATACTTTTATGTTTGGGATTAAATTTTGGGATTCAATGTTATCTCCTGAAAAAGTTTTCATATACATAAATAATGTCTCTTTAAAATAATTCTCCATTTGTTCCCCTTTGGTGAAAACGGAAAACTGGAATGTTCACTATGATACTGGATTTCCTTAACAACTGCTACCGGCATTATAAGTAGCTTGAATTAAATATTACAAGTATTTAAAATATTATTGCTCAATACTGACTGAAATGATCTGATCTGGTAGTTACTGTGCATGCAATTTTGAAAATGTAATTGCTCACTTGTAATACTTAATTTCTTCCGTTATATTCCACTACTAATATGACTGTGATTCATTTTCATCATGCTGTAAGTTGGCTTTTCACCTTACACTTCACAAAAGGGACTCATTAAAAGATCTTCTAGTAACAGCTGTCGGAGAATGAGGCTCAGAACTGCAGGCACGACCAGATAGATTTTTCACCGCCTGTTGTTTCCTTGGCAGGCAATTTGTTTCCTATTGTTACTTTTAGAAGATCCAGTTTATTAACATCAGAACTTAATGAAAATGAGTTTTCTTTTCAATTTCTTCTTATTCAATACAAATATATAGTAATTTAAATTTATTTTTCTGAAATATTGAAGAAAAATAGAGATAATTATTTATATATGCTTTAAAAACTAGTTAATTTAATTAGTCTTTATTTAGAGATTCCATACAATTCTTTTTGAATCAATCACTGTGTTAAGTGTTGGGAACAGGATATTTTAAAACCGTAAAACAAGTTCTCTGGTCTTTAAGAATAATACATATTTCAAAATCTGTGAGATTCCATCATGTTTTATATTGATTTAAAAAGCAATTTTCCTAAGTATTCACTAAATTTAAGGATATTTTCTATATTTAGAAAATATAAATTATTTTTTATAAAACTTAGTTCATTATTCTATTCATTATTCAGTTACCACTGTAAACCAAAAAAGAAATCAGGAAAAGTTTTTTGATTATATATTTTTGGTAGATTTTTATCAAATATAAAAGAAACTTTTATATGAAGAAAATTAAAGAATCATATAAATAAAGATAATTTTTTCTAAATATACTTTAGTAAATGAAACACAGAATTGTATCAACTAAACAGTATATTTTACTACTTAATTTATCCAAGGAATGTAAGATCATTCAAAAATGAATAACTATTACTGCAATTCACTGTATTAAGACAGGAAAGTAAGGAAGAAAATCACACTATCATCTACATAGATACTGGAAGTTTTTATAATATTTAAATAATACCTTAAATTAAAATAGAAGTAAGAATATTTTCTAAATTAAATAATAGGTTTTTAATAGAAACCTCTGATAGAAATCATGTATATGTAGGAAATATAGATGTCATTTTATTAAAGGCACTAACACACTGGATATGTCACCATTATTGCTACTTTATTCAACATTTTTTATATTAGTACATGAAGCAGAACAAATAAAAATCTGTAAGTAGTTTACATGATTTGACAGTCAATATAGACAAATGGAAGGCCTGGAGAGACATAATACATTCCCTAATAAGTAAATCTATATGAAGTTGATGACTACTTCCATATTAAACTATAAATAAATTAAAATTCAGTCAAAACTATCACAGTGGAAAAAATATTTAAAATGACATTTCAAATTTGATATGAAGAATAAATTTAAAAGCATGAAAATATTTGTATCATGAAGCCTTCCCTAATTATATATCCAAATATAATATAAAGTTACACCATTGGAAACAATATGGAATTATACTGTTATATAAAAATTTTAGGCCGGGCGCGGTGGCTCAAGCCTGTAATCCCAACACTTTGGGAGGCCGAGACGGGCGGATCACGAGGTCAGGAAATCGAGACCATCCTGGCTAACACAGAGAAACCCCGTCTCTACTAAAAAATACAAAAACATAGCTGGGCGAGGTGGCGGGCGCCTGTAGTCCCAGCTACTCGGGAGGCTGAGGCAGGAGAATGGCGTAAACCCGGGAGGCGGAGCTTGCGGTGAGCTGAGATCCGGCCACTGCACTCCAGCCTGGGCGACAGCGCGAGACTCCATCTCAAAAAAAAAAAAAAAAAATTATTTAAATAAGTAGAAATCCAAGGAACAGACTAAGATATATATGAGAATAATATGCAATAAAGGCAGCATGTAATCAACAGTACAAGGATACACTTTAATAATTGTATAAAGGAAAGTTTACTTCCATTTAAGCATGTTTCATTTTAGTTTATTTTTTAAATTTATTATTATTATTATTATTGAAATTGAGTTTTGCTGTTGTTGCCCAGGTTAGAGTGCCATGGTGCAATCTCGGCTCAATGCAACCTCCGCCTCCCGGGTTTAAGTGATTCTCCTGCCTCAGCCTCTCGAGTAGCTGAGATTACAGGTGTGCACCACCACACCCAGTTAATTTTTCTGTATTATTAGTAGAGACACAGTTTCACCATGTTGGCCAGGCTAGTCTTGAACTCCTGACCTCAGGTGATCCACCTGCCTTGGCCTCCCAAAGTGCTGGGATTATAGGTGTGAGCCACCTTGTCTGGCCTAGTTTATGATTTATAAACTCAACAGTTTTATTTTTGCATTACATATGGGATAAAGAACTAACAAATATAGCAATGAATGCACTAATAATGGGATTATATTTTTAGAGAGTAGGAAAATAAGATCTTCATAAGTAAGTCAAAACATAAATTAAAAAAAATTGGAAAAATGTGTGTATGTAAAATTTGAAAATCTCCATCAGTCAAAAAGTATATTATTATCATGTTTAATGTAGAATAATCTAAAAGATTTTTACATTTCTTGACTTATTTATATATATAATATATATATACACTAATTTTTCATACATTCTTTTCTTACCTTATTTTACACGTCTTCAAATTTTTCATATGTTTCTCTAGTCTCAGATTCTTTTCAAGGAATCAGCATCTTGTTTTATTGATGAAACCTACTATAAATTTTTTATGGACCCTTTTTGGAACTTATTGTTAATTAAATTGTCTGTTAGATTTTAAACTTAACATTCATTCTTTTTAGTTCTACTTGTAATCAATTTAATATCTAGTCCGTTTTTCAGAAAATCGCTTTTTAAAAATATATATTTAAGGCTAATTTATTTATTTTAATATACTATTCAGCATATGCGATAAGTTCCCATATTGAATCATGCTTAAATAGTACATCATTTCAATTAAGTTCCCCATGGAAGGAAAATATTTAAAATATGGAGTACTTCCATTTAAACTCTACATATTTAGATTGTAATTACAGGGGCTGTGTCACAAAGTGTGTTTGTGTGCATTTATAAATATGTGTGTGGATGCTCATATGTGCATGACTGTATGTAAACTTGGGTGTAAGTGTGTGTATATTCAAATGTGTGTGCATGCATGCAGAAGTTCACATATGGGTGCCTTTGTTCATATGGAGATGTATGTGAATGTGTGTGCATGAGTATACACATGTACAGACCTGTGTATCTTGTTAATGTGTGTGAGAGTCGGTGTCAAAGTATGTACAGCTAAACTGGCTTTCTTTTTTCTTTTATCCAAATCTCACATTCATTTTACTTGATTATGATTTGCATTTCTGAATTACTTAGAGCTGTACCAATGGATTTATCCTGGAAAGCAAAACCTAGTTTTGACAGTTGAAATCTCAGTAATTGTTACATAATCTTTGTGTAATTAACTCAAATTACAGCAAGGCGTCCACTCTGCTGGTAGCACTATTCTTTCTTATGTGGTGGATTTTATGAAGCTCCAGCAAGGAAATTACTTTTTGGAAGTTGTTTCAACACTATGGTTTTCAAATTTTTAGCTCTAATCAGTGTCTATGACAATTTTATTTCACTTTTCTTAGGGTATTCCATAAATGTTTTAAGACTTGAAACATGTTATGGCACTCATTCTGTGTTTTATATTTATTGTTATATTTTCCTCTATCTTTTATGTGGTATTTTGGGATTGAGAACTAATCACATATAATTAGTCACCTGGCTTCAGTACAAAGTTCAAGTACAATTTCAAAATTTCACATACCCAGAATTTAAGAATGTATTTACTATATGACCAAAATCTACAATAGTAAGCACATATTTATGCATAAATATGCTAAAATATAAATGTTTTATTTATATAGAAAGCATTTGAAAGTATATTTTAAAATATATAACATGTGCAATGTCATTGAATTGCTGGTTTAGTTACAAATAAAGTTATTGTTTTGATATAACAGAGTTACTAAAATCCATAAGAAGTTTGCTCTCTTGAGTAACACACATCCCCTGCTGTCATCACTGAGCCTTGCCACATACATTGGCCAAAAGCTATTTTATAGGAAATGTACGAATGTTCCTAAACTGCCTTGAGAATAGGGTTACTTTAAAACTTGTCACTATTTACATCAGAATTGAGAATCTAACTTTTTTGGCAATTTTATAGGGCAATTTATTTGCTTATTTGTATTATTAAATTATTGTGATAAAAACAATGTGAGACTTACCTTCTTAACACATTTTTAAGAAGTGCACAATACAGCACTGTTAACTATGCAGATTGTTGTACAGAAGATATCTGGAAAATATTCATCTTGTATAACTGAAACTTTACACTCAGTAAGCAACTCCCCATTTCCCCCTCCTCCAGCTCCTGGCAACCACAAACTTAATCTCTGTTTCTATGACTTGTCATGTTACTTTCATGTGAGACTGGAAGTTAAATGGATTTAACTTCAACTTTCATGTGTTATGTTCAACAAATGCATTTAGTTTGACTGTTGCTTATTTTCTAAAACATATACCAGTCCTTTGGCTAAGAAACAGGAAATAAGATAGGCTTCCATGTTGCTGTGTGCTCATGACTGAAAAGTAATTGATCTCTAATTACAACAGTATTTACCACTAAACCTGAATTTTACCATTATGTAAGTTCATTTTGTATTGCTTATAACAGAATACCTGAAACTGGCTAATTTATCAAGAAAAGGAATCTATTTCTTAGAGTTATGGAGGCTGAGAAATCTCAGCTCAAGGGCTCACATCTGGTGAAGGCCTTCTTGGCTGGTGGGGACTCGGAGTCCTGGGGTGGCACAGGACATCACATGGGGAAGGGGCTAGCTTCTTGTAAAACCACCAGTCCCACTCCCATGATGACCTATTAGTCCATTAATCCATTAATCCATGAATGGTTTAATCCATTCATGAGGGCAAAACCCTTATGACCCAATTATCTCTTAAAGGTTCTACCTCTCAAATATGCCACATAATCTACATTAAGTTTTGGAGAAGACAAATATTCGAACCATAGCAGCCCTGTTTCCCAAAATGACACTGATGATGAGTTGTGACTTCCACCATTACTATGTGCCATTTATATCCTAGCCAAACTGGTCATTAAGATATGTTTAACAGTTACCCTAGTTTTTTAATACTTTTCTATATGTCTGCACATGTATACATAGATGGAAAACAGTTACCCTTCAGTAAACAATTTTCATTACTCTGTTTTGACTACATATATTTTTAAAAATTATGTTTTGCTTTTTCTCTTTAATATTTTTCTTTCTCAATGTCTATTAACTAAAAATAACCAATAGTCACATGAAGAGTATATTTCCTTCTTACTGTTACATTTATCACTATTCCTAAATTTGCTACCATCATATTTTGTGTGCTTTTTTTTTTTTTATTCCCTTTTTTTTTTTTTTTTTTTTTGAGACGGATTCTTGCTCTTTCGCCCAGGCTGGGGTGCAATGCCATGATCTCGGCTCATCTGCCTCCTGGGTTCAAGCTATTCTCCTGCCTCAGCCTCCCAAGTAGCTGGGACTACAGGCATGGGCAACCACGCCCAGCTAATTTTTGTATTTTCAGTAAAGAAGGGGTTTCACCATGTTGGCGAGGATGATCTCGATCTTTTTTTTTTTTTTTTTTTTATTGAGACGGAGTCTCGTTCTGTCGTCCAGTATGGAGTTCAGTGGCGTGATCTTGCTCACTGCAAGCTCCGCCTCCCGGGTTTACGCCATTCTCCTGCCTCAGCCTCCCGAGTAGCTGAGATTATAGGCGCCCACCACCACGCCAGCTATTTGTTTTGTATTTTTAGTAGAGACAGGGTTTCACTATGTTAGCCAGGATGATCTCGATCTCCTGATCTCGTGATCTGCCCGCCTCGACCTGCCAAAGTGCTGGGATTATAGGCATGAGCCACTGCGCCCGGAGCTTTTACTCTTGAAACTTATATATATAATTCTTTCTTTCTGTTGTACTTTCTTCTTCCCAACAGACTTAACTTTTGAAATGTAACTTTTGTTCAATATTCACATTTCTTTTTGGAAAAGAAAATTATTTTATTTCTAATTTTGAAATTGCAGTCTATGGAACTATAAGGTATCACATCTAAGCATTTTTCTAATTTATTATAGAGAAATGACTGTCCTTTAATTATAATATCTCTTGGGTATTTCAGTCCTCATATACAAAACTGAATGTTAAGGCTCTCACTAGGATATCAGTGTGTTAACTAAGGGGCTAATTCCAAAAAAAATCACATTGAAGTTTCATGCAATGGTAGCGCTGTGAGCCATTGTTACTCTAATTTATTTCAGTGTGCAGGTTGCCAACACTTCAAAATGTTCTTAGCTTGGGCTTACAGAATATCAAAATAGTATTCCCTCATAAGAAATCCTTTCCTGAAGCAAAGAAAATTCTTATGAATTAAATCAACACATATTTCAAAATAGTTTTCTATTGGGAATTTCCAATTTTTATATCAGATTTATTTAACTCTCTTTTGTGTAAATACAAAATTACTTTTAGCAGTACATTATCCCTGAAGAACACATCAACAGAATCCAGAATTTGGCCCAGGATAGCTCATATTATGAATTTTTAAATTGTCCTATGTTGATAGATCCAATGATTTCTTTTTCTTTCCAAATCTTTGTGGACCCACTCTTGGATTTTTGATTAGTTAATTTATTTAGCACATATTTATTAACTCCTTGTCATATTCTGGGATTTTGAGTTGTTCTAGGTAACCAGCTTCCCCAGGAAAGACTTACCTCCTTTGGTTTGATTTATGCCAAAGATGAGTCTAAGACATGGTGCAATGCTGAAGCAGTTTATTCTGGAAGCACTCTTACAAGATGAATAGCAGGGGCAGGCCGGTGTCATGGGGCAGATACAATCATGTGGGCAGACAATCAACTGAGCTGGAGGGTCTCTGTTTGGAGACCACTCGCAGAGTCTGAGGGTCTCTTCCTACTTTCTTATAGCTGTATTTAGTCTATTTCGGTCACCAGGTGTTTTTTGTTTGTTTGTTTGTTTTATAAAGGGAGTTTAAGCTATTTTTGTAAGAAGAAGCTTTGTTTTAAGGTTTATGAAAGTTACCTGTGTGCTGAGATGGTCATGTCTCCCAGAAATTCCAAAGCCAGTATTGAAAATCCCCAGGTTAGGTTGCATCACACTGCAAATTGACAAGTAGTATTAACCCCGTGAGATGTTTAAGTCAGCCTTATGGCTACAATTAATATTTTAATTAATCTTTTAGCGATGATATGTCTCTTATAGTATACTACATACTTCATACTTAAGCATGGTGCTTGGACAATAAATGGAAGATAATTTGTACCTGATACCATTGCTTCTTTTGGGGGTAAAAAAGTAAACACAAATCAAACGACCACACCACACAGTTCATCAACACAGAGAGGAATATTTGTTTTTCTATGAAGTATAAAACAAATGGTTATGATTTTGTTTAGGAGAGTGGCTGAAGAGCAAAATTGACTTGGAATCATAGTGAGGAAGTGAAATGCAAGCATTTCCAATGGCTATAGGATAGATTCATGTCTATTCCATATATGGTTCATATCTATCTGATAGCAAAAGTCATCTTGAATACAACACCACCTGAATGGGCTCCCAACTGAAGTGATCTCAGCGGAAAGAGGGTGCAGAAGTCATAGATCAGCTAGAGATTGCTATCGTCAGAAAACTCTAGTTTGCTGTGTCCAGTAAGATAAACTGCAAGAAATCTACAAAATTGCTCCAGGAATAGGCCAAAGAGGCAACCCACTTTTCTTGGAATAATTCCAATTTATGCCTGCTGTTAGTCAACTAATAGCTCATAATGGCATTTAGAGCCCCTAACTTACTTTAAAATTGGCCCATTTGAAATAACTTACATGTCATTTCATATCATTGTCTGTATTTTAGTCAAAAAGAAAATTAGCTTAGTTTGGGCTGCTATAACAAAATACCATAAACAAAGTAACTTAAATAGCAAACATTTATTTCTCAGAGTTCTGCAGGCTAGAAAGTTCAAGATCAGCATGCCAACGGATTTGGTGTCTGGTAACAGCCCCCTTCCCATTTTGCAGATGACTGCCTTTTTCATATATTCTCACGTGGTGGAGAAAGAGATCATGTCTCTCATATTTCTTCTCATAGAAAATGACTCCCATTCAAGGGGGCTCCATCCTCATGATCTAATTACTCCCCATGAGGGCTCATTTCAAAATAGCATTGCATTGGGGTTTTTGGTTTTTGATTGGATACAAAGCTTCAGTCTCTAGCAGCGGCCGGCATTTTGACATATGCCACACAGGAGAGATTATTAGTTTTGGATGATGTCTTGCTATGATAGCAAGAAATTCTTTGCTGGAACTTACTTTCTTCAAGCCAAACCTGAAGGATCTAAAGACAGGTAGTAAATGGGAGAGGAAAATAAGTTTCTTAAAAGGAAATGGTGAATAAAACCCAACCATATGTCCAAATGGAGATTTAAGGCAGATTCAGTGTAGAGAATAGAAAGAAACTTTGAACTAGCTGAGAGACTAATGTTTCATGTTACACAAAACTTAGATTTCAATACCCCAAAATGATAAGATTCTATCAATATTTGGGAGAAACCAGAAAATTCTATGTTCTCTAATGACACAGGCTAGGGATAGGTATAAAAGGACACTTCATCAAAGATTGTTTAAAAAATAATAATAACTTCTTTCTGTGTGTACCCTTAAAAAAGCAACTCAATCTAAACTGCAAATTAATTAAATAATAACTGCTATTTTATACTATGTGTTAAATACTATGCTAAGTAGTTTACATTTATATAGACTATTTCATCTGATTATCTTATCAACTTAATTAAGGTGGTATTATTAAACCCATTTAAAACAATCTGAAATTTATTAAATTGCTCAACTTCACAGAATTAGTGAAGACCAATGAAAAAATTTGAACTCAACTTTGTATTCAAAATACATGCTTGTTATTACTCTGACATAGCTGCTTTTCCTTCTCTTTTTGTTGCATAACTATCATTTCTGGAAATTTTCACTACTAGTATGTTAGGTTATGTAGTGAATTGAAAAACATGGGCACTGTGCTTTGCAGAGTGTCCCTCATGAGATAGAGTCTATTTCTCTCTCCTTGCAAGTTGCTGTGAATAACAGAATGTTATTCTGCTACAATAGCTCACCTTCATTTTTAACTGAAATTCTACTGCCATCATACAAAGTGGCCCTGATGAAAGGCCATATGAAAGAGAGAAGCCCAGCCATCCTGCCAGGCACAAGACATACCAGCGAGGCTGTCTGAGACCCCCCAGTGTGAGCCAGATTACTTGCCGTGTGCAGCTACATGAATGGGTCTACACAAGAGCAGAAGAAGAACTGAACACTTAGCCCACAGAATCATGAGAAATAATGATTTCATGTTTTCAGTCACTAAATTTTGAGTATTTTTATTTTTCATACAGATAAAGATACCTGATAGAGTACATAACTACAATTACCCAGATAAAAATAATTTCCAAAAGTATATTCCATTGTATAAGATTAGGAGTGTATGTGCATGTTTGTATGTATAATGAGTGAACCTAGAAACCTCTGACTGTTTGGTTTCCGTACCAATAAAATAATGCTCTCCTGTTAATGCAACATGGTAGAACAGTTTTAAATAATAGAGTTTTTTTTTTAAGATTAATGCCTTGAGCCACTTAATTTTCTCACTCTTTTCTTCTTAAACATATATACACATTTAGTCTTCATCTATTTAATGTAAAGAAATTTTTTCCCTCAGCTTTATTAAGGTATAATAGACAAATAAAAATATACTTATTTATAAAATGTCATTTTTTCATATATATATGTATAGTGTGAAATGATTTAATCAAATGAACTAAGAATCCATCACCTCACATACTTATCACTTATTGTGGTAAGAACATTTAAGATCTATGCCCTTAGCAATTTTTAAGTATCTAATACATTATTATTAGCTCTTATCATCACACTGTACAATAGATCTCCGGAAATTATTCATAGTGTCTAACTGAAGTTTTGTACCCTTTTAACAACACCTTCCAACTTTATCCCACCACCCAGTCCCTGGCAACTAACATTCAATTATTTTCTTCTATGAGTCCAACTTTTTCAGATTTTTGCATTCAAGTGTGATCATGTAGTATTTGTCTTTCTGTGCCTGGCTTATTTCACATAATATAATGTCCAAGTTCATCAGTGTTGTCACAGGATTTCTTCTTTTTCAAAGCTGAATAGTATTCCATTGTGTATATATATCACAGTTACCTTAGCTATTTATCCCTTGGTAGACACTTAAGTTGATTCCATAGTTTGGCTATTGTGACTAATGTTGCAATGAACATGAGAGCACATTTCAGGTGACCAGGCCAGTAGATGGGTCCACCAGGGACCTGGTGCCTGAATCCTTGTCCTCCTCTAGTGGGGACTGCCCGCCTCAGCCTCACAGCAAAGTCAGCTCCTAAGCATGGGAAACCCCAGTGTGAATTTCCTGAATAATGCAGGGGAGAGTGTGGCAGCTACCCTCAGCCCTCTGGGCGTGTAAGTTGATACCGACATGGAAAAAGAAAGGAAAAGAAGCTTTTGGCACTCTTCACTCCAGATAGTTACTGCACAGAATGAAAGTGCAACTCTCAGCCAAGCAGTTACTCTCCGGACACCCCAGCAAACTCAGTGGAAAGGTCAATGACATGGCACAGTCTCTGGCAACTCAAATGAAAAAGATATCCCGGGAGTTCATGGGGCAGCCCAAGGAACAGGTGGAGTCTAATAACAGTTTAGGAGGAGATGGTGATTTGATTCCTTTGTCTTCAAAATAAGTGGGCCTGTCTACAAGTGAACTCCAGTCTGCAGATGCCAGAAACCTGGAAAGACCCACAGGACTGAAGGAGGCTGCCTTGTGCCCACATCTTCCTTCAGGAACTGACTCTTGGCTGCTTTAGCCCCTCTCCCAGATGCAGTCCGTGGGGCTCTCTGATGAAGGTGGCTGCCTCATCAGGCTCCTGGACACCAATAATTGCCACATCAGAGCTGCGCTGGACACCATTCAGTATTCAAAGAACCCAGTACCTTTGACAATTTTTGCTCACCTTTTCCATGCCTCATTTTTGCCTCATAGCTGTGTTGAGCTGCCGTACAACAGTAGGGCTTCTTTAAGAGCCCGTTTCTCCGTTGTCTTCTTTTGCGACTTGGGGAGGCATGAAGGCGTTTAAGACAGTAGAACCAGTGACATGAGGGAAGACTTCCAATTTTATGTGTGGTGTCTGAGAAATAAAACCAGCTTCCCTTGAGAGTGCTCTGGCTTCTTGCAGCAAGGCTGGGTCTAGAAGGCACCAAAGATGCTATAGCTTCCCTACAGCAAGGCAAGGCTTTGCCCTTCCTGGGGAGGAAGCCACGGGCTTGCAGAAGTGTATTCCTCCTCACGCTGGCCAGGATTACACCTGTAGTCCGCAGATAGATATATATCTTGCCAAAAGACTCTTCTGATTTTTTTTTTGTTTTTAATGACAAATAGTACAAGAACATTTACTTGAGTTTCCTCTAGAAATCTGTTATACTCTGTTTTTAGATGGAGTGTAGCCAAAGATTTCTCAGGAAGCAACAGGAGGAGGGCTGTTCTGGAATTAATCGTGGGCAGGATGGGGCAGGCCAGTATTGTGGGTTTTATATTTGGGAACAGAGAATGGCTGACAAGGAAAGTCTGATGCAATGTTGTCTTTGATTAAATATTGCCCCCATGTTTCATTAACCACTATACAGCAGTTTCTTCCTATCTGTGCCTGGCTTTCTGCAATTTCAGTTACTCTGGTCAATCATGGTGGGAAAATAGGGGAACACAGTACAATCAGAAATTTAGAGAGAGAGGGAGATCATGTTCACAGAACTTTTATTACAGTCTATTGTTACAATTGTTTTATTTTATTATTAGTTATTGTTAATCTCTTACTGTACCTAACTTATAACTTAAGCTTTATCATAGGTATGTATATATAAAAAAGCATACTATATATAGCGATTGACAATGTTCAAGGTTTCAGATGTACACTGGGGGTCTTGGAACATGTTGCCTGAGGATAATAGAAACTACTGTAGTTCTCTTGTCTCCAAATGTGTTAGTTGCCTTTAAAGTAACAAAATCCACTATGGCCGTCCTGTTATCATATTTGTAAAGACTCTGTAACTAAATGGTATAAGCCTTTCAAAAAACGCAGAGTGGCGAGAGGGGGAATGATAAGAAATTACTTAACAGACACAACATACGTTATTCAAATGATGGTACACTAAACACTCTTATTTCCCTACACAATATATCCATGTAACAAAACCACATTTTTACCCCATACATTAATGTAAATTTAAAAATAAATTAATAAATAAAACAAAGTTATTTGCAGTGTCTGGAAAAAAAGAAGAAAATTAACTCAGAGAAAAAACTATGATAGATCTGCATTGTAGTAATAGATTCAATAAATTTTCTATACTGAACTGACCAAAACTTGGAAAGTTTCAGTAGGACAAACACTCAAATCTGTATTTAAAGGTGTTTACTATGTTCTGGGAACTATTTCAGGATTGATTTGATCTGTGTATACTTTATACTGACACCTACGAGAAACTGTTCCTTATAAACAATGGTTTTGCTAGGAGTTGTTCAATAATTTTAACATTTTTATATTATAATAGCATTTTTAAAAATAAATATTTTGAGTTAAATGTTGTGCTTGTCATTTACTGTATGTAATACTAATCAAAGATGAGATATATTGATAAATCTATGTGCAAATATTCAGCTTTTATTGAACAATTTTCCTCTTCATATACTTTAAAATTTTTGAGAACCTGAAATTGTTCAAATAACTTTTGAGAGGCTGTAAATGAGCAAATAAGAAGAACCATGCAAATCCCAGTATTATGATTTGGTACCCGTTTGCAGTATGAATTAGCAGCTTCAAGATGACCAATGTGAGTTATGAGATTCTATTAAAAAACTATGAAAAACAAATTAGTTTTGAGGGAAAACAAGCTGAAAGCTGTCACAAATGTGTTTTTGTAGTTTTGTCTTGTCAAGCCATATGCTAATAGCTGAAAAATTAGAAACCTGCAGTAATCAAATCATTTATCTTTTGACAGGCCAGGAGAGTGATAACAAGAAAATATGAAAGTCAGACAGAGTCACTATTCTTAATATTTCACATATCTATTTTGGGCAAAGTCAGAGTATAAAAATAAAAATTGATAAAATTATTACTTAAGCTATGAAAATGGGTTTCTATTTAGTGTTGTAAATTAAAAGTGAGAAACAGTTAATTATTAGGAATTTCTTATAAAATTGTCTCTATTTGCAGATTACATCATTTTATATATAGAAATCACAAAGACTCCACCAAAAAAAGTGTAAAAAGTAATAAATTGATTTAGTAAACTTGCAGGATACAAAAATCAACATAGAAAAATCAGTATTATTTCAATGCTCTAACCAAGAAAATCTGGAAAAAAAATGTAAAATAACCCCTTTTACCATAGTTGCAAATAAATAAGTAAAATAAAATATTCACAAATAAATTTAACCAAGGAGGTAAAATATGTATACACTAAAAAATACAAAATATTGATAGAAAAAGATGACAAAGACAAAAATGAAAAGATATCTTGTATTCTTGGATTGGAAAAAATTAGTATTGTTTCAATGCCCATACTATTCAAAGCTATCTATACGTTTATTACAATCCATATTGAAATTTCTCATAGAAATGTCAGATATAAAAAAGCAGTCCTAAAATTTGCATGGAACCACAAAAGACACTATATAGGCATAGCAATCTTGAGCATGATGAACAAACCTGAGATATCACACTACCTGACTTCAAAATTTACTATAAAACTATAGTAATCAAAACATCATGATACTGTCACACAAACAGACACATAGACCAATGAGACAGATTAGAGAGCCCCAAAATAAATCCACATATTTACAGTCAATTGATTTTCAACAAAGATGCCAATAGCACACAATTAGAAAAGTACTGTGCCTTCTATAATGATGCTGGTAAAACTTGATAACCATATGCGAAAGAATAAAATTAGATCCTCATCTCATACCTTATGAAGAAACCAATTCAAAATGGATTACAGACTTAAATATAACTCTTTAATTAAAATGTTTAACCTACTAGAGGAAAAAAGCTCCTTGACATTTGACTGGGCAATGGTTTTTGAATATGACCCCAAAAGCATAGGCCACGAAAGCAAAAATAGACAAATGGCATTGTATCAAGCTAAAAAGCCTCTTCACAACAAAGGAAACAGTCACCGAGGTAAAGAGACAACCTATGAAATTGGAAAGAATATTTGCAAAACTATACATCTGATAAGGGATTCATATCCAAAATATAAACAGAATTCAAATAACTAGAGTGAAAAAACAAATGAATAAATGGGCAAAGGACATGAATAGAAACTTCTAAAATGAAGACATACGAATAGCTAACAGGTATATGAAAAAATGCTCAAAATCACGATCATCCAAGAATTGCAAATTGAAGCCACAATGAGAGAAACCACCTCACACCTGTTAGAATGGCTATTACCCAAAAGACAAAATATAGCAAGTGTTGGCAAGGATATGGAGTAAAAGGAACACTTTTATTCTCATGGTGGGTAGGTAAATTTGGATAGCTATTATGGCAAATAGTATGGATATTCCTCAAAAAATTAAAAATACAACTCCCATATGATCTAGCAATCCCACTTCTGGGATTTACACCAAAAGAAATATATATCAAAAGAAATAAGAGGACAAGGTAAAGATTTGTTATTTAGGTTATCCCAGGCACATAGTTCACAGGTCTGAGTTACCTGATTTACTGTTTTAAGTAAGCCTTTTCCTGTGAAAAGCCAGGACGTTATTTGAAACAGGGAATCTCTTCCCAAATGAATAGAGTCATGGAAATGCTTAACTATTTTCCAATCATTAGCACCTGGTATTAACAGCTTGTTGTCCTGTTTCCCTGGTGCACAAAGCTACTTCCATTTGTAAAGCATTCTACCTCAGGGTTATCTAGAGTCTCATCCTTTAAATACAGATGGCTGGAGTAAACTTGTTCCATAACTTGTACACAAGAATGATCTAGGTAGGGTACCTGTGAGTTCAGGCAAATAGGTAGCTGGATTCAAAATTTGGCGTACATTAAGTGTTATATAAGGAGCATCTAGCAACAAAGCATGATATTTATTCACAGGAAAGGAGAAGGAGCAATTTCTGTCTGCCTTGTGATTTCCAAGATACTACTGTTTGTAGCTGAGTTAACAAATCCCTTCCCAACAAAGGGTGGAGCATTCAGGAGAAAACCAAAGTCCCTGAAGAGCAGCTTAAAGGATAGGTAAAATGTCATCTATGGGCTTGTCCATCTATCCCCTCGACCATAAAGTTTTGCAATGACAGAGACCCACTATAATGGGTCAAAACAAAGGAAGCAGTCCAGAAGGAAGTTAATATTCTTACCTGTCACATCAAAGGTTGCCCGAGGCTTCTCCAGAGACACGACTAGTTGTCTAATGCGAACTGTGGTGGAAGGTCTCGGCCCTGTCACTCTTGGGCTTGCCTGGCTGTTTCAGCCATCATTGGTTTGGGTGTCAATGGCTCCCTTCAGAATGCTGGGAAATCCCTCTTCCAATGGCCAGTTTTCTTACACTGTGCACATTGATTCATGCCCAGGGCACACTGACTCGGACACCCAGCTTTGGGCTTCCTACCTTTCAGCTTCCCTTGTTCAGGCCAACAGTCAGGAGGGCAACCCCATGTGGGAGGTGAGCTTAAGGCTGCAGCCAAGAGCTGCACCTTGTGGGAGGTCCTTCTTGCTCTTTCTACTTCCTCTGCTTTGTCCTTGTTATTAAAAACTATAAATGCGACATTCAAAAGCTGTTCCATAGGACTTTGGGAACCCATAGCTGCTTTTTGTAGTTTCCTATGGTTATCAGGAGCAGACCGGGTTACAAAATGTACTCCCAAAAGTGTTGTCCTTCCCTTGAGGCAGGATCAGCGTTAGTACATTTCCTGATTGCCTCATCTAAATGCCCTTGAAACAAAGCTGGATTCTCATCTTTACCCTGAGAAACTTCCTTAACCTTTTCATAGTTAACAGGCTTTTTCATACATTTCTTCATCCCTTCCAAAAAACAAGTGACCATGTGATCTCTCCTTCCCAAGTCCTTACTGTCCCATTGGTAGTTCCATTCTGGATCTTGACATGGAGCTCCTACACCTCCTGCCTGATATATATTATGGTCTGGAATGCAAGCCAATACTTCATCTGCATGGATCCTAGCTGTCTCCAAAAAGCATTGTTTCTCTGTCACTGTACAACACAGAGACAACAAATGCAGATTCTGCCGAGTTAAACTATAGGTCAGTTAATTTATCAAATCATCTATGAGTTTTCCTGGATCTTCAGAGAAGTGACCAAACTTGTCTTTATATAGAGCCAAATGAGACATAGAAAAAGGAACATGTACTTTCATAGTGCCTCTTCCCCACTTGCTTTGCCACCTCTCTAAGGGCATAAAGATTTCCCTTTGGAGGTTGATAGGAGGCTCTGCTGCAAGTAATACTCACAGGACTAAGTTCCTCAGGGAGTGGTTGGTGTAGAGTGGGACGAGAGGGGTAAGGAGGAGGGGATGAAGGGTTCTCAATGGAACTTTCGGGTGGACTAGAGGGAGAAAGAACCAACACATCTGAACCTTCAGAGCTGACAGAAGGAGAGTCTGCTCCACCCAAAACTGCCCACTGAACTGAGGGTGGGGTTTGCATTAAAGGATCATCTAGCATGTCTAGCTCTTTTCTTCTTTTCCTCTCTTCAAACATGCACACACCTGCTGCAGGGTTTTATCCTGACTGAGTAGCAAAAATGCTTGAACATATGGTATTTCATCCCATTTTCCCTCCCACTTACAAAACAAATCAAGTTGAAATATAGTACTAAAGGTCATAGTTCCAGTAGGAGGCAATTTCTCTTGTTTTTCCAAATAATGCCAAGGTCAAACAGTATTACGTAGAAACACCAGTTTTCTCTTTAGCCCATTCAGTTTAAGCTGGTCCCAATGTTCAAGAATACCTCTTAGTGGTGAGTTCTTTGGAATTGATGCCGTGGTACCCATGAAGGAGGCAGGCGATATTGAAATAAAATTTCCAAACCTGCAAGATTGTATTGCCACTGGCTGAGTTCCACTAAAAAGGATAAGAGAGGTTTTTAAGGCTGGCTGCATTAATGAAGGGATCCCTGCTGAAAATTGAATTCTCTTATTCACATTATCCAAATAATATAAGTAAGCTGAGCCATGAATCTTAGATAAACCACACCATGGACTTCGACAAAAATATTGAATAAGACAAAGGAATTGAAGAAGATTTAGAAGAGAATGACCAGGGCAAGCAGGTCCCGGGCAATAGTGGTAGTGTGGATTGCACAAGTAAAGCCGGCTTGCCCAAATCCAAGAAAGGAAAGAGGTGATTTTTAGTGTGCAAAATGAAACAAAACAGCAAGGAGAAGAGTCCCCTGATTTCCATCTTCATGCTTCTCGATCACACCTAGTCGGCATAGCAGCAACAAAACATAACTATATCTGTTTAATCTTATTGTTCATAGCTGTTAAATACTAAGTCACAATCAGCAATTTTAGAGCTGGAATCTTCAATCCTTTTTATTCCCTATGTTTCACAAGCAAACGGATGGAAATATGGAGGCACATAGGAAAAAAGTTTAAGTTAAAATCACTAAGACCAGTTCAGTAAAGTCTCCAGAAAAATGACAGTGAAACAGAGACAGCAACCAAGAAAATTGATTCGTGAGATGTTCCCCTTCCTGAGTCCAAGTGATCTCATTGTTCAGTTCCCACCTATGAGTGAGAACATGCGGTGTTTGGTTTTCTGTCACACAGGGGCCTGTCATGGGGAGGGGGGAGGGGGGAGGGATTGCATTGGGAGTTATACCCGATGTAAATGACAAGTTGATGGGTGCAGCACACCAACATGGCACAAGTATACATATGTAACAAACCTGCACGTTATGCACATGTACCCTACAACTTAAAGTATAATAATAATAAATAATAAAAAAAAAGAAATTGATTCGTGCAGCAAAGAGAACAAGGTTGATTAATACAAAGAACATAGCCTGTGGGGTTAACCCATTCTTAGCTGAGAAGGACTTTACTGAGAGGGGCCTCTAGCTCCCTAAATCTTAGAAGGGACTCTAACCTTCCTAAGCCGGGCCTCTAACTCAAAGTCGGTGAAGCATCCTTGCCTTTTATTAAGAGGGTACTCTAATCCACTCTGTCTTAGGAGAGACTCTAACTCCCTTAAGTTGGGCCTCTAACCCAATCCTGTTCTTTACCTGGGTACCTCATCACTTTCCCAAAGTCGTCCAATCAGGGCTGCAGTCTATTCCCTTTGGGCTGGGGTGTTTCTTCAGTATCATCCCTTCCATGGTCCACCAGAAATAAGTTACAGGACCCCAACACTTACCCAAACATAACCGTTGGGTCAAGGTTTCTGTACTATACTCCCTTGGTGGCCATCAGAAATATGCTATAGGAAAGGGCTCCTGACTCAGACCCCAAAGAGGGTTCTTGGATCTCATGCAAGAAAGAATTCAGGGCTAGTCCACAATGCAAGTAAAAGCAAGTTTATTAAGAAAGTAAAGTGGTGAAAGGACAGCTACTCCATAGACAGAGTAGGATGCTCCTGAAAGTAAGAGGAGGAATGTATCCACCCTAGGTGCAGTCCTGGTATATACGGGGAAATGTGCTCTGTTACAAGGGTTTGTGATAAAGGGTTACTTTTTTAAATTACTACATTTTGCAAGAATGGATATTATTTTCTTTAAAATAAAATTAGGAATGCCTTTGTTCTACAGATACTGGGATATCTAGACACTCCCAAGTCTGGGTCTGTTTATTAAACTTATTAATTTGTTCCTAACCTTAAGTACCTAGAGGCTAGGAATGCCTAACTTTCTGAGAATGCAGCCCAGCAAGTCTCAGCCTCATTTTCCTAGCCCTCACTCAAAGTGGAGTCGCTCTGGTTCGAACACCTCTGACAGGACAACTCGAAACGGGGATTGCCAGGTTATAGGTAGATTTTAAAATGTTCTGATTGCCAATTGGTTGAGTTATTATCAATAGAAAGGAATGTCTGGGTTATGATAAGGGGTTATAGAAACCAAAGTTTTATCATACAGAAGAAGCCTCCAGACAGCAGGCTTCAGGGAAAATAGACTGTAAATTTTTCTTATTAGACTTAAGATTTGTGTTGATGTTAAATGTTTGGTGGACTTTTCCTGAATTCCCAAAGGAAGGAGGGTATAATGTGGCATGTCCAACCCTCCGTTCTCATCATAGCCTGAACCAGTTTTTCAGGTTAACTTTTTGGAATACCCTGGTTGAGAAGAGGGGTCCATTCAGATGGTGGGAGTGGGGACTTAGAATTTTGTTTTTGTTTTAAACAACCATCGCGGATCACAGTTGGGGTGCACTGTGTTTCAGACTATCCCCTGAACACAAAAAAGGCAGTGTTTCCTTCTGCACTCCTTTTCTTTAATGTAGATATGGAAGATGTCATCCTTCCCATTGGACAGAGTCATAGTCAGTTACTCATCACTAAAGCCAAGCAAGTCTCCGTCCTCATTGAAGCACTATGCCTGGAAGCTTCCTGACTGGCTGCAGCCACAGGAGCAGGGCAGCTGCCAGGTTCAGCAGCTGCTCTCTTGGCCCACGCCAGGCACAGCCTGGGCTTCCTCCTTGGCCTCCGTGCTAGAATACAAACTGATACAGTAGATCTCATACACTACAACTTGCTCATCTGGAAGGTGGGGCTTCATAGTATGTAAAGTTATCGTCTGTGGTTAAGGAGCGGGAACCCAGAGGAGCTCTTAGCAATAAAAAAATTTAAAAAATTAAAAAAATAAAGCAATTCCTGTAATCTTTACAGTTAGAGTTGTTTAATGTATTCTTGGGTTTTCCACATTCCCCCATACATTTTGAACTTTTAAACAGAAAAATAAACTGTTTTCTCTAGAAGATCAAAACATAGCATTAAAATGAGGAATATTGTTAGTAATTTTTCTCATTTTCATATGTTTTGATCTTTAAACACTTACTTAGAGTAATAAAATCTAAAATGTAAGAATTCAGTACAGAAACATTTTATAATTTTTTGAAATCCAGTGCAATTAAAATAATTGCAAAGCTTATACTGGAAAATTGTCATTTATAATCAAAGCCAACTCAATTTTAATGGTGGCCCAGTGGCAAGATCCCTAGAATAGTAACTGTAGTTGCACAAATGTCTTCCTGCTTCTATCACCAGTAGGAATGATTACTTTCTGATTTGTATTTAAAACTCATAGAAACATGCTTTTCAAAGGCTTTCTAGTAAATGGCGTTCATTTTAAAATGTAAAGAGCTTTCTATTATTTGGAAAGACAGAGCAGTCTTTTTTTTTTTTTCATGTCAATAGCCAACTTCCTGACAGATATCAAGATAATGGTGTCAGTTCATATCGTTTTTCCAACCTTCCTGCTATAGAAATGGTGAATTTCAAAGAAACACTTTAAATACAATTTTACCAACTTTTCTATAATTTAGTACTGAGCAGTATATGTAAGAAACCATTCTGTTCTTATGTACATTGTATATAAGCCACCTCTTTACTCTAAATAAGAGGTTACTATTTAAGACACTTCTCATTTAAAATATTCGAACTTTGTGTTCTGTCAGGAAAGTGTAAAACGTTGAGATCAAGTTATATTTGGGAAAGATAGTTTATATCACTTTTTAACAAAGAGGCAGGGACTCAATATTTGAAAGGTGGGACATTGCTCTGAGAAGCAATTTTGACCAAAGTGATAGTGATTATTTTTTAATGAGTATTTTTTAGTGACTAGAGTTTAGGGTAAAATTGGTAGAAACTAGGTAATCTTTGGATAACAGTTACTGTCATTTTTTTAAGCTACCCAATATGTGACTCTACATTGCTTTTTCATATTTCAGCTTCAACTAGATTTTTAAAACACACACACACACACACACACACACACACGCACACAGGATTTCCGGAAAAAATTGCTATACTCACTGCCTATAGGAAATTAGTATACAAACCTGTACCATCTATATGATGAAGGAGTTAAGATTATTTGATGGTGGAGAATATAATGACATACTATAATAAACTGTAAAAATCTTAGATGTTTCCAGTGATATGCATAAAGTTAAGACATTCAACTGAGAATTAAATCCAGATAATCAAAAGAAAGACAGTTATCAGTCACACGACCAGTTTAAATTGTAGAGGCAAGAAAATATAATAGCTAAGATTGAAAAGCATTTAAAAGTATGGCACATCATTTGAAAACTATGTAGTAATGTATCCAGCTCTTACCATGAAAATGAAATGGGTTTCCAGTAGTTTTATGCTATAACTTGTTAAATTTCCAGGTGAAACAATGCTTGGAAGCTATGGTTTGATTTAAATTACAGTACTAAAATACACATAAAATGACACAGTTCAGTAAAAGGAAAATGTCCATTTAAATTCAAGGTTATTTAATTAAAAACCATTCATTAATGTATTCATTTGTAATACTAGTGTTTGGAAAAACTTTACAGAAGAACGTTAAATAATACATTAGAATTGAACAGAGAGGGATGATGGAATATAATGTAACATTCAAAAAATTTTGTTTACAAACCATGTGAAAGCATATCTTACATATGTCACATGGATTTGAACTATATATCACTAAAGATCCATAGGAACTATTCAATTCCTGTTCAGCTGAACAATTTAAACTTATTGATGCATTAATAAGACATTCTCACAATACATATAACATGCACTGATTTGCTAACCACTACATTTTCTGAATTATTTTAGCTGAACTAATGCTTAATCAATACAACACATTATTTCTCAGATAAAAAAAAAAATGTGTGACTATCTCCTAGTTTTCAAAAATTCTTTACTGAGGCCTAATTTTGCTAAGGTCGGCATCACTATATTTTAGTTCCCTGCACAAGAATGATTTTTTTTTTAAACAAATAACAATGACACAGGATACTTTTGGTGCCTCTTTGCTAGGCAGAAATCTTCGTGGCCAGCGGTGTCTCTGTCTGGGCTTGGCTCGGCTCTGGGCTTGCGGCTGGATACGCTCTGCCCACTCAACCCAGTGGGCGGCACTCGGCTGGTGCTACCACCCTGGATTCTGCAGCCATTATGGCTCTGAACTCAGCCCATACCTGGCCGGGCATGCTGTGACCTGCATCTGCCTTGGGTGCCGGCATCTAGACAAGGGGAACGTGATGGCATCTGAAAACTTGGAGATGCCAGCAACCGTGGAGCCCCAAGGGGTGTTGTAGCTCTTGCCTGGGGAGTCCCGAGGTCTTAGCCCTCAAGTACTATTACAGTTCTCCCTCCTTCCCGCCACCCACAGTGTTGAATTAGAGGGCGTATTACAGTTCATTCATGTTACAGCTCATGCTCCTCCCCGCTGCCTGCAGCATGGCGAACATGGGGGAGTGTTACTGCTTGTTCATGTTACAGCTTGTTCCTGCTGACCACAGCTCGACGAACGGGGCATGCGTTGCCCAGCGGCTTTTTCTCCTGCATTGCTCAGTGATCCGGAGGGAGGGTTACAGTGTTGTAGCTCCTTTCGCACCTACTCAGCTGGTTCCAGATTCTTGCCCCACATCCAAGAGGAATGAGATATGTGGATACTGGAGATTAAGCAAGCTGGAGAAGTGTGTTATTGAGTAACAGAAGGAAAACTCAGCAGAGAGGGGACCCGAGAGCATGTAGCTCTCTGTTTGAGAGGGGCCCTGAAAGTGGGTAGTCTCCTGTGTGGCATGAGTCTGGAGCTTTTGTTAGGTTTGAAATGAGGAGCTGTGGGCTGTAGGTAGCCTTGGAAAAAGCAACATTAGATTTGAAAGAAAGCATTATTCAGAAAGAACCAATCGAGAAACAGTGGGTAAACAGGAATAGAAGTTCTCACTCTGCTAGAGGGATTTATCCGGAACCAGCAGCCCAGTTTTCAGACTTCATGCTGTCTTTGGCTTGAAGGTCTGGTTTCGCCAGGGACCTACCCCTGTCTGCCTAGAAATTTGTCTGTTTCCTGCAGCCATCAAGAAGTATAGAGGTGTGACCTAAGTGCCATGATTTAAAGGATTGTGTAATTTCCCTTATATATCAGGGAATTTCTCTGAGGACATGGGCAGGAAAATTTGATGGAATAGAAGCCAAAAGAAAACTAGTCTATGTGATATATGTGATATGCACTCTTCAGAATATTTTGCATATATTAATTTATTTAATCTTCAGCAAAATTTCTTTAAACTGGTATCATGATCTTGTTTGTTTTCTAAATGAGTTAGTCAAGGCACAGAGTTTAAATAATTTCATCAGATTCTCAAGTTTGTAAATTGCACATGTGTCTAGGCAGACTAGCTTGACTAGCTTCAGTGCCCATTTTAAAGCGCTAGGTTTATGCTGATTCTGACAGCTCTTGCTATGGTTTGAATGTGTTTGTCCCCTTCAAACTTCATGCTCAAATTTAAATCCCTCTAAAATTCAGATGTTGCTGGTTTGATGGTATTAAGACGTGGGGCCTAGGGGTGATTAATTCACGAGGGTTCCTTCCTCATTAATGCAGTTAAGGGCCTCATACAAGAGGCTTCATGCAGCCTTCAACTAGCTTTCCCTTCTACCTTCTGTGCACAGTAAGAAGGCCCTCACCAGATCAAATGCTGGCATTTGATCTTGTCTTCTCAGCCTCCAGAAATCTGAAGGAAAAAAAATCTGTTTATTATACATCACCCAGTCTCAGATATTTTGTCGCAGCAGCACAAATTAACAAAGAAATACACTAATAGATAGGTAAACCAGAGAGACCACACTCTCAGAAGCTTGGACCCAGAACATCAATGAAGAGGAAACCAAAACGTATTAAACACACTTTAAACACATTAATTGCAGGTGGAATTGACACAAAGTCTTTGTAATGAGCTAACTGGCTGCAGTATGATAATGACATGCTGGTGCATAAAAATTTGATAAAAACTGGGCTGGGCACAGTGGCTCACCTGTAATCCCGGCACTTTGGGAGGCCGAGGTGGGCAGATCACCTGAGGTCAGGAGTTCAAGATCAGGCTGGCCAACATGGTAAGACCTTCTCTCTACTAAAAATACAAAAAGTTAGCTGGGAATGATGGTGCACACCTGTAATTCCAGATACTCAGGAGACTGAGGCAGGAGAAACATTTGAACCTGGGAAGCAGAGGTTGCAGTGAGCCAAGATCACACCACTGCACTCCAGCCTGGGCAACAGAGTGAAACTCTGTCTGAAACAAACAAACAAACAAACAAACAAATATGATAAAAACTGGCCAAAAATGGAGTTTAAAAACTTGGTCTCTATCAACTTTGAGAGGCTCCTAATATCCAAAGGTAAGACGATTTGAGTATTGGTTAGAATAGTAACTAAAATGGTTTAATATATTTGAGTGTGTTTAAATCTGTGAGTTCACAGTGATTAGTGATTGCTTTTATTAAATGGTTAACTGGGTAACAATAATTTGAAAAACTTGAAAGAAAAAGTCTTAATCATATATCCTGGCTTTCTTTCATGAATTTTTATGAACTTTATCTCAGTGTATTTAAATATTTGTGAGTCTCATTTTCTTTTCATATAAACTGTTCTGAATATAAATGAATGATATAATTATTATAATACTATATTTCAATTCCAATGAAATAATGTTGCTAATCGATGATTGTAAATAGTTGAAAAAATGGAGTAAAAAAGATGTTGTGTACCTCTTCATAGAAAAACACAAGACCATGAAGAGATTTTGCCAAACATTAAGAATTTTTTTTTCAAATATTATAAATTAATTTTATTGGTGAAATAGTGGAATTCCTTTCCAGGTGCACTTTATACAGTACTATACATTATAAACTGATTTAAATTCAAGAAATCTCCAATTAAAAATGGAGTTTTCAAAACTACAACTAAAACAAATTTCAAGTTATATGTTTCATTGGTGTTCTAATTTCCAGCATCTCTGGATATATTTCCAGCATCTCTGGAAGGACTAGAAATAATATCTAGTCCTTTAGTGCATTAAAACAGTAGTGAAAAAATATACCTTAAAATTTAAATTTAATTGTCATGAGACCCCAAGAGTGGGTGAATTCTTTTTACTATAAACCTCCTTAATTATCTGTCACCTCTCATTCATAAATTGCATTACACTTTAGCAATCTATTTAATGTTGACTGTTGAGTTTTATGCTCTATGACTGAAGGGTACTTGTCTCTTTCATCACTGTATCACTTATCGTACCAATAAGTGCTTCTTGACCAAATGTGATGTTCTTTATTTTCATAATGTTCTTCATCATGTTTGATGAATGCCTAACACAAAAAAATGTATCTGGGATAAAACAAAAAAAGAAGCAACAATTTTTGGTTTTTGTTTCAAGTGTTACCAGAATAAAGGCACTTGGCAATAGGACTTTTTTAAATAGTCTTGATATAATATAAATTTATGACAATGGAGAGAAATTCAGAGAGAACACAAATGACTCAATAATAACTTCTGTACAATTTTCATACTGATATTTAGCAGCAATAATTTTATTCACAATTAAAGGTAAACAGCACTGAATAACTCAATGGAGAAGACCAGTTTATTTTAGAACTCAGAGTATATATATTTAAGAAATTGTATCATTGGACATAGGTTATCATCAATTTTCATATGTATTATTAGTATTAGGTTAAGTATTAGAGGATTATGGGTATGGCAATATACTAAGAAAGCAGTGATAATGTTTATATAGAATAAAGAAGGACAAAATATTATATTTAATAAATATAGAAATATAGTTTGAGAATGAAGAAAAGCAAGTTGGCCTATAAGGCACTATAGACATGTGGATGTGGGCATAACATAGTGTTGAGCCAGTCATGATGATAATCTATACTCCAGCAACAAAGTATGTCCCACCTAACAGCAAATGCCATGACTATAGTTTTTTGGAACTCAGTTGTGTGATATTGCAGTCAAGACACACACCCATGCACACACACACGCACACACACACACACACTTTTTTTGTATATTTGATTTGCTGCACATTTGATAGATTAATTCTTCTTGAATTATGACATTATCAGCAAATTGATGCACATCAATAACCAAATTCTATATTTTTTTGTAAGTAAAGTTCACTTAATTTTAACTTTCAATTAAGTTTTAACATTATTTCTCAGAAATGTTTTAGGGAACTAACTTTATATAAATTAGGAAAGTGTTGCTATGTAACTGTATAAAGCACTAGTGCTGATGCTATTTCCATGTCGACAAGAGGTTTCAAATCTGCAATTATCAAATGAACAAGGAATGCATTCATTAAAAAAGACAAAACAGGATGTGATTTACATTGATATTGGAGGTCTCTCAAAAGTTATGTTAATTAATTTGGATCTGATATAATTGGTAAAACACGATGTCAAATGATTGCTTGCTAAGGTATGTATTTATATTCTCTTCCAAGTGTAGGATTATGCTTTATGAATATATCATCAATATATTTTATTGGAAATAGGATAATATAAACCACCCTCGAATTATAATTTAAGAACATTTATGACCCTGTGTAATTCATATGCTATTGGCCATTGAATAAATAGTAATGCAGCAATAAAAAGTAGTACACCAAGCCTATTATGGATATCAGAAAGTTTGATAGTGTTCAACAAATTGTGCTCTATGAACAAGAGTACATTTTCTATTTGTAATTGCATTGGAAAATGCAATTTTCCCATCAATGGATTCAAAACAGTCTACTATAGACTATAGAACACTGACGCAACCAGGAAAAGACAGCTGCCAGGTTGGTTATAGATACAGGTACATAAAATGGCAACACATAATTTTCAAAATGGTAAAATCATTATTCCTAGACACATATAAAATGAACATATGCTAAAGATTTTAACACATTATTCAATGAGGAAACTCAGGACTAAAATTGCTGGGTCAGATTGCAAACCGGATAATGTCCCACATACCATAAAGCATCAGTATTATTGGTTCAACTGGACAAACATTGTATGCATCTCTGTCAGGCTGAAAACAACAGTTAACAAGTGACATGACTAACTCAGAGACCCGTAGTAGAAAACAACGAGATAAACTAAATACCTTTCTGTAGAAAATACGTATGTGGGTCTTTGCCCTGATATGGTAATGAAATATGGGATACATCACCCACCTTTGGACTTATTTCCAAGTTTCAATAACATTTTTTAAGGGAATGGAAAATTATGGAATTATGCTACCATTCGTGGAAGGAAAATATATGAAATATTCCCAGAACAAAACAAAATGAAAAATATCTTGTGGATGACATGAGAAAAGACACAGGCAGTCATTGTCAGCCATAATGGGTTTGCATTCAAAAAGCTCTGAGGAGCTGAGCACAAAAACAGGTATAAACATTTCACTGAGTCATTTCGCAATTTGAAATTAAAGCAAACATGCTTAGAATTAGAGGCAGCCCATGATGTGGGAAGCCATTCCCTGTCAATGCAGTGGAGTCACTGTTACTGGAGATACCAAAACAAATTCCCAGAGAGTACACAAAAGACATATGAGTTGAAATTTTGACCAACAAAATATCTAATTTCCAGGTAAAATCTCATATTCTGTGAATGTATCCCCATTTTATCAAATTTTAAACAAAAAATAAATTATTTTAATTTATGTAATGTAATGTAATTCTTATTACCTCAAGTTTTGGTTCTTGTATTTGAATTTATGATTATAATTATTTGGTTACCTTTCTTTCCTTGTTAAGATTATATTCATTTGTTCTGCATACTGCTGCTTTTTATGTTAAGTGAGTATGTATGTTAATCATGATAATTTGGTGCCTGGATAATTGTCCTAAAGCACATGGGATTATTCTGTAAATTATATTTTACCAATGCTACACAATCTGATTTAAAAATTACATAAAAGTTAATCTTAAGAAGAAAATGTCCTTAACTGAGTATGATAGATAAATGTATTTGGGGCTTATAATTTTTTGTTAAAATGCAAGCTATATATTTTGGTTTTTGTCTATGCTTAATTAAAAAGGCAGTTGAGTGAAGTGGAAGGGTCTGAGATTTGTAGGACAAACAGCATTAAGCTGAGGAAATTACATTTGACTCATAAGGCAATAAAATACTAAATTGCTAATACAGATCACAAGATATTCTGGTGGCTTAGGCTGCAGATAAGATTACAATTGCTTGATAAAATAAACAATTATGCTGATGCAATACATTATACACAATGTATAACTCTATTAACCTGGCATGTAGTCCTGAAAACACTTTTTTTGTATGACTCTCTTAACATTTTTTTTTTACCTGCTTTAATTATTTTATGAATGTGACCTATGGTGAGACCGTAAGGTCATTATCATTTTTAGCCCCTATGGTGTTTAGGACTTTGACTTGCATGTTGAAAATGCTTCTTTTAGATTCTGTTGAATAACTCAGAAACTGAGGAACATAAAGGTTGCTATATTTTCCATTTCAAATTAATCAGGCTGTAAAGATTTGTAAGGATTTTGACCAAACACAGGTCAACTATGCTGAATGTTAATGAAACTTATGTGAAAAGTACTCCCCAGTGACTGATAAGCAAGACTCTCTACCCTTTTGCACAATTTTACATCCTGTTTTTAATATTATTATCTTGCTTCTACCTGAAATATTTTCTTTATAAACTGAGGCTTTTACTCAATTTATTAACATGCAATATCTTCCTGGAAGATTTTGTTTGTTTGCTTATTTATTTTTAATTTTACTTATTGATTTTTTTCTTCTCACTGAAATAAAATAATTTGGAAGCCTTGTCACTGTGTGTAATCCCCTCTGTGATCCCAAACCTTTTCTCCTTGTTTCTTTTAATTAACTAACATGTCAATCAGATTTGTACCGCTTGTGTTTTTACCCATTATCACTGTTTGTATAGAGTTTTAGTTTAATCTGTATGTATATTACATCCACCCAATTCTTTGATAAGCTTGGGTTTTTGTGTCCATGTGAGAGTAAAAGAATGTTTAGAAAGCCGATGCTTTCCTCATGAAGGCTTTTCTAAAACTTTTCTAAATCTTAGGAAGAACAATACTGCCATCTTAAGGCAAATTAATTTTTAAGAAACACCACCAACTTTTGTTACACGTTTTAGATTTGTATTTCACATTTTCATATTAGATTTATAATCCAACCTAATCTGAAAAAAACAAAACCTAATATATCACAAGTTTGATGAAATTTGTACAATTTTCTCAGTACTGCCTCCGAAAATATTCAAGATTTCATAGAATATATTTTTTAAATCATGTATTTATTTTACCCTAATACATACTTTGATTTCAGAAGTTTAGTCCTTGCCTCAAAATGCTAATTTGACACTTGGGGGAAATATGGACAACGGCAAGGGTATTTTAAGACCTAGAGTTTCACTAATGATATGTGAAAAATTATATAGAAATTTACCTGACATGCAGGTAAATTACCTGACTAATGTTCTTAAGTCTAGAGAAGCAAATGCTAGAGAAGAATGAAAAGGAGCGCTAGGAGTAAGCCATTATGGCGTAGAAAAATTGTTGCTATAATAGAAGAGAGTAGCTTAGAAGGAGGAGATATGGAGTAGCATGCTATCTGCTTAGGAGATCAACTTGAAAAAAACATTTGCTGACTGGTGGCATAGAGGTGACATTAGTGGTACTTCAAAAGGCAGAATTGGGAGCATTCTATGGTTATTATAGCTGGGTAACCTTCAGTTAAATATTTATACTTCCTTACAGTGTTTCCTTATGATCACTATTTTCAGAAAACGTTTTATTGGAAATTAGAAGTTTGAAGACCTCTAATGTCTACCATCTCAACATCTGTCATTTACTCAGTCTCTCTATTTTCACCTGCTATCTCCTAATTTCCAACTATTTTCTAAGGCAACCTAGCTATACTTTTAATCCTTCTCTAGCATTGGCTTCTCTAGACTTAAGAACATTAGTCTTAATTCTGCATGTCATGTAAATTTCTATATAATTTTTCACATATCGTTAGTGAAATTCTAGGTCTTAAAATACGCTTGCCATTGTCCGTATTTCCTCCAAGTGTCAAATTAGCATTTTGAGACAAGGACTAAACTTCTGAAATCAAAGTATATATTAGGGGAAAATAAATACATGATTTAAAAAATATATTCTATGAAATCTTTAATATTTTTGGAGGAAGTACTGAGAATATTGTACAAATTTTGCTGTTCTGAGTATAACCTCTATAGTCTGTGTTCTTAGACCTATCCTTGTTTCCTAGGAAATAAATACAGTAAGGTCCTAAAGCTTTCACACTCAAATATACTCAAAATAATATCCCCATAATCAATTTCTACTGCCCATACACAATCACCATGCTAATCCACATTTCTGATCATGCAAACACTAACACAAAAATATTGAAAGCCTTCATCATTACAATGTAATGAAATTGAAACTATAGTACCACTAAAGAGTGTAAACTATGATGTTCCCCTTCCCGAGTCCAAGTGATCTCATTGTTCAGTTCCCACCTATGAGTGAGAACATGCGGTGTTTGGTTTTCTGTTCTTGTGATAGTTTGCTAAGAATGATGGTTTCCAGCTGCATCCATGTCCCTACAAAGGACACAAACTCATCCTTTTTTATGGCTGCATAGTATTCCATGGTGTATATGTGCCACATTTTCTTAATCCAATCTGTCACTGATGGACATTTGGGTTGATTCCAAGTCTTTGCTATTGTGAATAGTGCCACAATAAACATACGTGTGCATGTGTCTTTATAGCAGCATGATTTATAATCCTTTGGGTATATACCCAGTAATGGGATGGCTGGGTCATATGGTACATCTAGTTCTAGATCCTTGAGGAATCGCCATACTGTTTTCCATAATGGTTGAACTAGTTTACAATCCCACCAACAGTGTAAAAGTGTTCCTATTTCTCCACATCCTCTCCAGCACCTGTTGTTTCCTGACTTTTTAATGATCGCCACTCTAACTGGTGTGAGATGGTATCTCATTGTGGTTTTGATTTGCATTTCTCTGATGGCCAGTGATGATGAGCATTTTTTCATGTGTCTGTTGGCTGTATGAATGTCTTCTTTTGAGAAATGTCTGTTCATATCCTTTGCCCACTTTTTGATGGGGTGGTTTGTTTTTTTCTTGTAAATTTGTTTGAGTTCTTTGTAGGTTCTGGATATTAGCCCTTTGTCAGATGAGTAGTTGCCAAAATTTTCTCCCATTCTGTAGGTTGCCTGTTCACTCTGATGGTAGTTTCTTTTGCTGTGCAGAAGCTTTTTAGTTTAATGAGATCCCATTTGTCAATTTTGGCTTTTGCTGCCATTGCTTTTGGTGTTTTAGACATGAAGTCTTTGCCCATGCCTATGTCCTGAATGGTACTACCTAGGTTTTCCTCTAGGGTTTTTATGGTATTAGGTCTAACATTTAAGTCTCTAATCCATCTTGAATTAATTTTTGTATAAGGAGTAAGGAAAGGATCCAGTTTCAGCTTTCTACTTATGGCTAGCCAATTTTCCCAGCACCATTTATTAAATAGGGAATCCTTTCCCCATTTCTTGTTTCTCTCAGGTTTGTCAAAGATCAGATGGCTGTAGATGTGTGGTATTATTTCTGAGGACTCTGTTCTGTTCCATTGGTCTATATCTCTGTTTTGGTACCAGTACCATGCTGTTTTGGTTACTGTAGCCTTGTAGCATAGTTTGAAGTCAGGTAGCGTGATGCCTCCAGCTTTGTTCTTTTGACTTAGGATTGCCTTGGAGATGCGGGCTCTTTTTTGGTTCCATATGAACTTTAAAGCAGTTTTTTCCAATTCTGTGAAGAAACTCGTTGGTAGCTTGATAGGGATGGCATTGAATCTATAAATTACCTTGGGCAGTATGGCCATTTTCACGATATTGATTCTTCCTATCCATGAGCATGGTATGTTCTTCCATTTGTTTGTGTCCTCTTTTATTTCACTGAGCAGTGGTTTGTAGTTCTCCTTGAAGAGGTCCTTTACATCCCTTCCTATCATGGGGAGGGGGGAGGGGGGAGGGATTGCATTGGGAGTTATACCTGATGTAAATGACGAGTTGATGGGTGCTGACGAGTTGATGGGTGCAGCACAGCAACATGGCACAAGTATACATATGTAACAAACCTGTATGTTATGCACATGTACCCTAGAACTTAAAGTATAATAATAAAAAATAATTTTAAAAAAAGAGTGTAAACTAAGGAGTACTGTTTAGTTTTTCTCTGTATTTCATTAGTCTGTAAATATTTATGCTTTTATCATAAGGCATGCTCACTTTCCCTGGACATATTTTCACATTTCCCTTTTCTCACCTTCCTTTGTATTACTGTTTCCTATGTCTTAAATCAACTCTTCTCTAATTGCCAGGGGAAACCCATTCCTCAGTGTAGTATTCTACCTGTGTAGTCAAACCAGTTAAAGTTGATTCCACTTGTCATTTCTATTTACTTATTGTACTTTGAATCTTCATTACATAGTCTCATAATCGATACTAGAGAGTATGATTTGCTTTGTTAGGAAAGGCAATGAGCCTTGGTTATGTTTAGAGTCTACATTTTCAATATAGATCTCTGCATACCTTTTTATGAATAAAACACTAAATTTTTATTGGAAATATGTTAATTAAAACTCATATTTTACTCCTTTATTTTCTACATGACCCTGGGAAAAATTACTTCATTTCTCCAGACTTCTGTTTCCTGAAGTAAGGGATGAAGGCAATACTTTTTATTGCAGTGACACCACAATGTGGGTAATAGAAACACGATTAACACAATATTTATTTTATAAATATAACATCCTGTTATTATGAATGAAAATTGACTTCTGTCTCAGTCCTCAAGTATACATCTTCACTATTCTTCGTTTTCACAAACGTCTTCAGAATTTTTGTTTTTTTGAGATAGTTTTACTCTGTTGCCCAGGCTGGAGTGCAGTGGCGTGACCTTGGATTACTGCAACCTGTGCTTCCTAGGTTCCAGCAATTTTCATACCTCGGGCTCCCAAGTTGCTAGCATGACAGGCATGCGCCATCATGCCTGGCTAATTTTTGTATTTTTAGTGGAGACGTGGTTTCACCATGTTGGCCAGTCTGGTCTCGAACTCCTGGCCTCAAGTGATCTAGCCATCTCGGCCTCCCAAAGTGCTGGAATTACAGGTGTGAACAACCAGGGCCAACCCCATCTTCAGAAAATTTATACACGATGTATTCCCTTCCCCTATTGACTTTCTCACCACCAGATTTTCATGTGTTGTATAACTATGTGACATATGAAGTATGTCATATGTCAAAACTGTTCTAAATGAACTTTAAGAGTTCTCAACACTCTTGGTACTGTTAATAAGTATAAATTATTTCTTTGAGCATAGCCCTGACAATGACAATTTAATGTTCAAAATCTATCATGGCTCACAATTACCCATGCAATTAACTGTGAAAATTTACTTAAGAACCCAAAACCTCAAAATGTGAACCAAGATTGAGGAACTGTTTATAAATAACACAAAACGTCTTTTTAAAAAAACTTTATTCTTGCTACGTTTTTCTCCTGAATGATCTTCTTTTTCATAAATTTTCAATGCTTACACCAGATTGATTTTCCCGCATAACAATAATTCCTGAAGAAAATAATTTCTCTCTTCTTTAAATTTCTGGAATTCCTGACTTTATACTATGAGATACATTTACTTACATCTTTATTACAGGTATGTATATGCATGGGTTTTCTATTTTACTAAATACATTTTACGAAATATAGCAGGTACCAACAAATACTTGTCAAATGAACTCTTTCTGAAAGCTATGTGTTCCTGAAAGTCTCAAAAAGCATCAAACTCTGGGAATAACATGATGAAATGTCTGTTCTCAGAAAACACTTTTGGAAGTACATTAGACGAGGGCATGCTCAGAATCAGAAGGACATGTTACATACCATTTCATAATTATGATGAAAAGTCATGAAGAGCTGAATTAAAAAATGACAGTGGGCATGGAGATGAAGTGGCCAAGAAGTGGAAACATGATAATGTGACTGATTTTATGAGACTGGAGGGATGCAAAAAATGAAGCCCAGGATTTATCTGTCAGATTTTCAGCCTCAGCCACCTATTAGACGACAGTGTTGAGTCTTAAGATTAGTAACAAGAAGAGGAAACGTATGAGTCAATAGACATTGAATTTAGTTTGGGATGTTACTGGAAATAAATCTTTTGTAATGATTCAGTAACACTTTGCAGGCAGACTTACATTTGTAGGAGAATTGGGGTTCATTGCAGTTCATAGGCTTAGGGAGTTTTTTTGTTTTTTAATCGTGTTTATTAGATACAGTTGATAAAAACATAATTTAAACACATTTATTTCTTTAAAAATTTATAAGTATATACATGTATATTTTATGCGGCACGTGAGATACGTTGTTACACACATACAATGTGTAATAAGCACTTCAGGGTAAATGGGGTGTCCGTCACTTCAAGCATTTATCATTTTTTGTGTGTGTGTCACAAACATTCCAGTTATATTCTTCCAGTATTTTTAAAATGTAAAATAAATTGTTGTTGACTGTAATCACCCTTTTGTGCTATCTTTTTTGTTGTTTGTTTGAGACAGGATCTCACTCTGTTTCCCAGGCTGGAGTGCATTGGCGTGATCTCAGTTCATTGCAGCCTCGACTTCTGAGCTCAAGCAATCCTCCTACCTCAGTCTCCCAAGTAGCTGGGACTATAGACATCCACCACTATGCCCAGCTATTTATGTATATTTTTTGTAGAGACAAGGTCTCACCATATTGCCCAGGCTGGTCTCAAACTCATAGGCTCAAGTGATCCTCCCACCTTGGCCTTCCAAAGTGCTGGGATTAGAGGTGTGAGCCCCCACTCCGGGTTTGTGCAATCACATTCTAAATCTTATTCATTCTATCTAACTATATTTTTGTACTCTATCAGGGAGTTTTAGAATATCTCGCTTATTAAATAATGCTGATACTATAATAACTTATTAGGTAACAACACTTCTTACAGACTAACTGACTTCTTCCAGGGACAGAATAAATGAAGTGAACTTCAGAATTTTTTAGTTATTCTGAAGTTGTCATGCTTATCTTTCTGAAGTTGTAGTATGTAAAATGTTTTCTACGTGTTTAGAAAACACATTTTACATTTACAAAAATGTAAAGTGCTTTCTAAGTGTTTAGAATAGTAAATTGTCTTCCTTCCTTCCTTCCTTCCTTCCTTCCTTCCTCCCTCCCTCCCTCCCTTTCTTTTCTTTTCCCTTCCCTTCCCTTCCCTTCCCTCCCCTCCCCTCCCCTCCCCCTCCCCTCCCCTCCCTTTCCCTTCCCTCCCCTCCCCTCCCCTCCCCTCCCCTCCCCTCACCTCCCCTCCCCTCCCCTCCCCTCCCCTCCCCTTCCCTTCCCTTCCCTTCCCTTCCCTTCCCTTCCCTTCCCTTCCTTTCCCTTCCCTTCCCTTCCCTTCCCTTCCCTTCCCTTCCCTTCCCTCCCTTCTTTCTTGCTCTCTTTCTCTCTTTCTCTCTTTCTTTCTTTCTTTCTTTCTTTCCCCGAGACTGAGTCTGGCTCTGTTGCCCTGGCTGGATTGTAATGGTCTAATCTTGCCTCACTGCAACCTCTGCCTCCTGGGTTCAATCGATTCTCCTGCTTCAGCCCCCCGAGTAGCTGAGATTACAGGCACGCACCACCACACCCAGCTATATATTTTTTTGTATTTTTAGTAGAGATGTGGTTTCACCATGTTGGCCAGGTTAGTCTCGAACTCCTGACCTTGTGATCTGCCCGCCTCAGCCTCCCAAAGTGCTGGGATTACAGGCATGAGCCGCCGTGCCCGTCCAGTAGGTTGTATTTCTAGTGGTTTTTTTTATGTACATTTTATACTCCCTCTTGATAATAGAATTCATACCTTTGATTTCTTAATATCCACAATGATGTCTTTTATAAAAAGTATTTATTTTTAAAGTCTCATACCAAAAACTAAAGAAAATAGTATCTGCAGAAAGACTTTGAAGCTACAAAAAAGACTCCAAAAATTTGGATTTCCTTCTTATATATTAAATAAAATAAAACTCTTTTTCTAGTCTCCTAGGAAGTGAACTAGAGTAAGTCATTAACCTAAGATGTATGGCTTAAAAAATATTCAGAGATAGAAGCTGTGGTGCAATAGACAACAATGTTTAATAGGTAAGGCTTAGAACTTCCTAAAACTATCATGGGAGAGAGAGAATTTTTGAATACCCCTTTGAAGGTAAGGCCCAGTTTCAGAGAACAATCCAACTACCTTTTAAATAGGAATTTAAAATATCAATATCTCAGTCATTGACTGATTTATCAGAAAAACTATAATTCTTAAGAGAGAAAAAGATGACTTTAAATCTGAAAAGAGTATTTGTTAAAAGTCATAATTTAGAAAATGCCTAGTGTCAATTTCATTTTGACCAATATATTAATTTGTAGCTGTGCTACTATTAGATGGTAGAACCTCTTTTCTTTTTGTTGTAACTCCGATTCTTAAAAAATTAGGATAGAAATATTTATTATTGCCACTGGGTAATATTCTGTTTGCTCTCATAGCTCCTAAATTTTAAAAATTACATTTTGAAAAAATTAATGTCCTAGTTGACTACGTCTTAATATCAAGTGGTATAATTGAGGTAGGAAAGCTTTTGGGCTTTGTAAGTGCTTAAGGGAATAATTTGATCAAATCCTGATCAGTAAGAGTTTATGATAAATAATTCAAAGTAAGTCAGAGTTACTATGATTCTGATACTTTATGCTGAAGTATTGAAAACTTGAAATTCTTATGTCTTTCGAATTCTCAGTTGGATCAAACGTAGGGATTAATTTTAACTAACCAATACTCTTCTCAGCACCATTTCACTTCTTTAGTGGAAAACACTTCAAGACCACTAAAGTTTCCAATAAGGCATACGGAGTAGAACTTTTTATAAGGAAAGGTCTGAATTTATCTAAAATTCTTCCCACTGGGGTATAGAAACTAAGCCTATACTCCATTTATTTACTTTCTAAATTGTTATTCCAGTCTATGGACAAAGATATGTCAACATAAGTGCCTCCTGACTGGGTTTAGTTTAAGTCCATTTCTGTGCCTCAAGGTGGTTGATGGTTGGTTTATAGGCTGACAGTGACAGGATATTGTGAGAATCTCTAAGTTGTACCAAAGTACCTTTTCTTTAAGGAAGAATTTGGAAGGCAGTAAAATATCTCCCTCAGTGATACACAGAGTCCACAAAACAAATGACTTCTAATATTTTCTTGGTGAAAAAGACATACTTGAGGTTTAATATTGATAGTCTTGAAAAATAGCGTAAAGAATAAATTAAATTTGGCATACAATTAATGGTATGTCAGCAAAGACCTGTAAGCGTATAACGATTTCTCTTAATCATTTGCTTTAAATGCACTTTGTGACAAGCTAAATAATTCTACTGTAATACCATATCTATAAAAACACTGACCTTTGAATCAAATATTTTAAATGTAATAAGAAAAACACCCACAAGTTCTTTTGTTTAAGAAAAAAAAAAAGATTTTATTCTGGTGGAGGCTTCAAGAAATAAATTAGAGGCCAGTTGGGTCACTAAATTAAAGGGAACATTCTCTGGACAGTAAATTCTATCCACAACCATAATCTATAAAACTCCTCTAGCAGTTTGAATATTATAAATGGAATTTATAATCACTCCAGCGGACTCACCTGCAGGGTGAAGATCAGTTCCACATCATTCAACATTATATTCTCCCTTGGGAAGCAGAAAGGGAGAGCACAGAAGCAACATTTTACTATCTATTTGATTTTCCTGGAGTCAGAACGAACTACTGGAAAACATCCATTAAAACATACCACGTAGGACACAGTAGTGGAATGTTGGTAACTGTGTCAATTAATGAGAATTTATAGTCAAAATAGCATTGCCATAATTCTTCTCATTATCTCTTCCATTCTAATCCCTTGCTTGCCAATCTTTCTGAGTGCCATATCCAGATCTAGACAGAAGTATTTTTAGTGTATTCGGAGTTTCTGAATTCAGAATTGAATTCAGGCTGTCTTAAAACCATTTCTTCTCACACATCGTCTGCTTCTTGTTTCTTCTGCCCCTTTTTTGTATGCATTTGGCTGCATTGGCTGCACCACTGTCAGAAACAAGCAAGTGCAACTATAGACACTAAACTAAGCATTAAAAAACCGAAGACAATCAGATGGATGTTTTCCCTAGAAATTGTCATTTGATTGGAATCTCAGGTAGGGACTGTGAAGAAACATTTGAGCCCAATGCAGTGGATCATATTTCAGGGCATTCTGACATCATTTCATTTGATTTTTGAGTCATTAGATCCACCGTTTAACCTCTTCGTTAAGCTTGTAACATCTTCAAGGTTGCATCAGAAATTTCCACATATGATACAGATATACTTATGTTAATGACAGTCATTGTCTAACTGAATTGTTTACTTTTATTTCTCAGGGAAAGCAAGGAAGGTTATTCTGTTTGTATAAAGAGCATTAAGAGATAATAGTCAGTAGCCCCACCTATCTGCCTTTGAGTAGACAACCACCACAGAACAATCTCAGTTTTTTCTTCTCTTTTTTTTTTTTTTTTTTTTTTTTGAGACGGAGTCTCGCTCTGTCGCCCGGGCTGGAGTGCAGTGGCCGGATCTCAACTCACTGCAAGCTCCGCCTCCCGGGTTCACGCCATTCTCCTGCCTCAGCCTCTCGAGTAGCTGTGACTACAGGCGCCGCCACCTCGCCCGGCTAGTTTTTTTGTATCTTTTAGTAGAGACGGGGTTTCACTGTGTTAGCCAGGATGGTCTCGATCTCCTGACCTCGTGATCCGCCTGTCTCGGCCTCCCAAAGTGCTGGGATTACAGGCTTGAGCCACCGCACCCGGCTCAGTTTTTTCAAAGTTAAGTTTTGTTTAAAAATAATGGTTTACATAATACAGTATTTAACTTCAAAGTGATTTGGCTTCATGTGTTTTTCAGTTTGTTTGTTTTAAGAGAAGGGTTCTTGCTATGTTGTCCAGGCTGGTCTTCAACTCCTGGGCGCCTGGGTTTAAGTGATTCTCCTGCCTCAGTCTACCAAATTGCTGGGATTGCAGGCATGAACCATCATACCCAGCTCATGTTTGTGTTACTTGAGAAGATGACTAAACTCATTCATTAGATTACTGTAAAACAAAGTCTAAGGAAAAACTTTAACATAATAATGAAATAAAATTAAGAATAAAAAAATTTCTCCCTTGTTTGTTGTTTCGTCTGCAAAATAGATCGTTCGTTTTATGCCAAAATATATTGTTAAAGTTTTTTTGTAATTATAGCTTATTCTTAATAATATGAATACAGTTCTTTAATTTTTTAATTCAATATTTTTATACACAAATCCTTAGGTTTACTAGCTAATGCCTATGTCCAAGTCCTGGAAAGCATCAAATCATTAGAAATAGCAAAGGATTTGGACACATTTTGCCTCATTCTGCAATCGTGTGATGATCTGTCATTGTTCTACCTGTGCAGTCCTTAAAACCAGGTAAATAGCTTTCAGAAGCATTTATCAATTTAATTATTTGGGGAAATATAGTTACTATATAAAAGCAGAATGTTTTCTTTTCATTATTTTAATCATCATTTTATTTAAAATATTTTCCTTTTGTAACAAATTTAATTTCCTTTTGCTTATAACATGGAAGTCCTGTGGTCTGGAATTGACCTTTCTCTTCTGTCTGGAGAGTAAGACAATTTTTGTCATGGGTGCTTGTAATGGTGAGACATATCTTACAACAGTTTTAAAAACTGTATTACGTTTTCCGCAAATATATTACTTTTAGCAAATGTATAGCTACCTGTTACTTTGACACAATTCCGCTCCGCAATTCTATTCATTGATATTTTATATACCAATAAAGAAAGCCTTGTTTTCTTTATTGTAATATCAATCAATAGCTTACATGCCATTTGAGATTTTCTCTGTTTTGTACTACTGCTCAGAGGGAGTGTATAGTTTTAAAATTATGTTCAGGAACTTTAAGCTGACATTACATAATGATATTGAATCTTGATGGATTGATATCATGTAAAATCTTGCTTTGCACAAAGTGTAGGCAAAATTGCAATATAAATATCATGACATTGTGATGCATGAATTTATGCTGAGGGGAAAATAGAGTTACCTGGCAAGCATTTTATTCCAATTCCATGCTAAATAATAGTGGATTGGAATTCATTATTATGATTATATTATTCTGTGTATTTGTATTAAGTCCACCACACTGATATACGCTATCTTACATGAGAAAGTGGCTATTTTAAACTTATTAAGGATTATTGTATTTCTGTGCCATTAAATTATTTTAGTAATACTTTAGTAATACTTTCTGATCATCATCTTAAAAGGTTCATTACTTGTGAAAAAGTAGATATTTGAAAAATAAAATTTTTACATTATGGAAACTATAAAATCAAGTCTTATCTCCGTTTTAATCATCAAATAAAAAACTTTACCACCTAAAATTTGGACAGGGAAGAGCAATACATATTATCTCTCTCTACATTTAATCTTTAATTTGCAAGTTGATGTCACTCTTTTCTATTACTATTTATTGAAAAACGGATGCTCTCAAGTTAATATAATATAAATTAGAAATAATATTTATGTAAATATCAGAAATAGGCCAGGCATTGTGGCTCACACATATAATCACAACACTTTGGAAGACCAAGGTGGGAGGATTACTTGAGCCCAGGAGTTTGAGACCAGCTTGGCCAACATGGTAAGACTCCTCCACAAAAATACAAAAATTAGTCAGTCATAGTGTTGGAGGTCTGTAGTCCCACCTATTCAGGAGGCTGAGCAGGGAGGATTCCTGGAGTCCCAGGAGATTGAGGCTGCAGTGAGTTAGGATCATTCCACTGTAGTCAAGCCTGGGTGACAGAGTGAGACCCTGTCTCAAATAAAAAAGTAAATACCTTTTAAAATCAGGTTGCTAATTTAAGCTACTAGTAAGAGTATGAAAAATTATAATATTAAATTTCCATTATATTTTCTTCTCCAAATAAGAAATACTGAATTCTGAACTAGCATAAGTGTATATTATTCTTTAGTCAGCATCTTTAAGGTCATTTTAGAGAATCTTTAAAGTCAGCATCTTTAAGGTCATTAGAGAATGACCAGAATGATCTTTAAGGTCATTAGAGAATGAATAAACGTTTTATACTATGTTGTACTTGAGTAAATATTTCTTTAAATTAAACATCAAGATACCAATACTGTGTGGTCCCAGAATTAATTTCTATAATTTATGAATTGATGTACACAACGTTTTAAAATCAAGTTCAAATGTCTTTAAAAATCTGTATTTTATTTAGTAGAGGCTGTTAACATCAATAAGAAGAGAAAAATCATTTGAACATCTATTATTAATGACTATGTTTTTTTTATTACTTAAAGTAAGCTACCACTATAAAATTGAATAAGAAGATGGGAAAACAGAATCAGTGGAAATATCTGTGTTTAATCTAGTGTATTTCTTATCCCTAAACATTTAAAATATAGAGAGAGCTTATAAGAACATAGATACTATACACTTTTGCAGATAATGCAAATTTCACACTGTCCAATTGCTTTTTTATGTTTGTTTCCTTTTCTATCTCTTTTTACTGATTATGTTTTAAGAGTAATAAAAAATGAATTTTCAGTAGAGCTGGTTTACACATGCTACCTCTAAATAAAGATAGCATTTTTCCCAATCAAGTTGCTTTGTATTACCAAAAAAAAGTAATATCATAAAAGAGAGAGATGTTACTCAAAGAGTACTCTCTATATATTTCAGAATATTTACATCATTAAAATAATCTCAGTTTAGAAAATAAAGCAGAGTGTTGGCAAATGGGAATTTAGTTTGTTTTAGGAACGCAAAGAAAACTTCTGAGGAAATGAAAGTATGGGCGCCTTCACCGTACTAAAGCAGCTTAAAAGAAAGAAGTCCTACATGTCTGCAGTTGTTCTTTTTGATTTTTTAATTTTATTGTTCTACTATTTGCCTTTTTAATTCCCTGTTTATTGGTGGTGGGTTGCAATAATTTGAGAGGTGTGGCATAAGTTATAACTAATAGATACAAATATGTCCATGTTAGGTTACTAAGTGATTAGCTTTGCTTCCAAATCAATTAAAGTAAATTTAGAGTTATTTGGTAATAAGGCACTTAACATACACTTGCTGTCTAGTGGCATAGCTTGGTGGGAAAAGAATGGAATAAATTACATGTTTTCTGTATCATCTATGACACAGCCTATAATCTGTAGAAGCTCATCTAGTTGTCACTCCTGTGAATGTTATTCTCTTGTGTTGCACATACAGACACCTATCACTGGATATAAGCCCTACAGTTTTAGGAGGCTACGTTAAGTTAAAATATATGTTTCACCAATTGCCTCCTAAGTATAGTGATTCTAATGATTTCATTTTTGTTTATTCCTTCACATTATGTTGCATAATTTTAACTGTGTCCTTTTTTCTGCAGAATGTCTATTTAGCACCCCTTATAAATAAAGCTTTTAAGGTATTAAGGAGCATAATAATATGTTAATCAGTTGGACAAATATCGGAAGCAATAGTACTTAATCAAAAATGCATTAAGAAGAAATTGAGATTTTTATAAGATTGTCAAGTAAATTATGGCATGAATTTTATACTGCAGAAGAAAGATGATTCTGTGTCTGTTTGTAAACATCAATATTCCTGCTAAGGGAAAGGACCTTTCAGACAACAAGTATTAAGGAGGCCACAGCACACTGTAAAAGTGCATGTGAAAATTTATGCTGTTTATACATCAAAGTAAGCACTTGGATTAAAGGAATAATTAGACAACATTATTGAACAGTTAAGTAATAAGAAAATAAAACGTTTTGAAATTATTATGGTCTGTAGACAGAGGGTACATGCTTTAACTTATTTTTTCAGCTGTAATTATTATAGCAATTATAATTTAATTCATCACCATGCATGCACTAATTGTGTATTTCAATTGTTCAGTAGGGAGGTACTGTAAACTGTGTTTATGACCCTGGTCTACTTGAGGATCAGCCCCATGATATTTTTCTCCATAAAACCAATCAGATATATTCTTCCTTTTTACAAAATTATTTATTGCTTATCTTTATTTAGGAGTTGAGTTTTATAAATGTTATCAGTCAGAGTATTCTAGGCTATGTTGCAGTAACAAAGTGTCTCAGTATAATTATTTCTTGTTCACACAAGTGAGAAAGTGACAGCAGGCTAATCTCCTCACTTAAGAGGCCCAACTCCATCAAAAAGTGGGCAAAGGATATGAACAGACATTTCTCAAAAGAAGACATTCATACAGCCAACAGACACATGAAAAAATGCTCATCATCACTAGCCATCAGAGAAATGCAAATCAAAACCACAATGAGATACCATCTCACACCAGTTAGAATGGCGATCATTAAAAAGTCAGGAAACAACAGGTGCTGGAGAGGATGTGGAGAAATAGGAACGCTTTTACACTGTTGGTGGGATTGTAAACTAGTTCAACCATTATGGAAAACAGTATGGCGATTCCTCAAGGATCTAGAACTAGATGTAGCATATGACCCAGCCATCCCATTACTGGGTATATACCCAAAGGATTATAAATCATGCTGCTATAAAGACACATGCACACGTATGTTTATTGCAGCACTATTCACAATAGCAAAGACTTGGAATCAACCCAAATGTCCATCAGTGACAGATTGGATTAAGAAAATGTGGCACATATACACCATGGAATACTATGCAGCCATAAAAAAGGATGAGTTTGTGTCCTTTGTAGGGACATGGATGCAGCTGGAAACCATCATTCTTAGCAAACTATCACAAGAACAGAAAACCAAACACCGCATGTTCTCACTCATAGGTGGGAACTGAACAATGAGATCACTTGGACTCAGGAAGGGGGACATCACACACTGGGGCCTATCATGGGGAGGGGGAAGGGGGGAGGGATTGCATTGGGAGTTATACCTGATGTAAAGGACGAGTTGATGGGTGCTGATGAGTTGATGGGTGCAGCACAGCAACATGGCACAAGTATACATATGTAACAAACCTGCATGTTATGCACATGTACCCTAGAACTTAAAGTATAATAATAATAAATAAATTTTTTAAAAAAGGCCTAGATTAAAGAGGGCTCTGTGTCAAAATGCAATCCTTAAATAAACAAAGTAGGGAATAACAGAATGTGGTAAGCTGTGTTCTGATTCTTAACATTTCTGTCCAGAAGTTAGGTATTTTGGTCCCATTAACATTTTATTGGCCAAGGAAAATCACATTACCAAAAATAACTTCTACAGGTGGCCATGGAGTACAATGCACCATACACCTCTGAGGTAAGAACTAGAAATGTTTGATGAACACTGCTGATTAATTTCATAATTGTAACCCAAAAGTATGGGAAGTAAGATACTTGAAATAAATTGAGAATGTCTCCAATTACATCATTAATGCTTTGAGGTAAGACACTCCGTGTCATGCTAATGTCACAGCCCCATGTCAGAGCATTTAAACCTAACACTCTTGGGATAGAGCTTGAATGTAGTTTTTGCAAGCTCACCTCATGGTTCTAATGTACGTTTTTGACTGAAAACCACAGTTGTAAAAATGCTTTTGGTAACACATTTGTCTTTGTCAAATACATTCATTTAAGTCATTATTGCATGTCTGCTATGTGACAGGTGTAAATATCTGCAACTTAGTAGTTAATAAACTGAAGTTTTCTAGATGAATCCATGTTTTAGGTACAATAATAAGTATCTAAAACAAGAAGTGTTTAGTCAACTGTGTAATCGTATAATGTAAATCATCTTATTACTTTTCAAAAGATGTAACACTATTAAGAGGAGATAATAAGAAATATAGTTGTCATTTTATATTGCTTAACATTTTGTCATATTTAGTAAGGCAAGCTTTAACCAGACCTAAGAATCAACATAATTTTTCAGCCAGTTCCAATCAGTTAAATTAGTGCTAATTTGGTTGAAGTTTATTTAGTAAAAAGTAATGCATTCTAAATTCTAACATATTTAATACAATCTTTTTTTTTATTTTCAACATAAAGTTATCATAATAATGAATTTTAGACAATTTCTCATAATTTATAACTTATTTATAGTACATTCTTGCATTGTCAATCTTTACAAAATTAGATCTTTCTTATTAGAATAGTCTATGTTTTAAATCTGGTCATAGAAGTTTTTAAGCTAATTCTCTCTCAAACAAGTTAAAAGGTGTCAAATTACACATTCTTTGAAAATGAGTCAATTTAAAGTCCCTGTTTCAGCCCCAAATTGTCATGATATTAATGTTGAAATGGCTTGCTGATTTTCATTACCAGCACATGAGACAATTATAAAAAAAAATGGAATAAATAATGGTGTAACATTTTCCAAGCTATTACTTGTAATTAATAGTTTGTAGATTCAGAAGAACGTCAATCCATTTATTCTTCTGATTTTCACAACACTGTACCACACTAATTAAAATAATCAAACTCATCTAGTTTTTACCCTTTTCTTACAGAAATGATTTCTTTAAAATACTAAGACTTTTCTCTATCTTTTAATAGAAAACAAATACTCAATTAAACACTTGACTATTCTCTTCAGAATTTTATATGAAAGTAATTCCTTTTTAATTAATTCTTAAATTATTAATAATTATCAATCGTTAAATTCTTTTTTAAAAAAATATACCTACAAAAAATATTTGGAATTTAGTGTCATTGAGTGAATTTTTCTACTGACACCAAATTATAAGTCACTGAGATGAAATAGAAATTTAAAATACTTAGCTAATAAAAGTCACTACAATATATTCTAGATAACTAGAGTCACAAAGATGCATTATGACCTTTAAATTTTTAAAAATGTATATATAGTTTTATTTTTCTTTAGAATCTATTTTATATGTGTCTGGGAAAAATGGTGTATGAATTACAAGAAACAAACAACTCAAGATGTATAATATATTGCAGATGTATTCAAACCTTCAAGCAGATATTCAGAACTAAACTTACATTAAATTATCCTATTTTGCAAGTATATTGTTTAAAACAATGTTAGTCTAAATTCATATAACAGGAAGAGAATAAAACTATTTTTAGTAACCAACTTCTTAGCAAGTAAATAAATTTTGGTCTCTCAAAAAAGATTTCTAAACTTATTATTTAGATTCACAATCACTACCGTAACTTGCATACATGAAAAGGCAACAGTATTATGTTTCCATAAATAAGGGGTTGTTCTTACTGGACACCCTTCCTTAGAGAATTAACATAGAGTGATTAAGAACAAACAGTTGTTGTAACAAAGACCAGGTTTACAGAATTAGTTCGGCCATTTACTGGAGTGTGTTTTTCGTTTTTTGTTAAATATTAAGCTACTTAATCTTTAAATATCCTCACCAATGAACTTTGAGTAACAATACAAACATTTGAAGGTTGATAGAAAATTAAATTAGATAATGTGTGAATATATCTTAACACAGTATCGGCAAATAAGTGAATGCTATATAGATTTAGCTATTATATTCATTATTTTTACCATTTAATCACTTTTATTTTTTTCATAGAAAAAAAAAAAACTCTCCAAGAAGGGTTATTATTGATTGCTATTAAGTAGGGAAATATAGAGAGATGTTTTATTTTTAAAATTGCATGTGTGTGGTAAAGCAAATAGATGTTCAATAACATTAAAAGTGCATGACCAGGTTAGACACATAAACATTAAAAATTCTCTAAGAAATCATAAAATTTAAATTTTTGGTTTAATGACATTGAAAGAGAATGTCCTATTGTGAACAGTGATAGTTTCACAAAAACACTACAAAAGTTAATAAAGAGTAGTTTGTTTGCTTATTTTAGAGTTAATAATTTTATAGAATGCAAATTTCTCCTTAAAAATTATGAAAATTTAAAATGCACCTGTTTTAAAGGGTGGTAAGACTTTGAGCAATTTGAATAGCCCTATTTGACTTATTTTCCTCATCTGACTAGGAATAATATTAATTCTTATGCTACAGTATTATTTTCACAATGAGATAAGTCACGCATGAACCCATAGCACAGTGCCTGGCTGTGAACACTCAATAAGTTAATAATTAACAATTAACACTCAATAATTAAAAACTAATAATGAAAACTCAATAAATTACTATCTTTATATTTAAAGCTGTTTAATGAAAGTATTTCTCTAACTTTGTAATTTCACACTTATCTTTTTCTTAATAAATGTAAAGCTTTAAAATGTTTTACAGTATGCTTCAACCTTTTCTCCTAACAATCAATCTCATAAATTCAGGTGGGTAAGTTCCATTTAAGCAAGCTTACTTCTGTTGAGATTTGAAAAGTATGTATGACCTGTAAATGTTATCAGAAACAGTAACTCTATTTGACAAATGGCCTAATCACTTCACTCTAGATCAACACATTTTTCTTGTTATAATAAAATGTCTCTTCTAAGAGTGCATATGGATTTTAACTTTCCTGAATTTCTATAAATTTTTAGCTACTTTATAATACAGCTTTGTCCTGGAAAACTGAAATGTTCCACAAGGTAAATGCTCACCCTATTTTGCTGCATGCCACACAAAAGTCACTTTTAAGATTTAGAGAATAACTATTCTTTGGCTCCTTTTTTTTTTGACAATTGTCAGTTTTTGAAAATGCACAAACCTTCCTTCTCATTGAAAGGAAACATGGAACATTCAATATCAGGGGTCAGTTCAACATTAGGAGGCTATTTAAAAACATGGCCACATTTCTCCTGGTATAAGTCACTATGCCAATTTGGAAGGAAAACCAGGCTGTACCAGAACTTTAAATGTCCAAAAGTTTCTTTAATCATATTATAGATTTTCACAGTAGTGTAACTTTGTTTAATTTTTATAGTACAAGTTAAGTTAAAAATAAACTACAATTTTACTGCATTAAATGATCACTTCTAATAACAATGTGCTCTCGCAGCTGATAATGATTCTCTTTACTCTCATTCATTTCTTCCTCTCCTTAAACTTTAGGCCAGGTGGTGGTTCATGCCTATCATCCTAATACTGTGGCAGGCAAAGGCAGGAGGATTGCTTGAGTCCAGGAGTTGAAGACCAACCTGGGCAACATAGTGAGACCCTGCCTCTGCAAAAATAGACGTAAAAAAATTAAAAAAAAAAAAAAAAAAAAAAAAAAAAAGCTAGGCATGGTGGCATGCCCCCATAGTCTCAGTTACTCAGGAGGCTGAGGTGAGAGGATCCCTTGAGCTCAGGAGTTCAAGGCTGCAGTGAGCTATGATCATTCCACTACACTCCAGCCTGAGTGACAGAGTGAAACCCTGTCACTATTTAACAAAAAATAAAGCAAAAAAAAAAAAATCTTTACATTTAAAATTTGCCTTCCATGGTAAGTTATTCTTGACAGCTTGGCCTGAATTCTGATCCCTTCTTTATCTGCGATAACTCCCGTATTACTCTGCAAATGCTAAAGTTGTTTGGTGTGCTACATTTCAGGTAGTTTTAAATTGTTCACTGTTAACATATTATGATGTAAGATATTAATATAAATATTGCTTTGTGCACAAAATGTGAAGTAATGCAAGTCTTTAAGAATGTTTTTAATGTCTCAGATCACATACTTTCAAAGCTATGGTTGAAATGGCTTATAAACTACATGACCCATGACAGACCCACTTTAAAGAAAAGCTTGTAAAGAAAACCAGTCACTCTTCAACAGTAATAGGTGCAACAAGCTGTTATTTGCATGGTGTTAATATTTAACATGCATTATAATTTTATAATTTAAACTAATTTAAGATGGTATTAGACTGACTTCCAATTTTCAAAGGTGGGCATGTTAGTGTTAGTACTTTACAATCTCTAACTTTAATATAGAATAGCATGATTATTATATTGGTGGAAAACTGAAAAATAAAAAGTAAACTGGAAACTCTTATAAAATTCAGCCTGCAAATATTGTATTGCCTGGCAAGAGAAAGGAAATGATATTTGCCATATAATTGTAAGATCAAAGCTGCTATAATGTACCACTAAGTCAAGGAGACCTATGTTCTAAGGTAGAGAGTGTACTTGACAATTTAAGAGGAGGTGACAATAAAACACAATGTTCTATATCAGGTTTTATTGGCTTAAAAACTATTTGCAAAAACAAAATCATGTTATCAGGCAAAACAAACACATCCTCCCTACTTTACATGTATCTGTGTGGGAAATATTACTCCTGAATCATAATCCAAGATTCTCAGGACAATATTTCTTACATTCCTTCTTATGGATTTTTTTATACTTGTTTAATGGAACCCTGTGAATTTAGGGATAAGGTATTATCTGTCCTTGTTTTCCCAACACTGAACAAAGCACCAGCAAATCAGTAAGGACTCAACAATAAATGAGCAAATGAATGAATGAAGAATTATTATCTGTATTTCTCCTAGTTCATAGCAAGAAACTTAACAGTTACCAAAATTTTTGTTTAATAATTTTACTTATTGGAATGTAACAAAATAAATAATTCAAAGATAAATAAAGTCACAAAAAGGACCATAATGTTATCATATTGAGCTAACTCAAGAATAGTATATGGCGAAGTCAATTATAAGATGCATATAAACATATAAATAAAAAATAAAATTTTATAGTCAGACTAAAGCTGATAATTATGAGAACATTACAAATAATTTGAAAATATTATTGTATTTTGATGTTAAGTAAAACAGTAAGAAATAAAATATTGGATACTAATTTTGAGACCGTTGTTCTTTTTTAAAATAAGTATATTACCAAAATATATTTAAATAATTTATTCTGAATGAACACTGGAATAGTATTTTATTTTATTTTATTTTATGCTGTTAATTTTATTTCTGCGTTGTTTGACATGAAGCAACAAGTTAAGTTGTGCTCTAAGCCCTGTAGGTTTTTGTCGTGTTTGTTGAGGAAAAGAGATCTTAACAAGAGAAATTACAGTAACCAAAATAAAACCAATTTCCAGAACAGAAAACTGGCAATGATGACTTTAGTAATAGAGACTTGAAATACTGTACTTTCAAATGAAAAAGGTATTAATGAACTTCATTTTGTTTGTAAAACACCAATAATAATTACAATGATAATTACAGTGATTACAAAATTCTTGCCTTGCTTGGAATCAGTTTGCAATCAGTTTCTACTGAGGATTTTTTTTTATGTCCACAGCCATTGTTCTTAAAGGTTTTAAAATAATTAACTGTCTTTTGCGATGCCTTAAAGAATGGTGTACCACAATATACTGTTTAGTGAAGGAGTTAGAATTATTAAAAATGCCTTCTCACACCTAGACCATCTACAAATAAAAACATGTAAAGGAAGAATAGGATTTTTACAATGTTTAGGGAGTTGTTAGCACAATGGAAAAAGACAAATTGTTCTGGCTTCAGAGGGCCTTGAGGTTGAGCCCTGTCCTGCAACTTACTTGCTGTGTATCTGAAAGTATTTTTCTACCCTAAGCCAAAGTATCCTGACCTAAGAACTGAAGATAGCAACTCACCCCACATAATGGTAATTATAAAAATTATAACTGTATGTATTAGTTCGTTTTCATGCTGCTGATAAAGATATACCTGAGACTGGGCAATTTACAACAGTAAGACGTTTAATTGACTCATGGTTCCATGTGACTGGGCAGGCCTCACAATCATGGTGGGAGGTGAAAGGCACGTCTCGCATGGTGGCAGACAAGAGAAGAGAGCTTGTGCAGGAAAACTCCCCTTTACAAAACCATCAGATCTCATGAGACTTATTCACTATCAGTAGAATAGCATGGGAAAGACCCACTCCCATGAGTCAATTACCTCCCACTAGGTGTTTCCCACAACACGTGGGAATTGTGGGAGCTACAATTCAAGATGAGATTTGGGTGGGGACACAGCCAAACCATATCACTGTATAATACTTCAAATCTTGAATATAGTGTTGTATTGACTGATGGTGGTGTATTTTATAATGTATAATGAGAGAAAGAAAAAACGTATTTAAATATATGGAAATGCTAAAGCAGGACTATATTGGGTGAGAATAAAAGTAGCCAGATTTTTGGACTGAATTATGTTGAATTTACTACATCTGTGTAGCAGGGTTCCTAATCTTAGTGGTGTGTCCACAATAGGTAATATGTACTGAAAGTATGATTCCCCTCACATCTTGGGCAGCTAAGTAGGACTTAAGTGAGAGATGGATGGATGACTCTGGCCAGAGAAGCCATGCTCATATTAATAACATGATTTTCTGGGTGTACCATGATAGAAAAGAGAATTTGTCTTGAAGCTATGCAACTGTTGGAGTGTTTTACAGAAAGGTGCTCCTGGAGACAATGAAGAAATATATCATCAGTGATGACATTATGTATTGGAAATTTTGTATAATTTTTATAGCACTATTTGTATGAGAGAAGAATGCAATGGTGGTATAGGTGTATTTATATGGAAAGATGGAAAGGGACACTTAAATTCTATCCAAGTGGCATGACAGGCAGTAGAATATCCTTCTGGCCATCAAGATGAGAGGGGTTATATTTTCCTATTGTTAGACTCTCACTTATACAATTTCTATCAAAAATACGTAAAAATGCAAACATTATAAATTTTTATATATAACATCATTGAAATTTTTTTTGACAAAAATCTGGAAGTCTTGGACTATTATTCAACCTTATCTGAATAATTTTGTAGTTATGAATGAAAACATAAACTCATAAACATGCTTAGAGTTATTTATTTATGGAATTGAAATCTTTCTATTAAGATTACTCATTTATTCAAGTTTAAATTTATTCTCTTAAGTATGAACACTGCATTACCATTTGGTTAAAAAAGGTTGAACATACCTCTAAAAAAATCTACATGACACAACTCCTAGGGATATGCAATGCTTCACAATATGTTTTCTAAATCTTCAGTCAATTTATTGTTTAGAAAAATAATACAAAGTCAATTGGTTTTATGTTAGATTTTAGTTTTAAAATTGATTTTAGAGTGATGAGGAGGAAGGTAAAGCTGAAAACCAGGTGACCAATGTACATTCTTTCATCTTCTAATCCCACAGCATGAAGCAATCCTGGATATTCATTGTGAGGTATATTTTTTCTAGGTTAGAGTCTAAATTTATCTCCACTATAAATCGTCATATTCATCTTTTCACTGGGTCATAAAGTTGCCTTACCTTTTCTTCTTTCTCTCCTAGTTATTCCCATTGTATTTATTTTTGTCCTATATTTTTCAACAATTTCTTGACTTGGTCTTTCCAGCAATTTCTATATCTTATAGAGTTGGATTCAGATTATTTACACACAAAAAATAAAATAACAACCTTCTGGAGATTCTATTTTCTTGCATTCATTTCATGCATCTAAATCAAGTAAGATCTAGCCCCTCAATAAATCTCAATACCCCCAAAGAGTCTGCAATCTCTAATTATGCTATCTCTGAATTGATCATTTCTTGGCTGCTACTTGTATCAATATCCTTCATGCTAATGAATATTTTTAAATTGCTCTCAATCAGTGTTTAGCATCCAATAGCATTAATAAGTGTCTAAAAGCCAAGAAATATCACCTTAAATGAAATATTTGAAATCACTCAAATTTACTTGGCACATGCTGGGTGGTTTATATTTGGATGTTCATGAAGACTACATGCTGCGTGTATGTAGAATTTATTATCAAACTGGAATACACATGCTGTGAGTGTGCTTTTTCCCTACGTACCTCAGAAAAGAAATATTTGCAAGAATTATCTTCCTGTATCACATTGCCAAACTAAAACTACTTAATATACACTACTGTGAAGTTATTTTTAACAATTTTCTACTAGATTTATTCAGATGCATATTTTGTTACAAACTTTTGTGATTTGGGGACTCTACCAAAGTCAAAATCCACACTAAAAGACATTTAAGGATCAATATTTTAAACTCATGTTCAAAAACTCGAATACTCAAATAAATTTTGAAATCATTACATAAATTTGACCTGTTTTTTCGTCATCCTTCATTGAGACTTTCTTATAAATTGATTATTTTAAACTTGTAAGATTACCATATTAAGTTGTTTTCATGCTGTAATCATGAATGAGCAAAATCTTCAATATGCATTTGCTCAGATCAGGTGAGAAATTTATAAAATTAAGATTTTATAAAATCTTAAATGTTAGTATGAAAAAATGACTAGTTTACAATAAATTTTCAACTTTATTTTGTTTGACTAAATTTGTCTAATTAGATAATTATGTCCTAATAGCTAACTGTTGCAGGACACTCAACTTAATCTTTTACCTAGGTGCAGAGCAGTTAAAGAAAAAATATAAAACTAGGGTACCAACTGTGGGATTTACAGGTTTTCTCTGTATCCATCATGAATAGCTCAGATTAATTGATGCACAATTGACATTGTTGACAATTGGCAGGCATCAATGATTCCGCTAACCTTTCTTATTAAATTTTGTTGCTTGAGCTGGGTGCAACAGGTGGTTTTGTGTGAGTGCACATGTATACAGTGAGTCTTTTGTTGGTATCTTAACATCAAATGTATAAAAATTGCCTTTTAATTGTTATTTATTTTTATTTTTTTGGAGATAGAGTCTCACTCCGTCGCCCAGACTGGAGTGCAATGGCGCGATCTCAGCTCACTGCAACATCCGCCTCCCGAATTCAAGCAATTCTCCTGCTTCAGCCTTCCTTCTGAGCAGCAGGGATTACAGGCGCCCGCCACCGTGGCCAGCTAATTTTTATATGTTTAGTAGAGACAGGGCTTCACCATGTTGGCCAGGCTGGTCTCGAACTCCTGACCTCAGGTGATCCACCCACCTCGGCCTACCAAAGTGCTAGGATAACAGGTGTGAGCCACTGCGCCTGTCCAAACATTGGCCTTTTTAAGCATGGCATGACTCTCAAAAGACATTTACTTCCTTCTGTTTTTGTGATTCAGAAGGTCTTCCATTTAATGTATTTAGCATAATGTCTGACATATAGTAAGCACCCTAAAGCTTTCTAAAAATTTTTAGTTTTAATTTATTACTTATTTTATCATTTATTATTTATAGATAATTTATGGCATAAGATTGAATTGTTCATATGTTTTCCCATTATAATATCTACCTTACCTCTTTTGCTCTTGTAGTAAAAAGTACACATGGTTATTTTCTCCTAAGCCATCTTCTCTGAGGAACAATTTCAATTTTTTTCGGGTATCCACATAGTTCTTACACGCTCTGAGGAAAGAAAAATGCCAGTTGTCACTTTAGAAGTGGCTAACAGGTTGAAAAACACTCTCCCTGTGTCAGACTCTGGGAGAGGGCGCATTTAAAAATGTAGCATTTTTGCTTTCATATGAAATTTGATGTGGCTTCACCCTTTGGACTGTCTACCATAAAATACAGACTAAAATTTTTTATCTACCTAAAAACAATCATACAAATTTTTTTTTGTCTACTAAAAAGAAAGTTTAGCAAACACCAGTTATAATAACAAATGAAAAGAGAAAAGGAGGCAATTATTTTTTTAAAAAAGCAATGTCTATATATAGCATATTTAGGCATGAACATGCCTGTTTGCATTGAGTATTTGTTGTTTCTTGCATATTAATAAGTTTGTTTTTATTTGTAATTATGTAGTTGTCTATACTACAAATTATAACTTTGTTAGTACTCACATAATGAAATACTTGAAACTGAATTTATGATTAAACATTTTCATAAACATAAAAATAATTCCTATATAAAGCAGCAATGTATTAATCACATATATTATGTATTCATTATATGAATAAGCTCAGGTGCTCATATTCTTATCATAAGTTAAAAATTTTTTTTCAAAAGTTGGTGAACAATAATTTGCAACCTATGTGGCAAAATTTCTATGTTCAATTCTGTTTCAATATTGTCTTTTTTTCCTCTGTCTTTTCCAGCAATGTTTCATAGTAAAGTTTGGTTATATCTATGAATCAGATTAAGAAATATTAATAACAACTATAGAACTAATTTTTTATTAATTGATTCAGGTGTGGTATATTTTGTTTGCATTCATTACCTTTTAAAAAATATTTCAGAATTCTATGATTTCATTACTATTTTTTATCTCCATAATGAACATGAGGAAAATGAGGCTTAGGAAGATTAGTAGCTTGCCTGAAATCACCTAAATAATGAGTAGAATAAAAGAAATGGAAGTCATTTTTTAGCTCAGTCTCCAGAGAACATCTAAATTATACCCATATATTTTTCTTAGTTTTGTAGAATATAAAAATAAAAAATCAAGTGGATACAGAAAGCTTATTTGAGTTAAATATTTGAAAACAGTTCTTAATATTTTTTGAAAACCTATCTGAAATGTTCTAAATTACTCTATATCTATTTTCATTTTAAAAAAGAATTCTGGCTGGACGCTGTGACTCATGCCTGTAATAGCAACACTTTGGGAGGCTGAGGCAGGTGGATCACTTGAGGTCAGGAGTTCAAGACCAGCCTCGCCAACATAGTGAAACCGTGTCTCTACTAAAAATACAAAAATTCGCTGGGTGTAGTGGTACATGCCTGTAATCCTAGTTGCTTGGGAGTCTGAGATAGGAGATTCACTTGAACCCAGGAGGCAAAGGTTGCAGTGGCAGGAGCTGAGATCGCGCCACTGCATTCCAGCCTGGGAGAGCAAGACACTGTCTCAAAAAAAAAAAAAAAAAAAAAAAAAAAAAATAGAAAGAATGGTTAATCTTACTCTTTTTTTCTGTAAGTATTTGATGACTGGGAATGTAATGAACAGAAGGGAAACATGACTTAGAATTATAAAACAAAATTAATTACTTCAACAGCTTCTGATCAAACATCAAATTTCAGTAGTTTCCTGGGATGTTAAAGATCTGCCTTTCTATCGTAAGCAATTATTGTCAAGAAAATATCAATTAATTATGAATTTTCACCTCATGCTAAGACTAACATATCACATCTCTAAACATAGGCTAACTTGTTTTTTTTAAATGAAATATAGTGACTTTTAAAGGATATTCACCATGGAAATAACAGGTATTTTACACTTAAGATGTCTTCTTTAATTCCCTTTTTAAAAAGAGAGATCAACTTCGCTTACAAGAAGTAGAAGAGGAAATTACTAGAAGTTTGTGGTCTATAAATTAATAAACATTCCCAGACCAAAAAGGTACCAAAAATTTGGAGGCAAAACTAAAATTATAATGTCATACTAAAAATGCAGTAATATACTTTTTCCTTTTATGTATTCATTGATTTTACAAATATTTAGTGTATGCATACTAATTGTTTATTACTGATTTAGTTGGGTTGATCGACTAGTTTAACTCATTTTAGCTTCAAGTAACTGACAGTCAAATAAGGAAAGCAAATAGTAATGCTTGTAATAACAACAACAAAAACACAAAATGATACAAAATTTAAATTCACCGTGTTAAGTACTAGGAACATGACCAAAATAAACATGTAAGAAAAAAGATGGAATCATTAATTGCAACTGATAGTGATTGTGGATAGAGGTTTCTATGTGAATTTTCAGGGAAGAGAGGTGAGTCATAGAACTATATCCCAGAACAGAAATGCCCACCTTGTGTTTTGTAATCATGATAGTCTTTCTAGGATAACAAATGGCTAGCCAATGACTTTCCAACGTTTTTGAAAATAAGCTAAGGAAAAACTATAGGATTGAAACAAGCATCGTAGGGCAACTTCAAATAATTACAATGAAGAATGTTGATACAATACTTTAAAGAATAAGGAAATAAAGAACAAATATCATTTACATAGCTAGTCAGGGGATAAAATATAATATAGTCAATACCATATCAACTTGAAACATATATTCACTCACTATTTACAAACTAAAAACTTAACAATTTAATCACCTGAAAATGATTGTTTCTTCTAGGAATTCCTTAGATCCAACATGCAACCCGTTAGCATTATTTTTGTGACTCCCCAGGGATCTATCCTTAGGCACATTACATAATATATGAAAGAAAAAATTGCAAAAGATGCTAACCATAGAAAATATGTTAGTATAATTTTTATCAAATATGGCATTTTGGGGGTGGTTAACTCAGTTATAACCTTGAAAAGGGTCTTCATAAAGTTTTCGCTGAAAATATGACTTAAAATAACATTTAAATAGAAATTCAAATGATGAATTTTCTACCTGCTTGCTCAGAAATTTTATTAAAAGTGTTTAAGATCACAGGCTAAAATGTAGCCTAACCTCAGCTACATGTTTTTAAGGAAAAGAGAGCAACACTTTTTATTCTAAACCTGTCTCCCATGCATATTTTATTTTTCTTTTGGCAGTTAAACTGCACATTTCACAACCTTCATCCAAATAAGTGTTCTTTTCCCTCTCTTTCATGCCTCCCACTGATAAATAAACACAACCATCTACAATGGTTTAATAAGATAATTAAGCTTCATTTCACTGGGTATTAAGGCCATTTGAACACTTGTGTCACCAGCATGCACTGTTAAAGATTCTGTCAAAATGAATTAAGTGTTGGATTACTTTTCTAACAGTTCCCTGCTTACTTGGAGGAGCACATGGAGACCAACTCATGAAATTAGAAAAGGGTTCTCTGCACACAGGCTGCTCTTTATGATATTTCAGAGGATTTTGGTATTGCTTTCGTTGGTATTGATAATTCAAATGAAATGTGTTTCTATCTTTCCCTTTTCAAATGAACCTTTTCGCTCTTATTATAGCATCTTTCCAGTTGCTTGGCATTGTTAGTATTAGATTCATCTGCTTCAATGCATTTTATTTACAACCATCTAATAATATTAGAAAATGAGTACAGTGAAGCTTACATAAATGATGAGAATAAAACATGAAACCTTTGCAAGAGACTGCCTTTGCAGCATGTTTTACAAAACCCACAAGAACATAAAAAGAAGCATAATACAGTTTCTGATCAGTGACAAAAGCTCTTAAACAGATAATTGTATCATGCATCAAAATCTATTAGTTTTAAAAATGAAAATACACACCTAAAAATATTAAGCTTCTTTCCAGGAAGTAATTTTCTTTCACAAATTATCATAACAAATACTGAAAAAGTGTGCACTGGCCTTGAAAAGTTACATTCATTCTTTCTTATGATTATTTAATGTACTGCTCATAAGCAAACTTTAATAAGAGACTTTCAGTAGAAAGTTATTTACTGTCCTGTGAATTTCTTAAGCACTAATGGTCTAAAACATCATATTTTATGCACATCATGTGCATAAAGTATTGTCTGTAATAAAGTTTTAACTCTAAAAGTCATCTGTTTCCTGCTACCTACTATATGTACTAAGAGGGTATATTTTAAACTATTTCTGTTGCTCTATACTGTGGCCTTTGGTATATGATATTCTCATGCCTGATCTGTTCACTTTAGAAATACCTATCACACCTGCTGTATACAATTTCTTTTCAAAATGTAATGTGCTTGGTTTTCACCTTTTACTATATTTCCTTGCTCATGTATTATTTTACTTTAGCATTATCTTTGAATTGCCCACTCTCTTTTAACAATAATGCTGCTATTTATTTTTGTGGTGCTGTTTGAAATAAACTGTGCTGTTGGTCTGCTTTGTCAGCTACTTTTCATCCAGCTTGTTTTCATTCAATGAGTTTACCTGTTACTAAAACAAAAAGATGGCACAAACTTCTAATGTCTTGACTACTTCAGACTTTCAAAAACACGGTTTTTCATTATTCTCTTGAATGTCCATACAAACTATCCTGGTTTTAATGTATTTTTTTATAAGTTCTAGATCCATGCAACTCAACACGGGAAGTGATACAAATAAAACTTACTCCAAGAACTACCACTGGAAATGTTATTTTGTTTTGAAACTCACTGTAAGTGGTAAAAATAACAGAATTCCAAATAACCCATCAGTGTCATTCTTAGAAGAAGTGATTTTCTTTTTCAGTAGTGGTAGAGTTCACTTTCTTTGATAAAGTATTTGGTAAAAGTAAACAGGCCGAGAACCACTTGAACAGGTACATTTTAAGTGTTTTTTTTTCAAACTTGAAATTCTATTTTCTGAAGTTAATAATTTTATAGTAAATCTCGAAAGTAAAATAAATATTTGGTGAGCAAAGAAAAAGATTTTCAAACATATTAAATAAAACAATAACTCTTTCAAATGTTGTGTATTCTGTTGATAACTTGGTCTTAGGAAAATAATATAAAGTAAAATAAATTGCCCCAAAATAAAATAAAATATTAAATAGGATTCAATTCAAGATTATGATGATAAATACACATATTTCAACAGTGTAAAATTCATATTTATGTGCAGAAAGTTTGAATCCTATCCTGTTTTTTGATAATGGGCTTTTTCTGTATCCAAAGAACCCGTTCCCTACAGGGTTTTGAACTAGTGACTCTTAACTGCCGAAGCAGCAGCTCTACCTTTTGTGTATGTTTCTAAATCAATATCACAATGGACTCCTTTTCTGGCATCTAGGAAGAGCAACTGATTAAAAGTGACTATCATGATTTATTCAATAATTATGTAGTGAGTCTGGAGAACTTGCAGAAGTGCTGTAAAAGAAACAAAGATGTGCTTTTGTACCCCATGTGTTTATAATGGAATGATGGCAGATAAAGTAATGTTTAAAATGTTACCAAACAAAGCATCAAATGCTAGGTGCTATGTGAGTATCAGCAGTAATAAGTGACATAGATTTTAGAGGAAAGGGCAAAATGAACCACTATGATTGTGAAGAATGTTCAGGACATTGTCACATGGACCTTTAAAATAAATGATAAATGGAACTTTTGTGGGTAACCGTTACAAAAGTAGATGGCATTTAATTTAGAGATAGTAACATAATTTCTTTGTCTTGATTTATCAGTAACTTTGCAGGTTGGTAGCTAATTCTAAAATGATAATTCTATAGTATAAAAGCACTTGTGCCTTTCAAAATGAAATTCTAAATGTCTTATATAACTTTGAATGTAAAACTACTTAGTAAAGTAAAGCTAGTTAGAGAACTCTGGAAGACCCAACTTATGTGGTTAGGTCCATTTCCAAAAAATACATTGCTTCCCGGCTCAACAATTCAATTGCTGTGTTTTTCTTAAGATTTAGCTTTAACAACTGTTAGTCAAATAAATATTTTATGTTTAATAACCTATTGTCTTTTGTCTCCTTTTTCAGTGCAATCTTAAAATGGATTCATTTTCTTGAAATCTCAATAGACAGCAGGAATAGAAGAAATAAATTTAATTCATTTAATAATGAGGTCCCCTGTGTGCAGGATACCATTATGGCGAAGGAGATCTAGAATTAAACTGCCTGGATGCCGATCTTGAGGCACCTCTTAGGAACTGTGTAACCCCAGGCAAGTCTGTAAATTGAAGATGAAGAAGAAAACCTGTCTATTAGGGTTTTAGAATAATTAAATAAGATTATGCATATTAACAATAAATGCTTAACATCTATCCCATAGTAAGGATTCAATAAAAATTAATAGTATCATACCCTCTTTTTAAAAAGCATCAAAATGATAGCAGATCATTTAATAATATTCCTTTTACATATTCACATATACAATACCTATATAATAATTTTACAAAAGATGACTAATATATTGATTTTACTAATTTTGCTCTTTATATATAACTATACAATAAATTCTTATTTTCTTTTCCAAATAAATTTTTTCTGAAAAAAATGGAGAACTAAGAGAGTAGAAAGAATATGAAAATAATTAATCACTGAACAACCTAAACATGTGAATATTTTGAGGTCTAATAAAGTTTTAAATAAATGTGTGCATTTTTTCTTAACCAATAACCTGAAATTTTGCTGTATGTACTGATCTGTAACTTGCCTTTTTTTAAAAAAATTGCTAACATTTTCCGCATTCTGATACATTAAAACTTGATTTTAAAGGGTTGCATAGTATCTCATAATATAAAATCTAGCTTTAACAATTCTTAGTTATTTTATGCTAAATGTTTAAACATTTTATATTAAATGCCTTATGTTTTGTCTCCTTTTATAATTTAATAGCTTAAATTATCTTCCTGTGACATAATAAATCCACATGTTTAAAAAACTAGACTAGGAAGAGCAAATTACGACAAAGGCAAGAAGGTAATGAGGGTGGAGCAAAAAGGCCAAGAGATCGCTCCAGTAATTGTCCCCTTAGGAACACCAAATCAAAGAGAGCACCTTCATAAAAACCAAAATATCACTGGAGCAATCACAATACCTTTGTTACTGGAAAAGGAGTCTTGTCTCAGACTGCAAGTATGGGTTCTTGGATCTCATGTGGGAAATAATTCACGGCAAGTCTCAGAATATTGTAAAGTTAAAACAGTTTATTAGAAACTACTCTGTCACAGAAAGCAAAAATAGAAATGCTCCTACCTTAAACATAATGCTTGCTTATATAGGATATCATGGCTAAGAATAGTATACTTTTATTATAAAAGTTTGTGATCAGCTTGTGACAGGCTATTAGTACTGTTATTTTCCTATGTAACTATTGATTTCAGCAATAATTATGACTGTACTATTTAAAGCAAAACTTATTCAACTAAAAATCTCTTTGCTCTTGAAATTTTGGGACATTTCCATAAGTTCTGTATCTTTAGTTAGTTAGCATTGCTAACTCATTTGCTCAACCATAAACATCTTGTGACCAACAGTGCCTAACCCTCTGAGAATGTAACCCAGTAGATTTGGCATTATCCGGCCTTTATTCAAGATGGAATCACTCTGGTTAGTATGCATCTGATACCTTGTTTTAACATAACAACAAGGAAAGACACATTGAAGAGGGTAGAAAGGACAATTTGGCATTGCCTACACCACACCTCTCCTAATCCCAGGCAGTGCAGGGCAGAAAGATAATCGGTGTGCTTTGCTGGGAGAGCAAAGTGAGTATGAGACTTTGTATTGGAATTCAGTGCTGCCCTGTGGCAGCAGAATAAAGCACAAGACAGAATTTTGCCAGTGTCTACAGACATTTAGATCAGTGCTGGGGTGGAGGGGAATCCTCTGCCCCAGCACGGGACTGCAAGTCCAGGCTGGATTCACAGCCAGCTGATTAAAGTAACCTGGGTCCCCAAATAAATTTGAATGGTGGTCAGGCCACAAGGATTGCAGTCACTGGGCAAGCCCTGGTGCTGTGCTCATCTCTGAAGCAATGGATTTGGGATGTGAACCATTGCAACACCAGCTGTAAAGGCCATGAGAGCGCTTGTGTCACCCCATCCCCTCCAACTCCAGGCAATGCAACTTGGGGAGACACTCTTTCCACTTGGTAGAAGGACAGGGAAGAATACAGAGGACTTTGTCTTACAATTTGGGTACAAATTTAGTCACAGGAAAATAAAGCGTCAGACAGATTCCTAAAACCACTGATTCTCGGTCTTTGCTCCTAATAGCATTTCTAGACGTACCCTTGGCCAGAAGGGAATTTGCTGCTCTGATGAGATCAACCCAGTCTCAGTAAGATTCACCATCTGATGGTGGTGGCTTTGGACCTTGAATAAACATCAGCAGCAACCAGGCAGTAGTGACCATGAGCCTTGGGTGGGCCCCATTACTGTGCTTTTCTGGAAAGCCATAGTCTTCAGGTCAGACCAAGCATGATGACAGTTGTGGTGGCCATGGGAGTGCCTGCATCAACCCTTCCCCAATTCCAGGCAGCCTAGAGCAGAGAAAGCCTCCTTCTGAGGGAAAAAGAGGAAAAAGAATGAGAGACTTTGTTTAGCAAAGGGAATTCTCTTCCCCAACTCCAGCAGGGCTGTGTATCTAGGAGTCTGCAAGTGTCACAGCGTTCCTGGGCTTAGAGTGCACCATAGTGCTGAAATGAATGCAGTGACTACAGGCTTAGGTCACGACAGTCAATCCCCCTTGAATTTCTTGGAATGCCCTCTCAAGAAGGATGAGGACAAACAAGCCGGGACTGTGAAGACTGGAATGAATACCTGACTTCTCAGTAGAAACATTACAGGCTAGGATCTATAGAGTGACATATTCAGAGTGCTGAAGGGAAGGAAGCAAAAACTTTCCACCTAGAATTTTTTATCCAGCAAAGTTCTCCATATACCATGAAGGAGAAATAAAGACTTTCACAGAGGTACAAGAGCTGAAGTATTTTGTCACCACCAGAGTTATCTTGCAATAAATGCTAAAGGAAGCTCTTTAAACTGAAAGAAACAGAAATTAACAACCAACAAGTAATTATCTGAATGTATAAAATTCATGGGTAACAGTAAGTCCAGACAAATATGGAATATTCTAATACTCTAATTGCAATATCTAAACCACTCACATGTTTTAGAAGGAATACAAAAAGTCAAATCTATCAAAATAATAACTAAAACATTTGTATTGAAGATTCTTGTCAGTGTAATCAAGCAAAAAAAATAAATGAACTACATCCACATTAGAAAGAAGGAAGTAAAACTGTATCCACTGATAATATGACTGTCTGTGCAGACTATCACATGGAATCTAAAGACATGTGATAAGGTTAGACATGTTGAGTACAGAATCTATATAAAATATATATAAAAATCAGTTGCATTTCTATGTGCTAGCAATAAACAATTTGCATACAAATTTACATACTGTTTTATATACAGTATTTTTTGTGAACTCCAGGTGGGATTGCCAGTTAAACCTTACAAGAAAGTGCAAACTTGCCCCCAGGGCCTCCATACAATTTCTCTCACTTAATCTATCTAAATCTTATTGTTGTCCAGCTAAATCTGCCCTAGGTAATTAAGCGCTTGCAGTCCTGTTGCTTTGCAGGTGCTTCCCTTTCTTTAAATTGAGGGATAGTTGATCGCCCTGTAAACTCAGCTTTCTGATGTACCCCAAAGAAAAATAGGAACTTTCAGCTGGGCACAGTGGCTCACTTCTGTAATCCCAGCACTTTGGGAGGCTGAGGAGGGTGGATCATGAGGTCATGAGATCAAGACCATCCTGGCCAACATAGCGAAACCCTGTCTCTACTAAAAATACAAAAATTAGCTGGGCGTGATGATATGTGCCTGTAGTGCCAGCTAACTCGGGAGGCTGAGGCAAGAGAATTGCTTAAACCCAGGAACCTGGGAGGCAGAGGTTGCAGTGAGCTGAGATCACACCAGCTTGTTCAACAGAGCGAGACTCTGTCTCAAAAAAAAAAAAAAAAAGAACTTTCAGTTTGCCTTTTGTCTTTTAATAGTATTATTAAAATTCTTTTTATGTTTCTTCTTTCCAATCCAAAGTGCTTAATTTATAATTTTTCATTTTCATTCAATGCTCAAAAAATATTCAGAAGAAAAGCATGCTATATTTCCAAATAATTGTGTGAATTTTACCTGGAATATTTTTGTTTATGTATGTAATGTGATGTTTTGAGTTGTTTGGGAAGGTGTATGGAGGTAAGGGAAAGTATCTGTAGCATTTTTTTTCTCTGAATATATATTGCTTTTCTGAGATTTTTAAGGTCTGTAAATGTAACCGAGAGGAAAAAAGCCATGAAAAACAGCTAAAGAAAGGGTATGGGTGATGGGAAAATGCAGCTGCTGTTGGCTATAATTTATACGATTACTATTGTTACTCATTTTAATGTGTTTCCAATTTGTTACATTTACTCCTTATTGTGTATGAATGAAGCAGAGGGAGTTCATTAACTCATTGTCTATCTTTATATTCAATGTCTTTTCCCCTTCTGAAATATGTTTATTTAGTTAATTGTGGCTATGCCATTGAATGTTTGCAATTATGTGTCTCCAGCATATATAGAACATATTTTCCAAAGCAGAATTCACACATCTGGGAGCTTTCTTTCATCAATCTCTATAGAAAAAAAAAAAATAAGATGAGAACAAATGCTTCTTTCAGGAAGAATATCTGTATTCTTTGCCAGGAAAGATACAATTATTTAAGTGACTTTATTGTTTGTCTTCTAATAATCTTACCTGTTAAGATAATATATTGAACAAACTTTTCTTTATGTTATTCATTCAATTTAAGTGCATATCTTGTGCATATTGAATTCTGACAGTTTTTGAAAAAATATGGCTCTGTGCCATGATAATTAACTTCAAATTTGGTGTGATATAGTAACAGTGATGAATTAATCTTATTTATAATGGTAACTTAGGGTAATAAAATTAAATTAGTATATAAGTATGTTGGTTTCCTTTACTTTTTTCTGTGAGGATCCAATAAATACATCAATTGAATTTGATGGTTTTCAGTTTTATTATTAACCTATCTCCATTAATAATTTCTTGGGAGGTAACTGGTTGCCATGGGCAAGAACACCAGGCTTAGAGTATGTAGGCATGAATTATATAACCAACTCTGCTCTTCATTAATGATGTGGCCTGGGGGGGCAGTGTAAAGTATGAAGAAGTATAGTGTATGTAAGTATGAAGTAAAAAGTATTAAAGTGAGGATAGGCTTATTTAAGCAATTATCTTATAGCAGCTTTGATTTCTAATCTCCCATATCCTCATTAACACATTTATAAAACCACCCATTTTCAAATTACTATGGTCTCCCAATACACAAGAATACATGATAATGATCAACGGCAATAATCTATGAAAAAATTCAAAGTAATGCAAAACCAATGAAGCTATTAGGTGGCCTAACTGTGCTATTCAAAATAGAGCAAAACCACTCAATGTAGAAATTGAGGATAAACTACTTTACCATTCTAAACTATGTGTTTCCCAATTAAAAAATAAATGCATATGCACTCACTATTGATATAGGCTAACCATTCTAACTATGCAGGTGGAATAGCTAAGGTCTTACTGCCACATTGTAAAGCTGTTATTTCTATATTGAGCCAGAAATTGCTTATAAGCAAGAAGGGAAAAGCTTAAGGAGGACAGAGAATGGGGTAAGGATTTGAGGAGGACACTAAAAATGGGATATTTCATTTTAACTGAGGATTTTCACAAAACATAAATCACTGAAAGTATGAGAAAACTGTGGAAAAGTAAAAATTAGGGTGGTCATATTTTCTTATAACCATTAAGAGCTTTTAAATTGAGAAGAAATCATTTTTTGAAAGCCAAATAGACACCGAAAATTGATTCATCTGTTCAACAAATAATGAGTGCTGCCTTTGGGCAAGTGCAGGAATTGTTGTATATGAATTGAGAGAAAGAGCGATAAAGTAAGAAAAAAATCAGCCTTCATAGACCATTTTAGTGGGGTGAGGGGTGATATGGTTAATAATGAACATATAAACAAAAAAATAATAACAGATATTGTTAAGTACTGTTAAGATATCAAATAAGAGTGACCGAATTTAGAAGGTGACTAGAAGAAAAGTTAAATGACTGTTTGATATAAGATAATCCGGGAAAGTTTAAGTAGAGAGCATGAAGCTCAGATACAAATAACAAACCGGATATTCCAGGCAGAAATACAGCAAAGGCACAGGCCCTGGGACAGGAATGAATATGGTACTTTTAAAATAGGTAACAGACTGTTTAAATGGGGCTCTTACATACTTACATTTTGATTGAGCTATAGTATAATAAATACAAAAATCTATCTAAGACATATTTGCATTTTCAGAGGAAATTTCTGAGGACAAATTTCACTAATCTTCAATCTCAATATCCACTGTAAGAACTTTATGAGTCATAGTGGGTGGACAACAGTAATTCTATGGGAAGAGAAGATGTTGAGGCCACAGGTCACAGATGTCACTGTGGAATTAAAGTGTAATTTTCAAGCAATCTTCTGAAAGAGATTTAAGCAGGTGATTAGGTGAAGGTGAGAGAAATGAGTAGTGCTTTGATTTCCTTGGGAAATTTGTTTGTTCAACATACTGCTTACAAAAAGAGAGAAGGCCAATATGTTAAGGGCATAGAGAATTAAATAGAGTATGGGGTATAAAACAAAGACACAAAAGTGGCAAGGGCCAGGTTATGCAGGGCCTTGCAAAAGTGTGAACTGCATCTGGAATCTTAGGAAAAGAATATATGATATGAAAAGTTCCTTCTGACTTCTATGTGGAAAATACACACTAGTGGGCCAAGGGCAAAAGATCGAATTTCATTAAAAGGCTGATGTGTAGTTATCCATGACTAACTATGCCATTTGGTGAACAGAGAAAGAGGCTTTCTACATCCACTTGTGACCCATCCTGCTGTTGCTATAAAAGGCCAACATAAAGGGGGAAAAAGATGGCTTTAAGGACAACCTCTGCACATTCTGTAAAAAACAATGAATGAGATAGCTCCTCACCGAGGATGAATACAAAATTAAAACTGTGGGATTTATTTACAAACTGCAGAACAGAGGAAATAAATATCATTAGGAAAACTAACCTCTGTATAAATATTTATTATACATGTTAGATAACAATTATTGAAAATGTCAATTACTGAATAATTATTACAAATAAAACTTTCAAACGTTTTGAAAAAAATTGAGAAGTGTAATAATTTTCACAGAGGTATGAAAGATTCAATCAAAAATTTCAAAAAAAGAACGACTTGCCAAGATCTGAAAACTTATTTTATTTAATTTTATTCATTTTATTTTCCCTCAACTTTTATTTTAAGTTTAGGAGTACATGTGCAGGATGTGCAGGTTTGTTACATAGGTAAACATGTGCCATGGTAGTTTGCTGCAGAGATCATCCCATCACTTGGTATTAAGCTCAGCATTATCTATTCTTCCTGATGATCTACCCCTGCCCCTGCTACCCACTTAAGGGCCCAGTGTGTGGTGTTGCCCCTGATGTGTTCTCATCATTCAGCTCCCATTTATAAGAGAACATGCAGTTTTTTGTTTTCTGCTCCTGCCTTAGTTTGCTAAGGATAGTGGCTTCCAATTCCATCCATTTCCCTGGAAAAAAAATAATGATCTCATTATTTTTTATGGCTGCATAGTATTCCATGACATATATATGTCACATTTGATTTTTCCAGTCTATCACTGATGGGCATTTGGGTTGATTCCATGTCTTCGCTATTGTAAACAGTGCTGCAATGAACACACTCATGCATGTATCATTATAATTGAATGATTTAAATGCCTTTGGGTATATGTCCAGTAATGGAATTGCTGGATCAAATGTTATTTCTGCCTCTATGCCTTTGAGTAATGGCCACATTGTCTTCCATGATGGTTGAAATAATTTACACTCCCACCAACAGTGTAAAAGTGTTCCTTTTTCTCTGCAACCTCGCCAGTATATTGTTTTTTGACTTTTTGTAATAGCCATTCTGACTGCCATGAGATGGTATCTCATTGTGCTTTTGATTTACATTTCTCTAATAATCAGTGATATTGAGCTTTTTTCATGTTTGTTGGCCACATGTATGTCTTCTTTTTGGAAGTATCTGTACATGTCCTTTACCAGTATTTTTTTTAATAAGGTTATTTGTTTTATTCTTATAAATTTGTTTCTGTTTCTTGTAGACCCTGGATAGTAGGCTTTTGTCAGATTGATAGATTGCAAAAATGTTCTCCCATTCTGTAGGATGACTGTTTACACTGACTATAGATTATTTTGCTGTGCAGCAGCTCTTGAATTTAATTAGATTCTAGTTGTCAATCTTTGCTTTTGTTACAATTGTTTTGATGTTTTCATCATGAAAACTTTGCTCGTGCCTATGTCCTGAATGGTATTGCCTAGATATTCTTCTAGAGTTTTTACAGTTTTGGATTTTACATTTAAGACCTTAATCCAGCTTGGCTTTATTTTTGTCTATAGTATAATTAAAGGGTCCAGTTTCAATATTCTGCATATGTCTAGCCAGCACTCCCTTCACCATTTATTAAATAGGGAGTCCTTTCCCCGTTGCTTGTTTTTGTCAGGTTCATCAAAGATCAGGTGGTTGTAGGTGTATGGTCTTATTTCTGAGTTATCTATTCTGCGCCATTGTTCTATGTGTCTGTTTTTGTACCAGCATCATGCTGTTTTGGCTACCGTAGGTTTGCAGTACAGTTTGAAGTTGGGCAGCGTGATGCCTCTAGCTTTGTTCTTTTTGCTTAGGATTTTCTTGTCTATTCAAGTTCTTTTTTGGTTTTATATGAATTTTTATTTTTTTTTTCTTATTCTGTGAAGAATGTCAATGACAGCTTAATGGGAATGGCATTGAATCTATAAATTACTTTGGACAGTATGGACATTTTCATTATATTGATTCTTCCTATCTATGAAAATGGAATGTTTCTCCATTTGTTTGTGTCCTCTCTGATTTCTTTGAGCAGTGGTTTTTAGTTCTCCTTAAAGAGGTCCTTCCCTTCATTCGTTAGCTGTATTCCTAGGTACTTTATTCTCTTTGTGGCAATTCCGAATGGAAGTTCATTTATGATTTGGCTCTCTGCTTGCCTGTTGTTGGTGTATAGGAATGCCAGAGATTTTTGCACACTGACTTTGCATTAGACGTCTGAAGTTGCTCATCAGCTTAAGAAGCTTTTGGGCTGAGATGATGGGGTTTTCTAGGTATAGGATCATGTCATTTGAAACAAAGAAAATTTTGCTTCCTCTCTTCCTATTTGAATACCTTTATTTCTTTCTCATGCCTGATTGTTTTAGCCAGAACTTTCAATGTTGAATAGGCATGGTGAAAGAGGGCATTCTGTGCCAGTTTTCAGTGGGAATGCTTCCAGCTTTTGCCAATCAGTGGATATTAGTGTGAGTTTGTCATATATGGCTGTTATTATTTTCAGGTATTTTATTTCAATATCTAGTCTCTTGAGAGTTTTTAACATGAAAGGACACTGAATTTTATCAAAGTCCTTTTCTGCATCTGTTGGGATAATCATGTGGTTTTTGTCTTTAGTTCTGTTTATGTGATAAATCACATTTATTAATTTGTGTATGTTGAACCAACCTTGCATTTCGGGGATGAAACCAACTTGATCATGGTAGATAAGCTTTTTGATGTGCTGCTAGATTCAGTTTGTGAGTATTTTATTGAAGATCTTTGCATCAATGCTTATCAAGGATATTGGCCTGAAATTTTATTTATTTATTCATTTATTGTATCTCTGTCAGGTTTTGGTATCAGGATGATGCTGATCTCATAGAATGAGTTAGGAAGGAGCCCCTCCTTTCCAATTTTTTGAATATTTTCGGTAAAAATGGTGTCAGGTCTTTTTTATACATCTGGTAGAATTCAGCTGTGAATCTGTCTGGCATTGGGCTTTTTTTGGTTGGTAGGCTATTACTGCCTAACTTTCAAAATTCATTATTGGTCTATTCAGGGATTCACTTTCTTTCTGTTTTGGGCTTAGAAGGATGTTTGTGTCTAGGAATTTGGCCTTTTTTGTTTAGATTTTCTAGTTTATATACATAGAGTTTTTTATAGTATTATCTGATGGTTGTTTTTATTTCTGTGAGGACAGTGGTGATATCCCCTTTATCATTTTTTATTGTGTTTATTTGATTATTCTTATTTTCATCTTTATTAGTCTAACTAGCAGTCTATTTCAATTTTTTAATAAAATAGTCCCTGAATTCATTGATTTTTTTTTGTGTATCTGTGTCTCCTTCAGTTCAGCTCTCATCTTGGTTATTTCTTGTCTTCTGCTAGCTTTGGGGTTTGTTTGCTCTTGGTTCTACAGTTATTTTAGTTGAGATATTAGGTTGCTAACTTGAGATCTTTTTATCTATTTGATGTGGGCATTTAGTGCTATACATTTATTTCTTAACATTGCTTTAGCTGCATCCCAGAGATTCTGGTATATTGTCTTTTTGTTCTCATTAGTTTCAAAGAACTTCTTGATTTCTGCCTAAATTTTATTATTTATGCAAGAGTCGTTCAAAAGCAGGTTGTTCAATTGTTCTGTAGCTGTGTGGTTTTCAGTGAATTTCTTAATCTTGAGTTCTAATTCGATTGGGTTGTTGTCTTTTACATTTGCTAAGAAGTGTTTTACTTCTGATTATGTGATCTATTTTAGAGTAAGTGATGAGTGATGATGAGAAGAATGTATATTCTATTAGATTTGGATGGAGAGTTCTGTAGCTATCTATCAAGATCCAGTTAATCCAGAGCTGAGTTCAGGTTCTAAATATTTTTGCTAATTTTCTGTCTCTATAATCTGTCTAATATTGTCAGTGGGGTGTTAAAGTCTCCTGCTATTATTTTGTGGGAGTCTAAGTGTCTTTGAAGGTCTCTAAAAGCTTGCTTTTTGAATCTGGGTGCTCTTCTATTGGGTGCATATATATTTAGAATAGTTAGCTCTTCTTGTTGAATTGAACGCTTTACCATTATATAATGCCTTTCTTTGTCTTTTTTGACTTTTGTTGGTTTAAAGTCTGATTTTGTCAGAAACTAGAATCACAACCCCTGCGTTTCACTTTTTTTTTTTTTTTTTTTTGAGATGGAGTCTTACTCTGTCACCCAGTCTGGAATGCAGTAGGGCGATCTCAATGCACTGCAACTTCTGACTCCTGGGTTCAAGCTATTTTCCTGCCTCAGCCTCCTGAGTAGGTGGGATTACAAGCATGTGCCACCATGCCCTATTTTTTGTATTTTTAGTAGGGACAGGGTTTTGCCATGATGGCCAGGCTGTTCTTGAACTCCTGACCTCAGGTAATCCAACCACCTTGGCCTCCCAGATTGTTGGGATTACAGATGTGAGCCACTATGCCTGGCCACCTCTGTTTTTCTCTATTTTCCATTTGCTTGGTAAATTTTCCTCCATCCCTTTATTTTGGGTCTATGTGTATCTTTGCACATAAGAAGGGTCTCTTGAAGACAGCCTTGGCTCTTTATCCTGCTTGCCATTCTGGGTCTTTTAATTGGGGGCATTCAGCCCACTTACATTTAAGGTTAGTATTGTTATGTCTGAATTTGATCCTGTCATCATGATGTTAGCTGGTTATTTTGCAGAATTATTTATGTGGTTGCTTCATAGTGTCACTGGTCTGTGTACTTCAGTGTGTCTCTGTAGTGCCTGGTAATGGTTTTTTCCTTTTCATATTTAGTGCTTCCTTCAGGAGTTCTTGCAAGGAATGGTTGGTGATGATGAATTCCTTGAGCATTTGCTTGTCTGAAAAGGATCTTATTTCTCCTTCACTTATGAAGCTTAGTTTGGGTAGATATGAAATTCTGCATTGGAAATTCTTTACTTTAGGAATGTTGAATATTGGCCTGCAATCTCTTTTGGCTTGTAGGGTTTCCACTGAGAGGTCCTTGTTAGTCTGATGGGTTTTCTTGGTAGGTGACCTGGGCTTTCTCTCTGGCTCTTCTTAATCCTTTTCTTTCATTTCAAGAATCTGATATTTACATGTCTTGGGGTTGATCTTCTCACAGGAGTATCTTACTGGGGTTCTCTGCATATCCTGAATTTGAATGCTGGCCTGTCTTGCTAGGTTGGGAAAGTTCTTTTGGATGATATCCCAAAATATGATTTTTAACTTGGTTCTATTCTCCTGTCTCTTTCAGTTACCCCAATCATTCATAAGTTTGGTCTCTTTACATAATCCCATATTTCTTGGAGGTTTTGTTCATTTTTTTAAATTCTTTTTCTCTATTCTTGTCTTTCTGTCTTATTTCAAAAAGAGAGTCTTCAAGCTCTAAGATTCTTACCTCCACTGGGTCTGTCATGCTGTTGATATTTGTGATTGCATTATGAAGTTCTTGTGTTGTGTTTTTCACCTCCATCAGCTTGGCTATGTTCCTCTCTAAACTGGCTATTCTGGCTACCATCACCTGTATTTTTTTTTTTTTTAATTATGATTCTTAACTTCTTTGAATTGAGTTACAACATGGTCCTTTTCTTCAGTGAAGTTCATTATTACACACCTTCTGAAGCCTACTTCTGTTAATCAGCCATCTCAGCCTCAGCTCAGTTTAGTGACCTTGCTGGAGAGGTGTTGTGATTATTGGGAGGAGAAGAGGCACTCTGGCTTTTTGAGTTTTCAGCATTTTTGTGTTGATTCTTTCTCATCTTTGTGGCCTTATATACCTTCAACTTTTGAGGTTGCTGACCTTTGAATGACGTTTCTGTGGGGTCTTCTTTCTTGGTTGTTGCAGTTTTCTGTTTGTTTGTTTATGTTTTCACAGTCAGGCCACTTTACCATAGGGCTGTTGCAGTTTTCTGGGGATTCACTCCAGACTCCAGTTGCCTCAGTTTCTCCCATACCTGGAGGTACCACGAGTGAAGCCTGCAGAACAGCAAAGATGTCAACCAGCTCCTTCATCTGGAAGTTTTGTCCCAGAGGGGGACTGACCTGTTGCTGGCCCACATGCACATGTAGGAGATGCCTGGAGACCTCTGTTGGGAGGTTTCACTTAGTTAGAAGGAGCAGGATCGGAAACATTCCTAAAGAAGCAGTCTGGCTGCTTTTTGGTAGAGCAGGTGTGCGGCACTTGTGGGGATGCTTTCTCATCTGGACCACCTGTATTCTCCAAAGCCAGCAGGCTGGAGTGGCTGAGTCAACCAAACCATAGAGATGGTGGCTGCCCCTGGGAACTTGGATCTGTCAAAGGTCGACTTCAACCTGCTGCCATTGGCTAGCTGGGATTCCAAGCCAGTGGGTCTTAAATAGTGAGGCACTGTGGAAGTGGGGCCCACAGAATGATTCTGCTTGGCTCCCTGGATTCAGCCCCATTCCTAACAATATGTATAGACAGATTCCTTATCTTGCCAGGCATCCCAGGATCAGAGTGTGTAAAGCTCCTGGGTCTCTATGTGCCTGAGTGGCTGCTCTGCTGATACTCCACATTGCTTCACATCTCAGACTCAAGGTCCAGATGGTGTAGGCTCACAAGGGGATCTCCTGATCCATGAGTTTCAGAGATTCATGGAAGAAACATGGTTTTCCAGACAGAGTTGGACAATCACTCACCAATTCCCCTTGCTCCATGCCACCACCGGGTGGGCCATCACTCCTCCACCCCTGGCTTTTTCTTCTTATTATTATTCTCGGTGGATTGCGTTGTTTGCATACTCAGTCCCAATGTGAGAACCCGGATATTTCAGTTGAAGGTTCTGAGTTCACTCATCCCTTTTCATTCCTGTCTGAGGATGCTGTGGACTGTGGGTGCCGTGGACTGCAGCTGCTTCTTATTGGTCATCTTGGACTAATCTCCAATTCATTTTAAAATAGGCAAAAGTAACTAATTGTCAGGAACAATTACCTGAATTAAAATAAATAAAATTAATATTAAATATCAGTAAAATTTTTATTTATTAGATGTGTCAAAAAATATGTAAGTTTTAAAATAGCACTATTGTATCAGCTTTTTGTAAGGGCAACATTTTTCTGCACTGTAGGTTACATTTGATTGAGTGTTAAGGCCTGGCAATGTGACATTTAGCAAGAGTTAGAAGAAATTCATACTATCTATCTCACTAATGTTACCTTTGCTAATATAGCCTAAGAAAAGTATCAATAGAAAAGACAAGTGTACAAAGCTAATACTAAAATCTTACAGTAATTTGGCTCAGGCAGGTAGGGTTAAGAATCAAATTTTTATTGTAATTAAGTTATTATCAGCATGTACAGGAACTGTAATAAGAAAATAGTGTTATTTAAGTATTTAAACAGGAATACAAGCTTTAGAGATGGCAGTATCCTGAATAGGTTGCTTAGTCTGTGTCTCAGTTACCTTATCTCTAAAATGGTAATGATTACATGTATAATTGTTTTATAGCTAGTAGTACTCTTAAAATAACAAATATTATAAATAATGTGACAGTCATAAAATATGATGTGGTTAAATAATTACATTTGATTTAATATAGATATAGTATACATATAACAATGTAAATTATAGATGTCTAAAAGTATTTAATATCACAAGAATATGTTGATATTTAGGAATACAAGCAATTTATAAAATTTTAACTGTAGTATTATCTTTTTAAAAAATACATACATGATAGAGAATGAAATAATAAAATGAATACCTATGGGTGTTTGGGTAATAGGTGTTTTTATTTATTTTAACTTTATTCAATTTGATTTACACATCATCTATAGTGTTCACATGTCAGAATTAAGAAAATTAATAACATTTAATTGTATAACCCACATGCTAGTGATAATAATAATATCCACCTTTAAAGTGTATTATGAGGATTAAGTATGGTAATGCATGGAGGTTTTTTTAAGCTTCACAGGTATTCAATAAATTGTATTACTACGTTTTATTTGGAACTTCGTTGCTTACAGCTCTAAAATAACAAAAATTGACTGAATTACCCATAAGTCAATGTATGCAACCTCAAAATTCTATGACTGGCTTTCAAGACAGCCCCAATGCAGACTTAACCTTGAAATCAGGACAATGTGAAGTTCAACTTTTCTACACAAGAGTTCATCTCCTAATTAAAACATAAATAACATAATTTAGCATATTTAAGCAACTCAGCGAACTGTCTACAAACAACAGCTCACTGTTTTGCCTAAAATGAATTTAAACTGACATTTATGAGGTGAGCACATATCCAATCATAAAGTTACCTCTCATTTTAACCTCATTTGTTAAAAGAAAATACCAGAAAGTGGACCTTTTTGAGATTTTTAACATGTAGAGTATGTGATATCTTTATGCTATAACTCTGACCACACCAGTTATGTCTTTTGATAGCTGCTACATTCTTCTCTCAGGAAAATTCAATGTTTTCCAGATTTTTGTAATACAATTATCTTCTGTGCAGAATGAAGTCACAATAAGTATTGTTGACTCACTGGCTTACAATACACTAAATCAGGACAATAAAATCAAGCAAGCATTTGATCTGGACATTTTAGAGACTCCTAAAGTTGCACAAGAAGATGTTGTATGTCAATTTTTGCCTAAAGTCTCAAGTAATAGAAAATTCAGATCAAATATCAGTGTGCATGGTATAGTTCTATTTCTTCTGGAAACTCTTTTTATTTACACAATAATTTCAATGACCAAGTAATTGTGGCAATAAAAATAGAAACAATATATCTAAATACCTAAAAATACTATTTTTCTAAAAACGCTGTTCTGAGAGCTCTACTCATGAAAAGTTACTCAAAATTCTACCTAGTTTTTATTAAATTGTTTTTATAATTTTTGAATTGTATTGCTTGTGAAATTTAATAAGCATTGATTTCTAAAAATTGAATGAATGAGATAACCCAATTTGTTTGAAACAGCTAACTTCTTATTAATATTTTATAGTTAATTGGTAGAGTTTAAATTATTGCACTAAGGGGGGCGGAGCAAGATGGCCGAATAGGAACAGCTCCAGTCTCCAACTCCCAGCGCGAGCGACACAGAAGACCGGTGATTTCTGCATTTTCAACTGAGGTACTGGGTTCATCTCACTGGGGAGTGCTGGACGATCAGTGCTGGTCAGCTGCTGCAGCCCTACCAGCGAGAGCTGAAGCAGGGCTAGGCATCGCCTCACCTGGGAAGTGCAAGGGGGAAGGGAATCCCTTTTCCTAGCCAGGGGAACTGAGACACACAACACCTGGAAAATCGGGTAACTCCCACCCCAATACTGTGCTTTAAACAAACCGGCACACCAGGAGATCATATCCCACACCTGGCCAGGAGGGTCCCACACCCACGGAGCCTCCCTCATTGCTAGCACAGCAGTCTGTGATCTACTGGCAAGGCAGCAGCGAGGCTGGGGGAGGGGCGCCCGCCATTGCTGAGGCTTAAGTAGGTAAACAAAGCTGCTGGGAAGCTCGAACTGGGTGGAGCTCACAGCAGCTCAAGGAAACCTGCCTGTCTCTGTAGACTCCACCTCTGGGGACAGGGCAATAACAAACACAGCCGAAACCTCAGCAGACGCAAACGACTCTGTCTGACAGCTTTGAAGAGAGCAGTGGATCTCCCAACACGGAGGTTGAGATCTGAGAAGGGACAGACTCCCTGCTCAAGTGGGTCCCTGACCCCTGAGTAGCCTAACTGGGAGACATCCCCCACTAGGGGCAGTCTGACACCCCACACCTCACAGGGTGGAGTACACCCCTGAGAGGAAGCTTCCAAAGCAAGAATCAGACAGGTACACTCGCTGTTCAGAAATATTCTATCTTCTGCAGCCTCTGCTGCTGATACCCAGGCAAACAGGGTCTGGAGTGGACCTCAAGCAATCTCCAACAGACCTACAGCTGAGGGTCCTGACTGTTAGAAGGAAAACTATCAAACAGGAAGGACACCTACACCAAAACCCCATCAGTACATCACCATCATCAAAGACCAGAGGCAGATAAAACCACAAAGATGGGGAAAAAGCAGGGCAGAAAAGCTGGAAATTCAAAAAATAAGAGCGCATCTCCCCCGGCAAAGGAGCGCAGCTCATCGCCAACAACAGATCAAAGCTGGACGGAGAATGACTTTGACGAGATGAGAGAAGAAGGCTTCAGTCCATCAAATTTCTCAGAGCTAAAGGAGGAATTACGTACCCAGCGCAAAGAAACTAAAAATCTTGAAAAAAAAGTGGAAGAATTGATGGCTAGAGTAATTAATGCAGAGAAGGTCATAAACGAAATGAAAGAGATGAAAACCATGACACGAGAAATACGTGACAAATGCACAAGCTTCAGTAACCGACTCGATCAACTGGAAGAAAGAGTATCAGCGATTGAGGATCAAATGAATGAAATGAAGCGAGAAGAGAAACCAAAAGAAAAAAGAAGAAAAAGAAATGAACAAAGCCTGCAAGAAGTATGGGATTATGTAAAAAGACCAAATCTACGTCTGATTGGGGTGCCTGAAAGTGAGGGGGAAAATGGAACCAAGTTGGAAAACACTCTTCAGGATATCATCCAGGAGAACTTCCCCAACCTAGTAGGGCAGGCCAACATTCAAATCCAGGAAATACAGAGAACGCCACAAAGATACTCCTCGAGAAGAGCAACTCCAAGACACATAATTGCCAGATTCACCAAAATTGAAATGAAGGAAAAAATCTTAAGGGCAGCCAGAGAGAAAGGTCGGGTTACCCACAAAGGGAAGCCCATCAGACTAACAGCAGATCTCTCGGCAGAAACTCTCCAAGCCAGAAGAGAGTGGGGGCCAATATTCAACATTCTTAAAGAAAAGAATTTTAAACCCAGAATTTCATATCCAGCCAAACTAAGTTTCATAAGTGAAGGAGAAATAAAATCCTTTACAGATAAGCAAATGCTTAGAGATTTTGTCACCACTAGGCCTGCCTTCCAAGAGACCCTGAAGGAAGCACTAAACATGGAAAGGAACAACCGGTACCAGCCATTGCAAAAACATGCCAAAATGTAAAGACCATTGAGGCTAGGAAGAAACTGCATCAACTACCGAGCAAAATAACCAGTTAATATCATAATGGCAGGATCAAGTTCACACATAACAATCTTAACCATAAATGTAAATGGACTAAATGCTCCAATTAAAAGACACAGACTGGCAAACTGGATAAAGAGTCAAGACCCATCAGTCTGCTGTATTCAGGAGACCCATCTCACACGCAGAGACATACATAGGCTCAAAATAAAGGGATGGAGGAAGATTTACCAAGCAAATGGAGAACAAAAAAAAGCAGGGGTTGCAATACTAGTCTCTGATAAAACAGACTTTAAACCATCAAAGATCAAAAGAGACAAAGAAGGCCATTACATAATGGTAAAGGGATCAATTCAACAGGAAGAGCTAACTATCCTAAATATATATGCACCCAATACAGGAGCACCCAGATTCATAAAGCAAGTCCTTAGAGACTTACAAAGAGACTTAGACTCCCATACAATAATAATGGGAGACTTCAACACTCCACTGTCAACATTAGACAGATCAACGAGACAGAAAGTTAACAAGGATATCCAGGAATTGAACTCATCTCTGCAGCAAGCAGACCTAATAGACATCTATAGAACTCTCCACCCCAAATCAACAGAATATACATTCTTCTCAGCACCACATCGTACTTACTCCAAAATTGACCACGTAATTGGAAGTAAAGCACTCCTCAGCAAATGTACAAGAACAGAAATTATAACAAACTGTCTCTCAGACCAGAGTGCAATCAAACTAGAACTCAGGACTAAGAAACTCAATCAAAACCGCTCAACTACATGGAAACTGAACAACCTGCTCCTGAATGATTACTGGGTACATAACGAAATGAAGGCAGAAATAAAGATGTTCTTTGAAACCAATGAGAACAAAGATACAACATACCAGAATCTCTGGGACACATTTAAAGCAGTGTGTAGAGGGAAATTTATAGCACTAAATGCCCACAAGAGAAAGCAGGAAAGATCTAAAATTGACACTCTAACATCACAATTAAAAGAACTAGAGAAGCAAGAGCAAACACATTCGAAAGCTAGCAGAAGGCTAGAAATAACTAAGATCAGAGCAGAACTGAAGGAGATAGAGACACAAAAAACTCTCCAAAAAATCAATGAATCCAGGAGTTGGTTTTTTGAAAAGATCAACAAAATTGACAGACCACTAGCAAGACTAATAAAGAAGAAAAGAGAGAAGAATCAAATCGACGCAATTAAAAATGGTAAAGGGGATATCACCACCGACCCCACAGAAATACAAACTACCATCAGAGAATACTATAAACACCTCTACGCAAATAAACTGGAAAATCTAGAGGAAATGGATAATTTCCTGGACACTTACACTCTTCCAAGACTAAACCAGGAAGAAGTTGAATCCCTGAATAGACCAATAGCAGGCTCTGAAATTGAGGCAATAATTAATAGCCTACCAACCAAAAAAAGTCCAGGACCAGATGGATTCACAGCTGAATTCTACCAGAGGTACAAGGAGGAGTTGGTACCATTCCTTCTGAAACTATTCCAATCAATAGAAAAAGAGGGAATCCTCCCTAACTCATTTTATGAGGCCGACATCATCCTGATACCAAAGCCTGGCAGAGACACAACAAAAAAGGAGAATTTTAGACCAATATCCCTGATGAACACCGATTCAAAAATCCTCAATAAAATACTGGCAAACCGGATTCAGCAACACATCAAAAAGCTTATCCACCATGATCAAGTGGGCTTCATCCCTGGGATGCAAGGCTGGTTCAACATTCGCAAATCAATAAACATAATCCAGCATATAAACAGAACCAAAGACAAGAACCACATGATTATCTCAATAGATGCAGAAAAGGCTTTTGACAAAATTCAACAGCCCTTCATGCTAAAAACGCTCAATAAATTTGGTATTGATGGAACGTACCTCAAAATAATAAGAGCTATTTATGACAAACCCACAGCCAATATCATACTGAAGGGCAAAAACTGGAAAAATTCCCTTTAAAAACTGGCACAAGACAGGGATGCCCTCTCTCACCACTCCTATTCAACATAGTGTTGGAAGTTCTGGCTAGGGCAATTAGGCAAGAGAAAGAAATCAAGGGTATTCAGTTAGGAAAAGAAGAAGTCAAACTGTCCCTCTTTGCAGATGACATGATTGTTTATTTAGAAAACCCCATTGTCTCAGCCCAAAATCTCCTGAAGCTGATAAGCAACTTCAGCAAAGTCTCAGGATACAAAATTAATGTGCAAAAATCACAAGCATTCTTATACACCAGTAACAGACAAACAGAGAGCCAAATCAGGAATGAACTTCCATTCACAATTGCTTCAAAGAGAATAAAATACCTAGGAATCCAACTTACAAGGGATGTAAAGGACCTCTTCAAGGAGAACTACAAACCACTGCTCAGTGAAATCAAAGAGGACACAAACAAATGGAAGAACATACCATGCTCATGGATAGGAAAAATCAATATCGTGAAAATGGCCATACTGCCCAAGGTAATTTATAGATTCAATGCCATCCCCATCAAGCTACCAATGAGTTTCTTCACAGAATTGGAAAAAACTGCTTTAAAGTTCATATGGAACCACAAAAGAGCCCGCATCTCCAAGACAATCCTAAGTCAAAAGAACAAAGCTGGAGGCATCACGCTACCTGACTTCAAACTATACTACAAGGCTACAGTAACCAAAACAGCATGGTACTGGTACCAAAACAGAGATATAGACCAATGGAACAGAACAGAGTCCTCAGAAGTAATACCACACATCTACAGCCATCTGATCTTTGACAAACTTGAGAGAAACAAGAAATGGGGAAAGGATTCCCTATTTAATAAATGGTGCTGGGAAAATTGGCTAGCCATAAGTAGAAAGCTGAAACTGGATCCTTTCCTTACTCCTCATATGAAAATTAATTCAAGATGGATTAGAGACTTAAATGTTAGACCTAATACTATAAAAATCCTAGAGGAAAACCTAGGTAGTACCATTCAGGACATAGGCATGGGCAAAGACTTCATGTCTAAAACACCAAAAGCAACGGCAGCAAAAGCCAAAATTGACAAATGGGATCTCATTAAATTAAAGAGCTTCTGCACAGCAAAAGAAACTACCATCAGAGTGAACAGGCAACCTACAGAATGGGAGAAAATTTTTGCAATCTACTCATCTGACAAAGGGCTAATATCCAGAACCTACAAAGAACTCAAACAAATTTACAAGAAAAAAACAAACAACCCCATCAAAAAGTGGGCAAAGGATATGAACAGACATTTCTCAAAAGAAGACATTCATACAGCCAACAGACACATGAAAAAATGCTCATCATCACTGGCCATCAGAGAAATGCAAATCAAAACCACAATGAGATACCATCTCACACCAGTTAGAATGGCGATCATTAAAAAGTCAGGAAACAACAGGTGCTGGAGAGGATGTGGAGAAATAGGAACACTTTTACACTGTTGGTGGGATTGTAAACTAGTTCAACCATTATGGAAAACAGTATGGCGATTCCTCAAGGATCTAGAACTAGATGTACCATATGACCCAGCCATCCCATTACTGGGTATATACCCAAAGGATTATAAATTATGCTGCTATAAAGACACATGCACACGTATGTTTATTGCGGCACTATTCACAATAGCAAAGTCTTGGAATCAACCCAAATGTCCATCAGTGACAGATTGGATTAAGAAAATGTGGCACATATACACCATGGAATACTATGCAGCCATCAAAAAGGATGAGTTTGCATCCTTTGTAGGGACATGGATGCAGCTGGAAACCATCATTCTTAGCAAACTATCACAAGAACAGAAAACCAAACACCGCATGTTCTCACTCATAGGTGGGAACTGAACAATAAGATCACTTGGACTCAGGAAGGGGAACATCACACACAGGGGCCTATCATGGGGAGGGGGGAGGGGGGAGGGATTGCTTTGGGAGTTATACCTGATGTAAATGATGAGTTGATGGGTGCAGCACACCAACATGGCACAAGTATACATGTGTAACAAACCTGCACGTTATGCACATGTACCCTACAACTTAAAGTATAATAATAATAAATTAATAAAAAAAAATTATTGCACTAAGACATAGGAGCCAAGTGTAAGTATTTAATAAAAATACATGTTTTAAAAAAATATATACTGATGAAGAATAAAATAAGGATATAGTAACACTTTATTAATTAATGCTATTCCAGGGTACATGTGATTTAAAATAATGTAGCCAGAAATTGGAATAATATTAGGTGCATTGCAATTTCATTTCAGTTAGACTAGTTAAACGTCAAACCAGGCCAGGCCCTGTGGCTCATGCCTGTAATCCCAGCACTTTGGGAGGCCGAGGGGGGCAGATAATGAGGTCAGGAGATCGAGACCAAACTGGCCAACATGGTGAACCCCCATCTCCACTGAGAATACAAAAGTTAGCCAGGCTTGGTGGCATGCACCTGTAGTCCCAGCTACTCAGGAGGCTGAGGCAGGAGAATCTCGGGAACCTGGAAGGCAAAGATTGCAGTGAGCCAAGATCGTGCCACTGCACTCTAGTCGGGCGACAGAGTGAGGCTCTGTCTCAAAAATAAATAAATACATAAAAAGTAAAACCAAAAAAATGTATTCCGTCATGCTGCTAAGCATTATACAGTCTATAAAATAAAATTTGGCCAGTTCAGTTAAGGATGAGGGTAATATTCTAAAACTTGTTCAACAACTTAGCACATTAGTTTATAGCGAAAGTAAAGCAATTATTGTGGCCAGTTGGACAAGTCTCTGCATATATTAAAACAATAATCCTAATATTAACATATTGTGGCCTGTTCACAATGTATTTTGTGTATGAAGTTTGATTAAATTTGACTGGAATAATGATTTACATAAAGTAAACATTTTACAACTAAAGTCAATGTAAGGCCACACTTTTGACCTAAACCATTAAGCTGTTTTATTATTTTATTTTCCTTTTATTGGATACATAATTTATATATATAACAAATCAGAAAGAATATTTCCTTATTACATATCAATGCTACTTACAATGGTATAAAATTAAAAGAGCTAGCAATGAAGGTGATGCTCTCTTTAGTTTCACCAACACTTTAATTTTTTGAACAAAATATGCTTGTTCAAACTCAAAATCAATATTTTCAGAAACTATTACTAATTAATCAGAATCATAAGATATTTAAGCAGTACTAACAAGAAATTTACTTTCCCTACAGTAGACATAGGTTGACATTATATATGCAAAGTGTCTTTCTATCTTATGTGTATTTTAACTCTGTAACCTCTTTCATCATTGTTTAAGGAAGAAGAAATATATTAGTGCTTTTCTGTTAATTCAATCATATCTGGATATCAGAGTACAATGAATTCCTAATCAGGTAGTGGAGATTATTAAGTGGAGTTTGTAAGGCGCACACACACACACACACACACACACTCACACCACTAAATACATTTAGCTAATTCATGCAGTTTTCTTATTTCTCTTGTCAGTGTAATCAAACATCACATCACTTTCTGATATATATCAATCTATATATTAGATATTATTACAACTTAATTTATTTCATACTTAGGTTCATAACAGATAGAAATCAAAGCTCAAATAATAATAATAATAATAATAATGATTATTTTTTTAGATAGAGTCTTTCTCTGTCACCCAAGCTGGAGTGCAGTGGCACCATCTCCTCTCACTGCAAGCTCCACCTCCCAGGTTCACGCCATTCTCCTGCCTCAGCCTCCCGAGTAGCCGGGACTACAGGTGCCTGCCACCACGCCCAGATAATTTTTTGTATTTTTAGTAGAGACAGGGTTTCACCGTGTTAGCCAGGATGGTCTCGATTTCCTGACCTCGTGATCCACCCTCCTTGGCCTCCCAAAGTGCTGGGATTACAGGTGTGAGCCACCGTGCCCGGCCAAAAGCTCGAATAATTCTTTACTTCGATCCAATGAATCACCATTCTACCTCTCTTAAGCTATGTCAGTTTCACTGGGAATTATCATTGTAAACAACGAAATGCTAAACTTGTTTATTTATTTTTATCTAAACACATAAAAGTTTTCTGAATTATTATTTATTGATAGTTTATTTTAGGTAGTACCATAAACAATATCCTGAAAGGGAAGGTCTTAAAAACAAATTAAAGAAATTAAGCAAGAGAAAAGTGAAAGTTGGTGAAATAGAAAAATGCCTTAAAAATATTAGAGAGAAATTCAATTAGTTATTTTTTCTTGGGGCTCGTGGGATAAAATAGACTAATAGAGATCATTATGCTTGCTTTTTCAAGGACAGGAAATACTAGTCAGATAACTCTGTATATATATATTTTTAATGTTTTTGCATCAATGTAAAAAACAGCTTCAAATTCCCTTATCCCTCATCATTCCTGGACTTGGCCTCCCATTCATGACTTATGCTTTGGTTAAATAATTTTACAGACCTTAGTTAGGTATCTATTGCTTTCCAGGTTCTGTAGTAAGCATAGACCATGAATGAAAATAGAAATGCGCTTGCTCTCACAGATCTTAGATTTTAGTAGAGAAAACAGGCATTAGTAACATAATCATACATAGACATTCACAATTAAAATTGATATCAGTTACCTAAAAATGAAAAAGATTCTGTGAGCTAAAAGAGAGCAAAAACAAACAAAAAAGTGAACCCAACCTGGGAAACAGGAATGGAGAAGGTAATTTCACTCTGAATAGGTGAACCACACAATCTCATGAAAGATAGAATATAAGCAAAGATTATTTCATGCAAATGGATAAGTAGGTTAAAAGGTTATCTCATTAAGAAACAATGAGATACACATTAGGAACAGAAGAAAGCCAAGGTGATGCTAACCAAAATGAGGAAACTGATGAGGGATGAGGATACAGAGTTAAGTAGGACTCATGGGAATGTTACCAGAACCTTGGGGTGTGACTTCAACAGCTGGAAGCCTCTATGGCCATTGGTGCCTTTGCCCAAGGTTTTCTTGTGCCCACTGGGCCCATTCAGTCTGGCAGGCTGTGCTTGGCTCATGTTACTGGCCTGGGTCCCATAACTGCCAAGGGCAAGTGAAGCAGTGAGAGCTATGTGGGCAAGCACGGAGACCAGCCACTGCACATAGCCGGGCACACTGGCTACGGTGGGGCAGGCAACTCCAGGGGCCGGCATGAGTGCCAGCTCCTTGTGAGGCTGCAGTTGGACCAGGCATCCTGCAAGAGTTTCCACACTGGCACTGGGGAAGGCGGTAACACCTGAAAGCTGGGAGACACAAGGAACTTCGGTGCCTCAGAAAGGGCCTCACAGCCTAGGTCTGAGCTCCCTGAAGGGCTGCAACTTTTTTCTCTTTCTCTCTTCTCTTCTCTTCTTACCCGTAACCTGGCAAGCAAAGGGAATGCCTCAGTCCTGTTTGTGTTACAGTTCTTTCAGCCTCACCATTCAGTGTGTCCCAAGTTCTTGTCCCATATCCAGAAAGAATGAGGTATGTGGACAAATGGAGGGTGAGTAAGGCGAAGACGAGCTTTATTGAGGGATAGTATAGCTCAGAGGAGACCCACAGTGGGTAGTTCCTCTCCACAGGCAGGTCATCCTGATGAGTGTTCCGCTCTCAGTAGAGAGGGGCACCTGCAGTGGGCAGCTCTTCTCTGTAAGCAGGTTGTCCCTCGTTTCTCCACGTCTGACAGAATCTGGGGTTTTTATGGGCTTCAGAGGGGAGGAACTCCATGCTGATTGATTCATGGATGGCCATGGGTGAGGATGAAAAAAGCACTGTAAGTTTCCATTCTGGTCTGTCAGCCTGGCCCCAGGCTTCAGGCCATCCCTGACTTGAAGGTGAAGCTTCACTAGAGACCTGCCCTTTTCCTCTCAGGAGACTGACTGCCGCCTGCCGTCTGCCGTCATTGCCCAGGTTGTTTGTACTAAAGGACACCTGTAGGCCTGTGCCAAACAGCCCTCAACTCTACTTGGCTTCCATCCAATGCCGTCAGCACCCAAAGTCCAGAAGGGACTGAAGCAGCACTGGAGCTGACGTGTCAGCACTGCTCTGAGCACGCACACCTGACCAGACTGCAAGAGCATCCAGGTTTGGCCTCAACTTTACTCTGAGTTTAGAGTGGGCACTGGATGCGGGAAAAGGCCAGGCAAGGGAAGCAAGCCCTTCTCAGCCTCCTGGGGCAGAAGGGGCTTCTTGGGGCCCTGAGAGTGCAGAGATGCCTGGGTCCAGAGCCACAGCTTGGGTGACTGCTGTGGCGCCTAGGAGGACGCAGTTACTTTGCTTTTGTACTAAAAAGACTGTTAGATATTAAGCTAATGGTGTGACATGATTACATTTGCATTTTTTATTTTTTATTTATTTATTTATTTTTGACAGAGTCTTGCTCTGTCGACCAGGCTAGAGTGCAGTGGCACAATCTTGGCACACTGCAACCTTCGCCTTCTGGGTTCAAGCAACTCTCTTGCCTCAGCCTTCCAAGTAACTGTGAGTACAGGTGTGAGTCACCACGCCCATCTAACTTTTGTATTTTTAGTAGAGATGGGGTTTCACCATGTTGACTAGGCTGGTCTCAAACTCTTGACCTAGTAATACGCCCATCTTGGCCTCCTAAAGTGCTGGAATTACAAGCATGAGCCACTGCTCCCAGCCACATTTGCTAGTTTTTAATAGTAAATTCTGGTTATCAAATGAATAGTAGATTGGAGAGAGTCAGATAGGTTAGGGGCCATTGTAATGATCCAGTGAGACATGGTGTTAGCTTAAGCCAGAAGGTAAAGCTGTAGATGAAGTGTGAAATACTCGAATGAGATTTATTAAGTAAAATCCACAGAATTTTGTCATGGATTAGATAGGGAAGTAAGAAAGTAAAAGGTGTCAAGGATATTTTCTAAGTGTCTAGCTTAAGAAATTGGATGGATTTTAGTATCATTCTTTGAGATAGAATACCCTAAATTTACAACATATTATGTGTAATATAGTGCATGCCTGTGTGTGTGTGTGTGTGTGTGTAGAAAACAACTTCAACTTTTAGACATGGTGAATATGAGGTTATTTTGACATCTCCAAGGGGAGATGTAGAATGGGCAAAAAATATATGAATTTGGAGGGTTGGAGCCATAAATTTGGCAGTATTTAAATATATATGTGTGATATATATATGTAGTATATATATGTTTGTGATATATATGTTATATATGTGTGATAGTATATATAGTATATATGGGATATGATATATAGTATATCTAAGATATATAGGATATTATATATAGTATATATAGTGGATATATATATAGTGGATATACTATATATTATGTACAATATAATATGAGATAGTATATATGATATATAGATAGTATATATAGCATATATAGTGGATTATATACAATGAATATATATAATACATGTATAATACTTATTGTGTATACATACACAATATATATACACACACACACAGTGATAACTGTCTGTGCATGGAACTGCCTCATCCATTACAGAGAACCACTCATAAAGCGACACAGATGGAATTGGTAGATAGCTATGAGGAAGGCTAGGAGAGAATATTGCCACAGACACCAACAGAAGATAGTGTTTTAATAAGAAAAGTTTGGTAATCAGTGTCAGACTTTGATAGGTATACAAATCGGGTGAGAATTGAAACATATTGGGTTTGGTATTCTAATCAGGGTTAAATATAGGGAAAATGTTTCAGTGGAGTGTTATCAGCATATGTAATATCATCTGGCTTCACTTAACAATGGATGCTAGAAAGCATGAAGCAAGTAATCACCATTTTAAGACAAAATAATTGTGAAATGTGAGAACTAGATGCCAAATGAAACGTAAAAAACAATGAGGTACATGGAAAAAATTATCATATAATGACTGAGGAGATTTGTTTTCAAAGTAATCTTTTAGAGAATGTAATGTATCAAATCAGAATGTACTGTATCAAAAAGAACAAAATATATAGTAGGCAAAATGCTAAGATTGATCATGGAATCTCACAGAGAGAGGGAGAGGAAAAAACACAGATGGGATGTAGAGAAAAAGGAACATTTGTACACTGTTGGTGGGAATTTGTAAATTGGCACAACCATTATGATAACCAGTATGGTGTTTCCTCAAAAAATTTAAAAAATAGAACTACAATATGATCTAGCAATTCTACTTCTGGGTATACATCCGAAGGAAATGAAATCAATGTCTCAAAGAGATATCTGCACCTCTGTCTCATGTTCACTATACCATTATTCACAATCGTCAAATGTGCTTGTGTGTGTGTGTGTGTGTATCGGTGTATATGCACACATAATTCAATAATATTCAGCCTTAAAACAAAGAAAATCCAGCCATTTGCAACAACATGGATGAACTTGGGGACATTATGCTAGATGAAAAACAAAATAGAGGAAGACAAATACCGAATGATCTCACCTGTATGTGAAATCTAAAAAAGTTGAATTCATAGAAATAGAGAGGAAAACAGTGGTTGCCAGAGTCTGGGGAGTGAGCAGGGAAAATGAGGAGATGCGGGTCAAAAGGCACAAACATTCAGTTATAAGATGAATAAGTTCTGTAGATCTAATATACAGCCTGGTAACTATAGCTAATAATACTGCATTGTATACTTTACCATTTGCTAAGACAGTAGTATTAAGCATTCTTATCAAACACACACACACACACACACACACACACACACACACAGACACCCACCCACACATAGACATGGTAACTATGAGGGATAAGAAATGTGTTAAAAAATTTGACTGTGGTAATTATTTTACAATGTATACACATATCAAATCATCATGTTGTATGACTTATATACAATTTTGTCAATCATACCTGAATAAAGGTGAGAAAATAAAAAGTAGTGAAAAAGATTTCACAAAAAATCTAATAAAATATTCAAACTACCTCCAGAAAAAAAAGGAAAGCAGTATTTGGAAATTCGTAAGACATGAATATACAAACAGAAACAAACACAAAAGGAAAATAAATGAAAACAAAAAACTGAAAAACCTTATTCGAAATATGACACAAGCTATAAACAACACTGACTTGAAGAATTTATTGAATATACAAAGGAGAATACATATGAACTTTAGGCCAGAAATATTCCCATTTTTGTGCAAATTGGTCATAACTTTGGAACCACAAAGAAAACAATGTAATCACAGCCTAAATGATTATTTTAGTCTTTCAGCATAGTGTGGTTGTATGATAATACAAATCAATTAATGTTTACAAAGCTTAGAATCTGCATATAAACAAAACATAGAGAAGTGAATAAAGTTTACCTACACTGAAAGAAAGGTAGATCAGAGGCAACATAAGGGGGTAAAAAGGGGTAGGTAAGTTTGAGGAATATGGAAGGGAGCCAAATATCCAATAGCCAAAGCAAGAGAGAATGACGGAATGATGGTGACATTTGTTAGGACAAAAAAATGAGAGATTTAAGTATAATATCACATTTTCAAATTGTTAAGCATGAGAGAAGTTAAGCAAAACACACCTAAAAATGTAGGACTTTCTGCCCTATCACAATATCTGTTTTCTTGTAAATAAGCTTTTGTTCTGCAAAACTGCACTCTTTAAAAATGACAAGGTAGGAGGGGAAAAAATAGGACCATGGCAAGTCAAAATCATCCAACTACCCTGAGCACAAAAAAAACAATGATCAGTACCTTGGGAAATAACAGAGCCCAGGCTGGAGGCTTCCCCAGGGGGTATTTAAAAATGTACACAAGCAATAGATTGGAAATACTTGTTTCATGGTCAAAAGGCATGAAGAGAGAAGGGGAGTTTGGGATACAAGAAGAGCAACCTGCCATGATTTGAGGAACCAAGAAAATATCTACATATAGATATTCAAAAATAATTTTCTTAAAATAGAGCTGAAAGGGATACTTGATTGTATGGAAGAAAACAGAGTGCTCTTTTCCCTTGAAATTATAGTTCTACTTCTGTTTTATTTCCCCTTTCCTAGGAAAAAAATATAAACAAGTTCTACATTTTTACTAACATAATTTCCCTATTTACCAATATCATGTGAACCAATTGATATTACAGAAAAGCCTTTTTCAGTGGAACAGATTATAATAACTATCAACATTTTGGGAGGAGGTGGAAAAGAGATTTGGGGTATTATATGTCATATAATTTATCATGTATTTCAGCAGTAAGAAAACAGATATTATCTAAAATAGTAAATCAATACATACAATTAATAAACATTATTTAATACATCAAGGGAACTAAACTATGAGGATGAAGCTGGGCATGGTGGCCCATGCCTGTAATCCCAGCACTTTGGGAGGTCGAGGTGGGTGGATCACGAGGTCAAGAGTTTGAGACCAGAGTGATCAACATAGTGAAACTCCGTCTATACTAAAAATACAAAAATTAACCAGGCGTGGTGGCATGCGCCTGTAATCCCAGCTACTCAGGAGGCTGAGGCAGGCGAATTGCTTGAACCTGAGAGGCGGAGGTTGCAGTGAGCCAAGATCATGCCACTGCACTCCAGGCTTGACAACAGAGAAAAAAACAAAACAAAACAGTATTTTTCTCTGGGGAATGGAACTGGGATGTAGACCACTTCATTCAATCATTAGCTCTTTTGTTTTACTTTCTATTTGAGGTATGTTATATGATTTTGATTAAAAATCAATAAAAATAATAATAAATATGAACATTATTTTATCTAACAACAAAGCTTCTAATTCCAAATGGGAAGGATAACTATTTATCTTTGCCCTTGGCCTACCACTTAAACAAACTGATTATTCTAAATATTCAAATTAAAATTTTACTCTGAAGAGGAAGAGTGCTTGGAAATTATCTGTCCCAAACTCTTCTCTAGCTTGCTTTGATCTCTACCCTCCATGAACTTGTATGCAGCAGAGAAGGTGATTTTCAGCAGCCTAAAGGAGAAAGCCTTGGCTTACTTATCCCTGACTGTTTTGAAGGAATCTTGAACAAGGTACTTAACATTTTGTTTAAGTTCTGACTGTAGGATCATCATAATGACTTTGCTATATTATTGGAGATATAAAGTTATATATAAATGTAAAGCATCTGTTTATGGTAAGAGTTCAATAAATGGTAATTATCTTCATGTAAATAATTTAAAAATATGCTTTAAGTTCAGAAACTCTAAGCAAATTTGGTTTGCTTTAGGCCTCTTAAAGTGGAAAAATCATACTTAGTAAATATTTTAATGCACAATTTCCCTGTGCAAATAGAGGCTTTAAGATAATTTAACACTCTCGTTTTCTCAAAACAATTGCTCTTTTTGACTTTACATCATGCAATCTAAGTACCTTATGTATTTCATGCTCAGAGTGCTGAGAGATGATGGTTCATTTCCCTTTCCAGTATTATTCACTTTGAAGTAAACAAGTCCGTGTGAGCTAATGTGCCACTTTAATAACTTTTTTCAGCTATTCACTGTTAAGTCAATAAAGGGAGACTGAGTTTGGCTGTACAAATTTTTTTTAACAGCATATAATCTTCTAATTTCTGAATGGTTTCCTTTTCATAATATTGGCCTTAGCTGGAGAAAAGGGAAAAGGGCATGTATTTTGGGAGCATCATACTTCTTCCTGTCCCGCAGTTAATGAGGCACATGAAGCTTTGACTGGGGCTTGATCATGCATACAGAACAGGCAGCCAAAAAGAGGCACATTCTTCTCTCGCAATGAAACCATCTGCAGCCAATCCCAGCAGGTTTTCCTTCAGGGCTGTAAGCAAAAGGCAAGAATACAGATTGTTTCTCATTCTACACCATTTTAGTGCAGCGAAGGCAAAAGGCAAGGGGGAGAACTTAAATAAACATGTACAGATGTCTTTTTCCAGGTTATTTTCCATTTTCCAAATCCTGTCTTTGAGTTCTATAATTAAGAAGAAAAAATTCTCAGATGAAACTAAGTATATTTTCTTACATTAGAGAAACAGGGTCATGTATGAAGAGATGCACATCTGCCGGGTCTTGATTTTAATCATTTATTTGATAGATTTTTCCAGACAAGCAGACTCAGCCATGACCAGATGTAGCATGTCTCTGTTAATAATCTGAGTTAATTGAGTCTCCCTTTTGCCATTTGCCAATTATCTATGGATCCAGATTGAGAGGTTTTTCTTTCTCCTTTTTTTCCCCCTCCCAGACAGTTAGAGACACATGAACCTAGAGGTTACCAGGGATAAGAATGTTATTATGATGTTACTGTAACTGGAAGTAGGTGCCGATGTTTACTTGCTGAGAGCAGTTTAACAAAAAGGAATTCAATAAACTTTCCTTAGAAAGTTTCACAGAAACTGTTGATGACTTTTAAAAGTGTTTTTCCTTCTGATTAAGGAAAATAGAGGGGAGTAAAGGGGAAGGAAATATTAAATGGAATGTATTCACTGCTGAAATATAGATTTTCATTGCTCTAACTGAATGCTTGGTAGAGATTTTCACCACATCTAATAATAATTTTCTCAGTAGGCTGCAAAAAATTAGATTGTGTTTCTCATAATCAAGGCCTATTTATCAAACACACTACTTAAGAATTTCATTGTTGTTGATAACTGGCACATGTTATTTATTTATAAATCTTGCTTAAAAAGATGCATTTTGTTAAAGACATGAAACATTGCAGAGCAAGTGACACAGAGTTTAAGTGATCAGCTGATTATAATCATTCAGCAGTAAAAGAAGCTACTATTGGTGATAACATAGTCTTGAAAAATGTAGTTGACAATTTAATATGAACTACAGACAGAAAAAAAAACCAGCATCTTTCAAAAAAAAAACAAACAAACAAACAAAACAAAAAACAAGTTCATCAAACCTAAATGAAACAAATCTCTAAAAGTCAAGAGTATTAGCAGGGAGGTTAGTGTTTTAAACACAAGAAATACCAATGTACTTGAGAATTGTATGCCAGTGTTATTGTTGACAGAATGTTACAAATTTTGAAAAGATAATAGTGTGTCTGAATGATAATCCTAATGAATTTATAAATACTTGAACCACAATCTCCAACTGCATAGAAAGAGTTTTCTCTTTAGTATAAAATGTTTCCTTTTTGGTGATCCTTTTGAAATATGAGTTGGTAGTTCTATATGTAGAGATAAGTACTCATTTTAACTTCATAAAAATGATAAAATAAAGAGGCATTTTCAACAGAAAAGGAAAGTAACAGCAAAAAGCATAAAATACTCTAAAATAAGAAACAATGAAATGTACACTGTATTTTTAGTTACCTTTTTCCAAGTCTATCTTCAGAACTGAAGTGTGAGTTTCTTGGGAACAGACATAACTATACCTTATTCATCTTGAATTTCTAGCTCCAAGTACATTGCCTGACACATAGTTGTTGCTTAAAAAATGGTTTATTGGGTAAATCGAATAAATCAGTAGTAAATGTGGGCAATGACAGCCTCAATTATTTTTTCTTCTACACTTGGCAAATGATTAATACATTGGTACAAAAATTTTAGAATTAACTACCCACCTATTCTTAATTCTAACCTGAATTGATATCTTCTTGAAGAAAATATTCAACTTTAATTTGTGCCCCCAAATAAAATGAAAACAGAAGCTATTGCTCGTACGTTCTTTAAATACAGAGAAAATTCTACTTGGACCGAGACAGAATTCTCACAGAGTATATCATTGATATTTATACATTCAATGTTCTTTTCTATCTTTGGTTTAGACACGTATGAACTTCTTGTTTTAGAGAATTGAACATTATTTCCCTGCCATTTTCTCCCAGTTTCTTCCCTCCCTTCTGGCTCCTTTTTCTTCTTCCTACTTACTTTCCTTTCTTTATTCTTTCCTCCCTCCTTTATGTGTTTAAACATTTAAATAAAGTTGGCATGATTTTTTTTAAAGTAGTGATGTTTTCCAATTCATTATGCAAATATCAATTTAGGTTACAGAAAGAATATACTGTTCATGAGAAAGTAGAAAATTATTTTATTCAAGCTATTGCAATAAGAAGAGCACCCCAGATGCTCAGCTGTCCAAAATATCAGAGTGTATTAGTATGGTGGTTTTGCTTTACTTTTAGAGAGAGATGAGCAGCAAGTTATAGATGGGGTGATTTTACAGTTGAGACGGTTTTTGTAAATTGGAAGAATCTGAGTCAAGAAATGTTTATCTCTTTGCTGTGGAAATAAAAAAAGACCACTTAAATAAGAATAAAGGAAGGCTATTTATTCAAAGATTGCTGTAGGAAGTGAGTGAGCCACTAACCATCATTTGCACTTGGCAGAGACTCAAAGGCAGATAAGGTAGTGGGAAAGCTTTATGATGGAAAAGAGGGAGGACTTCAGGTAGGACATAACTGGAGGCTGTTGGCATGGGGAAGGTGCAGACAGACTAATTAGAAGTGGAACATCCTATGTGATTTGTTAGGGGTATATATTTGACTATGCCTTGTTTGGTCCTAAGTTGGATGTGGGGACAATAGTTAGAGAAATTGTCAGTTACTAATCAAGTCTTGGCTGTGTGGGACTAATTGTTATGAGTGTTTTCCTTTAGATTCTTGACTAGGTGCTAGAGCGAGTCTGACTTCCCTCAAACCTGATTTATAGATTAAAATCGTCTTCTTGGACTAGTTACTATATTGGCTTCCTAGGCTAGTTGTATGCAGATTATTGATCAGATATTCTATTTTGTATGGTGTCTGACCATTGTCTATTTGTTATTCATTTTCTCAATGTCTACCTAGTTTCAGGGTGGAGACAAAAAACAGTTGAGTTAATCATTTATGAGATCAAAAATGGGAATTTAGAGTGTCTATGTCAAGGAAGTCACCTGTGAATCTTATGTGAGATGTAAGGGCAAGGGTGATTCCTTGTAGCAAATCATTTCCCCACAGCACAAAAAGTCGGGGACAAACTTTAGAAAATAAAAATTTGGGGGTGGGATTAAGGTTAACCTTCACTGTTTACTGGGGACACTGAACTTAGGTAAAGTTCATCATTGTCAAGTTTAATCTTAGTGTGTTAAGTCAAATAGGATCTAAGAATATTAAGTACTGACATAGAACAAGATGAGTTTAGTCACTCTTGACCATATTTGACAACAAGGAATCTCTGAAAATGGCAAATAAAAAAAAAACAACCATCAAAATGTGTATGTGGTTATGAGAATAGGGGATGGCATTTTTAGTTCCCTAAGTGCTCTTCCTTGTATGTCAAGTGCATAAGGAAGATAAGACAGTCAATACTTAGATGTATAGTATAAGCCTCAGCAACATGATTTCCAGTGGGAGGTTTCCAGGCCTTAGGGCTGGGGACCAGTCATTGAGACAGCCCAGATAGTGAAACCAAAGAGAGATGTTCTAAGCAAAATTTCCAAAATAAAGAAATCACTACAAACTAGTTTACTCTAAAATTTATATCTGTGGATCAAATCTCACTCTAAAGCTGTTCTGAATTTCTTACCACTAACTTATACTTTTTAGATATTAGGTTTAATATGCTTAGAAATATACTAAAATGTTAGCTTCTCTCTCCTGCCACCCTCCACCCGAAACACAGTTACTCTGAGCATCAGTGTGTTAATACGTAATAATCATCTTGCGTAGTTGCACAGAGTAATGTTAAATAAATACTATTATTTTTACCTTTCATGAGTTTTTCAGCAGTGTAGAAAACTAATTCTGCTTCTAGGGAAACATATGCTTTCCCTCCCGCCCCCCCCGCCCCCCCCACACACAGAAGGGAGTCTCACTGATCTCCCCTCATGGCAAACTCCGCCCCCAGGGCTCAAGAGATTCTTCTGCCTCAACCTCCTGAGTAACTGGGACTACAGGCACCCATCACCACACGTGGCTAATTTTTGTATTTTTAGTAGAGGCAGGGTTTCACCATCCTGGCCAGGCTGGCCTCGAACTCCAGACCTTGTGATCCACCTGCCTTGGCCTCCAAAAGTGCTGGGATTATAGGCATGAGCCACCGCGCCCGGCCACGTATGCATTTTTAAGAACAAATCCCTCTAAGAGTTATCCAGTCTGATCCTGTGGAGACTACGCTTTTTCATAGCCATTGAAATATTTTACAATGCCTTAAATTGTAAATAACTGATAGAATTGAAAAATAATATTTTCTACAAATGATCAAATAAATTCTGTTAGTTAAAGATTCAGTTGACTCCCTTCACTCACTGTGGAAGCAGCAGGATTTTTTTTTTAATTAAATGCAAAAAAATTCCTGATTTATAAATGTCTGTTTTAAGATTTTCTTTTGAACTGGTTGTAACATCTTACTGATTCTCTCATTAATAACGAGTTAAATAAAAATTTTAACACATGTACACTTCATATTTGTATGAGAGAAGTGATTTTAGTTTCTTTGAAATTTTCCTTTAAGAGAAGTTTACTTTAAAAAACTTACTCTTAGATATCAAATGAAGCAAATAAAGTCTTAATTTTTAATTAGAAATGTTTCCTTATAATTGATGTAATTGACCTTTTTCTAGTCTACTTTAATGTTTCTTTTTATACCTATCTTTAAATATTTTTGCATGATTTTTGAAAGATAAGTTGGTTTTGGTTTGTGGGTGTGTTATGTGGAACTATGGTTTTATTTTTCCCCTAATTTATTAGATGTATTGAGTTTTTAGTCTACTTGGGTAGTTTAAAGTTTTTAATTGCAGAATATTTATTTAATTATCAACATTAGAAATTAACAAATATATTTTAGCTCCTCCAAAATAAAATAAAATATTTAGCATACATTTACTTTCTCTTCTTTTCCCACATTTCTTGGTTTCTGTATATAAAATATAAAATTTTGAAAGTAATTATTCTTAACATTTTATAATGCACAGTCGCTTTCAATATTAATTTCACTTTATTCTATCCAAATTTGGAGAATAATTTATACAATTCCATATTTGACTAATTTCAATGTATACTACCATTTCTTTTATATCATAGTTTATCTTTTCTTTTCTTTTTTTTTTTTTTTTTTTTTTTTTTTTGATATGGAGTCTTGCTCTGTCTCCCAGGCTGGAGTGCGGTGATACGATCTTGGCTCACTGCAAGCTCCGCCTCCCGGGTTCACGCCATTCTCCTGCCTCAGCCTCCCAAGTAGCTGGGACAGCAAGCGCCCGCTACCACGCACTGCTAATTATTATTATTAATTATTATTATTATTGAGATGGAGTCTTGCTCTGTCGCCCAGGCTGGAGTGCAGTGGCGTGATCTCGGCTCACTGCAAGCTCCGCCTCCCGGGTTCACGCCATTCTTCTGCCTCAGCCTCCCGAGTAGCTGGGACTACAGGCGCCCGCCACCGCGCCCGGCTAATTTTTTGTATTTTTAGTGGAGACAGGGTTTCACCGTGTTAGCCAGGATGGTCTTGATCTCCTGACTTCCTGATCCACACGCCTCGGCTTCCCAAAGTGCTGGGATTACAGGCGTGAGCCACCGTGCCCAGCCTATCTTTTCTTAAATTCATTATTTGAACACCTTTTTAATAGTCAGAAGGTATATTTAAGTACATTTTCAAGGAACGATACCTGAGTACCATACTTGTCTAAGTTATATTAAACTAGATTTGAGAGTCTGGATACACAAAGGGACAATGGCCAAACCATATACGACTATAACACTTTGACCTACAACCTCTACAGCAACTAGTCCAGAAAGTCAACACAAAATTACTGCAGAATCTGCCCATAATAGATTAAACTTGGCCAAAAACTTCCAACTTTCCTATTCTCTTCCCATCTGTAATTCCAACTATAGAATGCCAAATACGCTTCCTAAACATATCACATAAGATGCCATAATTTTACTTAACCTTACCTATAGCCTTCCCTTTAACTCAAGCATCCTGGAAACCTTCCCCCTAACTGCCTCCAAGGAGACTGGCTTGGGTTTTTATTAATGCAAAGGTGGGATCAAGGTGAAAATTCTCACATGAGGGCAGAGCTTTTGTGCTTTAAGTATCTTGCTAGTCCCCAAGAAGGGAACATACAGCCTTCGTACTAAATTGAATTAAATTAAATTACCCAAAGGTGAGGAGGAATGGAAAGAAGGAGAAGTGAGGCTTAAAAAATGAGGCTTTCAAATTGTCAGCAGTCAAACATCATAACATGCAGTCGGACTCTTTATTATATAGAGAAAGTAACAATGGAAAGTAATAATAAAAATGACCATAGAAAGTAACAATAAAAATGTAGAAAGTAACAATAGAAAGTAACAAGAGAAATGTCTGTAGAAAATAACGATAGAAATAACAATAGAAAGTCTCAGAAATAAATAGAGGAAATAAAGTACAGCTAAGTTGAAATTTTAGAACTGAAATAATAGCTAAAATTTAAAACTGAACAAATGGGCTCCAGAACAGAGTGAAGAGAATGGAAAAATCAGTTAACTAGAAGACAAAATATTTAAAATTACTGAATCTGAACAAAAGGGAGAAAAATAGACCAGAATAAATGCACAGAGCTTTAAGGGTCTCTAGGACCAAAACAAAAAATTGATCATTCATGTCATTGGAGGTCTAGGAGAGCAGAAAGAGGATAACATTTAAAAAATGCTCAAGGAAATAATAGATAAACTTTTCTAAAACACCTAAACCTATAGATTTAAAAACTTGTGCAAATCCCAAACAGTGACTCAAAGAAAGATACATTATAGTCAAACTTTTGAAAACTAAAGACCAGGAAAAAAATCTTGAAATCAGGCCAGGGAGGTGGTTGGGGGTGCGCAGGACAGAAAAGATACCTTACTGGTGGGAAAAAAGAACAATTTGAATAGCAGAAGATTTCTCATTAGAAACCATAAAGGCCAGAAGGAAGTAGCACAACATGTTTTCAAATGCTGAAAGAGAAAAAAGATCAATCCACCTGGGCAGTTATTCAGAGTATTGTGCTAAGTAAAAGCCTCATTCTGAAAAAAACTTACCATGGTTTATTATTCAATTTGTATACTATTTTTAAATGACTACATTATAGAAACTGAGAACAGATTAGTGGTTGCCAGGGCTTGAGGATAAAGATGAGTGGGTGGTTATAAAGATGCAACATGAGGAATACTTAGTGTGATAAAAATGTTCTGTGTTAAACGGGTACAAGAAAAAACAGGAGAATGAATAAGACCTACTATTTGATTTCACAACAGAGTAACTATAGTGAATAATAACTTACTTGTACATTTTAAAATAACTAAGAATAAAGAAGTGTAATTGGATTTTTTGTAACACAAAGGATAAATACTTGAAGAGACAGATACCACATTTTCCATAATGTGGTATTTCACATTGCATGCCTGTATCAAAAAACTCATCTACCCCATAAATATATACACCTACTATGTATACACAAAAATTAAAAATGAAAAAATGAAAAAAATTTGTCTTGACTGTATCAATGTTGATATCCTGGTTGTGACATTATACTATAGTTTTGCAATACATTACAACTGAGATAAACTGAGTAAAAGGTACATGAGATGTCCCTGTACTAGTCTTACAATTGCATAACTTGAATTAAATTTTGTAATTAAACAAATGAAACATAACTAGAGCCTTGCTTGCATCTATTTTATCCTGAGTTATTTTCAACACTGGATACAGATTAGAAGCCCAACGTACAAAAAAATACTAATAGTTGGCTGGGTTCCATCTCAGATCAATTAAATCATAATCTGTGAAACTGTGTCATGAACAGGTTTTTTGTTTTGTTGGTGTTTTACTTTTTAGCATAGATAATCTCAAATATAACAGTATAATAAAAAGAACTTCCCATATGCACATCACCCAGCTTCAAAAGCAACTAATATTTTGTCTTTGTTTTATTTATATCATCTGTACTATCTTATTTTTTTCTTTATTTTCTCTGTATTCCTTTTTAACTTTTTAAAAGTTAAAGTTGGGTTATTTCAAAGAATCCAATTTAAAATTGGATAATTTTAACTATACGTTCTTTTCTCTTTTATTGGGTTATTTTAAACAGTAAACATATTTTCATTTCACTCATGAATACTTAAGTATCAATTTCTGATAAATGCAATGTTTTTAATATAATCCTCATTCTAACACATAAATTTAACAATAATCTCATGATATAAAACATCCATCATCAAACACCCAATTCACACTCTAATGTTTTCATTTTATCAAAGATGTCTTTTCATAAAAATCCACATTTCTTTCTTTCCCTTTCTTCCTTCCTTCCTTCTTTCCTTCCTTCCTTCCTTCCTTGCTTCCTTGCTTCCCTTTTCTTTCTTTCTTTTTTTTTTTTTTTGAGGCAGAGTCTCACAGTGTTGCCTTGGCTGCGGTACAGTGGCACAATCTCAGCCTACTGCAACCTCCACCTCCCAGGTTAAAGGGATTCTTGTGACTCAGCCTCCCAAGTATATTTCATTTTTTAACAATCACTTTAATCACCTTAATTCTCAGGTCAATATCATGATGGATTTTTCTCTTAAACTTTTAACCAGATTGTTGTTTGAATCATGGAACAAAGTGAGTTCATACATTGTAATTAATATATTATTTAAAGACTGTAAATTCTCCCACAAACTCAATTTTCTTCTAATATTGTTCTTAAAACATCATTTTGCATATTTTATAGCATTTTCAAGTCTGGATTTTGTGTATTACATTCTAGTGTTGCCATTTAACATGTGTGTCTGTCTCTTATATTTCCTATAAACTGGATATACAGGCTTGATAAGAATAACACTGGGCTTTTTTTTTTTTTTTTTTGGCTGAACTTCTTCAGTAGTACTCTTGTACATTTCTCTTCAGTGTCACAAAATGTATAGTTGTCTCTCCTTTCGCGACCTACGGAAAGAAAAATAAAAGTTGATTCCCCCTATTCCCATTATTTTTAAAAGCTTGAATAATGGTAATATTTTATTATTCCTTCTTCATTTATTAGTTTGTAAATATCTATGAAGAAACTTTTTTAAATCACTAGTTGGTAACTAAAGGAATAGTAATTTTAATTTTATATACTATTTTCCAAAACAATGAGAATTGGTTTCCTGAAATTACCCTATGAGGGTTTTTTTTTTCTCTTGTTTTGATGGTTTTATTTAAATGAAGATAAAATGTGCACATGATGTGTCTACTGATTTTTTTCTCTACACAGTCTGGCATTGGGATTGGTGACTCTGATGGCCAGCTGCACTCTGAGCTGCTCTTTCTGTGATGGCTTTGTGGTTCTTGGAGGAAACATTGTAAGCAACCTCAGCAGATTAAGATTTATTGCACATCAGAGGCATTTCCAGCTCCTTGGCTTTGTGGACTGGGAACTTCTGGAAGCCACTGGGCAGCATGTGTTTTGTTTTCTGTTGCTTCCATATTTAGGGCATCTAGATCCAGCCCTTGAACCTTCTACAAACCGTGTTGTCAATACTTCTGGGTTATCACCAGGTACGCTTATTTTTGACATATCGTCTGACTGGCACCAGATGAACTTCTTGGTCCTCTCTTTTTGACGATCTTGTGCAGGGTCTGAGTGCAGCCATGGTGCCAATTAGGAGATGGCTGCCACCTCTCTAGGCAGTGCTGAGATTTTCTTTTCTTTTTTTTTTTTTTTTTTAAACATTTATTTGAAGTTCAGGGGTACATGTGCAGGTCTGGTACATAGGTAAACTTGTGTTGTGGGAGTTTCTTGTTAAGATTATTTCATCACCCAGGTATTAAGCCTAATACCCATTAGTTATTTTTCCTTATCCTGTCTCTCCTCCTGCTCTCCACCCTCCTATGTGCCCCAGTGTGTGTTGTTCCCCTCCCTTTGTCCATGTGTTCTCATCATTAGCTCCCACTTATAAGTGACAACGTGCAATATTTTATTTTCAGTTCCTTCCTTAGTGTGCTGAGGATAAGGACTCCAGCTCCTTCCATGTCCCTGCAAAGGACATGATCTTGTTATTTTTCATGGCTGCATAATATTCCATGTTGTACATGTACCACAGTTTCTTTATCCTTATATGTTTGTTTTGGAGTGCTAGTATGACTTCATGGATTTAAACATTTTATGTTTTTGAAGCCATTACTTGTTCTCCAGATTTATGTTTAAATGTTTTCAACTTTGGCCTGTGATAAGCTATTCAATTTGGTTCCTGCATCCTTTTGACTGGACCCTTGTAAACGTCTATACATCTTATTTTAGATATGAAAGGATGTTCCAGGACAGTTTTGTACACTTCATGCTCATATCTAACATCTAAAAATTCTTGGTTTCTTTAGTGAGTAATGATATTTAAATGCTACAATATGGACTCTAGCAGTACTTATTGCTTTTGGGATGGTCAATGTTTCTAGAACTCTTTAATGCTAGAAATATATATTATGTTTTAAAATATGTTAAAAGTTCAAGTGTAAAATTAAATTTAAATTCAGAACCATAGGTGTAATCAGTATTTTTTTTCTTTTCACACTACATAGACTCCAACATTATTACTTTTTGCTAGCTCAGAAAAATAATTCCACAACACTACTAACAATGTAATACTGAAATTAGTTTAGACAACTCTGCTCCCATTTTTTGGGCAATCACAACAAAGACCCAAGTAAAATTATTGTATTTTAAAGTTACTTGAAGTAGTTTCCTTATTTGAGTCATTCTGTCAACTCAATATATTTGTTTAACTTTTCTTTTATAAAGAGGTTACTTTTGGGCCGGGCATGGTGGCTCACACCTGTCATCCCAGCACTTTGGGAGGCTGAGGCGGGTGGATCAATTTAGGTCAGGAGTTCGAGACCAGCCTGGTCAATGTAGCAAAACCCCATCTCTACTAAAAATACAAAAATTAGCCAGGCATGGTGGCACATGCCTGTAATCCCAGCTACTCAGGAGGCTGGGCTCAAAAACTGCTTGGACCCAGGAGGCAGAGGTTGCAATGAGCTGAGACTGCACCACTGCCCTTCAGCCTGGGTAACAGAGTGAGACTCTGTCTCAAAAAAAAAATAAAAAAAAAGAGAGAGATCACTTGGTTACTTTTATAAAATTTAATTAAACGAAAATCTTTGCAAAAATAATGTAAAGTTTTTAAGACAAATTTATATAATATAGCACATTCAAAAACTTTAAGTTATGGTAAAGACTTTTTATATTCACATTAAAATTTTCAAATGAATTTCTATGCAAATGGCTGTATAGATAATAAATATTAAGTGAAATGCAACAATAAACTGCTATCACCTCACTGATGACCCTTTTAAAGAACATATAATGCTCTTCAATGGGTCTTTTAAATGTGTGAAGTGGTTATTGTCACAATCCTTTCAAACCCACACTAATTCAATGAGGCAACTGATTTGTTTTATGCGACCACCAGAGCAGGCACCAGAGAAAAGGCAAGTAGGCAAGGTAAAAAGAAACTTTATTAGCTAGCCAATTCGAAGGAAGAAAGGGCGAGGTTCACCGGTCTCCGGTGGTGGAGGCCGAGGAAGTCGCTCCCGCGTTATTGGGCGAGGTTCCTAGGTCCGCATATGAGGAGGTGCTGAGGAAGTTCACGCTACGCACCTGCTGGGAGTGGCTTTTCTGTCTAAGGCTTGGGAGTGGGAGGGCAATAGGTGGGACACGGGTGTGTCCGGGGCGTTCTGTAGGTGCGGCCAGGTAAGTTTCGGTTTCCTCCATCTGACGCCATGTTGCACCTGCGCAGTTGGTCTGTATTTTTCCCGGGCGTGGGCTGCATTTTCCCGCGTGTGGGTAAGTTGGTTATGAAGAACCCGGAAATGCGCCATCTTGGTCATCTTTGTCCTCTCCCCGTGTCCAGACAGCAACTTTATGCTTTACCAGGAAATTTCATTATTAGTTGCTGGCTAATATCTCCTCTTTATTTGATTATATCAAGGTTTAAATATCTATTTCCAATGCAACAGAATTTTCCATTGATACATTAGAACTTTGTGTTTGCTACTTCTCCCTTGTGAGTACTAGACTATTTTAAGCAAAAGTATAATTCTTTTTTTCTAGTAAAAAAAAAAAATGTTCTCTTGAGTACATATGGACACAAAAAAGGGAACAACAGCCACTGAGGCCTATTTGAGGGTAGTGGGAAGGAGGAGGAGGATGGAAAATCTACTATGCGATGGGTAGCATATCTGGGTGGCATAATAATCTGTAGGCAAACCTCTGTGATGTGCCATTTACCTATATAACAAACCTGCACAGGTAGCCTTGAACCTAAAGTTTTTTGAAGTTGTCCTTTTTTAAAAGGAATATTTGTTTTGGATTTCTTGGGGCTATGTATCCTGGAAAAATCATACTGGATTATCATTTAAATTTTTTTTTAAAAAGATCAATGTTTCAAAGTTCTAAGTAGTTTCAATTTACTTTTGAAATTGGAAACTTTTAAAAGTTGAATCTAGTTTTGGGGGGTATATAAAAAATTGCAGATGCAGTGCTGGGACAGGGCTTCCCTTTCTCCAGAGTTTTCCAATTTTCATCCTTGTACTACACTGTAATACTTAGCCATAATGTTAATTGAAAGGTAAGCAGCCTTAAAGACTCAAAATGTATTAAACTATAAATTGTGGGTGAAAAGTATGGAGTATTTTGTTCTACCTTCCACATTTAGGCAAAAATAAATTGAAATCAAGAATAGAAATAATTTAATATCTCATGAGACAATTGCTTATTAGATTTAATAGAAAAATAACTGTCATGGTGGGACAGAAAGTCCAGAATTTCCAAAAATCTAGAAAATATCTAGGTTGTCTAGTCAACATGATTTAAAATGTTCTTCTAGACTAAGTCAATCTATTGGCAAATTAGAGATGAAGACTTAAATTAAGAACCAAAAAGTTAGATTGTAGTACTTGTAGTACTTGTAATAATCACATTTGTTAAATAATAAGAAACAACCCCATGGAACATATCACAATATTACTTTACTATGCATCATTCATTATCAGTATATTTGCATAAAAGCAAATTCTATCAAGTCTTAGTTTGTAAGTCCTTATCCAAGGACGCATGTTTTTCTATCCAAATCTATAAGGCTATAAAGCTGAAGACCAGAGTCTTTAGGAAAAATTCACATAATATGAATAATTTTCTAAATAAATAAATATTGTATGTATAAATAATTTCTAGAAATAAAACTTTTGCTTTGATATGGTATGGCCTGGCTTGGTATCCTCACTCAAATCTCATCTTGAATTGTAATCCCAACATGTTGGGGGAGGGACCTCATGGGAGGTGATTAGACCATGGGGGCAGTCCCCCCATGCTGTTCTCATGATAGTGAGTTCTTATGAGATCTGATGGTTTTACAAGGGGCTTTTCCCCCTTGGCTTGGCACTTTTCTCTCCTGCCACCTTATGAAGAAGGATGTGTTTGCCTCCCCTTCTGCCATCATTGTAAGTTTCCTGAGGTCTCCCCAGCCATGTGGAATTGTGCACCAATTAAACATCTTTCCTTTATAAATTACCGTCTTGGGTATTTCTTCATAGCAGGATGAGAACAAACTAATACATGTGTGTTTACTTATAGGATCATAAAACATCCAAAGCTGATGACTTGCAGCCATTAAAGTTTTTAAACATAATTCCTTATTCTATTCAGTAAATGAAATATAGATAAAATAGTTATTTTATAGTAAAATATAATATCAAACTAAAAAAAAGAATTTATTTGATATGTTTATTTGTATAAAGCCAAAAATGATCCAATTTTGTCACAAAGGCTGCAATGTAAAATTACTCTCTGTAATATAATGATACAAAACAAACATCTGAATTCTATAATTTCTTTTTAAATTATTTTTGTAATTTGGAAACATAAGCTGGAATTATTATTTATTCAAATCTACATATTTATTTTTAAATAGGCTTTTAGATACTGAGAAATATAGATATCTTTTAGCTTACAAAAAAAAAAAAAAAAATTGATACTATAGACTAAGAACATGACCTTAATCAAGAAGTTTCACCACATGGTTCTCTGAAGAAGTCTGGATACTGAGGGATGACACGATCCCTGGGTTCAGCCTGTTCACCATCTCAAAGGGATCGGAGTTGGCATTTAGCTGAATGTGGAGCAAGAATAGACAGACTGCTATGCTGCTCTTCTGTTCAACAGCCTCATCACAAAGGACAGGTTCAACTTGGTGCAGGGTTTTGTGCTTGTCAGAATAGAATCCTACAAAAACATAGACAAATGTCATCATGAGAGCAGATATAGAACCTGTAACCTTCATAGAAAGGGCTTTGGAAAAAAATAAGTCACAGGTTACTGCCTTTTGACATCTCCCCACAAATTGGCCATGAAAGCTGTTTCCATGGTGATTTTACATCGAGCCATGACCTCTAATTCTCTCAGCTTTCCAGATTCATCTTTCCATTTACTATAACCTTCAAGATATGTTTTATTATGCATAATGCGATATTTGGTTGACAAGGTTTTATTAAACTCATTTTGATTATCCAAGTTTAAAAAATGGGGGCTAAAAATAGCATAGTTGATTTCAGTGTTAAAAAAAAAAGACTAAAGAAATTCACCAATGATTGAGGCTTACCTCATTCAAAATTGCTGTGAGACCTTGAAAATGTCATGTCACCTATCTGAAAGCAGGCTCCTGTTTCATTAACCATACCATTTTTGTTTGTCTATAACATCTGTAGCAAGTCTTCTAAGCCAAACATCATAAAATGTTATAATATGAATAATTTCTTTTTACCATTACATGTTACATAAATGTCTGTTGATTTATTCCTTTGAATAATGGCAACTCACATTCTGAAATATTTGATAATGATAGTTGTCAAATAAATAGCAATTTTGACACTTGAATTAGAACAATGAAATAGGCCATAACACAGAAGAATACATTCATTGACTTAAAACCCATCATCATGTATTAATATGTCTGAGAAAGTTAAAAGCTAATCAAATGCAATTTTAATATCAAAGAATGTGCCTGATGTCAAAGCTAAAATAATAACACAGTGAATAAAATAATCAAAAAGAAAATAAAACAACAATTAGATACTGCAAAATAGCACAGTTTCTGACAATGCAGAAATGATGACCTAGTCTAATCACTGTATTAAACCCAGAATAATACAGTTCAGAAAGTCATTTTATAGGGTTTTGCAGAGTAGATATTTGCATATTGTATTTGAAATTGAAGCATAGAATTAAACTCTATTAGTTCATTTACCCTCACTTGTTCTGATAAAATGTTTCCTTACAAACCACTTCACTCCATTAATTATACATTTTCTGCAGCAATATTTGAGATCATCACAGAATTTTCATTGAAGCTGAAAATTCCAATGAGAGAATTCTTTGGATATCATTGGATAAAAGGAGGACACTGGAATGTGACAATGAAGCATGATTGTAAATCTTCTACTTTGCATTAGAAGGTGTTTTAAACCATGTCTATAAATTTCTTTCTTTAACTATTGTCTTGCAAGCTAGGAAATGTTGGTATCTGAGAGTAAGTCTTGTTATTCACCGAAATTTATTAAATTAGGCAAGTCAGTTTATTTCCACAGAAAGTGATGATTTTGAAAATGTGCTGGTGTTGGCTTGTGTCACCTCAAAATAGAGTAGATGATTCCACACTAATAACTTGGCAGAAGACAAATTTCTTTTCTACTACCTTTTCTTGAGCTTGACATTTAGTGCACTTTAGAAAATCCAAATTGGCTAATTCTTTGTTTTGGTTCTTCTCGCTTTCATTTTGCAAGCTGGTATAGAATGGCGGTGCTACTCAAACTTTAATATGCATACTATCAACAGTGGATCTTCTTGAAGGGCAGATATTTCTGATTCAGTATATCGGTGGTGGGAATTTGAACTTCTCTGCATTTCCATCAATTTCCCAGGTGATGCCAAAGCTGCTGGACTGTGGATCATACTTTGAATAGCAAGGATTGAGAGGCGGAAACCTACTGGAAGCAGCATCTCTTACTGCTCCACTCCATTCACCTGGCTGGGGACACAGAAAAATAGCGGTGGTTGTTGAAAGAGTAAACCAGCTTGGCAAAATGTGTAGTTATTTTAGATCGTAGGCAGGAAAAAGCCACTAAAGATTTTCACTGGAAAAGAGGAATATTAACTTTTCTAGCTTTCAGAAAAGTGAACATAAAATGAATTTTGAGCCAGACATCATAAACAGTAAAAGCAATAGTAATAATACATGTGTATTGTGTGAATAGAGGGCACAGATGATTACTACACCAGGATTGCTGCATTCTGATCCCCTGTCTGCTGACAGTGGATGTATGTAGTCTTTTCCAGCAAGCACTTTGAATTTCAGGAGAGCACACAAAACAAACAAACAAACAAGCAAAAGAGGTAATAAAAAGATCCAACAGCCTTGTGGAAATCATTGCTACTTTTCTCTGTACTAATAATTGTTAAATCAGTTTGCAATACAAAGGAAAATTTTTCCTCAAAGTCTATGCAAAGGTAATTCAACTCAGACATCACAGGCAAAAAAACAGAATGGGAAATGTAAAAAGTTTACCAGGTGTAATTGAATGAAGGACAAGTTTCCTAATCTCTTGTTTACTGTGTTGGAGATATATTTAGGAGAATTTCCTAGTCTGCTTTATAACTTCCTCTTTGGCCACTATCTTGACCTGGAATCACTGCAAAAAGAATATTAGAGCACAGTAATATTGTCCACAGCAAATCTGTCTAGCTGTTCTGATGTCCTCCAGCATGCACCTAGCTTTGTAACTCATTTCGTTTGGAAATGAAAAAAAAAAAAAAAACAAAAACAGAATATTGCTACTTCCTGAGTTACATTTAGGGCATGATGTTGTTACTAAATTTACCTCCTTTCACAGTAACATAACCTATGCAATGAGATTTTTTGAGAAGTAATTTTATTTTAAATAAGCTTTAGGATAGAGGCATTTAATCTTGGAAGATATAATTTGCTGTCTTTCAGACATGCTACAGTTGGCGGAAGAGATTACTTTTGTCATGCTGATAAGAAACATGCCATGTGATGTACTATATCACATGAAGTGTTGTTATTGTATGACATAGACATCAAATAACACCTTCCCTCAAACCATCCCATTGTGTATGGACTGTCAGGTTGAATTAATGAACAATAGCATCATATAGGTTTCAAACAGACCTTTCAAAAATTGTGAGCATTCATATTACATATTTTTCTCAAAGAAGCTGTTTCTTATGTATTTTATGTTAAATTTGAAAAATATATATGCTTTGTGTGGATTCACTTTATAATGTACTTTTTTCTGAAATTGTTTAATATTTACTTTTCAAGTTTTAGAATTGCAGTAAAATCCTATTGTAATTGCCAATGTTAGTGTTTCTCTGGTTGTGGTTTTTAAAAAAATGTAAACCAAAAAATCATTAGGACATCTAGTTATATAGCTCTTAAGCTCATTCAACAAATAATTTTATTTGAATTTAGAAATAAAATATGAGCTATTTTCTTGTATTTCATTGTCACAAAGACAACAAAAACACCTGTCAGTGGGTATTCATATTACCATAACAAATAAGTATGCCATACTAAATTCAAACTGTACGTGATACAAGCCTGCCATCTACTGACTACTCAGGAAATAGAAACCTACTTAGAAGAAATGGATGAAACACTTCACAATTAATATTTAAATTTAAATTGGATAAAGTAATATTCTATATTTGACCAGTTTTCAGTTCATAATGATAAAAACACCTTAGCCCAATAGTCTTAGAAGTAGATTAGTATCCTAGTAATTAGCTATTTAAAGACAATGTAAGTAACACATTCAAATACCAATATAGTCAATTTTTCTAATCATTAGCATTGCATTGAATCATTCTTGAGAAAAGGTGACTTCTAATGAGAATAAATAATTTGAAGTTTCTTAACTATATCATAACCTGCCATGTTAAAAAGTAGTAATAGAGATTATAAAATGTTAAGTTTATATAAATCCAATGCTTACTCAGTGATGAAAAAACCTAAATAACAAAATGTTGCATAGTGGACAAAACATATGTAATCACTAGCATTTACAATGATAAAGCTTTCCTTTTACAAAGAATGAAGGTAAATTTTTTTGAAAAATTACAGGACGTGTGCATGTTATGAGTCTGTTTGAATAAAATATTTTTGATATCACTTTAAAAATCAGAAAGGACATACCATATATGTCTATGTCAATGCTCATTTCTGTATATTTAAACATGCACAGAAAATAATATTTTGATTAAAAATGGTGGTTATCATTAGGATAGAAGAAGGATGGGGACATTCTTATATTAAGGCCTTGTTTAGGAGTAAAAACATATTAAAATAAAATAAAATAAAAGTCATATAGTCAACCATGTTCTACTTTACTTCCCCTTGTGTCATCAAATTCAGTACATAGTTATATTTTATTCAATATTTAAATATTCATTTTTCTCGTCAAGCATTTTTATTTGAAATGGAATTGCGATAAACAGTTATAGGAACGTGACTTTCAGGATTTTAGTTTAGTTTTGTTTTTTAAATGACAATCAAAATTGATAATGTGTCTTTAGAAGTATATATGAATGCAAACAGCAAGTGGTACAGAAAAAAATTTTCATTAAAAATTTAAGATAAATTTTAAATTGATCAAACAAGCCCAAAATACAAAATCAACAAAATGTCAACCTTTAATAATATCTTGGTCATTATCTGTTGTTTAAGTACTTCAACACAGTCCTAGGTGATGAAAATTGGAGAATTTTAAGAATTTTAATTTTTATCATCTTTTCATGTTGATAATAAATGAGTGGGAATTGGGCCATGATTTAAAATAGAAAATTAAAAGATTTGTAACATATATTAACTAGCTCTCAGTACCCGAATTATGTAAGAAGTATAAATGCAGTCTTTATGTATAACAAAAAAAGTCATATTTTTAGTCTACATATGATCATTTTGTGTGTTCACAGTTTCATGTAATGATAACATTTTTAATTAGCATTGCAAATGAGTAATGTCAATACATACAAATATTTCATGATATTAAGCTACCATCTAATATAACAAAAAATAGATTATCAATATTTGAACAGGAAAAATCAGAAACTTTTTTTTATCCTTAACAATATTGTTAATTTCTTATTTAAAAAGCTCCTATAACTCACTTACCTTACATAGAATGCATTACTAGGCCTTTGGAGAACAAAAACGAAATAGACTAATATAGAGAAAAAAATTGCTGTAAATACCATGGCAGTTTGTAACTTGTAAAACTTTCATAATAAACATAATGCTAAAGATAAATCTGTCTGTATCTTGTGGAGTTAATTAACAGTTGATTTAGAGTAGCAATAAATGTATACTTGCTATTACGATTCTTAAGAGCATTCTTTAGGGACTAAGTATGAAATGTAAGTTAAAAGATTTCACTGAAAACAGCTAACTTGACTGCTTTTCAGCTTAGGAGTTGGAAACTCTTAATGATAATACATTAACAACATAGGAAAACACCTAAGACAAAATAGGACCTAATGTTCTCTAAGTTCACCAAATGCCATGTGATAGAGATATGCAGTATGTAATATGTCATGAGATACAGATCAGAAACAGAAGTGGGTAAACTGACAAGTTTAACTGATTACACCAACTGAAAAGACAAAGAATGTATTTGTTGCTGAAACATGCTGGAGTGAAGAGCTATAGTTTTATTTTAAATCGAGTTACAATAACAAATAATACTAGTCAAATGTCAATTCCGTAGCAACTAAGAGTCCTAGATTTCTACCAAGTAAATTCAAATCAGGAATGAGGAGTACTCTATTTCCACAACCTATTTTTCCTACTAGTCTAAAAAGGCAATGCTTTTTAAAAGTCAGATGTACTGAACAAACATAAGGGAAAATAATCACATTTTCAAAGCTACTTTGGAGAATAGAAAATTGCTAACTTCATGGACAAGAAAACTTTCATGGATATTTTAAATACACATGTTTAGCACAAACAAGAATGAATTTTGTGCAAATTTAGTACCAATTAAAACAGAAGTCAGAATTGACTGTGGTGTGGTGTACATTCCTTAAACTTATACTTTATTTGGTGATAACGATATTACTCTAATGATGATTATGCAGGTAATGTATATAATGCCCTTAGCATGGTGCTCAGTAAATGTATTCCCACTCAGTAATATTAACAGCTTTTCCTTAAGCTTCAAGGGTTGTAATTCTAGGAGTCAATTACCTTTTTATAATCCAATATAAAAGTATGTGTCTGGGCACGGTGGCTCACTCCTGTAATCCCAGCACTTTGGGAGGCCAAGGCGGGTGGATCACCTGAGGTTCAAGACTAGCCTGATCAACGTGGAGAAACCCCATCTCTACTAAAAAAAAAAAAATTAATCCAGCATAGTGGTGCATGCTTGTAATTCTAACTACTTGGGAGGCTGAGGCAGGAGACTCTCTTGAACCCAGGAGGCAGAGGTTGGGTTGAGCAGAGATTGCACAACTGCACTCCAGCCTGAGCGACAAAGTGACACTCTATCTAAAAAAAAAAAAAAAAAAAAAAAAAAAAAAAAAAAAAAAAAATTAGCCAGGCATAGTGGCACCTGCTTGTAATCCCAGCTACTTGGGAGACTAAGGCAGGAGAATCGCTTTAACCCAGGAGGCGGAGGTTGCGGTGAGTCGAGATCACGCCATTGCATTCCAGCCTGGGCAACAAGAGTGAAACTCCAACTCAAAAGAAAAGTATGCAGCAACTTGGTATCTCAGAGAAAAGTGGCTAATATGAAAAACACCATTAGTAGTAGTAGTAGTGTTACAGATTTAAGGTTAAGCTAATAAATTTTTAACTGCAGGACAGATTACTGGATGGAAATTAGATAATATATTCACAGCAGCCATATGATTTTGTAAAATGTACACATAAATATAACTTTTGTACTATTTTGCTTATATTGTCTCCACTCTCAAAATTACATAAGCTTCAAGTCTCACAAACCAAAATCTACTTCTGGGTAAAATGTAGACAAAAGTCTTGTTGAACCACTAATGTTTTTTCTTTTCAGATAAAATCATAGATTGCTGGATTTCAAATTAGATTTAAAGAAACATGTATGTAAATTATATGACTAAATCTCTTAAAATATCTTACACAGTATAGTTGCACTGCTCATAAAATTGTACAGGACAAAAATTGATAATTGTAAACAAAATCTCTATCCTTTTTTTTTTCTTTTCTTTTCTTTTGAGATGGAATTTCACTCTTGTCACCCAGACTGGAGTGCAGTGGTGTGATCTCGGCTCACCACAACCTCTGCCTCCTGGGTTCAAGCGATTCTCCTGCCTCAGCCTCCCCAGTAGCTGGGATTATAGACACGTGCCATCATGCCCAGCTAATTTTTGTATTTTTAGTAGATACAGGATTTCGCCACGTTGGCCAGGCTGGTCTTGAACTCCTGACTTCAGGTGACCCACCCACCTCAGCCTCCCAAAGTGCTGGGATTACAGACATGAACCACCATACCCAGCCACGAAATCTTTATTCTTTTTTCAAGGACCTTTATTCTTTTTTCGAGGCTTGATGATCTGCCACCATTGATTATTGAAAAATATATACAATTCTATGAAAATATCATCCTACTTATTTCTGCCATTTTAATAACCTAATTTGACATACTGCAGTTAAATGTTTATAAGCAAATGTTAAAGAATACCATTGGTTCTATATGGTAGTATTATAATTATAACATATGCCATGAGAGTGCAGTATAGGAATTTGTGGCTCAAAATGTATTTATTACAAGTATGCATTGTGAGCATTTTTTATTTGTTTTTATAGTTAATATATTGATTAACTAAGCATATTCACTTAATGTATTCATTCATTAATAATTTATTGAATGTGTACTTTGTTTGCAATTCCATACGAGAAAATGCAGGAAAAATTATCAACTTTTAAGTGGCCCACAATTTAGTTTCAGAGGTAAAGCAGGAGTGATTCTACAATGAAATATAATCATTTTCTATATTCTCAAGAAGAAGCAAAATAGAACATCCATGATGAAAGAGCTGTGTGCTAAATGTTCAAAAAGCATTAAAACTTCAAACTTTATTCTAATGATCTTTTTTCAACTCTTAGAATATGCAATAAATATTTAAAGCTGATGAAAATTAAAAACAGCCAGATGCCTTATTATTCTATTTTAATTTTGTTTTTCAGTAGAACTGAGGGCTTTGACTGGAATGATTATTTCCTTTTATCTAGTGTTTTAGTAAACATGAATGGATAGAAAAGATACAGGAAAGTATTTATAACTAGTTCTGAGAGCCAAAGATACAATGCAGATATTAACAAACAGTAGCTGATATAGTTTGGATATTTGCCCCTGCCCAAATCTCATGTTGAATGGTAGTCTCCAATGCTGGAGGTGGGACCTGGTGGGAGGAGTTTGGGTCATTGAGGCAGATTCCTCATAGTTTGGTGTTGTCTTCACAATAGTGAGTTGTCACGAGATCATGTCATTTAAAAGTCTGTGGCACCTCAGGGGCCAGGAGCAATGGCTCATGCCTGTAATCCCAACACTTTGAGAGGCTGGTGGATCACTTGAAGTCAGGAGTTCGAGTCTAGCCTGGCTAATGTGATGAAATCCCATTTCTACTAAAAATACAAAAAAATAGCCAGATGTGGTGGCATGCACCTGTAATCCCAGTTATTCAGGAGGCTGAAGAAAGAGAAATGGTTGAACCTGGGAGGCAAAGGTTACAGTGAACTGAGATTGCACCACTGCACTCCAGCTTGGGTGACAGAGTGAGACTCCAAGAAGAAGAAGAGGAAGAAGAAGATGGAGGAGGAGGAGGAGAAGGAGGAGGAGGAGGAGAAGGAGGAAGAAGGTGGTCTGTGACATCTCAGCCTCCCATTCTTTCTCTTGCTTCTGCTCTGGCCAGTGGTGTGCCTGCTCCCCTTCACCTTCCACCATAATTGTAGGTTTCCTGAGGCCTCCCCAGAAGCTGAGCAGATGCCAGCACTGTGCTTCCTGTAAATCCTGCAGAACTGTGAGGGAGTTACACCTTCTTTCTTTGTAAATTACCCAGTCTCAGATATTTGTTTATAGCATTATAGAATTTAAAAAGGATATCATATGAAACAAACTTCTCTTTTCCCAGCTTTCATCCTAATGCTTATACACTCATGGCTACAGGATGGCCATCTCACCTCCAGTCTCATGTCTCCATTCCAGACTGCAAGAAGAAAGGAAGGGCTACAAGCCTTTTCATTGCAAGCTTTGACTTTTTTAAAAGCATAAATGTGTGCTTACAATTCAATGGCCAGAACTATTTTTGCAAGTTACATCTAGATGGAAAAGAACAGTCTAATACAGTAGCTTAGATGAAGAAGGCATTTATCTTTATCATTCAACAGTAAGTCTGTAGATGGGCAGTCCAGGTCTGGTGTAACTATTCAAGGATATCATAATGGAACAAACTTCTATTTTCCAACTTTCATCCTAATGCTTATACACTCGTGGCTGCAGGATGGCCATCTCACCTCCAGCCTCATGTCTCCATTGCAGACTGCAGGAAGAAAGGAAGGGTTACAAGCCTTTTTATTGCAAGCCTTTGACTTTTTATTTAAAAGCGTAAATGTGTGCTTACAATTCAATGGCCAGAACTATTTTTGCAAGTTACATCTAGATGGAAAATGGACAGGAGAAAGGTGTTTAACTTTTCATACTCCACAGTAGAAGAAAAGAAGGTAGAAGTCATTGAGTTGAGTGATAAATGAGCCAAATTAGAGTGTATTTCACAATGAATATGCTCAAAGTGAATTGAAGAACAATATGGCTTTTATTTTTTTCAAAACATTTATAAAGCTTTTCAATATATCATCTAAAAAGCTACTACATTAAAAAGGTATTTGTGCTGGCATATGTAACCTCTTCTCACATGTTTATTTCCTAATCATCTTGACTTTGTATTTATTGTCTGATTGCTTTTTCATGCTCCTTTTCAGATGGAAATCTCAACGCAAGTCATAATAGCTTTAAAATAATTTGAGCTTTTTGGTTACAATTTGTTTTTATAATGCTTTGATGCTTGTATGTGGTATTTACTGAAAATGGATGAATAAAGTCATTGTAATATGGAGAGGACTCCAGAAACAAATCCAAATTACAGATAACATTTAACTTGTACAAACTTTATGGCAGACATTGTTTTATAGCATTGCTGATATACACTCATTTAATCCTTATAACAAGTCTCTGAAGGAGTAACCTTTGTTTTTTCCATTTTGTAGTTAAGGAAAATAAGGCACAAGGAAGTTTAAGTAAATTTCCTAAAACCATATAGTAATTGGTAGACTGACTTAAACTGAGGAAGTACGCCCCCAGAATTAATGCTATTAGTCACTCTACATGTCTTCCTTTTAGTAACATTAAATCCAATATTTTTTATAAAACAGAAAATATTATTCTTAATTCCTTATTAATTGCTTTTATCTGAGAGGTATGAATAACAGTTTTATTTAGATGTTGTCCTGGTCTCTTTGGGCGGCTACAACAAAATACCATATACTGGGTAGCTTAATAACAACAGATTTTTTTTTTTTTTTTTTTTTTTTGAGACGGAGTTTCACTCTGTCACCTAGACTGGAGTGCAATGGCATAATCTCAGCTCACTGTAACCTCCGCTTCCTGGGTTCGAGCAATCCTCCTGCCTTAGCCTCCTAAGTAGCTGGGATTACAGGCATCTGCCAACACGCCCGGCTAATTTTTGTAATGTTAGTAGAGATGGGGTTTAACTATCTTGGTCAGGCTGATCTTGAACTCCTGACCTCAGGTGATGAACTTGCCTCGGCCTCCTAAAGTGCTGAGAAGATTACAGGTGTGAGCCACCACACTCGGCTAACAACAGAAATTTATATCTCACAGTTTTGGCAGCTGTGAGGTCCTACATTAAGGAATCACAAATTTATCTTTTCATGGATGGCTGTCTTCTCACTTTAACCTCACATGGTAGAAGGAGTGAATGACCTTCCTCAGGCCTCTCTTGTAAGGGCATTAATCTCATTCATGAGGACTCCACCTTTATGACATAATCACCTCCTAAAGGTATCACCTCTTAATACCATCGCCTTGGGAATTGGGATTTCAACATATGAATTTGGGGAGGACACAAACATTCAGAGCATAGCAGATGCATATCATATTTATAGAAAAAAGATTTGCAAAAATTCATCTAAATGTCTGAAATTTAGGAAAACGTTTTACTCCTATTGTCTGCTTAAATATTTACTGGCTACATATATATCCCATATTTATGATATTCATAATTTACGAATAAATAAATGTGTTTTTTTGTCAATGGGGAACAAGAGCAAGCAAGTTGTATGTATCTTGTTATTCTGCTAATCTCTTTGTGAAACTTTAATAAACTGCAGTGGAACCAATGTATGGTAAATTTAATATAATGGAAGAGAATAAAACATCTGCCACAAAAATATCCATCACTAGTTCCATATTCTCAATGGCTTCTGCAAGCTGGTAATAAGCAGATATAAATGATTTGACTCTGCCAATTTCTAGTTGTGCAGCCAGTGTAAAATACAGGGATTATAAAATGTTCCTCTGTCACGTATTTTGGCCGTGATTAGAGTATCTAGTGAAATATGGGATTTTATTCTTAGCACTTTAAGTTAATAACAATAACTGTAAAACTAATATTGTTCTTTCCAGTAATTGCCATCATCCATCATACTGCCGAGGAATGTAGGAACAAATATGTGCCACTTTGTTTCAGTACAGGCTCCCGGGTAAAACTACAATGTTATTACTGAGTCTTTTCTACTTAAAACATTATTCAAAGAGATTATATAGTAATGAAATCATATATTTAAAGAGGAGCACAAAACTAAAAGTGTAATAATAGTGTTATGTTTTACAGCAATCTTGCCACCTACACCAGGCCCTGGTATTCTGAGGGCATCAAGTTGTTGTAAATATAGCCAAACTCCTGGCAAGATAGTAGGTAATGATAAGGTTTTATCCAAATTATAGGTTTTTAAAGTAATCATTTTCAAAACAAAAATGGAGAATGTGAAATAGACTGTTTTTTCCCAGCACTCTTGTTCCTTAAGCAAAGAGATTTTTTAAATCTTCAAGAAATTATCTTATTAGAGTCCAAAACGACAGTATCACTGCATCATTTTTCTACTTTTTTTAAATGGCCAGGTAGAATCATAAGTAAAATTAAAATTAAACAAACAAAAGTATGCTTCTTTTTCCTGGATTAATATTTATATTTGTAGTAAATATCTAAGTGAAACTTTTTTCTTTTTTTTATTATCTTTTCTTATTGTTCTTTCTTTCCTTCTTTCCCTCCCTCCCTCCCTCCCTCCCTCCCTCCCTCCCTCCCTTCCTTCCTTCCTTCCTTTTCTTTTCTTTTCTTTTCTTTTTCTTTTCTTTTCTTTTCTTTTCTTTTCTTTTCTTTTATGGGGGGTCAAGAGCTTCCCCCCACTCCCCCCGCTAGGCCATCACATTAGAAACAGGTGAGTTACTATTAATGTGCACTTTAAATATAGCTCACCAGTTATACCAAATGCCAACTCCAATATTCGTTTGAATTTTTCTAAATATCTTGGATGTTAAGTCTCATTTCACAATTACTTAAAGGTGAAAGGGCAGGTTGCTATGGAAAAGCCATTAAAGTTTGTTAGAAAACACCACTTGACTATGTTCAAGCACAGGGGAAATTCACATACGGAGAGGGATAATGAAACTCATAGTCAATGAATTTGCATCAGGATTGACCTCAGAAAACAGTGGGACAAGGAATAGGAAAGTGGGGAACTCATGGAATTTTTTTTTTTTTTTTTTTTTTTTTTGAGACAGAGTCTTGCTCTGTTGCCAAGGCTGGAATGCAGAGGCACCATCTCTGCTCACTGCAACCTCCACCTCCCGGGTGCAAGAGATTCTCCTGCCTCCAGCCTCCCGAGTAGCTGGGACTACAGGTCCCCGCCTCCACGCCCAGCTAACTTTTGTATTTTTAGTAGAGACCGGGTTTCGTCATGTTAGCTAGGCTGGTTTCAAACTCCTGAACTCAGGTGATCCACCCGTCTCAGCCTCAGAAAATGCTGGGATTACAGGCGTGAGCCACTGCTCCCAGCCGGATTCTTTTTTTTTTTCTTTCTTTCTTCTAGGCTTCTTGGTGCATCTGTTTGTTTATTTTCTTCTATTTTTGCAAACTGGTCTGTGCCTCTCAGTTCCACATGGTGAGAAACAGCTTCTGATAGTGCTGAGCTTCATAATTCCTCCCAAAAAGGAGCTAAGCAAATCCTAACTTCTTGAAGAAGAAACTGGTAGGGCCAGCATGGGATGTAGTCCCACCTCTGGAAAGGCCAGTCTTAGCTAGATTATTCATACTGAGTGTCCCAGTCTGTCTCGAAGATTCATCCTTTGAACTGAAATACTCAGTGGCTTTCTGTCACTGCAACTTTAGATTTTGTGGATTTTAATCTCTTGGATCCCAGAAGCAAAGGGCCCTCATTGAACTGCAAGCTGTAGCTGCCACGCAGTTACTTTGTGCTCTCTATATTAAGAGACCAATAGACAAGAAATGATTCGCCATCTGGAAGGAGCAATCAAAATGGGGTTGTTATTATGTAATGCCTGCAAGGAAAAATGCATCGGGCACCCAAAAAATCACTGGGACATATCTTAGCACTTTCTTGCCCAAATTTGGAAACAAATGTAGCAATCACAATAAAAGCAGGCCATGATGAACAGAGGTCCAGATGTCACAGGGATGGACATCTTTGTCACCTACCAGATGAGCCACGTAAACCAGCAGAGGTGATAAGTAAAGGTAAGGGGAATAAAACATGGATTGTAGAGGACTAAGATGATGAGGATCAATGGCACTGAGACCAGCTGCTGCAGCAGCAGGAGTTAGAGTTTTTCACATTAGCTTTTCTGTCATAAAAGTTTGCACAGACAAAGGTTACAACAAAAATCCTAAAGCTATTTTCTGATGAAATAAAATTATGTCAGAAATCAAATGATGCAAGGAATGAACTATAGTGGATGTTATGGGTACACCATCTCGGTCTTTGTATTTTAGAACTAAAGCACTAATTCCTCAGCTGTCAGGAATATAACTAGCTGTTGGATCACAACTGAGTCCCTCACAGGAATTGTTCTTGGCCTAAGACGCTGCTGTGTTCAGTGTCGTGGGCCCTTTGGTGGGCAGCTTCCTACCAAGGGTTGGTTTATCTAAAGAAGTACAACAGGCGTCCCTCTTGCCTTCATTGTATCTGAGGAGCTCCCTGGGTTATCAACTGCTGCTGAGAACAATTGTTTGAAACTGCTTTGCAGCTTCACTTCTCCCTCCATCCTGTGTTACTTTTTCCATTTCCTCACACAAAGCATTGCTTCTCAGAACATTCTACATTAAACTTTTGCACACAAATGTTTATCTCAATAACAGTTTCCAGAATCCTTGATATACTAGAATAATGCTGTGAGAATAAAGCAGGAAAACATAATATCTAAAGCTTCTAAAGTCAAACTATATGTTTCCAAATTCCAATTCCTTTCATGTTACATAAAATTGGTCTAGTTATTTCATCTTTCTTTTATCATTTTCTCTAGTATAAAATAAAGGTAAAAATAAGTTTTGATTAAAGAAAATAGATGATTATAAAAAACAGAGCAACTGCAAAAAAAGCAACAAATAAAATCATTTTTATTATTATAATATTGTTTTATGGAACTCACATCTAAAACCACATTGGATGGGGGAAAGAGCCTTTTTCAAAAAAAGAATGAGGAAATTAAAAAATGTGTGCAGTAATCTTGCCAATGCTTTTCTACATTATATGCCTGCATTTTTATAAAATTCATATTATATAAATATACGAATATATGTATATGTATAACCAAATTCTAGATTTTTCTTATAATAGCTTAATCACATTTCTAATGTGTGAAACTAAAGTGAAAAATACAGTGAGAAAAGTGTATAATATATATCATAATGTATACATTCATTAAAAGGTGTTAGTGTATGTATTACATTGTTTGATGATACATCCACCCTTTCATCTCTTTAAAACATGATTCATGTGTCTTTTAGAAAGAATAATAGCATGATAAAGAAATTTACTAAGAATATGTGCATCTAAAATGTAATAGAGCCATGTTAATGTTAAATAAGCTTTAAAATGTCGGGCGCGGTGGCTCACGCCTGTAATCCCAGCACTTTGGGAGGCTGAGGCAGGTGGATCACAAGCTCAGGAGTTTGAGACCAGCCTAGACATCATTAGAGAAATCCTGTCTCTAATTAAAAAATACAAAAATTAGCCAGGCATGGTGGCATGTGCCTGTAATCCCAGCTACTCGAGAGGCTGAGGAGGGAGAATTTCTTGAACCCAGGAGGTGGAAATTGCAGTGAACCGAGATTGCTCCACTGCACTCCAGCCTGGGTGACAGAGCAAGACTCAGTCTCAGTAAATAAATAAATAAATAAATAAATAAATAAATAAATAAATAAGCTTTGAAAGAAAATAAAGCAAGGGAGCTTTCCAAAGTGAGTTATGGAACATCAAATTATTTAATAAATAAGTGATAAAAACAGAGGCACAAGCTTCTAAAACCAAATAGCATGAATCATCCTATTTATTTGCTAATTTGATATGTGTGAACACATATTTGGGCGACAATATAAAAAGCACTGTGCCCCAGCAAACTTTCCCCAACTCATGAGAGTGGATTGTGTGTCTCTTTTCAACTCTTCATCGGACATCTTCATGTAATCTGAACTCAGCCGTGTTAAATGTCGATAACACAGACCATCGGAAAAAAGCTAGAATGAGGGAGCCCCCAGTCCACTGCTGGTTGGAGGGCATAGAGTCGAAGAATTTAGAAAGAAGCATTTATAAAGACAAAATATATAAACCAAAAAGGTAAACAGTGTTTATTCCATAAAAATGGAATTACACACCAACAGTTAATCTAAGAGGAATAGCTGGAGATTTGTATTTTTACTCTAGGGAGTTATTTTCACTTTATGTTAGGGCAAACTTCACAAAAGAGCAAAATTCTTAAGAGGTCAGGACTACCCAAGATGGCATCTTGTCAATAAAATTTCTCAGGGCAAAGTACACCACATGCAGAGTCAGCATGCCAAACTACCCTATCAGAATATATTTTTGGATTTTTTTTTGTTTACCTATCTAATATTAAATTCACTATAGTCATATGTTTTGCTATGCACTAGATATAAAAACCTAGGGTCTCTTTCCTCAAGAAGCTTATAGTCTATTCATAAAACAGAGATTAAATACATAAATAAATCAATATGAAACTAGAAATTTAGAGAATTTGTATTAAGATCAGGAAAATGTGCCATGATAGAAAATGACTAAGGCAAATATAATTAGAAAAGATGTTTGGAGAAAACCTCTCTGAGATGATGATATTTAAACTGAGATTTGGAGGATAAAATGAAGCAGGCCTTGTGAAGATCCACAGAAAATGCACCCCTGGCAGATGGACAAGAATGAAAGGGCACTAAGTAGGACTGTCCTTGTCTTGTTTTATGAACTCTGAGCAGGCCATTTGGGCTGCAGCAAAGTCTGTAACTCGAATGCTTATTAGAGCCAGTCAGGTTAGGTACATGAGTTAAATAGAACAATGTCAGTGTCTTCAGTTGTATTTTTTTCAACCAGATACACTTCGTTTGCATGTTAATGAAATCTTAATTGTATTATTCCCACAGGGACACTCTGTGATTGCATATAAAACACATAGGAATATGTTTTACTATCAGAAAGAAATATGCTCTGTCCTAATTTTTTGATACACACTGGTCCTTTGGGTCTATGTTTTGTTTTCTCCTTCAACTTGGGAATACCAGAAACAGCAGGGCAAGCTCAATGATAAATCACAAATGACAGTGGATCTCAGTATTAAGGTAACAAGATAGTGAGAGGTCTCTGGTGAATTGAGAATGCACATTTCACATAAAGATTAGAGTTTCTGTCCAACCCAAGTGATGGAAAGAGGATCCAGATTAGGTTGAAATGCTGATTTTTTTAAAGAAGTACTTAGATCTAGATATTGACATATAATCTCTACATATTTCAATATTGGCAAATAGTTTTGCAAAACACAAACACACAGGGATTACTATCAAGACTATATAATACTCCTTTCCATTGTCAAGAACTGTGAAGGGCCTAAGATTTTACCCTACCTGCAATCTAACAAGTTATTCTTCAATAGTTTCATCAATGCTGCAAAAAGATGTGAGACTCCTGTGTCAGAAAAAAAAAGGACAGTTTATTACTCACATAATAGTGGAGACCAGGTTATCAGCATTTGTGTTGATTCTTCAAGACTCATTCCCCACTGACCAATGCACAGCCAGCTGACACCTGCATATGTAGTGGATTGCATTACAGAAAAGGAAGAACCTGTTATTTTAGAATAATTTTATAATTATTTTTATGGTGGCAAAACACATCTGCCATTTTGATCTGGGTTATACGTCATCTTTGTCTTCCCAGGCTGTAAACAAACTCTTAGCTCTGAAGGAATACTAACTCTGTCTTCCAAAGTTACTCACTATATAAACTTATACTTGAGAAAACTAACTAGAACAATGGACGGTTGTTGTGTCTGTTTGCAAGATGTGTGGAAATATGAGAGATATTGAAAATTGCCTCTCAGCATCTATAGGCCTCAAAATATCCACTTCTGCCCTAAAGCCTAATGAGTGGGGAAGGAGACTCAATTAAAATAATGTTTCTCGAGATAGGCAAGAGCCAGACTGTAAAAGGACTTATACACAAAAGTCCCTTTATATTAAGTTTAATGGATATCCATCATTGAACATTGAGAAGAATAATGTGAGTCACTTTACATTTTCAAAAGCTCATTAAGGTAGTCAGATGGGGAATGGACTTTGCTGGACCAGACTGATAGAGGTGGACCACTTAGAAAAGGAAACTAAAGATGTCTAGACATGATATGGTGACCTGGCTAGAGTGCTGTAAGAGCAGATGGAGGAAACAGATTGATTGATAATATCATCTTATGATAACACTAGAGATTGGATCTGTAGTCTTGACTGACAAGTAGGAAGCTAAATGGAAAGAAATAATTAAAGGAGTCTCACAGGTTATTTGACAGGGGAAGCAAGTGATGGAATATGGGTAAAAACAACAGTTAATTTTGTTTTATATTTCAGATATTTACTAAAAATTCACAGACAGAATCAAATTAGGTAGTTAAATATATAATTTGGAGACTCAGATAAGTGTTTTATATTATACATACTATGTTGGAAGCAGTTGGCAAATAGATGACATTTAAATGATGAGTATGAATGGAACCACATATGGATGGCATAATAAAAAATATAAACAACCAAAAGATGGATTTTTGAAGAAAACTACATGTTTAGAAGCTTTTTGGGGATTTAAAAGTGAAAGAGATTTCTTTCTTTCTTTCTTTCTTTCTTTCTTTCTTTCTTTCTTTCTTTCTTTCTTTCTTTCTTTCTCTTTCTTTCTTTCTTTCTTTCTTTCTTTCTTTCTTTCTTTCTTTCTTTCTTTCTTTCTTTCTTTCTTTCTTTCTTTCCTTCCTTCCTTCCTTCCTTCCTTCCTTCTTTCTTTCTTTTTCTTTCTTTCTTTTTCTTTTTTAAGTTCTTGCTCTGTCACCCAGGCTGGAGTGCAGTGGTGTGATCATCGTTTGCTGCAAACTCTCAAACTCCTGGGCTCAAGTGAATGGTTCCTTTGAGAAGGAGATGTAAATAATGTTTTAGAAATAAGTGCAATGCAAGTCATTTAAATGTGATCCATAGCATCTGTGGAGAAACTGTCTTTCACTGAGGGTGAAACACTTTTTCCACTTTCACAGAAGAAGAGAAAATAAAAATAGGTTCAGAGGCAAATATGTTAAACATTTCAGCTAAAAAAAGATGAAGGGAGCTGTGTCTCACAGCTTTTATTTTCTCAATTACATGAGAGTTAAACTCATCAGCAGACAGCAAAGTATGGCAGGTTTGAGGAAAGAGGAAAAGGTAGAATACGATAAGTGTAGAGAGTGAGCAGATGATCTTTGCTAAGTGCCCACATGATGTTCATAAATTCATGAATTCATAAATTCACATTAACATTCTCATTGCAGGATGTGGAATTTTCTCGAGGAATAAGCAATTCCATTAGTAAAACATACAGAAAATAAATGTTTGGTTTTACCAGTGGTTAGAGTACCAGACAAATATATCTGAAGGCCAAATGGACAAGGGAATTAAAGACATTTTCAAGAGAGGGATTGTAATAATGAACCATAGAATCTACACTGGATAAAGAAGAAAGCAAACATGGGACTGTCCAAATAAAAATGTAAGGTTGGGGTGAATGTATTTTTTTCCCCATGAGAGTGAAAAGTTGTTTCTATGAGGCTACTTTAGGAGGAAAGATGAATAGATGAAGAGTAATGGTTTGAACTGGATGCATGAATTTGTGATTTTTAGAAATTCTACTGTTTCTGGTGTTAAAGTAAGTTAAAATGGAAACCAGGTCGGAAGAATATCTGAACAGACAAAGCCACTTATGCCTCATAAGTAACAATAACCTTGCTAGATCTGCAAACAGAAGCAAAACTTAAGCTATGTTTTCTAAACACCTATAGAAAGAAAAATGAAACTTAAGGCTAACCAATAGAAGCTGCTAGCCAACTTAAAGTTACTTAACTGTGGACTTTTCAGCAGGAAAGGTCAAAGAAGGCAACTGAATAACTATAACCAACCAATTTTTTTGTCTGTTTGTATTACTTCTGTGTTTACTCTATAAAGCATTCACCTTGTGCTCCCTCAATGGAGCCCCCAAACCACTTCTGTTTTGGAGAGGACCAATACATGAATCACTGTTTTCGCAAATAAACTCTTTAAAAATCTTACCTGCCTCAGTTTTCCTTTTAATACTGGTCATAGTAGTTTTTAAAGAGTTTGTGGCGAAAGTAAAAGGAAGGAAATGTACATTGATGATCAAAGAATAGAGAAACGCAGACTTATCCATGTGTGTATATTATGCTTACTGAGAACAATTAGAAGTGTTGAAGGAGAAGGAGTGCTGTAAATCAGATAATAAGATTCACAATGAAAAGAGCAATAACCCTGACTGCTGCATAATAAAAATCATCAGGGGTACTTGGCGATTATTATTTTGCAGTTTCTAGACACTATTCCAGGAGGCTCTGAAAATGTAGACTTAGGTAGGGCTTTGAATTCTGTGTGTTTGCCAGTTATCTCCAAATATTTCTGTCATCAAACAGTTTGAGATACATTGGGTTAGGACAAAGAAGTTACAGCAGAATGGTTTGTATCTAGGATGAGACTATTATAAGTTTTCTGATCTTAGAATGGGAGATGAAGGCTTAGTAGTGCAGAAATATAAGGTGGAGTGGGAGTGAGATATGAAGCATGCATCAATAAAAATGAACTCAAAACTTCAAACAAGCAGCCAGCAGATTAGTGTTGGGCATTTACCTACATGTCTGATTGTAGACATGATTCTTTGGTGTTCTTCAGCTGGTCCTGCACCTCTTCCTCAAAAAGAATAACTGAATACTATATTATAAAAGGTACTACACTAAGGCTTAAATGCTTAATGAGATTTCCAAACTATAAATGTATTTAGAAGTATAATTTTACAATTCCACTTACATACTGTTTACTAATGCTAAAATAAATAAATGGGAATGTTTTCTGTCTCTTCAAAGATCATGGTATATAGTTTTTTCTACCAGATGTACAAAGAAGAGCTCGTGTCATTCCTGCTGAAACTATTCCAAAAAAAATGAGGAGAAGGGACTCCTCCCTAACTCATTCTATAAGTCCAGCATCATCCTGATACCAAAACCTGGCAGAGAAACAGAAAGAAAAGACAGAGAAATCTTCAGGCCAGTTTCTTTGATGAACAGCGATGCAAAAATCCTCAACAATCTGCTGGCAAACTGAACCAGTGGCAAATCAAAAAGCTTATCCTCCAAAATTAAGTAGGCTCGATCCCTAAGAGGCAAGGTTGGTTCAACATACACAAATCAATAAATGTCATTTATCACATAAACAGAAATAAGGACAGAAAACACATGATTACTTCAATTGATGAAGAAAAGGCTTTTGATACAATTCAACACTCCTTCATGCTACAAATTCAATAAACTAGGTATTGAAGGAACATGCCTCAAAATAGTAAGTCATCTATGACAAACCCACAGCCAACATCATACTGAATAGGCAAATGCTGGAAGTATTCCCCTTGAAAACCATCACAAGACAAGGATACCCTCTCTCACCATATCTATTCAGTATAGTGTTGGAAGCCCTTGCCAGAGCAATCACGTAAGAGAAAGAAATAAAGGGTGTGCAAATACAAAGACAGAAAGTCAAACTATCCCTGTTTGCAGTTGACATGATTATATATCTAGAGAGATCCATAGTCTCCACCCAAAAGCTTTTTAAGCTGATAAACAACTTCAGCAAGTCTCAGGATTCAAAATCAATGTGCAAAAATTACTAGCATTTCTGTACATCAACAAGAGTCAAACTGAGAGCCAAATCAGAAACATACTCCCATTCACAATTGCCACAAAAATAATAAAATGCTGAGGAATACAGCTAGCTAGGGAAGTAAAAGAGCTCTACCAGGAACACTACAAAATATTGCTCAAAGAAATCAGAAATGACACAAACAAATAGAAAAACATTCCATACTCATAGATAAGAAGAATCAATATTATTAAATGGACATACTGCCCAAAGCAATTTATAGATTCAATTCTACTCCTATTAAACTGCTATTGAGATTCTTCATAGAACCAGAAAATACTATTTTAAAATTTTTATGGAACCAAAAAAGAGCCTGAATAGCCAAGGTTATCCTAATCAGAAAGAACAAGGCTGGAGGCGTCACTCTGCTCAACTTCAAACTATAGTACAGGGCCACAATAACCAAAACAGCATGATACTGGTACAAAAACAGACACATAGACCAAAGTAACTGGGATTACAGACAGGCCACCAGGCTCTGCTAATTTTTGTAATTTTTTTGGAGAGACAGGATTTCACCATGTTTCCCAGGCTGATCTCAAACTCTTGAGCTCAAGTCATTCACCCTCCTCAGCCTCCCAAAGTGCTGGGATTACAGGCGTAAGCCATTGTGCCCAGCCTTTATTCAGTCTCACTTAAAAGTTTAGTTCTCAAACTTCATTACCCATAAGAATAATACAGAGAACTTACTAACATATCAGATTACTAAACACCATTCCAAACTTCTGATTCAGTTAATGAGGGAACACTGTGACTATCAAATGTAAACAAATATAAAAACGATGAGCTGCTGGGCGCGGTGGCTCAGGCCTGTAATCCCAGCACTTTGGGAGGCCGAGGCGGGCGGATCACGAGGTCAGGAGATCGAGACCATCCTGGCTAACATGGTGAAACCCCGTTTCTACTAAAAACGCAAAAAATTAGCTGGGCGTGGTGGCGCACACCTGTAGTCCCAGCTATTTGGGAGGCTGAGGCAGGAGAATGGCGTGAACCTGGGAGGCGGAGCTTGCAGTGAGCCGAGATGGCGCCACTGCACTCCAGCCTGGGCGACTGAGCGAGACTCTGTCTCAATAAAAACAAAAAACAAAACAAAACAAAAAAAAACTGATGAGCTATCTAGATGCTTTTATTCCAACAACCACCTTCTCTGTGTAAGTATGCTTGGGGTGGATTAATTCAAATTTGAAGTTCTTGTGCCAGATTTTGTGCTTCCAAGGTATGAACAGTGAAAACAATTTATGCAAGTGAAAATAGGCTCTGAAGTGCCAGGGCCTAATTAATGAGTGATTAATGACCATTAATCAAAATTTAAACAATAAAACTAGAAAAAAAATGAAATATCTAAACCTTACCATATCTAGTTATAAAATTTCCTTAGAAAAACTTAACTTTAAGACTCAGTAATATGTTGTGTCTTTTTATTTGGTTTGTTTTGATTTTCTACTTTGATTTGAAATATTCATGCAAGTACATGTCAATTTTGGACCTTTTGTGCAGAAAATATCTAAAAACTCTTTGGGCTTGTCAGGAGAGCAACACTGCTGAATAATTCTAGTAGGCCTGATTCTGTTAAATCTCTGAATAGCCATATATTTACTCATGACAAAACATTTTGTGAGAAAACAAAATATCTTATAAAAGACAATTGTACTGATGGTGTCCTAATATAGAATATTAATATAAATAAAAATTCACCATATTTTTAGCATCTTTTAATTTGTATAGCTTTAATTTTTTTCAAGTTAACAATAATACAATTTTTTACACATATGATCTAATTTTGGTTTTAAATTCACAGTCGTATTATTCAGTTACTATATTTTATGGAATATATGTGAAAAGTCCACTTTAGAGAATTGCATTATTTGCAGATAGTTTTAGATCAAGTTAATTTGGTTTAATTAAAAAGATCAAAACAAATGAATTCACCTCTACATAGATATGACAAGCTTTTCTTAAGGCATTTTAATATTTTAGTATGTGTTCAAACTCTAAATATAATTAGTCTGCATTGTGTGTCCTATTTCCTTCGGTTTACATTGAAAGATAATTAAATAATATATTATGAACAAAGAATTTTCAAATAGTCTGCCATACTGCTATCAAGGTTTCTAGACTTTTCATATCAAGTGCATATCTATAATCTTTGTACTATGGATGCAAAATGCACCTACCAAGTACAGCATAGAAAATTCACAAGTAGAATGCAGTATTACCACCAAGGTATTCTCTTATGATGGAATGTTCAACAAGTGTAATGTAATAAACCAGGTAAAATATCTCTAGAACATTCACTAACCTGGTTCCAGACCTCTGAAAGTTTGGTAACAACTGAAATATCCCTAAGCCATTCTTTACTGCTATTTCTCATTCAGATAAATTTTGTTGTTATATGAAACAATATAGCAGTTATTGCTGCTGCTGTCCACATGGGCCTAGATTTTGGAAATTCATCATTTGAAATACTGTGTTACAACTTAATATAAAGTATGGCTGGTGGAACTCAACTATTTTATTCGATAAATTTTATAATTTGTAGTCAGACTGAATAAACATCTATATTAATTGCTATATTATATTTACTCAAGTCTTAGTGAATAGTGTACTGTAAACTTTAGATATGCTATAGTAATGTCCATGGTACTTGTTTTTCCTCATAATGTAAAGAATATTTCCTAATGTTTTATAATGATAGTTTTGAATGTTTCAAAGTTATGGAAACCAACTAGACTGTAAGGAGACAAATAGAGAAAAAAAGAAAATTTCTGAGATATTTTGTGAAAATGAAGTGATTGTAGAAAAATACAAAATGTAATTGTCTATTTATGGATAAGTGGAAAGAAATAGATCATTTTGAAGAAATGCAAGGGAGTACTTCAGGTATAATTACGGCTTGTGTTCAGCATGCAGGTTTAAGCCACAGAGCACTTATTGGAAGTGATGAGGCCTGGCCTTTTAAAGCATTCAACATCTGAATGAAAACATTGCTGTTAGCTTTTCTAAAAGAGGATGAAACTGTAGAATGAATTTGTTGAAAGTACATTTCCTCTTAAAAATATATGAAACAGAATGTTTGACTCAGATTGGATATATAACTGCTACCTAGACAGTCTATATTTATTAAAATGTTTGACCAATATTTTTTGCCTCTTATGATTTTAATTTGTATTTATCCTTTTAAATTAGGTGACTTACCTACTTAATTCTTCACAACACTTGAATTGATAAGACATCCAATGTCTGAACAAAAAGCCATTTCCTTATTTGTGTTATTGCTTTTCTCTAGTTCAGTATAAAGAATAATATAGAATCATTTAGCTCTAGTTACTGACAGATTTGTTAAGATATGGGTCTCCGTGTGTGAAAGAGGGATTATCATTTGTTTGTACAAAGGTAACCATGTCATTTAACTAGGTCAGCAAACAAACATCTTTTTTGTGAGTTGTCCAAATCATCCAACTTCAGTAACAAAACAAAACAAAAATAATAATAAATCAGCTTGGAAAGGACAGAGCTTGTGGATCCATCATGAAGACAGCTGAAAAGAATGAATTGGCCATGTCATAGTTCAGTTCGACAGCTGCATAGAGAAATACACATACTTACATTTATTTCAGGGAGAAAAATGCTCCTTTAATTCTTGTAGATAATAACAACATGTTGTTGTATTTTTCCACTTTTCAACTTTCGCTTGGAACACTAAGCCCTTTATGTACAAAAATGAAAGGACATTGAATGAAAAAAATTAATGAGCATGAAAAATTAAACCTACCAGTGAGATGTTATGAGCTGTTCTATGTGGGAATAAAGGGAGTCATATGTGCTTTCAAATTCCTTCATAGTCAAAAATTGCTACACAGGTCTCCATTCTGAGTTACTGGGGCAATAATGCATGTCTTTTTATTTAATGAATGTGGGGCTGAATATTATTATGTGGAAGCAATTATATGCTAAAGGAATTGAATAGTAGAGGAAACATAAATAGCTTCTTTTTATTAAGCTGGAAACTGGCTTAAGATTTCTTCTTTATTTTTTATCTTATGTAAATATCTGTGAAGGTCAAATTATCAAACAAGTGTGATATTCATTTTAAATCTTGTTATAAAATAATACTCTTTATATGAGACATGTAATTAGCCAGTGACACTGTAAAGCAGCACTGTTTGTTCTTAATATTTCATACAAATATAATATGATTAAAATATAAACATATTCCATGAAAAATTATTGTCTTCTCTCTGCCTTTTAGATATATAAATTCATGAGCTAAAGGAAAATCAAGTTTATTCTGTATTGATGTCCTTTACTCTTCTTTTTGACACTACTATATTCTGCTCAGCTATAAGTACATTATTTTGTGGGGGGATTAATTTTATATCTCTGGGTCAATAGAAAGCTTTCTGGTTCAAATGATTGTTTCATAGTTGCTTTATTCAAGACAGGCAATGCATTCTATTATGCTCATAGCAGTGAAAATTGGAGAATGTACTTGAGAAAAAATTGTAAAGGTGAGAGTGGCCTGTCTGTAAACTAATTATTACATAATTAATCATATTAAGGCTTAAGGCATTGTCACTACTCTAGGGATTAATAGCACTGTGTTAACTTAGAGGAGAGTTTTGGTGAGTATAATTTATTGTAACTCTTCGCATTAAAATCAGTGATAACTAGTAAGAAGCAGTTACTTAAAAACAATTCTTTGAATTTCTTCTAATGTTTATATTGAGACCCAATGTACTGGACTGTGTGTCTCTGAAGGAGTTATTTTATTCACCAGTTTCTACATTATGTATCACATAAAAGGGCACATATTATTAATGTTTATTTGTTTAATTGTTTAATTCAGATATTATACAATAGAATTTCATACTCACAAATGTAATAAGTACACTATTTTTTAAATGGTGTCATACTGTACAATACCAATGCCTGACAAAAAGGTATTATATAATAAGAGATGGAGGAAAATTGAATCTGTAGTGGTTCCTTTAAAAAATTAGTCATTGGATGCCAACATGGGAACATTAGAATAAATAAAATATAAAAAGATGCTTAATTATTGATTGCATATGGAATCATCTATCATTTGGATAAGATTTCTTCCCATCATTTACAATTCTGTTCAATTCCAAAATGAGAGTAACACAAAATATGTACATTTGGCAAAAACAAGTCATTAATGAATCTTCTAATTACTATTCCGAGAATGCTTTCTTTAAAAAAGTAAGAGTACATCACCCCTAGCATTTTCCTTGAGTACAAGTAATCACATTAATCTATGCTTTTTTATACTTCACCTTCTTATTATTGCTTTAGTCATGTTTTAATGAAAATATGCTCTTTAAACTTTTAGAAAGATAATTATGGCAGAATTTTCCATTATTGGTTTTGATTCCTCTTTATAATGATTAATGTTTCACATACCTAACTTAGTCATGCAAGTAGCATTCTTGTAAGTTAAATATAGCCATATCCTTTCATGAAAATATAAAATTATTAGTTGCTTCTTCGTCTCTCTAAAATTTTGTAATTATAGAACTAGTTTGTTTTGTTCATCAAGTTAATTCATGAGTTTTCCTTTCATCATTTTATCTAAGATTTACTTAGGGATAGATACTGAATTAGATAGTATATGCTAAATCTTATTAAAGATCCCAGATTGAATTGATTCTATACAATCAATGTTAAAGTCTAGAAATATTTTGTCTAATTTAAAAATGGTTTAAGTGTAGTAAATACAATCGACTCTTTGTATGCAAGGGAAAAATATTTTTCTTACATGTAAAATGAGAATTTGAAACTCTAAGTGCTTTCCAGATACTATAATCAGCTATATCAGAATAATTTGGGAAAGTTTTAAAAGTACACTTCCTGCATTTCACATAGTATTGAGTATACTAAAATTAATCAAGGATTCCTCAACTTTTAATGATTCCTCAGTGTTCTGATTTCCAACCAGCTTTACTAATCCTTGTACTATTTATTCTCCTAATTTCCTTCCAATTAAAAGGCTATCTAACTTTGAAATGTCTTATTAATGTCAAATTTCTCCAGATTTGTTCTTGTGTACATTTATTTTGTTTTTATTGTTGCTATTATTATTTTGACCAGAGAGAAACATGTAATTATATTTTATTAAATATTGGCACCAATGTGATAAAATATTCCTACAAAGCATGAAGTCTGTGCTCTCATGTAGGTGGGGATAGTAATGCCTCTATCTTGGAATTGTGTAGACTGAATGACTCATGTGGAATTCTACACAACACTTGTGAAGATATTTCAATGCCAATATTCACTTAGTTCATTACATTGTATAAGAAAAAACACTGCTTCATACACATATCTGGGTCTAGTTGAAGTTTCCTAAAAAGTGTTTTCTATCTAAAAAAGAGAGCTGCTAAGGAGTAGAGTGTTGCTTGATTCATTTTGAGTAGGTTAATATATCTGTCTTGATATCATTATCTTTGAAGACTTTTTGAAAAAATTAATTTGTAGACCTTTTTGATTAATAAAACAACTTGAACTAAGCATGGGTTTAGGGATTGAAATCAGAGTCACAGTGTGATTTTGGCTACACAGGGTAATTGGGAAAATTCTGTTCTTGAAAGCAAAGCTGTGGTTTAGAACTAAGCAACCTGCATTTGTGAACTTGAGAAAGCTGTTTAATCTTCTGTAGCCTAGTTTTCTATAATTCTGTAATGTATATATTTATAATTTTCTTAAGAAATCTAAGTGAGGCTTACATGAGAAAACAGACAAAAATTATCCAGAATGGGACCTGGCATTTCACCACCATTGTCATCATCACCAACACCACCATCATCATCACATCATACAGGCAAGCACCTGTGTCATCTCTGTCCAAGAAAAACATCTGCAAATCTAATCCAACATGGGATGAATTTTACAGCTCAGTATAAAAGTTTCCTAATTATGTATTTGTTTACCATATATCATCAATGTCAGTCTTTTGGTTACAGTATGCTTTAATATTTTGTGATTATTTTTATGTCATCCATAAGGAGTCTTTATAATTGTATCTCCATATATATGCCAAATATCATCAAACATTAAGAGTTGCTTAATGAAAATTTTAATTGTCTAATACTGGTGGCAACAATGTGATACCTCACTGCTTATCATATCCAAAGATGACTTTAAGTAAAAATATCTTGAATTATAATGTACTCAAAATCGATACATTTAGGGTTTGTGATTTTTTTCTTTATCAAAAAAGCCAGTTTTGCTGTATATTTTGGCAATTTTGATTGCTACCTATACGTTAGATTATGAATTAATTTAATCCAGGTATTGATGAAGGTAATGTAGTTGAAAGAAAATGTTTTACGTTATTTGCAGTAAATGATATTTTTAAAACTCAATATCAGCATTAATTTGATTACAATACTCCAGAATTGTAAACAAATAATTTTATATTGACTTATAATTCAGCTTTGAATCAAATATGAGCTTTGACTCATTCTCTATCCTAACAATACTTATTCCTTCTCCTCTGTATCTCAGTGGGTAAAAGTAAGGCATTCAATGTTGTATGTCATTAGAGAAAGCCTAAATCAACTCTTCAGGCCATTGCCATTGAGAAAATATTAAAATGTGAAATAAAGGTTATTACTGTGACAAGAGCACTGAACATTGATAGCCATTTGGGTTTAATATTGTTAAATGAGACCACATTAGTGCTGTAACAGTTGGCTGTCTAATAAGCTGGAATATTTCATCAGGAATATTATAACAAGATGTGCTTTGAAGAGTCTGTTGGAAAACAATAGCTTGATATAGCTCATTTAAGGTTCAGTGTGATCCCTCTCATTTGCCTCCTCTATATTGTTTATTTCTCCAGGGGTAGCAATGAATACTAAGCACCAGGCCCTTATCAGTCTCTGGCACCCTGACTTAGTGTTTGGATTAGTCCCCAAATAAAGTATGTTTTACAGAAAGATATTAAGATTATCAACAAAAAGAAGCAGGGTGGCAAGTAAAATTGAGAGAAATTGCCCAAATACGAATGAAAATATAATAGCTATTAATGCAGTGACATTTTAGAATCTGCTAAGCATTTGCCATCGAAGTATTGGGTACCTTGTATTTTTTGTTTTAGTTTCCATTCTCAAGGCTTACGTTAATCTAAACTCTATCATTTGAATGTATCATTATTTTCGGAATTACTGAGAGTCTCTTAACATAAAATGTATCATTTGGTTTTATGGATGTGATTATATATTTTCATTTTACATGTTGAATTACAATAAACAATAGTAAATCATTTTAGATATTTTCCACTTAAATTTTGTATCAGAGTTTACAGAATAAAAATATAGTCAGTTTATAGAGTATGCTGTTTTATGAAAAATTCTATAGCTGAGAGTATAACTCTCTGAGTCATTTTTAGAATGTTTCAGATTATTACAGAATCCTGTGCAATATTAATTAGAAAAAAAATATAAAAATCTCAATAACAATTATGAGAGTACTATAGATTGCATAAAAATCTTTTCATTGAAAAGTTATACATAATTTTAGTGACTCATAGTACACCTATTTAAGATTTATATTCCATTAGCTCTTGCAGGTTATTTTACATAAAATCCTGCATATTATAGTAGTGTGCAAATTAAAGTTTCCAGAAATCTAATACAAAGTGCACTTCTACTTTCAAGGCTGAACAAAACCTATGCATTAAAAATGCATGCTATTCCACTGAACTTTTAAGAGGTTTTTCTTTTTTGGTGTGTTTTATCATTCCCAAAAGTGCAGTGAAGATGTTTGGTTTGAGATTAATAATACCCTTTGCATTTTTAAGACTGCTTTAAAAATCACAAGTGTGAAATCTTCATATTTTGTTGATTCATCACCAGAAGATTGCTTTATCTACATAAATGAGCCAAATTAATCATTTCTTACTCATTGAATCTGACTTGAAGCTATATATTAAGTAATATCTGTTGAGTGCCTACTATGTGCCAATGATGCCTAATATTGGAGATTCTAGACGAGTAGGAAACAAATACACTCCCTTATTCTTACGGATATTACTGCTATTAGTCCAGAAATCAAAATAGCACAGTAATCAAAATAGTACACTGATGAATCAGTGATCACAGACAGGAAAGTGATATAAGAAAAGCAATACAATTTGATGAGTAACTATTGTGAACTTAAAAACAGACAGTTTCTGAGGAAGTGATGCTTGAGCTGACAGCTAAGGGATGAACAAGCTGGGCAAATGGTGGCACATATCTGTAGTCACAGCTACTTGGAAGACTGAGGTGTGATGATCACCTGAAGAACCCAGGAATTTGAGTCTAGTCTGGGCAACATAGCAAGACCCCATCTCTGATAAAATAATAATAATAATAATAATAATAATATGAACAGCACTTAACTAGGTGAAGCATCAATAGTAAATGTGCAATGGAAAGTATTACAGAGGAAAAAATTAGTGAAGACAATAAATCCTTTGGTGTGAGGAAGCATGGAAGTGAGCCACTACTGACTGAAGAGCCTATGTGGCCTGGGGGACTGGATATGGAAAAAGAGCTTTGAGACAACTCTTTCTCCTTCTATCTATCTATCTATCTATCTATCTATCTATCTATCTATCTATCTATCTATCTATCTATCCGTCTGTCTGTCTGTCTGTCTATCTATCTATCTATCTATCTATCTATCTATCTATCTATCTATCTATCTATCTATCTATCTATTTGAGACAGAGTCTCACTCAGCTGCCCAGGCTGGAGTGCAGTGGCGCAATCTCCACTCACTGCAAGCTCCGCCTCCCGGGTTTACGCCATTCTCCTGCCTCAGCCTCCGCAGTAGCTGGGACTACAGGCGCCCGCCAACGCGCCCGGCTAATTTTTTTGGATTTTTAGTAGAGACCAGGTTTCACCATGTTAGCCAGGATGGTCTCGATCTCCTGACCTCGTGATCTGCCCACCTCGACTTCCCAAAGTGCTGGGATTACAGGCGTGAGCCACCGCGCCCGGCCCTTTTAGACAACTCTCTCACAAAGTGGAATCATTAAGCTGAAATGAGAAATAGGATGACTTGGGAGTGAAACTAAAAAATCTTGTGTTTGAAGGTGTGGTTTTACTTTTATTTTTGTCATCAAATGGAAGAAACATGAGCATATGTGGAGGTTAATGTGACAGATAACAGTATAGTGAGACTGATGGAATACATAGGAAAGAAAAATATGATTGACAAGTTCTGTAGGCAGCAGGTAAACAGCAGAATCCAAAGAGTAGATAGAGGGCATGAATCTAGGTAGTGAAAGGGTCAATTCCTCCTTCATAACAGAAGGGAAGGGAGCATGGTGGGTTCACTTCCTCAATTCTTTCATGACAGTGGGCATCAAGCCTAATGGCTTGAGGACAAGACTTACTCATCCTCGTATGACATCAGGGTAGCCTGTGAAATCTCTGCTCTCCGTTACCCAGGGTGGAAAACAAGGAGATTGCTGTTTTATGATTTATTTAGATATTTTCTGTCGAGGTAAATGTTTTCATTTCCATAAACAATGCTTTCATCCTTTAATTCCTAATTATACCCAATTGTTCATGGGAAGAAATTTCCAAGGACGCAAGAGTTAATAAGGCACCACAATAAGGTTTTTAGTGTTTCAGAAAGAAAGCGCTATTTGTGGAAGAAAAAAAAAAGCTATTTTCCCTTGAACTAAAAATTGTAATCACATATCTTCTTTCCTCCTGCAGTTATTAAATACATGAGGTAATGACCAGTGCCTCTTTCATGGCATTTTTGATTTATGCTATGATACTAAAAATGTTCCTTCAGGGAATGTCACTGAAATATACTGCTGCTTGAAAAGTGTATGTAAAAAGAGACTTAATTATATATATTTCGTTAAAAGTTAAAGGTATAATTGGAGATTAAAATTAAGAATGACAAAAACATTATTAGGACCTAGTTAAATTACAGAACAATATTTGTTTTAATAACATAATAAATTTTAATAATAGTGATATAAAAATCATAACATAATTCAAAATATATTTTTCAGTAGAGACAAATTAATTCTAAACTAATGTCATATAAGAAAATGTTAATTTTCTTTTCTCATTTAAACTTTCTCAGTATAGCACAAGAGCTATTTCATCTCTCCATTATACAAGCTTCCAACTTTCACAGGAACCAGCAATACAATTTTTATGCATTTTTGCAACACATCTTAAAAATCTTTGTCAGAGAGTATGAAATTTTGAGCAACTCTAACGCATAACTCATAAACTCATTCTTACCAGTATTCAGAATTAGCATACATAATTAAAACCTGTTAAAAGTATTGTTTTTTTAAAAAAATACACTGACATTGTAAGATATTACATTTAAATTATTTTATTATTTTCTCCTATATTAGCTTATCCTCTGCAGCCTGGTCTTTCAGAAGATTGGCCTTCTGCAATATGCTACTGAAACAAATTCTTTCCTAGCCCTTTAAACAATCAATCCTGGGCAACTGCAAGGTTTGAATCCGAGGTCCTTGATATATCATGGACGGACTATTGCTTTCCCAGGAATGATTGTTGATGTGGTTAATTTTCCTCTGATTTACTATATCCTACATCTGTGCCAAAGTGTTTGCATTTCAATTTCTCTATCATGCTAAAGAAGGGCTACTGGGTCTACTCCTAAATACAAAAACTATGCTAGCAGTGAACGACTGTATGGCCTAACAGTTTATAATCATACCAAGGAAGGAGCAAGGGCTTCCCTAGTTATATAGCTTAAAAACTACTCAGCTCCTGGAGTCTCATATCCAGACCTACAAGATTACTGTGAGTTAACCCAGAATGTAATAGCCAGTGGAGAAGGGGGGTGCATTCACCTGCTACTCATCCTTTTTCCCCAATGATTGGTGCCCTAGCAGCTGGCATTGCCTGTACATGTGCCTGGTCTGTTCAAGTCTCCTTCAGTCATCTTTAATTCACTAAAATATTTTATTTTAATATTGTTTTTATAATTTCAACCTTTATTTTAGATTCAGGGGTACATGTGCAGGATTGTTAAATGGGAATATTGTGTGATGATGAGGTTTGGAGTGTGAATGATCCCATTGCCCAGGTAGTGAGTATAGTACATAATAGGTAGTTTTTCAGCCCTTGCCCCTCTCAATAGTCCCCAGTGCATATTGTTGTCATTTTTATAACCATGTGTACCCAATGCTTAGCTCCCACTTAAAAGTGAGAACATGTGATATTTAGTTTCCTATTCCTACATTAATTGGCTTAAGTAGGATGATGACCTCCAACATGAATGTATTTGTGTTGCTTCAAAAGGCCTAATTTCATCCTTTTTTTTTTTTTTTCCTATGGTTGTGTGATATTCCATGGTGTATATGTGCCACTTTTTCTTTATCTGGTCCACAATTTGTAGGCACTTGGGTTGATTCTATGTCAATGATATTGTGAATAGTACTGCTATGAACATATGAGTACAGGTGTCTTTTTGGTAGAACAATGTATTTTCCTTTGGGTATATACTCAGTAACAGGATTGCTGGGCCAAATGGTAATTCTGTTTTAATTTTTTAGGGAACTATCCACACTGCTTTCCATAGTAGCTGAACTAATTCACATTCCGACCAACAGTGCATAACCATTCCCTTTTCTCTGCAGCCTTGCCAACATGTTATTATTTGACTTTTTAAGTAATAGCCATTCTGATGGGTATGAGACGATATGGTGTTGTGGTTTTTATCTGCATTTCTCTGATTATTAATGATGTCAAGCATTTTTTCTTGTGTTTGGTTCTTTGTGTGTGTATTAATCTGTTTTCACACTGATGATCAAGGTATACCTGAGACTGGGTAATTTACAAAAGAAAAAGGTTTAATTGGACTTACAGCTCCATGTGGTTGGGGAAGCCTCACAATTATGGTGGAAGGCAAGGAGGAGCAAGTCACATCTTACATGGATGGCAGCAGGCCAAGAGAGAGGACTTGTGCAGGGGAACTTCTTTTTTTAAAGCCATCAGATCTTGTGAGATTTATCATGAGAACAGCATGGGAAAGGTTTGCCCCCACAATTCAATTACCTTTCATTGGGTCCCTCTCACAACATGTGGGAGTTCAAGATGAGATATGGGTGGGGACACAGCCAAACCATATTAGTGTGTCCTCTTTTGAGACATGTCTGTTCATGTCCTTTTGCTCATTGCATTGTTAAAGTTTCTTATAGATTCTGGATGTTTGACCTCTGACAGATGCATAGTTTGCAAATATTTTCTCTCATTCTATAGTTTGTCTATTTACTCTGTTGATAGTTTCTTTTGCTGTGCAGAAGCTCTTTAGTTTAATTAGGTTCTACTTTTCCTAGTTTTTGTTGTTGTTGTTGTTGTTGCAATTGCTTTTGAGGACTTAGGGATAAATTCCTTCCCAGCATAATGTTCAGAATGGTATTTTTTAGGTTTTCTTCTAGGATTTTGACAGTTTGAGGTCTTACATTTAAATTTTTAATCCACCTTGAGTTAATTTTTTGTATATGGGGAAAGATAGAGGTCTACTTTTATTCCTCTGTGTACGGCTAGCCAGCTATTCCAGCATCATTTATTGAAAAAGGAGTCCTTTTTCCACGGCTTATTTTGTCAACTTTATTGAAAATCAGATGGCTGTAGGTGTTTATTTCTATATGCTCTCTTCTATTCCAATGGTCTATTTGTCTGTATTTGTCTCTTTTTCTACACGTACTGTGCTGTCTTGGTTACTCTAGCCTTAGAGTATAGTTTGAAGTCAAATAGTGTGATGCCTCTGGCTTTGTTCTTTTTGCTTAGCATTTCTTTGGTTATTTGGGTTCTTTTTTGGTTCCACATGAATTTTAGAATAGGTTTTTCTAATTCTTTGAAGAGCAATATTGGTAGTTTCATAGGAATATCATTGAATTTGTACATTACTTTAGGCAGTATGGCCATTTTAACAATATTGATTCTTTCTATTCCATTTGTTTCTGTCATCTATGATTTTTTCCAGCAGTGTTTTATAGTTCCTCTCACCAAGATATTTTAATATATTCCATCATGTAAAATATGAGTGAGAATAATGAGGGTTAAACTATTGCAATTGTGCTGAAAGTTTAAAGACATTATCTTGAAAAAGTCAAAAAAGTAAGTTTGCTGGGTCAAAACACACACACACACACACACACACACACAAAACAAAAACGAAAACCTTCACACTGATAAGGTCAAACATGACTTTAGTAGAGACTATAATCCTTACCAAGGTTTTAGTGCAGTATTTCAGAAAAATAGCACGAAACACATGTTCCTTCCCGAAGAGTACACAATAGGCGATGTTAAGAAAGACTTAAATGGTGTTCACATGTCCTTCCTTGCTTTTATGAACCAGATGCATTCCCTTGTATGGAAGTGAGATATTACTAAGCAGAGTATAACATTTGCAACCATTCAATCATACAATGATGGATGAAGCACCATCTATTTGCTCTACCTTTTCCCATGCTTGTGTTTTTTATACAGGCTCAGAAATGGAAATGCTTACTTTCTTTACTTCCTTTTCAGCTAGTTGTGACCTGAGAAACAACTCACATTAATGAGATGCATGAGGACATCTGGGTGCTCTCTGACAGATTTCACTTTCTCAATTAAAATGTTTAGCCTTGGCTAAATTCTCACCATTTTATTCTGATCCTTCAGATGAATGTGTAGTCTGATGCTTGACAAGATCATGTTATCATGAAGGAAAGGAAATCATTGATTCTGACTTTGTTAAACTGGAGGACTAATTTAAGGAATCATCTTCCTTTGAATTTCTCTTTGGAGGGTGGGGGGGAAACTACTCCTTTATATTTAAGTCACTATTGGTTATGTTTTCCACTTCGTGCTCTGACATTTTATCCTAATTGCTGCAATTATAAGTTTTCAATGTTGTACTTTTTGGGTCATCTGTCAGATAGATTAAAAGTTTAATGTCTGTTCTCAACAATTTATATTTTACCTGTTTGTCAGCTTCTTTTTTGAGAAACTTAGTTTACTGTCAAATTATTAAGATATCACCTAACAACTTTCATATTAATTTTAAAAATTAATTTTTCTGATGTATGCACATATACTGCATACCCATAGTTTAACATATATATTCATGCATATACATTTACATATATTGAAACATGTATAAGTTTTATTCTGAAATTTATCAAAAAGCAAATTGTTAAAGATAATTTTTAGAGCCTTTTATTCAAAGAGAAATTACAAAACAAAATTAATGATGGTCTTAAAGAGTAAAGAATCTAATAATAATTGCTTTGCAACGGCTAGTTGGAACTTTTGTAAAGGTATCCCAATGGTATGAAGCAGTTACAATGAGCTAGTTTTTCTGTAGTGTGCTTATAGACATTAACTCATTAAAACTGGATCCATTGGACTATCTCAGGAAATCCTTATTTTTCCAAGCAGTCCGTTTTCCTGGTTCTATGTGTGAGTTCATAAGGAATTGATACGTCAACATATTTATACTTTTATTAAATTTAAAGTTTGACTCTGCTCAACAGCAATTTCAGCGCTAAATTGAGTTGTCATACAAATAGTAAGGCATTTGATATTTCTGCAAGAAACATATCTTGAAAAAATCATCAGTAAGTCATACTTTTTGTCCTATTTTGTGAAAAAAACAAATAGAAACCATCTTAAACTTATTTGGAATAAGGTTCTGTACTAGTAGATTTTTCGTAAGGACTGAAAAGACAATAATTCCTGAGCACAAATTTCTGTGTAACCCAAATTCATTATTAATTAAACAAATATTAATTGAGCTCCAAATGTGAATCAAATTCTGTGTCTTCCTTCAAAACCTCTATTGTCTTTTGGAGGATAGAAAAAGGGAGATAAGCCATGGAACTATAGTACATGTTCTAGTGGGATAGGCGATGCTGTGATAACACACAAGAAGGACAGTGAATCCAGAATTGAAAATGAAGAAATGTTTAAGCAAACACTCCAGGAAGAAGTATGAGTTAAGAGGATGAAATGGAGTGAAAGGGATGAATATACACTGGAGTGAGAAGGAGAAAAAAGACATAAATCATTCTAGCTACTACACATTAGTTGAATATATTGCATAAGAAAAGAGAAGGTGGTAATAGACGAAGAGCAAGGAACAATTTATAATGGGAGATTGTATGTTATGCTAAGGGATTAGATTGTATTTGTAGGGCACTGGAGGACTATTAAAGGTTTTATGAAGGGGAATGATAAGATTAGGTTTATATTTAAAACTACCACTCTGGTCACAGAGCAAAGATTGGATTTTAGGGAGGTGCGATTTCCAGACAATAGACTTGCTGGGGCAAAGGGAAAACTTCCCCTTTACCTTTGGAGCATTCACTGAAAAAATCAACTCCAATAAGGCAAATTAATAAGAGAAAAAGCATACTAGCTTATTTAATAACGTGCACAAGGAAAATTACGGAGTGATCACCCAATATTCCAGTGGTATCCAAACACCTTTGCCTTTGTAGGTTTGTCTCATCTTTATGTAGATAGGGGAAAAGTCTTTTTCAAGCCCTGTGGATCTCTAAGGGCTTTTAATTCAAAATACTCAATATGCCAAAGAGCCTTTTTTTAGGGTGAAATTTCCTATGCTCCTTCAGACTGGAGGCAGGAGCCCCAGTCAGGAGACTGTTCTGTGAATTTCAGTGGTTGCCTAAACTAAACAGGCATCAAAATAAACATCTGTGAATGGATTTGTAAGTTAAAAAGAAAGAAAAATACCTGGGGACTTATTTTCTCTGTAATATAAGTCACAAGTTAAAGATAATGGGAGGTTTAAACTCAACAGGCTGAAAAATAGATGCACTGAAAAATGGAGAGATACTTTAGTAGCCTGGAGAGTTCCAATTTCTGTCATATAATGTAATTTTTCACATTTTTCAACAACTTTGCCCCTAAATACTAATATTAGGATGTCCTTATAATTTTTAGATTTTTTTATGTTTTGTTTTAAATATAAATCAATTCGAAGGCCTACCCTATGTGACACATTCAGCCTTTCATGTACATTTTGTCTTCTGAACAACCTGTTTTCAGAGTTCTTTTTTTTTAAATTAAGGTAGAGCAGAGCCTTGTCCAAATCTGTATATTTAACTAGCACCAGAAGAGGAATTTATGTGTAATTTTCTGATTCTAAATTACTTGTATATATGAACACTTTTTCATTAGTAAGATAAAGGTTACATTTTGTATATCTATATATTATATATATAATATATATATTTTATATATATAAATATATATATATATTTCTATTAGCTAGGATCCATGACAAGATGCAATAAAGAAAAACAGATTAAATTGACACCTGATGTGGCAGAACTCTGTTCTTCACGTTTATCAATATGCTTTATTGGATAACATGTTGAAGAATTTTTCATTATGTGAGAAATCTGTGGGGGCATTTCAAAAAATGTATGAATGAAAATGTGAAAATCTCTGGATAGGTTAGATAGCAACATATGGTTCGTCATATTTTCAGATGAATTACAGCAAAACAACATTGTTATAAATTTATTCAGGTATCTTGTGGTCGCTATACATTTAATTTTCAAAACTGTTACCAAATCATAAGTTATGATTTGAAATAACAAGCAAAGGAATTACAAGACTATTTTCTTTTCCATTTCTGTAAAGTAATCAGAACTCTACTGAACATTCATTTTTTTAACTTTGCTAAAATGTGACTTGCTTTATTGCAATATTCATTTTATTGGGGTGGTCTGAACTCAACATGCACTAAAAATGGAAGACAACATTCCTATACCTTACTTATTAGTATCATAACGATCATCCAGGTTCATTATACTAATGACAAGGTCCATTAGCAGTAATTCAACATCTGATTTACCCAGCAGGTAACTTTAGTTTGACTCTTTTCAGGTTAATATTGCAGAATGTAGAATGTTAAAAAGGAAACAGGTGGTCCAGGCGTGGTGGCTCACGTCTGTAATCCCAGTACTTTGGGAGGCCGAGGCTGGTGGATCACCTGAGGTCAGGAGTTCAAAACCAGCCTGGCCAATGTGGAGAAATCCCATCTCTACTAAAAATACAAAATTAGCCGGGTGTGGTGGCGGGCGCCTGTAGTCCCTGTTACTGGGGAGGCTGAGGCAGAAGAATTGCTTGAACCCAGGAGCAGGAGTTTACAGTGAGCAGAGATCGTGCCACTGCCCTTCAGCCTGGGCAACAGGAATGAAACTCCGTCTTAAAAAAAAAAAAAAAAAAAAAAAAAAGGAAAAAGTGTAGAGAAAAAGTCATGGAAAGAGAATCACTATCTTGACAAAGTTGTGGTTTCAAAATCTTAAATCGGAGCAACTTCTCTAAGATGGCACTTGAAATTTTTCTTCTGTTTACTTCTATTTGGTATTATTTGTAATTAACATAAAGGTTGTAATAAGATATTAGCATAGTATCCCCCACTCTGTGGCCAGCTTTATCTATGCTCTCAATCTGAATTGTTATCTTGGAAAAGAAAGTTCTTGTGATTTAAGTTTGAGTTCCAGGGCCAGTATGTAACCAGTAGATCCAGTGAGGGCTGTTGATAAACATGAAGTTAGTGTGTTGTCTCAAACATGGTTTAATTTTAGGCCATTATACATGATATAATAGGCCCCCCAAATTTCATGTCGAAATATAATTACCAGTGTTGAAGGTGGGGCCTGGTGGGAGGTGACTGGATCATGAGGATGGCTCCCTCATGAATTGTTTAGCCCTATCCCCTTAGTGATAAGTGCATTCTCCCTCAGTTCATGTGAGATCCACTGGTTTAAAAGTCTGGGACCATCATCTCTCTCATTCCCACTCTCATTATTTGATAATATGGCTTTCCACTTTGCCTTCTACCATGCCTTGTAAGCTCCCTAAGACCCTTCTCAGAATCTGAGTAAATGTTGGTGTCGTGCTTTCTGTACAGTCTTCAGAACCATGAGTCAAATAAACCTCTCCCCTTTATAAATTACCAAGCGTCAGGTATTTCTTTATAGCTTAACACAGAAAATTGGTAGCTAGAGCACAGCATTGTTATAAAAATATGAGAAAACATGGAAGTGGCTTTGGAATTAGGTAACAGGCAGAAGTTGGAAGCATTTGGAAGGCTCACAGGAAGACAGGAAGATGAGGAAAAGTTAGGAACTTCTTAGAGACTGGTCCGATTGTTGTGACCAAAATTCCGATAGAGATATGGACAGTGAAATCTAGGCTAATGAGATACAGATGGAAATGAAGATATTATTGGGAACTGGAGTAAGGTCAGCCAGTTCCCAATAATATCTTCTAATATCTAGCAAATAACCTGGAGGCATTGTGTTCATTCCCTAGGGATCTGTGGAAATTTAAACTTAAGAGTAATTACCTAGGGTATCTGGTGGCAGAAATTTCTAACCTGCAAAACATTCATGATGTGGCCTGACTGCCCTTAACAGCCTATAAGATATAGGAGGAAAAAAAAAATGACTAAAGTTGGAATTCATATTTAATGAGGAGGAAGAGCATAAACGTTTGAAACTTTGCAGCCTGGCCCTGTGGTAGAGAAAGGATCCAAGACGGCTGTGGAGAAATGACTTGCTAGAGAGATTAGCATGGCTAACAATGGGGAAATGTCCTAAAAGGCATTTCAAGAAGTCTTTAGAACAAACTCTCTCTTCATAGGCCCATAAGCCTAAAAGAAAAGAATGATTTCAGAGGCCAGGCCCAGTGCCCCACTGCCCTGCACAGCTTCAAGGCATGACTCTCCACATTCTCGTCACTCTGGCTCCAGCCTCAGCTCAAAGGAGCTCAGGCTCAAAGGGTCCACTGCTTCAGATGGTGCAAACCATAAGCCTTGGTGGCTTCCACATAGTGTTAAGCCTACAGGCACACGAAATATAAAAGTAAAGGAGACTCAGAAGCTTCCACATAGATTTCAGGGGAGTTATGGAAAAGCTTGGGTACCTGATCAGAAGACTGCCACAGGGACGGAGTCCACACAGAGAGGCTCTACTGGGGTGGCACCAAGGGGAAATATGAGGTTGGAGTCCCCATACAGAATCCTAAACAGGGCATTGCCTAGTAGAGCTGTGGGAAGGCGTGGGAAGGGGGTTGCCATTTTCTGCCCATGATTAGTAAAGCCAGCTGCAGCTTGCATCCCTAGCCTGGAAAAGCCAGAAACTCTGGACTCTAACCCATTAGAGAAGGCCCATGAGGTGCATCCGTCAAAGCCACGGGGCAGAGCTACCCAAGGTGTTGGAAGTTCACCCATCACACCACTATGCCCTGCATGTAAAGCATGGAGTCAAAGGAAATTATCGTGGAGCTTTAAAACTTAATGACTGTCCTACTGAGTTTCAGACTTGTGTGGTGCCTATTCCCCTTGCTTTTGGCCAGTTTCTCCACTTTGGAATCAAAATATGTACCCAATTCTGGTACCACCACTGTATCTTAGGAATACATAATTTGACTTTGGTCTCACTGGCAAATTGGTAGGAAGAACTCATCTTCAGATGAGGCTGGACTTGAGACTTCTGAGTTAATGCTGGAATGAATTAAGATTTGGTGACATATTGCAAAGGCATTATTGTATTTTGATTTGTGAGAAGGACATAAGATTTGAGGGGCTATGAGTAGAATGATGTTGTTGGGATGTTTCTCCCCTCCAAATTTCTTTTTATTATTATTATTATACTTTAAGTTCTGGGGTACATGTGCACAATGTGCAGGTTTTTTACATAGGTATATATGTTCCATGTTGGTTTGCTATACCTATCAACTTGTCATTTATATTAGGTATTTCTCTTAATGCTATCCCTCCCCCCGCAACAGGCCCTTGTGTGTCATGTTGAAATGTGATTGCCAATACTGGAGGTGGGACCTGGTGGGAGGTGATTGACTCATAGAAACAGATCCCTCATGAATGGCTTTAACACCATCCTTTTAATGATAAGTGAATTCTTATTCACTTATTGCTCGTGCAAGATCTGGTTGTTCAAAGGAGTCTAGGACCGCCCCCCTCCTCTCTCTTGCTCCTTCTCTTGCCATGTTACATGCTGGTTCCCCTTTGCCTTCTTCCATGATTGTAAGTCTCCTGAGACTCTCACAAGAAGCAGATTTTGGCACCACATTTCCTGTACAGACTGAAGAACCATAGCCAAAATAAACCTTATTTTCTTATAAATTACCCAGCCTCAGGTATTTCTATATAGCAATGCAAGAATGGACTCATGCAGTACCAGAAACATGTTCCCCACTGGTTTTCAAGAGCACCTGGTGTACCCGGTATTAATTTATTAAAGAATTTATGTAGCTTGCAACCATTTCATACTTTGCATTATGTGAGAGATAGAGAGCACTTAGAAGGAAATTAGAATTCATATAATAAAAACCCATTCCAGCGTAGTTAACTTGTTCATAGAATTGTTGAGATAAATTTACCTGATGTCTGATCAGCTATAGCTAGGAGGGCTATCAGAAAAGTCTTTTTTTTGAATTATGAAATATTTCTAATCATTAAAATTTGATCCCAGTGTAGAGCAAACATTTTTCTCTCTATGTTTCTCAAAATTTATATTGATTCTTCCACTATTAAAATCTATATTAAATTTCAGCATATACTGACATCAAATCTTTCTTCTTTCTCCATGGATGTAGGAGAAAAAGAAAAAATAATAATTTTACAAGTGGAGAGTACAGCTAAGAAAAAATACTAAGAGTCCAAACTTTGTTCATAGAAGATTTTTAGTATTTATGCAGAATAATATAGTATATATCAGGTTGAACTTAAGACTCAGGTTATTTTATTTTCAAATAGTAATCTTTGCCTTTTTTGGCTGTGACATTGAAAATTACTTAAACTCTTGCTTCCACGGTCACTTTATTTTAAAAGAACATTAATGTCTACCTCAGAAGACAAATGATATATTAATGTATATATAACTTATTTCTAATTGTAACTTAAAATTAAAATATCTCAAAATAAATTATATGTGATATAAACATATATGTGCATTACTGGTAGAAATGTGTATATTCTATATAGTTTTCATCTGAGGATGGGTTTCAGTGCCAAAATTACCCCATGGTCATCTGTGATCATTATCGCTACAAGTCAGAAGTGATTATTCATCAAGGTGCTTTCATACCTTGAAAATGCAATGAATATAATCATTACTATCACCTGCAAATAGAACTATATAGCTTATGGATTCAATAAATCTTGAATAAACTGTGATTAAATATATAGCTAATGACATTTGTTATAAAATCCATTCACTTAATGACTAGCATCTTTAGCCAACACAATAGATCACTCTATTCTCTAAGGAAAATGAGAATATTTCTTGTATCTTTAACTGACTCTATATAATCTTAACTGTTCTTCATCTGAGAGTAACAATAGGTCAGGCAAACACAAAGTCTTTTAATATTTGAGTGATGAATACTAAATAATTTTGGAAAGTGATGCTTTTCTACACTACACTGTGAAATCACGTGAAAATAAGTATAGGAAAACAAATATTTAAAAAAAAACTTACAAACTTTAATTGAAATAAATGATTTCAAATATATATTGCTTAGTGGAAATAGCAAAATGCAAATAGTAGGTTTATTATGAAAACTGTTGTTAAAAAGAGAAATAAGAAAATATAAATATATCATCACATCTTTATGGAAAGAAACACAGGAAAGATAAAACAAATAAATTGGATACTAACATGAGATATGGGGATATAGTGGAAAGGAAAAAGAGAAGGATGAATGATTTCTCTCTAAGTGCAGTTTTTCAGTTCTTTTGACTTTTTGAAGCATGCTAATGTGTACATCAACAGGAATGAAAAACAGAAAAAAAGACAATTAAAATCAAGCAAGTCAACCTGAACCCAATAGTTTTACAAATGAATAGCACAACCACACTAAAAGGGTGATGGTCAGGGAAACAATCCAATAGCTTGTAAACACATTAATTTAATGTTTAACATCAGTTTTTGTTTTTGATTTTCGTTATTTTTATGAGGGGTGGCCACTGCAATCAAATTCTAAAACATTTTAAAATATTTTTTATGGTTGTATGGGTAAAGCAATTCTGAAATTATTTTAGGTGTGTTACATTGAATTGAACAGATGATAAAATGGGTTGATGTTTGAAAGAAGCGTTCACACAGTGGAAGAAAGGAAACTGTGGAATTGCAAGCATGGAGTGTGTGTGTATCTGTATGCATATGTGTGGGTGTACACACATATATTTGTACAATTATATCTGTACACATATCTATTAAAATTTATGTATAGTATATACATATATATTTCTTAGCTCTTTCTAAGAAAGGAAATTTGATGCTAGGATGGGGGACATACAGGAAGACTTTGGAATATCATTTTATGCCAGAAATTAAGGGAGTTAAAAAAAAAGTTGGGGAATGTGTGTGAACCAGCTGGAAGATGCTTCCACTATTCAAACCTGAGGAACATTTAACATCATAATAATGTGGACCGTAATAAGTTATAAATGTTTCAAAAATAAGAATTCATGTGGACATGTTAAGATAGATACATAGATAGATAGATAGATAGATAGATAGATAGATAGATAGATAGATATAGATAGACTACAATTTTTTTTTAATGAGGCTATAGAATGCTGGTTGCTGACTACTGAATGTGATAGCAATGCTATAATTGGAAGATAATTATTTTGTAAGCATTACTGTAAAGACTGGCATAGACAAGAATCATCAGTAATTGCTAAATCCATGGGAGGGATGTTAAGGATAATTGGATAATATTAAAGTATCACCTCAAACCCTGCTTTTACTACCCAGTGTACACCTGGGATAACACCTAGACCATGTGATCTAAATAAACATCACTAATGAGGGTAATATGGATATTGTGTGCCTTCCTTCAATTTTCTCACTTCTTTCAATTCTCCAAACTTCAGGGATCATAATATATCAGCACAAAAGATTATTTGACAATATTGCATTCTTTTAATGGGATTCAATGCATTTAGAATCATGTTCAAATTCCTTAATAAAGCATACAAGATATTTCAGCATCTAGAATATTTCTGAGTTGCTTCAGATCTATTTTCTACCTTGGTGTATACTGCAATAAACATTGAGTGTCTTTTTGTTTCTAGAATCTGTCATGTTTTTCTCTTCTGCATTTTCTCATATGGATTTCTCATATATTGTTTTTCTCACATTGTGTCTTAGTTCATTTGGGCTTCTACAACAAAATGCCATATACCGGGTAGCTTATAAAAAGCAAAAGGTTTATTTCTCAGAATTCTGGAGGCTGGGAAATCCAAGATCATGTTGCCAGCAGATTCAGTGGCTGATGAGAGCCTGGTTTTTGGTTCTTAGATGGTGTTTTCTAGCTGTGTCCGCTCATGGTAGAAGGGGCAAGGCAGCTATCTGAGGACTTTTTAATAAGAGCACTAATCCCATTTATGAAGACTTCACCTTCAGAGTCTAATCACCTCCCAAATGTCCTATCTTCTAAAATCATCACATTGGCATTCAAGATATGAGTTTTAGGGAGACGTAACATTCAGACCTTAGCCTGTAGAATATTCTCAAGTAGTATTCTTCTGTCAAAAACATATTTCCCATACATTTTTAGGGCTTGTCATTTGTCTAAAATTACTTTTTTCTTCTATTCCTTTTTTTTTAAATAACTTCTCTGCAATGAAGATCTACATACTTTCCCCAAATACATTTATAAAATTTTATTTCTAAGTTGACAGATAAAATTGGATTTATCACATACAATATGATGTTTTGAGGTACATAGAAGTTGTAGAATGGCTAAATCTACCTAATTAACATGCATTACCTCACATAATTATCACCCCTCTTTACCCTATCAGTGAGGGATATGTAAGTTTGAACACAGAACCCCCAAACTGGAAAAAAAGTGAAATGGACAGAAGTTAATTTGTCATATATACTGACAGCCCAGAGACAGAGGACACCGCACACCAGGTGGAGCCACATAGAGATTGCATTTGAGAACAGAGCAAACCAGAGGAGATATATGGGGCAGACATTGTGGAATTAAGTGGTTGAATTTTCCTTGGTCTTGTGGGAGAATGTGATTGGTTTGTTTGAGTAGTTCTGCATCCTGGCAGGAAACAGAAATACAATACTCAGTACTAAGTAGGAACCTCATCTGGTCTGTTTGAAAAAGAGTGTGGTTTGGCCATGGGACCTTATCTGCAGAGGCCAAGTGGGGAGAAAAACCTGCAGTTACAACATTCAAGGTCCTACCAGTTCTACCATGTGAAGTCAGTCCCAAACATTACCCATTTGTATTAGTCCATTTTCTTGCTGCTGATAAAGACATACCCAAGGCTGGGAAGAAAAGGAGATATAATGGACTTACAGTTCCACATGGCTGGGGAGGCCTCACAATCATGGTGGAAGGCAAAGAAGAGCACATCAAGTCTTACATGGATGGCGGCAGGTAAAAAGAGCTTGTGCAGGAAAATTCTCCTTTTTAAAACCACTGGATCTCGTGAGACTTATTTACTATCAGCAGAACAGCACAGGAAAGACTTGACCCCATAATTCAAGTACCTCCTACTGGGACCCTCTCATAACATGTGGAAATTCAAGATGAGATTTGGGTGAGGACACAGACAAACTGTATTACTATTCAATAAATATTTGTAAATTTTTATTCTCCTTTCTCTTCAAATCACACTACTGCTTTGGAAATGCTACTCCTAGTCAACTAAGCTATCCCCTGGACTTCTAAAGCACTCTGTGATCCCCCATCCCATGCTTCATAAAAATAGCATTTTGGACTTTTCATTATAGAAAATACATAAAGTCAAAATCTATGCTGAATTTATTAGTACTTTCAAATTAAATATTATTCTATTTACCACAATATTGTCCAAGACATACTGATGAGTCATTTAACACAGACAACCTATAATGTTTGAGATAAATTTAATAAGTAATAGCACTATCGGTACCTAGAGTTTCAATTACTTTAGCTTCCTGAGGACATTATTTTTTCTAAATCTCTAAAAACGTTAACCTTTAATAAATATGTCAAAGCACACAACGACCATTCATCCAACCAACCAACCACAATAACAAAAGAGGCAAATTTGCTTATAGTTTAAGAAACAAAATACCTGGGAATGAATAAAATCCATTATCCATCTAGAGAATTGGTAGATACTGATCCAGAATAATGTTTTAGCATATACATTAAAAAGATATACAAAAAATCCTGATGAAACACATATTATACAGAAACATTTTAATTTGTATGCAAGCAGTTCCATATTTTTAAATAATGAAATAGTGAGAGTTATTGACTCCGAACAGGATGTTATTGATAAACACATTCAGTCAACATTTTTAGGAGAGAAAAATATTTGCGTTATAAACAAAGTTTTTGCTTTCTTTTATTTCTGAATTCTTCAATTCAATTTTCATCTTTTTATACTAGTGTTTCAAAAATTGTGTTAAATGCTATACATATAACAATATATTTGTCTTTGCAACATGTATGTGAATCATATGTGAAAACTTTATGGTGGTGTTTTCTTTTGCTATCTTAATTGATAATAATTAACAGATAACTGCTTTTTTTTCCTCAAGAACATGTCTAACAGATTTTAATTTTCTATTATTTGAAACATTCACTTCAACTTTTCAACTATACAGAAGGTCTAAGTATGAGTTGAAAACTATTGGCAATACTACCTTTGATTTGTGTATTATTTATGGTGTTTGAAACCTCAGAAGTGACATTCACAGCTTCTCTCAGTATGATAACTTTTTAATAAAGACTTGAAAAACATCTGATTTGTGCTTTGAGGGAAAAAATTAAAATGTATTTTTGCAGATAAGTTTATTGACATTTCAAAGATGATATCTTAGAAAAGACTTTTCTTTCAAGTGTTTTTTAAATGACATACTTATATCTTCCACTTTAATTTGTCTTTGAAGTGATCTTCAAATGCACTGTTATTAAATCAAAATGTTATCATAACTTGACCAATTGACTCCTTCAAAAATGTCCCAAATTCTATCTTTCTCTCATTCACTAATATTTCATTAAATAATCAATTAAAATGTTTCTGAGCTGGACAGAATATTGTATTAATTGTTGAGAACAGAGTGGCAAATAAGCTAGGCATAATCCATTTCTTGAGTAAAATCACTTGAAATAATAGTTCAAAGATAAATTTAATAGGAAGCAATCAATCAGCTTTGAAATTTTTTATTTTTTAAATACATGCTAATTGTACATATTTATGGAGTACATGTGATATTTTGACACATTTATACAATGTACAATGATCAAAGCAGGGTAATTAGGACATCCATCACCTCTTACTATCATTATTTTGTATTGATGACATTCCTAAATATTTATTCTAGCTATTTTCAAATATACATAAAAGATTATTAATTATCATAACCTCACTGTAGTATTGAACAATAGAATTTTCTTTCTATCTAATTGTATTTTTGTATCTAATTACAAAACTCTCTTCATTGCTGTCTCTCCTCTACCGTTCTCATCATTCTTTACTCTCTACCTTCACAAAAATAGTTTCTTTTTCTGGGTTGCAGGGGAGGTTTCACACCGTGCGCTAGAACATATGATATTTGTCTTTCCGTTCCTAGTTTGTTTCATTTAACATAATGCCTTCCAGTTCTGTCTATGTTGTTGCAAATGATATTCATTCTTTTTATGGCTGAACAATATTTCAGTGCATGTGCGTGCGTGTGCGTGTGTGTGTGTGTGTATGTGTGTCTAGAGGTATCCCTCATTTTCTTCATCCATTCATCCACTGATGAACACTTAGGTTGATTCCATTTCTCAGCTATTGTGAATAGTGCTACAATCAACATGACAGTACATATATTTATTTAGTAGAATGATTTCATTACTTTTGGATATATTCCTAGCAACTTGATTGTTGGATCACAACATAGACCTATTTTTAGTATTCTGAGGAGCCCCATACTGTTTTCAATTGTGGCTACTCTAACTTACAGTCCCACCAACAATGTACTAGCATCTCCCTTTCTCTGCATTCTTGCCAGAATTTGTGATTTATTTTATTTTATTTTATTTTATTTTATTTTATTTTATTGTTTTTCTGAGATGGAGTCTTGCTCTGTCACCCAGGCTGGAGTGCAGTGGCACAAGCTTGGCTCACTGCAGCCTCCGCCTCCCAGTTTCAAGCGATTGTCCTGTCTCTGCCTCCTGTGTAGCTGGTATTACAGGTGCACGCCACCACACCTGGCTAATGTTAGTATTTTTAGTAGAGATGGGGTTTTACCATGTTGCCCAGGCTGGTCTCAAACTCCTGACCTCAGGTCATCTGCCCGCCTTGACCTCCCTAAGTGCTGGGATTACAGGCATGAGCCACCACGAGAGGCTTGATTTTTAAAATCTTTTTGACCGTAGCCATTTTTACTGGGATAAGATTATACCTAATTTTGGTTTTGATTTGCATGTCCCTGATGATTGTTTCTGTTAAGCTTTATTTTGTACACTTATTGGACAATTCTATGTCTTCTCTTGGGAAATGTCTATTTAGATCATGTGCCCATTGTCTAATCAGATTATTTGATTATTTGCTATTGAGTTTTTGAATTCCTTACACATTCTGGACACTGATCCCCTTCTCAGATGAATAGTGTATAAACATTTTCTCCCATTTTATAGGCTGTCTCTTTATTGATTGTTTCATTTGCTATGTGGAAGCTTTTTAGCTTGATGCTCTTCCATTTCTCTGTTTTTGCTTTTGTTGCCTGTGATTTTGAGGTCTTACTTCAAAATTATTGCCCGGACCAATGTCTTAAATCGTTTTCTCAATGTTTTCTCCTAGAAGTATCAGGCCTTACATTTAGGCATTTAACCCATTTTGAGTTGATTTTTGTATATGATGAGAGATAGGGGTCCAATTTCATTCTTCTGCATATGAATATTCAGTTTTCCTCGCACCACTAATTAGACTATCCTTTCCCATGTGTGTGTTTTTGGTATCTTTGTCAAAAATGAGTTAGCTGTAAAATCATGAATTTATCTATGGTTCTCTATCTGATCCATCAGTCTGCGTATCTGTTTTTATGACAATACCATGCTATTTTAATTACTAAAACTTTGTACTATATTTTGAATCTGGTAATGTTATGTCTCCAGCTTTGTTTTTTTGCTCAGGATTGCTTTTTCTATTTAGAGTCTTTTGTGACTCCTTGTGAATTTTAGGATTGTTTTTCCTATTGTTGTGAGGAATATCACTGGCATGTTGATAGGAATTACACTGAATCTGTAGATTGCTTTGTGTAGTATGGACATTTTAACGATATTAAATATTCTAATCCAGTAGCGTGGGATATCTGTCTATTTTTATAGGGTGTTATTTTTAATTTCTTTCATCAGAAATTTTGTTCTTATTGTAGCGGTCCTTCACATCTTTGATTAAATTTATTCCTAAGTGTTTTATTTTTTGTTGTTATAATAACTATGATTGCATTCTTGATTTCTTTTTAGATTGTTCATTTTTAGTGTATAGAAATGTTACTGGTTGCATGCTGATTTTGTATCCTGCAAATTTACTGAGTTATTTAACAGTTCTGACTTTTTTTTGATGGAGTCTTTGGGTTTTCCTAAATATAGGATCATGTCATCTTTGAACAAGGATAACTTGATCTTGACTTCTTCCTATGCAATTTGGATATCTTTTTCCTTTATTGTTTTATTGTTCTGGTTAGGACTTCTAGTATTATATTGAATAAAAGTAGTGAAAGTGGTCATCTTTGTCTCCTTCCAGAATTTAGGGGCTCTTCATTTTTCCCCCTATTAGCTTTGGGTTTGTCATAGTTGGCCTTGGTTGTTTTGAGGTATGTTTCTTCTGTAACAACTTTGTTGAGAGTTTTTATCATGAAGGGATATTTAATTTTATGCAAAGCTTTTTTCAGCATCTATTGAATTAGTTGTATTTTTTAAAATTCTGTTAATGTGATGTATTTTGGTTATTGAATTGCATATGTTCAGGCATCCTTACATCACTGGGATGAATCCTACTTGATTACGATGAATGATTCTTTTATTGTGTTGCTGAATTTGTTTTTGGTATTATATTGTTGAGGAGTTTAGCATCTATGTTCATCAGTGATATTGGCCTGTAGATTGATTTTGTCTGTGCTTGCCTTGTTTTATTTCGGTATCAGAGTAATGCTGGCCTCATAGAATGAGTTTTGGTTTTCCCTCCTGTGTAATTTGTTTGAAGAGTTTTAGTAGTATTAATGTTATTTCTTGTTTAAATGTTTGGTAGAATTCAGCAGTGAATCAATTAGATCCTTGGTTTCTCCTTTGATGGGAGACTTTTTAATATTGCTTCAATATCAATACTCCTTAATTGTCTCTTCATGTTTTCTATATATATTTTTTTTTTCATGATCCAATCTGGTAGATTGTATGTGTCTAGGAACTTGTCAATTTCTTCTAAGTTTTTCAATATAGTTGTTTACAATAGTCTGTAATGATCACCTTTATCTTTTTGATATAATTTGTAATGTCTTCTTTTATGCCTCTGAATTTATGTCTTCTCTCTTATTTTCCTAGTCTAATAAAGGTTTGTCCATTTTTTAAACCTTTTCAAAAAAACAGAACTTATTTTATTATTCTTTTATATTTTGCAGTCTCAATTTCATTTATTTCTACTTTGATCTTTATTATTTCTTTTTTTCTGTTAACTTTTTTCCATGCTTTTCTATTTCCTTGAAGTGCATCACTGGTTGTTTATTTGAAGTCTTTCTACTTTTTTGATGTAGGTGTTTATTGCTATGAACTTCCCTCTTAGACCTGCTTTTGCTATATCTCGTTTGGTATGCCATGTTCCCATTTTAATTTATTTCGTGGAATTTTAAAATCTTCTTTTAAATTTCTTTAATGATCTATTTGTTGTTTGGGAACAAGTTTTATTTTCACAAATTTTTATAGTTTTCCAGTGTCCATTTGTTTATAGATTTCTAGTTTTATTCCATCAAGGTCAGAGAACATATTTGATATAATTTTGATTTTTAAAAAACCTGTAGGAGTTGTTCTTTACCTAGCATATGGCCTATCTTGGGGAATATTTCACATGATGTTGAGAAAAAAGTGTATCCTGTAGCCGGCAGATGGAATCTTCTGTAAATGTCTGCTAGGTCCATTTTGTCTGTAGAGCAGTTTAACTCTAATTTTTTTAGTTACTGTTGATTTTATGTCTGGATGGTCTGCCTATTGCTGAAAGTTGGGTATTGAAGTTTCCTACTATTATTATATTGCAATTAACATTTTTCTTTACATCTATTAATATTTGTTTTATATATTTGAGTGCTCTGGTATTGGGTATATATAAATTAACAATTGCTAATCCTCTGGATGAAATGACAACTTTATCATTATATAATGGGATTCTTTGTATATTGTACTCTTCTTGACTTAAAATCTATTTTATCTGATATAGGTATAGCTACTCCTGCTCTTTTATGTTTTCATTTGTATGAAATACCATTTTTGACTCTTCACCTTCAGTCTATGCACATCTATATAGGTGAAGTGAGTTTCCTATAGACAGCATATATTTGTCCCTTGTTTCTATTTATTTATTCAGTCACTCTGTGCCTTTTAGTTGATTATTTTAATCTATTTACATGCAATATTCTTATTAATGGGTAATGATACAATATTGCCATTTAGGTTTTTGTTTCCTAGTTGTCTTGTAGCTCTTTCATTTCTTTTTTCCTCTGATGTTAAGTGATTTTTCTCTAGTAGTACATTTTGATTCTGTGTTGGTGGTATTTATTTTTGGTGTATCTATTGTAAGTTTTAGCTTTCTGGTAACAATGAAACTTACAAAACATCTTTTAGTTATAATAGGTTATTTGAAACTGATCATGACACAACTTTGATCATAAAGAAAAGTAACCAAAAAATCTACATTTTAACACAGCCCCTCCTTCACGTTTTGACTTATTAATGTTTCAATTTAAATTTTATATTTTTTATCTTATAGCCAATTGAAGTTATTATTAATTTTAATTGTTTCATCTTTACATTTAAGATATAAGTGGTTTAATTTCTCCAATTACAGTATTAGAATATCTAAATTAGTCTGTTTTATTTCTTTTACTAGTGAGTTTAATAGCTTCCGTTGTTTTCTTGGTACATATTAGCATCCATTTCTTCCAGATTGATGAACTCCTGTTAGTATTTCTTGTAAGATAAATCTGGTGTTGTCAAACTCCCTCAGTTTTGTTTGTCTGAGAAAGTCTTTATCTTGCCTTCATGCTTGAAGGATAAATCTGCTAAATATCATATTTGTCATTTTTTTGCCTTCAATACTTTGAGTATAGCATTCTATTTTCTCCTGACCTGCCAGGCTTTTGCTGAGAAATTGCTGAAAGCCACATTGAAGTTTCATTGAATGTAATATGTTTCTTTTCTCTTGCTAATTTGAGTACTCTTTCTTTGCTTTTGAATTTTGCTAATTTGATTATGATATACTTTGGGGATTTCCTCTTCGGGTTGAATTTTATTGGTGACCTTTACACTTTCTGTACCTGCATGGTGAAGTCTGTCTCCAGATCTGGAGATTTTTCAGATATTATTTCTTTAAATGTAAAATAAATAATTCATTCAGCAGAAAGAGCTTTCTAGGCTCTTTTCTCTCTTGTCTCCTTTGAGAATTCTTATTATGTGGAGACTGGTTTGCCTGATGGTGTCCATGATCCTCACAGGCCTTCTTTATTCTCTTGTTCTTTTTTCTTTTTGCTTCTCTGATTGGATAATTTCATACATTTTAAGTTCATGAATTATTTTCTGTGTTTGATCAATTCTGCTGCTGAGGCTTTCTAATAAGTTTTTCTGTTCAATTATTGTATTATTTATTTATGAGATTTATATATACATATTTGTTCCTGTTTATTTCTCAAATTTATCATTTTGTTCCTAGATTGTTTTCTAAATTTTATTTAATATTTTATTTAATTTATTCTCTGCATTTTCTTGTGATGTCCTGAACTTCTTTAAGAGGATAATTCTGAATTCTCTTTCCAGTGTTTGACAGATCTTCAATTCTTCTGGGTCCCTTGCTGGAGCTCTGTTAGTTTACACATTCTTTGTGTTTTTACACTGATGCCTGCAATTTAAGGAGACTGCGACCTCTTCCAGGTTTTGCAGGTGTTCATTGGTGGCGTTAGAGCTCAATTACTTAATATTGGAACTTAAGCACTAGCCTGCTATTTCTCCTTGTTCTAGGGAGGACTTATAGTAAAGATTAGAACTAAAACACTGCACTAGAGCTAACTCATTGTCCTGCTACTGTTTTCTGGTCTGGGAAGACTTATGGTAAGCACTGGAACTTGAACACTGCTCTGGAACTAAATTGCTGCCCTGATTTTTTTTCCAGTTTGGAGAACACTTAAGCAGCCACCAAAAGTTAATTGAAACCTTTTAGTTGTTTCCAGCCCAGGGCAAGGCTCCATGCAAGCATCTTGGCTGTGTGAAAACTTATGCCAGGGATTCAGGCCTTTCTACACATTGTGCCCCCTGCAGGACTATGGCATCAGCCAGTCCCTTCAATGTGGTGTCCCTGCTGATCAGAATTCAGAGTAGCTACCAATATCTCTGCACCAGTTGCTGCACTCAGCACCCTGTTCTTTGTCCTTTATACAGTGCAAGAGGTTCAGCTCTCCTGGTACTCCCAATGGTTCCTGTAAGATAGGGCTGGTATGGGCTCCCCATGAAGATTTCCAGACTGAGGCAGAGGTTAAATGTTCATATCCAATCCCCTTTTCTCACCTTTGAAACCATGGGATTAGGGAAATTATGAGTGGTTTTATGCTGGCTTGGAGGAGGGTCAGCACCAAATGAAATGATCTTTTGTCTTACTGGTTATGGTTTCTCTTGATGCTATGGGCCCGGGGGTCTCCCCTGAGTTCTGATTAACTTAGGGTGGTATTCTTGTATTTGAATAGTTTCCAGTGCATTTTTGTTGGGTACGTGCATTTGCTATTCTGCCATCTTGTGAATGTCACTCTGAATTATTTATTTTACATGGGGAAGATACAATATTGAGTAAGAGAAAGCATAGTGTTTGTAGAAATTTCAATAATACTTAGGGGGACATGAACTGGATACATTCAAATATTCACAACATTGAGATACATGGATCTCACATAAATTCTTATGTCTAATAGTATTAATTAGGGCTCTTTAAAGTCAAGAATATCATAAAATTAATTGTAGGGTATGTCACGTTATGTAATTTGTATCTTGCAATATTTTGCTAGAAACACTTTAAGAATGAATAGAACTCACCACATTTTGAATAACTTTAATTTTCTCATGCTGCCATTACAATGATGATGATGTCCTAAAAGTTTGCATAGTGTTTTCAGTAATAGCTGGAATAATAGTTGCCCTGATACTCAGCAGAAAACAAATAATTTTAAGGAATTTGCAGTATTTTAAATTTCCCTAGTGAGGTCAGTCAGCAGAAAACATCGTAAGCAAAAGAAAACAAAATAAAGAAATAAATAAAGAGTAACCAGTGAAACAGAAAACACATGAAAACATGTCTTTTAAAAGAACATATGAAAATAGTAGTCTATTTTCAAAAATACTATCTATTTCTGCTTATATAAGGCTTTTAACAGTTGTGGAAATTACTCTGATATTGGCAGCATCAATTCCACCTGGATAAGAGGGGAAATGGAATAGTTGGATAGCTGGTAGATCACAGAGAAATGATCCAATCATATGGCTAACTTCAGGGACTACTAAAAGGTGATTGTTTAAATATGATTACAGCATTTTTTTACACAATTATACAGGGATATTTTATTTCAGCTTGAAGTTACTTTTTTATTCTTTTTACAGTGGCTCAATTCACTAAAAAATGAATTCAGAAGACAAAGAAAGTAATTGAAAAGTGCAAATGTAATTCAGAGGGCTGAAATAATATTTTGGCAGCCTAAATATAACTCTCACAGTGATTTGAATGAAGAGCTCCAAGAGAAATTGTCTGGGTGCAAAGTAACCCCAAACAAATTTTGTGAATGCATTAGTCAAGCAACATAAATGCAAAATGAAATTGACAAATTCAATATGGACTTATTCCCCAAGCATATTGGAAAGTAGATTCTGTGGGTTAGCTTTAAGTGACTTATTAGATAGGGATTCCATCTATTTTTCCTATATTTTCCATTTTATGGAATATTTTAAGGCAATTCTACAAAGGCCACACATTTATATTGTCTTTTCTCAATATATGAAGCTATATTTATTTTTAAATGCGATTATGACTGTTGCTCTGAAGAACCTCATAACAGTTATTTTGCAAAATAGTATTTCAATGGGACCTAAAATAATCATATTGTCTGGTGGTTTCACAATTAAGATAGTTTTATAATATGTAAAATATAAGTGGAAGTGTATCAGAATTGCCTTGTCTTTTACATAGCACATATGATTTCCATTCTCAAACCAATTCTGGGTTTGGCGCACCTCCCCCTACCAGCACATCTTCCTTCTTTCCTATAACAGCTCAGGGCTGTATATAATTTACTTTTCCTAATGTATAACCAGGGAAAAATAAGTTGTGAAAAAGTTGTGTAGATCTTTTAAGTCTATATTTAATGAAATGTAATCAAATAATTACATTGTATTTTCAAATTCCTTCCTGTAGAATTTATTCATCTAATAAGAACTGTACAAAGTAGTAACTGATAAGATTGTTGGATTGAAATATTAGGAATGATTCATTTTCAAAAAATTTGTTATTCTCACAATTTTTCAGTATCTCTAGTGTTCATGTTTTTGTACATGATCTATTTTTTGGCTTTTAGCCAGAATTCAAAAACTCTCTTCTGACAAAGTTGCTTTGTTGATCCAACTTTAGTTAGGCTCCTGAAACTTCTCCTGGGCCCATCTGTGCACATCCTCGTGAAATCCAAACTTACCAAGAATCTCCTATCCTATTTATCTGATCATCCTGACATCTGAAGGGCTCCTCATCCTCTACCATCACCCAGGTGATATCTAATCACTCTGGCCTGTCTTCAATCAGAATCTTATTGATGGTTTAGCTAGAATCCTCCCTTACACTTGATGCTTCCTCTTAGAAATTTTCTATCCATCAATCCTCTCCTTGCTATGAATTCCAACTTGTGCATGTTGTATTCAGAATTATATCTACTTCTATACTGAGGTGTCTTTTCCCTTCTTGCAATAACTCCGAATAATATCTGCTTTAACTACTATCCAGTTGTGGTTTCTCTTGAAAACTTCATAACATATCAGCTGAGTGTATTTAAGTCATGTAGCAAAACATGAGAACCTCAGTTTTCTCATGTATTAAAAATAAAAAAGAATAATTGCAAAGTATTATAGTGTAGTTTAAATGCCATTAAATATATGGAAGTAACTATTAGAGTTAAATTTATATCATCCATTAAAAATAGTTTCCTTACTTTGTTTTTACCATCTAACATTTCTTAAAAATTCTGCTCAACTATCACACCTCTCTATCCTGATTTAGCATTATCTCATCAGTACTGCCAAAGTATTCCTTATAAACATAACCTTATAAAAACATACCATCATTGTTTTATGTTCCCCTCTCTATGACTAAACTAGAAGGATTTAGGGGAAGAAATATGAATTATCTATCTTCCTTTCTCCAATTACTGGTAGGATATCTGACATTTTTAGGATTCAATTCAGATTTTAAGGTTAAGTAAATAAATAAAATGACTTGAACTAAAGGAGTTGCCATGTATACTTAAATTCTGGAATTATTTCAGTTAAGAGGAAGCATACGAAATAACTAATGAGATCACATCCATAAATCTAAGACCCAATTCATGTATTCCAGAAGGTCTCATGGGATACACACAAGGATGGAAATACAACACTGAAGCCCCCAGAAAGAATGTCATCATGGAAATGGAAATAATTCTATTGGAAAAAAATTGACAAGAATAAATCATTCATAACTTCCAGTTATTTAGAAGTTATTTATGTTCAAATAGAATCCATGTGTGTAGCAACAAGTAAACTTTGGTGTTACATTTAATAATGCCTTTCACAAAATTAAGTCTAAAATCTTTTTTATTGCTTTCCAATGAGAAAAAACTTGTATCTGCAAATTTTGAAAAAAAAAATCAGAATTGCCACTAGCAAATTGTAAATTCATCAAATATTGTGTTAACCTTAGTTCACAGAAATTAAAGTGAAATTAAACCGTTTTCTACTTTCAAGGAATGTCTTAGCAGTAAGTCTTTCTCCTCTATCATCTGACCATGGGAACACTATATGAGGAGTGGTTGATGTAAAAGTCTAGATGCAACCTCGTGTGGAACTCTGGGGGAACCTGTTCATCTAACCTACTTGCATCCTCAGGACCTTCTAGTTCTAGTTTTGTAGTTTAATTATGTCTCATGGTGGGGTACTGTATTAAGGCCCAATAGCAGGCCAACTGCTGCTTTTAAAAGGCAAAACCTTCTAAAAAATCCTAGGGTTCTGCTCTGCACCTGTCCTATCAGGATTTGTCCCAGATTTCACATATCCTTCCTGTCACAATGAATACCATTGAATTTGCAAGTTCAGAGGCACAATTGCATAAGGAGCTTAGAATGCAACCGAACCTTTCTTTCTCTGAGCCATAGTAAAAACTAGCATCCTTCTAAATCACAAAATAAATGGAACAGAAAACATTGCCATAGGCAGGATATGATGCCTCAAAAATCCACAAAGCCCCAACAAATGCTATACTTTTTTAAAATTTCAGGTAATAAAAGGCTTAATAATTTTCCTTAACCTATGATGCTATATGACCAAGACTATTATATTCGTAAGGTTTAATCCAGTTGCCCATAATTTAAATTTTTTTAGAGTTTATCTTCCATTCTCTGGCATACAAACTTGCTACTTGCCCTTTGTCATCATTTATTAATATAGTGCAATTATAATTAATTACAGTGCTATTTAACACAATGGAATTTATTTAGCTAAAGGATGTCCTGCAAAACATGAAAATGATCAGTTTCTAGGAACTATACTGTGACATGGAACAAAAGAGTTATACTAGGCACCTGTCAGAAAAGTAAACCCACACTATTGTCCTTCTCATATAATTGCAAGCATCTTTGATCCTCTTCATTGATGGTGATTGATTTTTTTTCAACAGTGGCTGTATTGGTCTGTTTCAGTAAAGATACCAAGTTCAACATAAACAGCTACTATTGAAGTTGACCTCGGATTCCATGGATAGTAGTCCATTGTCATCTTGTATAAGACATCCATTTTTGCAGAGAAAGGTAAATTGAATACAGGTAAGCCACTCATGTTGTCTTCAAATTTTTATGCTGGAGCTAATTTTTGCAATTCTACCTAGGATGTGGTATTGTTTCTGCTTTATGATGTTGAGTATGGTGGGGAGTATTTTTTAGGGACTTCCTTTTGGTGTTTCCTATCATAATTTTTTTTAACTAAAAAAAGAGAGATATATAATTATGTGAGTACCATAAGCTATTAAGATTATTTGTCCCAAGCTCTAACATGCACAATCTATACAGAACTTAAATCATTAAATGAAAAACAAATAAACCCACTAAAAATGGGCAAAGGACATGAACAGACACTGCTGAAAAGAAGACATGCAAGTGGCCAGCAAAGATATGAAAAAATGCTCGCATCACTAATCATCAGATAAATGCAAATCAGAACCATAATGAGGTACCATTTCATACCTGTCAGAATGGCTGTTATTAAAGAGCCAAAAAACAACAGATGCTGGCTAGACTGTGGAGAAAAGGGAATGCTTTTACACTGTTGGTTTGACTGTAACTTAGTCCAACCACTGTGGAAAGTGTTTTAAATATTTCTCTAAGAATTTGAAACAGAGCTACCATTCTACCTAGGAATACCATTATTGGGTATATACCTAAAAGAAAACAAATTATTCTCTCAAAAAGACACATGTAGTCTTCATCACTGCATTATTTACAATAGGAAGGACATGGATTCAACCCAAGTGCCCATCAGTGGTAGACTGATTTTTTTAAATGTGGTACATGGCCGGGCACGGTGGCTCATACATGTAATCCCAGCATTTTGGGAGGCCGAGGCAGGCGGATCATGAGGTCAGGAGATCGAGACCTTCCTGGCTAACTCGGCAAAACCCTGTCTTTACTATAAATACAAATAATTAGCCGGGTGTGGTGGCAGGTGCTTGTAGTCCCAGCTGCTCGGGAGGCTGAGGCAGGAGAATGGCGTGAACCTGGAAGGTGGAGCTTGCAGGGAGCCGACATCACACCACTGTACTCCAGAAAAGAAAAAAAATGTGTCACATATACATCCCGGAATACTACACAGCAATAAAAAGTAATGAAATCATGTCCTTTGCAGCAACAACATGGAAGCAGTTGGAGGCCATAATACTAAGCAAATTAATGCAAGAACAGAAAACCAAATACTGCATGTTCTCATTTATAAGTGGAAGTTAAACATCAAACATACATGGACATAAATATGGAAACGAAAGTCACTGCAGACTACTAGGCAGAGAAAGAAGGAGGGCATGGGTTGAAAAACTACCTATTGGGTACTATGCTCACTACATGGGTGACGGGATCTGTACCCCAAATCTCAGTATCACACAATATTCCCATGTAACAGACCTGCACACATAGCTCCTGTATCTAAAATAAGTTGAAATTAAGAAAACAAAAAGATTATTTGTCCCATGAATGGACTAAGAAACTATGTGAACCCTAAGTGAGGTGAATTTCAACCAGAACTCTAAACACCATCTGGCTTTTAGAAACGCCAGTCTAACTAGGAACCATATGCATTGTGAGTTCCCTAATATTAGTGTGGTTACAGAACCTGTCGCCCACAGCCCTTGAAAGGTCTGGGCATTCCCTTTCTTTGATTCCCTTTCTTTAACTCTGGTTGAAAACTATAAGTTCTTATGGGAAATAGGAAAAATTTACAGTATACAGTTTTTTTTTTAAAGATGTAGAGATTATTTTTAATGGTGGAAGCCAACACATTGACACTTGGATAGAAGAAGGCAGGATTCTGATACAGAACCAACAGAGAAGGCCACCAGGCAAAGCCACAGAGAGTTGCACCTGAATACGATGTAACAAGGTATAATTGTAGGTGACAGCTTATGAGTAAGTGACAGGGGTTTAGGAAGGTTTCCAGACTTCCCTTCGGACTGGCTAATTTGAATAATTTAATAAGCTCTAGAAAAGAGAGGCTGCCCTAGTTGTCTGGCCTCTGGTCTTGGGATGATTAAGATGGGTGCAGAGTGACCTTGGATTTCAGAGCTTGATAAGGAAAGTGATTGAGGTACAAATTTGCTATTTGGAGAACTGACCAGCCTGGATGAGGACAGAATTTGTTTTTATGTATTTACATATATTTATATTTACATTTACAGTGATATTATACATTTTTTTTCTTAAAAGATCTTAGTATCCCTTTTAATCAATGAGATCTAGGTTTAAAAGCTGGCTGAGCTCTGGAAATTGAGGAGGGATTGGGCAAACTAAACTTCAGTGGGCTTGGAGGAAGCCCTGGAAGAGAATGAGAAATGATAAAGTACCCTGGTTTAAGATAAAAATCTGCCAGCTTTGAGGGGAATCTAACATTTTATGGAACCACCTCCTACAGATTTGGCTCAAATCAGAGCAAGGTTGAAATGCGGTAAGAGTACTATAAGGCCTCTGCTACGAGGACCTTCCTAGAGCTATCTTAAGGTGGGGCAAAAATGAGAAAGAGATTTAAGTGATCAGTGAATTTCTTTGTCTGTTATGAAATGTTGAAATGGGAGGAGTTCCCTTATCCCCTCACAGGGTATGCGACAGGGGTGAGGCTTGCTTCTTAGGTGCCCCGCTGCTCAAACACCTAGGGGGAGCCTGCAGATGGGCAGGTCGTGGGGAGCGTTTTGGGGGTCTGACCCCACTGCAGAGTCTAGGGTTGAGTATTTATAGCTCCTGAATCCCCAGTGGGCGTGTGTTACAGTGTACTCTTTCAGTTTTGCAATCCGCAGGCAGCTTGTGTTAATCGGCTCAATTAGACTCCCTCTGCCGGTGTTTAGCTGGTGTATGACCTTCCCCTAGGAACACTTGACTGGTAAGGAAAGTGAGTCTGCATACTACTTAAATAAATATATTGCACATGCAGCCCCTCTCAAGTGCTGGCAGGCCACTGCACGTGCGAAATGCTCCTGTATAAAATCTCAAGTCAAAGGTCAAATCAGGTACTTGCATCACTCAAGTTGCCCTCTTGGCTCTCTTCCAAGTGTACTTCCTTTTGTTCCTGCTCTAAAACTTTTTAACAAACTTTCGCTCCTGCTCTAAAGCTTGCTTCAGTTTCTCCATCTGCCTTACGTCCCTTGGTTGAATAATTTCTTCAGAGGAGGCAAGAACTGAGGCTGCCGCACATCCAAACTGATTCACCGCTGCTAACAGTTGCAGCAAATACAATAATCATTTTGGTTATCTTCATTATTCATACATGTTGGGACTGGATCACTCTGGATGCAATAATCAGTTGTTAAGAGAGCTTAAAACACAGATCACTCATGCTGTGGAATGCACTCACTTTGCACGTGTGGTTATGTCGTTAGATTAAATCTGTTAGTTTTTAAAAACAAATATCTTTTCAGTATACATGCTTGTTTCCAGAGCTGCATAATCGTTTTATCGTTCTTTTCCTGTTCTTGCTAAAGATTTCCTGCCTTTTAGTGTGAGGAAACTCAAAGGCCAAGATGATATTTTTAAGTAAAACTTTTTTTTTTTTCAACTTTAGGGTCAGCAATATAAATTCAGATCCCTTTTCTGATGGAGCACATTGAGGTCTTCCCCACTTTATTCTGTTTCCTAACGTGCTCCTGTTTCAGCCTGTTATTACACAAATTTGTAGGAGCTGCAGAACCACAGGTCTGAAGGAAATGTTTTAAGAAAATAAGTAGAATTTGGAGGACAGAAGCGGGAATAAAGGGAGTTGGGGAACACAGGATTCTATGACCTCTGTGAGTATTGTGAACATAATAATAGAGAATGACCAAATAAGCTTCTTTTCAGAAGGGTTCAGTCCCATAAAGTGTATAATTATTAATGATGGTTCCTAAGGGTAACACTCTAATAGACTACATTCAGATCAATATGTGCCTCTAAACAGAGAAACTGAAACGTGATGGAATTAAACCGTGTATTAGAAACAATTATTTTGGATTAATATTCATTATCCCTACAAAGGGCATTTTCTCCGGTTGTTGCTTGAAAGCCTTTGTCTGGAGAGAGCACTCTCTCTTTTTACTGAAAAAAAAAAAAAAAGAAAAAGGAGAATGTTATTAAAAGTAAATAAATAACAAGTATTTATTTATTTATTATTATTTTTTATTATACTTTAAGTGTTGGGAGACATGTGCAGAACATGCAGGTTTGTTACATAGGTATACATGTGCCATGGCAGTTTGCTGCACCCATCAACCTGTCATCTACATTTGTATTCTCCTAATGCTATCCCTCCCCTAGCCCCCCAACCCTGACAGGCCCTGATGTGTGATGTTCCCCTCCTTGTGCCCATGTGTTCTCATTGTTCAACTCCCACTTATGAGTGAGAACATGGGGTGTTTGGTTTTCTGTTCCCATGTTAGTTTGCTGAAAATGATGGTTTCCAGCTTCATCCATGTCCCTGTAAAGGACATGTACTCATTCCTTTTTATGGCTGCATAGTATTCCATGGTAGTAACCAAAACAGCATGGTACTGGTACCAAAACAGATATATAGACCAATGGAACTGGACAGAGTCCTCAAAAATAACACCACACATCTGCAACCATCTGATCTTTGATAAACCTGACAAAAACAAGCCATGGGGAAAGGATTCCCTATTTAATAAATGCTGTTGGGAAAACTGGCTAGCCATACACAGAAAACTGAAACTGGATCCCTTTCTTATACCTTATACAAAAATTAACTCAAGATGGTTTAAAGATTTAAATGTAAGACGTAAAACTGTAAAAATCCTAGAAGAAAACCTAGGCAATACCATTCAGGACATAGGCATGGGCAACGACTTCAAGATTAAAACACCAAAAGCAATTGCAACAAAAGCCAAAATTGACAAATAAGATCTAAGTAAATTAAAGAGCTTCTGCACAGCAAAAGAAACTATCATTGAGTCAACAGGCAGCCTACAGAATGGGAGAAAATTTTTGCAATCTATTTATCTGACAAAGGGCTAATATACAGAATATGCAAGAAACTTAAACTTACAAGAAAAAAAATCAAAAAGTGGGTGAAGGATATGGACAGACACTTTTCAAAAGAAGACATTTAGGCAGCCCACAGACACATGAAAAAATGCTCATCATCACTGATCATTAGAGAAATGCAAATCAAAAACACTATGAGATACCATCTCATGCCAGTTAGAACAGCAATACTTAAAAAGTCAGGAGACAACAGATGCTGGAGAGGATGTGGAGAAATAGGAACACTTTCACACTGTTGGTGGAGTGTAAATTAGTTCAACCACTGTGGAAGACAGTGTGGCGATTCCTCAAGGATCTAGAGCTAGAAATACCATTTGACCCAGCGATCACATTACAGGATCTGCACCCAAAGGATTATAAATCTTTCTCCTATAAAGACACATGCACACTTACGTTTATTGCAGCACTATTCACAATACCAAAGTCTTGGAACCAACCCAAATGCCCATCAATGTTAGACTGGATAAAGAAAATAAGTATTTGTTTTTAAAATAAATTTATAAACTGTATAGTATATATAGTATCTAGTCTATATAGTATATAATATAGTATGTAGTCTGAACATGTATATACACACAGTTTTAGAAGAGCAAAAAGAACATATATATATACACACAGTTTTAGAAGTACACTAGGAAAAGAGTAATGAGCACTTAAAGAGGTACTAGTTTCTCTATGTAGCTATTATGGTAGGCTTCAGTATCTTGTGAAATAATCACATTTGTATTTTGTTTCCTTTTTAACTCAACTAATAGCTATAGTCTGCATTTACAAAACTTGTTAGAAAACCTATATTTTTACTTTTTTCTTTTTAATTTTTTATCATTTTTGTATGAAGCTTTTTTAAGCCATGACAATCTAGAAATTCAGGGTTATTTAGTCCAAAGAGGTTAAGATCTCCTTCCAAAGTGAGGAAGACAGGAGCTGACAGAGTCAACACTACCGATACTGTACTTTTGCCATGTAACATTGACATTAAAAATTAATCACATCACTCATAGAAGCTTATTCAATAGTCGTTTGACCTTTCTCTGGGTCAGGACTTAGAGCCTTCATTGTGTTTTCTAGTTTGATTTTAAGATTAGAGGTACATTAGTTCACATGTGGCCAGTTACTGTGGTCCACACACAATCTACAAACGGCATCACCTTTTGACTTCAGCCAGAGTCTCCCACCTTAACTAGATATCAAACTAAAATAAAACAAGATTTTTCTTTTTTAAAAATTTTTTCTGAGCCCAGATTATCTTCTAGAATGCAACTTCCTTTATATTGAGTTGCTCTATGAAGACTTCATAACAATGGTTCTCAATTGGGACTATTCCGATACATTTAATGATATTGGCCATCAAAAAGGAAGGTATTGTTTTATTTTCTGCAGGGGAATTCTTGTCACCTTATGTAATTTGTGTCATCTGTTCACTAGAAACCAACTCTGATCTGCAAATGTTTTGGAGAAAATATTTTATTGAGCCACATCTCTTCTTGTGCTTGTTTTTCTTGCTTATTATAATGGGGTATAATTAAAAAGAATTTGTTCTTGGAGTGCCTCTTTTAACTTACAAAATAAAAAATAAAAATAATTTTTCCTGTTTCTCTGTTTGAAACTTAAGTAGATCCTATGACTTTAATGGATTATTTTTGTTTAACCAAAATTCCTATGGTCACCACAAATTACAAAACACACATTTAATTCAGTAATTACAATTCTGTTCCAATATCTTTAATTAGCCCTTTATGCTTCAGTGAACAAGAAGTTTTCTTCTTTCCTTAGCTAGGCCTGTGGTACGTGGGAGTCAGACTTTGCGGGAGCTGTGGGATTGCTTTCCTATTTTTCCCTCACTTCTTCCATTGCTTGATGACTCTTAACTGTGACTCTTCCAGTTGAAATGGAGGGCAGAGAAAGAAGAGAAATAACATTGTTGGGGAAGTTCACTTCTCTGGGTTAGGCTTGATGTTGACTCTTTTTTGGGGTGATTTTGTGCACATCCCTTGTTGAAAACTCAGCCCATGCTTTGGATGGCTGATCCCCTACAACTCCTAGTTTTCCAGTGTTTATATCCACACAGACTTTTTTCCTATGGTGCATTGTGCAGGAGCAAATATTATCTTTTTTTTTTTTTTTTTTTTTGAGATGGAGGCTCTGTCGCCCAGGCTAGAGTGTAGTGGTGTGATCATCTCTGTTCACTGCGACCTCTGCTTCCCAGGTTCAAGAGATTCTGCTGCCTCAGCCTCCCAAGTAGCAGTGATTACAGGCTTGTGCCACCATGCCTGGCTAATTTTTGTATTTTTAGTAGAGATGGGGTTTCACCATGTTGGTCAGGCTGGTCTCAAACCCCTGACCTTGTGATCCGCCTGCTGCGGCCTTCCAAAGTGCTGGGATTACAGACGTGAACCACTACGCCCGGCTACAAATATTATCTTGATGCTTGAAGGGACTTCAATGTTAAAATCACAAACATTAACATGTTGTTACACATATGCACACACGTGCATACAAACATGTCATTAATAAAAGCACTTGGGTTGATTCATCCAGTAACACATAATTTGTTTTAAGGTTATAGGCTCACGGTGTTTATAGTCATGGAAACAATGGCATATTTTTTGAAGTTCTTCCTGACTAGGACCTCTGTTGCATATGCTGTAACCCTGCCCTTACGTTGAACTTGCTCAGTCTATGTTGATTCTTAGTTGCACCCTCAAATCTAATGAGGCCTTACAAGCTCCAATTTTATTCCAGTTGCCTTATCATTCTACTTCCTCTTCGCTTTACATTGATCCTCCAGTCCAGTGGCTCTTAATCCTCACTACACCCTGGGATCACCTGAGGAGATTTTGAAAAATGCTGTGGCTCAGTTTTTACCCAATAGGTTGGTAGTCAATTGTGCCAAGGTGGAGCCCTCATCATCAATACATTTTTAGAAACTCTTCATGTGATTCCAATGTGCATCCAAGGTGAGAGCTACTGCCTTGGTCATTCTTCCTGATTCTTGGTTTTATTCTGATTTGGCATTTGCTCTCCTGCTTCATAGTGAGAATCACTTGCTTTTAGCGAAATAATTCACCCTGATGTTGTATTTCTCAAAAAGTAAAGACTGGTAGAAATATTATATGTTATACATCTATCTATCTATCTATTTATCTATCTATCTAGCTAGCTAGCTAGCTAGCTAGCTAGCTAGCTAGCTACCTACCCACCTACGTACGTACGTACCTACCTACCTACCTACCTACCAATCAAGAGATAGAGAAATGTGGTTGCAATAACGACATTTTTTAAATGTCCAGATTCAAACCATTACACCATCTTCCCTTAATTCCTTTAATTATTTATTAAATTAGTTCTTTTTCATATATTAGGGACTTACTTGTGTCCCTCCAACGTTCCTATGGTGATTTCCCTCCCCATTTTCTTGGAATGTGACCCTGTTTGGAGACATGGTTTTTAAAGAAGTAGGTAGGTTAAACCGGGTCCTTGAGATGAGCCAGATTCTACTATGACTAGGGTCCTTATTAAAAGAAGGGATTTAGGACACATATATGCACAAATAAGCACCATGGGCAGACATGGGATGAAGGTGGCTATCTTCAAGCCAAGCAGAGAGACCACAGAATTAAACCGCTACAGTCAACACCATGATACTGGACTTCTAGCCTCCAGAATTGTGAGAAAATTAATTTCTGTTGTTGAAGCTACCCAATATCTGGTACCTTGTTATGGCAACCCTAGAAAACTAATGCATCATATATCTCAAGTACTACTTACCTAATTCAGACCTTAAGCATTTCAACCAGGATGATTGCATTTGACTCTGTATTCTACCCCTAGTCCCAAGGATACTTCGAATTCATTCCCAAAATACAGTCAGAATGAGCTATTGAAAATACAACCACCATTGCTATATCATTCCTACTTAAACTATTTGAGTGACCTATCTTCCAGTCCATATATTGCTATCTTGATGTTAAAATTCATTCTCAAATGTTTGCATAGGTATATGATAAGCATGTTTACAAAAATTTTTATACTCGTTATTCTATACTCTTTGTACATTATTCTCCTTTATGTTTTTTAAATTAAGTTTATTGAAGAATTATATCAGAAAAAGTTAATATCACTCTCTACAATAGTCCTCGTTGAGTCAATATAGTCACCATGGTACCAAAATATCCTGTGCATAAATCAGTTATTATATATGTTTAATAATTAGAGTTATATGTTTCTATGTCTATTTTGGCTTATGGATTGTACAATTCTTAAGGAATCAACTATTTTAAATTCATTTTAATACTACTCATTAGTCCCCAGAGTTTAATTCAGTATTTATAGTAAAAGCATTTACTATTTGTTAAAGAAATTTTGTGCTTACTTGTACAGTATATGTTTAATTGATTATGTCACAGATTACATATAACTCCTAACAGATAATACAAACCCAAGGTGACTGCTTAAAAACTTTCTTTACATTTTACTTTGAGAGCATATGACCTTTACCAGAGATTACATAAAATAATATGGAGCTTATTCTGTTAGATTTGATCATTCAGTGAAAGAAGATAATAAATGTGTGTTACATAGAATGTGAACCTGCTGAAATTGTATGAAAATCTGAGCACACACTGCATTTGAGTATGCACTTTTGCAGAGGGACTTTTTATCTAGTTGTCATGCTTATTGATCACAAACTTTTAAAAAGATTGATTATATATTTTAGGTCTTACATTTTACATCAATCCAGGCTAATGTTAACCAATAATTTAAATCATATTATCTTCAGTCTTTCTGGAGTATTTTCGTATTTATTCCTCCACTTCTATTGAGGATTGCTGTCTTAAAAGCAAACAAACACAATAAGACAAAATAGCAGCTGCAAAATCCTTTGGAAAGCTTTTTTTCCTGAGGGAGTTTTGATGAAAACACTGCCCATTACAACACCATGCTCTATTAAGTTTCCCTATAAAGAATGGTTTATGCACATCCACTTTCATCAATTTGACAAATATTTATTTTTTCTTGCAGACTTGGCACTTTGTTTTACATCTCAAAAACATTGATAAATTAGATAGTTTCTGCTCTTTGAAGCCAAAATTATAGAGAAAGGAACAAATATATGAAATAATAATATGTAAGGGGAAAATATGTAAATATTTACAGTGAGAAGAGATGACAACTGAGTAACACTTTATATTGGGTATTAAAGATGGTATCTCTAAGTAGATTATATTTAAACTGAGGCCTAAATGTCATGAAGGAGGCAGACATACAAAGGTTACATAAAACTCATTACTGACAAACAGAGTTATTAGTGCAAGGTCACTAAAATGGAAAAGAGTTTGGCATAACTCATAAGTTAGAAGACCAGAATGTGTGGCTCTAAGTGGGAGAAAGGAAGAGTGGCAGAAGATCAGATCTCAGAGATCAACTGAGAGAAAATCAGGTTTGACATTATAGACCTTGTTAAAGAGTTGGGAAGTTATTCTAAAATGGGATGGGAAACCAACGTGGAATTTTCAGCAAGAGACATGACAAGATCTGATTTCCAATTTTAATAGAACTCATTGGTTTCTCTGTGAATAACAGATTTTATACAAGCAAGAATAAGAGAGAAACCGGGATGGCTCATTTGTGGATAGAATTGGATAATATTCCATTGCCTGGATGTACTACAGTGTGTTCATCTCATTCATCTACTGAAGGGCATATTGATTATTTCTAAGTTTGAGTAGTTATGAATAAAGATGCTATAATCACCCAAGTCTTGGTTTCTGCCTTTGTAAGTTTTCAGTTTACTTGGGTAAACGCCAAGGAGGTTATTGGGAGCCACGCACAGCCTAATGATGTTTCAGTTGATGATAGGGCATATATAAAATCATGGTCCTTAGATTATAACGATGCTGAAACATTTATATCACCTAGTGATGATATAGCCATTGTAACATCATAGTGAAATATGTTATTCAAGTGTATGTGATGATTCTGGTGTCAATGGACCCACTAAATTGTGACTCAAATAAAAGTGTAGCACATACAATTACATACAGTACATAACACTCGGTAATGATAGCAAACAACTATTCTACTAGTTTGTGTATTTACCATATTAAAATTTTTATAATTAATTTACAGTGTACTCCTTCTACTTATTAAAAAGAAGTTAACTGTAAAACAGCCTCAGGCAGGTCCTTCAGGAGGTATTCCAGAATAAGGCATGGTTATCATAGGAGATGACAATTCCATGCATGTTATTGCCCCTAAAGACTTTTCAGTAGGACAAGCTGTGGAGGTGAAAAGCAGTGATATTGATGATCCTGACCGTATACAGGCCTAGGTTAATTTGTGTGTATTTGTGCCTTAGTTTTTAACAAAAAAGTTTATTTAAAAAATTAAAAATAGAAAAAAAAAAAAAAAGCTTATAGGCCAGGAGTGGTGGCTCCCGCCTGTAATCCCAGAACTTTGGGAGGGCAAACGAGTGGATCACCTGAGGTCAGGAGTTTGAGACCAGCCTGGCCGACATGGTGAAACCTCATCTCTATGAAAAATACAAAAATTAGCTGGGCGTGGTGGTGTGTGCCTGTAATCCTAGTTACTCAAGAGGCTGAGGCAAGAGAATCACTTGAACCCAGGAGGCGGAGGTTGCACTGAGCTGAGATTGCACCATTGCACTCCAGCCTGGGCAACAAGAGTGAAGCTCCATCTCAAAAAAAAAAAAAAAAAAGCTTATAGAATAAGAATATAAAGAAAGAAACATTTTGTACTGCTGTGCAATGTGTTTGTGTTTTAAGCTAAATATTACAAAAGAGTCAAAGATTTTAGAAGATTTTAAAAGTTTATAAAGTAAAAAGTTTATAAACTAGTTTATTATTAAATAAACATTTAAAAATACATTTAGTATAGTCTAATCATGCAGTGTTTACAGAGTTCACAGTAGTTTACAGTAATGTTCTTGGACTTCGCATTCACTGACCACTCATTCACTGACACTCAGAGCAACTTCCAGTACTGCAAGCTCCATTCATTATAAATGTCCTTTTTAGGTATACTATTTTTTAATCCATTAGACCTTATTTCTGCTGTATAATGTCTATGTTTTGATATGTTTAGATACACAAATACTTATTGTGTCACATTTGCCTACAGTATTTAGTACAGTAACATGTTGTACAAGCTTGTAGCCTGGGAGCAATAGGTTGTATCACATAGTCTAGGTGTGTAGGAGGCTATACCATTTAGGTTTCTGTAAGTACCTCCTATGATGTTCACACAACACATTCCTCAGAACATAGTCACATCATTAAGCAATACATCATTCTATTTATTTTTAAAAAATATTATCTGAGAAAATTCTACAGGATCAACTGTGTTTGTTTCTACTATCCAGGAAATATTTTGTGTTCATGAAAGATGCAAATTTTTACCCTTTTAATGATATTCCTAATATATGTATTTTTGATTTTCCCTTTCTGTTTTTCCTTAAAAGTGCTATAAAATCCTGAAGCTGGTTTTATTTATCACATGACTTACATAATGAACTATCCATTTTTCAGAAATTTTAAATAAAATTGAATAAAAGGATGATTTTGACATTGTCAAAACCTAAAAACAAAGGGTATCTAATGTTAAGCCTATGACTCTCGTGAAATTAACTTGATGTAAATGATAGGATGAAAGCATCTTTATTCAATTGGAGGGAGTGAAGGGAGCCCGAGAAAGCATTGTTCTTAGACAACCCACGACAATTTACACTGAAATGAAAAGGAAAGAATTCAGAAGATAATTCTCTTGATTATCCTTTTCTTGCTTCCCCCCCCCCTTTTTTTTTTTTTTTTTTTTTTCAGATAAAAGACACCAGAGAACAGTATTTGTTGTTGTAGCTACATGGCAAGACTTTTTTTTTTTTTTCTTGAGAGCTGATGCAGTACCTTTTTATTAACAATGAGAACTACCTAAAAAGACAGTTTATCATTTTGACTACCAAAATAATCAAAGCCTATTTTGAGCTGCATTTTTTAGCTATTGAATTCAAAATTGTTTTTCCTATAATTGTGATCAATTTTATCTTTAAGTTTAAAATTTATTTTTATTTATTTATTTTTTTAATGAAAAATGTTTTGTTTTAGGGGCAGGGACTTGCCATGTTGCTCAGACTGATCTCAAACTCCTGGCCTCAAGTGATCCCCCCACCTAAACCTGTGTAGTAGCTGGGATTAGGTGCAAGCCACCATGCCTGGCCAAGAAATTATTCTTTAATTCATGTTATTTTCGGATCCTTTTCCTTTAAATTTATATTTTATCATTTTGCCATATGTCTACATATAACAGATGAACATATAATATGCCATTCCACATATTTGAAGAAACATGACAGAGCATAAATAAATTAATGTATCTTGAAATGTGATCCTCTTAACATGTAATGAGGTAGCAAAATGGAAGGCATCTGGAGGTCATTTCAGGGGCTGATCATCTAGTCGTCTCTTGCTATTGGTGACTGTACTTTGTAATTTACTGAAAGGGATTGTTGCACACTAGTCTCTTTTCAACTGTTCCTTCTGAAATATAACTGAATGCTAAAAGAGTTTCCATTTCTTCCTCGTTTGCTTTTTTGTCCTACCAGTCTCCCCCAGTCTAAACACATATGAGGTTGAGATGAAGGTTTAAAAATGTCTTTTATAGAGGGTCCATCCATATCTCAACACATAATGGAATAAAGTAAGAACAGAGATTTTTTTTTTTTGTCCCAAGATTAATAGTTCTCTTTCATGAAACTGTGGTACAGATCTACCTCTTAAATATAAGAGTGATCCATGTGAATACTTCTTTTGTTCAGTCCCTCGCTCTCTCCCTTTCCTCTCCCTGCAAGGACAAGTAAAATGAGAATCCCTTACTATAACTTTGATGTGGAAGCAGTAAACCTGCAATTCCTGTGCTAAGCAATCTTTAACTCTTTCTTGGCTTTTAAAAAAATATCCAAGATGAACAGTGCACGATATTAATGGTACTATTTTAGACACCCAATATGGTAATTAGATAGATATGAGAGAGAGAGAGAGAGAGAGAGAGAGAGAGAGAGAGAGGTGCACACTATTTATCACTCAAATCATATAGTATGTCATATTACTTAAGCCAGTGAGGTGAGATTATTCAATACAGGTCAGACAACAAATTGTGCTTTTTCATTTCATCATTCCTATGGAAATATCACCATTTAGCCATCCGGAATGATTAAGCTTAATATGACACTTCTGCTTAAAATATGCCTGCTGTGCTGCTTTTAGGATAAAGACAAAAGTTTTTCGCCATGTGTGGTGGCTCATGTCTGTAATCCCAGCACTTTGTGAGGCTGAAGGAGGAGGATTGTTTGAACCCAGAAGCTTGAGGCCAGCCTGAGCAACATAATCAGTTTCCATCTCTGCAAAAAGTAAAACAATTAGCCAGGCATGATGGCATGTGCCTGTCCTCCCAACTACTTGGGAGGCTGAGGTGGGAGGATTGTTTAAACCTGAAGGCTGAGGCTACAGTGAGTTGTGATTGTGCTCCTGCACTCCACCCTGAGCAGAAGAGCTGGACCCTGTCTCAAAACAATTTTTTTTAAACCTGGTTTAACAAGGATACTTTTAATCATCTTCATCCTGCTTACTATTCCCACCTTAATACTTACTATTAGGTTCTTTCAGATGATGGGCTAGAGCAATATTCAGTTACACTCCATTCCCTTAATGGGCCATGCTCTATCTCAGTCCTAAACATCGGAACATACACTTATCTTGGACTTCTAGTTTCCTGTTCTTGAGGTCTCAGCCAAGTCATCTCTTTACATGGGAAGCCTTTTAGTAATGTATCTCCTCATGACTCCTCACCCGTAATCTGAATTACGTATCTAACTTTTATGCATATTCCTATTATACTACTTCACGTACTGTATTGTAAATCTACTTATTACTTAAAAATATTTTCATTCCCAATATATTTTGAGGGACAAAACTGTGTTTACTTTATGGTTGTATCCCACATCATCCAGCAACCAGAAAATGAATATTAAAAGAAAAATTAGATGAAGAAATGGCTTCAAAATTTATTGAGTAAAACCATGTAGAGAACCAAGGCAACCAAATCCAGTACTACATTCCAGACATACTGCTAAAGAAAATAGACATATAATTTAGAAAAATACCTATTTCTCTTTTTAACCAATGCCTTGTTTTCTTCCCACAGGCTGAAATTCTTTCATTTTTCTATGGCCTAAGTTTCTGTCAGTAGATAATCTATTAGTAATTCATTTAGAAGGAAATAGTAATATCTTTCAACATTCAAATTCCCGAGGAATGATTAGGCTTAGTATTAATTCACTGCCTGTTTTCAGTTGCTTGTCCTCTTGCTTTTCTTATAACAAAGGGATTAGCAAGTTTAAGACTGCTCACTATTATGGTATAAACTGAAATATATAGCAATTCAAAAGGAAATATTAGAAAACTATCTTTCTGTTATTGAGATTCAAATATGGTAAAGATATTAAATATTTCATGTTAATAAAGTTATACAAATTTTCTCATTGGGATATTTATCCCAATTTATAAAATATGTATAGATATCTATTTTTTTTCCTTGGAACAAAATAAAACTAATTTTATAAAATTGACTTTTGTAAAATAATGACTTAACTTGAAACACATTTATTTACCCTAAATTAACACTTATTAAAACGTAGGCCGGGTACAGTGGCTCACAATAATACCAGCAGTTTGGAAAGCCAAGGCAGGAGTATCACTTGAGGCCAGGAGTTCAAGACCAGTCTGAGCAAGATAGCAAGACCCAGCCATGTCCACAAGACACAAAATAATAACAGCAATAATAATAATTATCACCAAACTTCTAGCAATTAATTGAAATCAGCTACAGTGCAATTTTGATGAAGAAGAATGCATATAGGCAGGAAAAGATGATCAATGAACATTTTCAGGCATATAGTATTATAGTAGGAGGATGACCTAAGGAACTCTGGACTTGGAAATTTTGAGAAGCCTAGGAAGGCAGCATGATGTCAGGCTCCTAGTACCCACCTCGAAAATTGTAAAAGATTGTATAAACTCATCCCTCCTTGATCATTTTCAATCCCTACTATATGAAAACAACTGAGTATCAGAGCATGACTTCACCAAATTAAAAGACCACAGTAAAAATAACCTCTGTGCCTGGGCGCGGTGGCTCACTCCTGTAATCCCAGTACTTTGGGAGGCTGAGGCAAGTGGATCACCTGAGGTCGGGAGTTCAAGACCAGCCTAGCCAACATGGCTAAAATCCATCTCTACTAAAAATACAAAAATTAGCCAGGTGTAGTGGCATGCACCTATAGTCCCAGCTACTTGAGAGGCTGAGGCAGGAGAATTGCTTGAACCCAGGAAGTGGAGGTTGCAGTGAGTGGAGATCATGCCACTGCACTCCAGCCTGGGTAACAGAGCGAGACTCCACTGAAAAATAAAATAAATAAAATAAAAATTTTTTTAAAAAAAAACACCTCTGGATCTAAGCTCTAACAATTCAAAAAATGTTGAATCATCTACTCCAGCTTAAGAAGCACCTAACTTGTATCTAGTGTGTCTACTCATATAATGGACTAATTAGTTGAAATCTCTTTCTGTCAAAGGAAATGAAGAAAATAAATGACTTTTTCTTTTCTTAACATTTTAATTCAAAACTTTGTGTTTCTATGTCCAGATTTGTAAACTATTCTTGGCTAATGAGAATTTTAAAAAGAAAAGTCCTATAATGGATTTGGCCTTTTAACCTTCAATCAGGCAGCTTTATTTTCAGATAATTCTTCTTAAAAATATCAGAATTACTCTGAACAAGTCTTTTGATTGAATATTTCATAATGTATTCCCACTTCCTATATTAGGATATAATTCTAACTGCTTTTTGAACTTGTTTAGTTTCTCCACATGTGGATAATATCTCTGCATTATCACATCTAAATGTTCTATAATGAACAAGACAATGGGAAAACTTCCTTTGTGATGGTATCCTATTAAAAATTTACAAATCTGCTTCAGAGCATCAGCAGAAACTGCAAAATTCTCTCTTAATGCTGTAAATAGAACAGTGGTCAAAACACAGCATTTCATGTTTTTGTCTTTTAATTCTGAGTGAATGTAACTCGAACCAGATTTTTATCTCCACCCCTCCACTAAAATGGCTCTCTCAAGAATTTGGGTAACTTTGATATTGCTTTAGCCAATGGTTCAGCCTTAATTCTCATTTTATTTGAGTAGTCACCCATATTTGACCAGAATTTCAGCATCAAATGTCCAAAAGCCTAGTAGTGTTGGCAATTTCTATTAGAAATCTAGTAAGAATTAGAAGCTTAACATATCAAAAACTTATATTTTAATCTTTTAACCAAAACTTGTTTACCCTGTAGATTTTCTCCCAAGTCAGTTAATGACAACCTATTCTTCAAATTCATCATGGAGAAATTATTGGTGTCATTCTTCCTTGTCCTCTTCCTCTCCCTTGTCCCATGCTATCTATCAGAAAATCCTGTGGACAGTATTTTCAAAAAAGTTCAGAATTTCATCACTTCTTACTCTGCCAAGTTAATCCTCTGGTCTAATCCACCAATGTTTCTCGTCTAGATTATTGAAAGGCCTTAAAAATTTTCCTACCTCTGTCACTTTCCAATTTCTGCATGGCTTGCTATCTCACTTCCTTCAATTCTATACTCAAACTTTACCATGATGGTCAAACCTTTCATTTAACTTTGTTTAAAAAAATTCATCCACCTGCTCCATATCAGGCACACATACACACCCGGACAAACACAAATACATATACATATACATATACATCACATTCTATCACTTCTGTCTGCATTTATTATTCCCTGCGGTATTAACTAATATCAACAGGCAGAGGATGAAATAGCTGTTGAATGTCTGCCAACAAAGAAGAAAGTAAGAAACTCCAAATCCTATATTTATTTTAGCAATAAAAACTACCTGCTAGTAAATTTGCTGTTTAGGATGAAAATAATATATTATTTAATTCACGTCCACACATATGGAATGACCTTACAGCGCTTCCTCCACGCCTAGTGACATTTAAATAAAAAGAATCTAGACTTGGATCTAGACTGAACTTTCATATTGTAATGAGAAGAGACTATTAGAGTTTGGATAAGAATGGATGTATTTTACATGTGTTAAGACTATAAATAAATTTTAAGCTGAGAGTGAACTGTGTTGAAATAAAGATGACTGGAACTTCTTTGACACATTCCCATTGACATATGGGGTTTATTTTCCCTCCTCTTGAACCTGGCCTTGCCCAGTAACTTGTTTTGACTAATAAAATGAGCAGGAGTAATGTTTACAATGTGAGCAGGGCCTTAAGAGTGCTGCAGCTTCTGTCCCTGCCATCAAGTGCTTGTTTTGAGAACCCAGAAATGGATGCTGTGAGGAAGTCCAAGCTCCTACACTTGTAGTAAGTAAAGGCCCACGTGGAAGAAAATTGAGGCCTTTGGTCTATGGGCCCAACTGAGTTCCTAGCTGGCGTCTGGCTGCAAATGCCAGCCCTGGAATTTAGGACCTTTTGGAGAGTTTAGCCATCCCATCCCTTTAGCTAACATCACATACAGCAAAAGCATTGCCAAGTCAACTCAGAAATATGAGATAAAATAAACTGTTGCTGTTTCGAGCCACTATTTAAAATGAATATTTTATTACATGGTAATGCATAACAATAACAAGAAAGCAAAATGTGTTATTTCAAAAACCCAGCATGTTTTCTTTGGTTTCTCTGCTATCTTCTAGAAATATGGTATCTTTTGGTGGATCCTCTACAGTCAGGTGGGAGATGAGAGAATAGAGAAATATAATATTGTAAGGTATTTATTTTAGGAACCATACTTGAATGTAACATATATCTCTTCTCCCCAAATTTTATTGACCAGAAATTGGACAAGGCCATATGCAACTACTAAGAACGTCAGCTATTTAGTCTAGCAGTATGTCTGAAGAAGCAAAGAAACACCAACATCCTCCGACAGGATAGAAACACAAACAATTATACTACATTCTTTTCTATATCTACAGGAAGCAAGAGTGTTTGCAAAATATGATGGTGTAAATACTAAAGCAGGAGTCTTAAGGAAATTATTATTAATTTGAAATAAATCCTTGTTAGAATGAATGAGAACTGACTTTGGAGGCTTTTGTGGAATCCAGTTGTTATTATAGATTTTGCAACGGCACTGATATGAATAGTTTTCACTTAATAAATATTCTACTTTGCCACAAACAATTTGAGAAAAAATAAAGACCTACCATGGAAATTGAATTGAGATTTTGGAAAAAGACATGGGGATATTTAAGGAACAGTTAAGAGAATTTTATTAGCTAGAAAGTTGACAGGTCATGCCTATTATAATGTGACCTGTCAGAAAAGATAATGGAGACAAGGGACACAGAGATTAGTAACACAGACTAATACAAATGGGATAAATTAAGTGATAATAAATAAAAGAGATACATATTTGAAGGCACAATTAATTATTTTAGAGGTATAAAAGTATAGTGGATGACCAGGTCTTGCAAGTAGCTATATCCATAGGTGCCTGAATTGGACTGAAGTGGAGCGCAGAGAAGGATCATATACATGAAAACATTATAAAAGTGTAAGCATAGTTTTTTTATAGATTATATATATACACACACATTGTACATATTATATGTATATATACACATATGTGTGTGTGTATGTGTGTATATATATATATAGAGAGAGAGAGAGAGAGAGAATTCAAGATTATTCCAAGATAGTGAAGAGTTTTGTTACATATAGTTTCAAATTGTAATAGAAGTAGAAAGGGTAAGGATATAGGTAACTATTTTGAATGAGGTGAAATGGCTATGAAGAAAGAGATGCTTGATATGACCCTCCAAGGAAGAAACTGTTTATCTTTAGGTGGTTTAATGATGATCTAGAAATTATATTAGGAAATCAGGGCACAGTGACCTAATAAAAATGGCAACTTTGAAGCCTCAATATAAAGTAACTGTGGAATTGTGAAGTGTGTGTGTATACCGGTAGGTGTACATATGTGTGTTGGTGTTCCTGCATTGTATTATTCGTGCCTTCTTAATAATATTTAGTGAAACTTGAAATCAGAATTAGAAGAATGAGTCTTGGAATGTAATTTATGGCTGATTAAACAGAGAGAACTCCATGTAGGTTTACCTCTTCAGAGCTGTATTTTAAATTTCAAGGAGGGGTATGAGTCCTGGGATTTACCTTTCCCATGGATATACTTATTTACACTCTAAATTAGAGTAAGAACTCATGATTCTTTTTTTGGAGGAAAGATTTTTCTCCTTTTCTTTAGGGGGAAGGGGAGCAGCACTCATCTAAGCAAATAGATTTCATATTTTCATATTCTTCATCTGTGTTACAGACTCTGACATATGTAGGATGTCATGGTTATCAGCACCTTGCCCAAGTAATAAGAACTGAAGGCAAAAGTAGATGCCACAAGTGTTATGTAAGAATCAATAATTAATATATCTACTATAGAAATCTTATATGTGCATTCACAATAATAATCACAAAGTAGACTTTAAAACCTAATAGTTCAAAAGCAGAATGCTAGGTTTTATTTATGAAACTTAGCATTTCATAAATGTTAAGTTTCATAAATGCTAATTTCATAAGGTGGGAGAATCCCGTAATACGAAGTCAGGAGTATACAAGAATGTAACTGTGGAATAGGAACTCCGAAGATCAGTATGAAATGTTTCGGAATGGATGAAAAAATTGTTAAAGGTAGATGTAACACAGAAGTGCGCAGATGTGAGGCTTTAAGGTGGAATAACCTTAGGGGTGTTTAAATATTGATGGTTATTGGAAGTGTCCAAGGTATGATATAGAATTAATTAAACTGTATTCAATTTTTCAACAAAAACCAATACATAAAGTTGCTAAAAATCAATTGTAGCAAACTGAATGTTTTTAAGAAATTATGCTTTTAAACATGACTTAGACAGTGGCACAGAGGTTTAGACTCTGTATCCGGACCTTGTAGTGAAACAAGCACTGATTTCTATGGTGGAACAATAGGTCTTGCCTGAACTTGGTTATTCTTCAAAGGAAATCCTAGTCAGAAACTAACATATTTTGAGAAAATAAAGTTCATGTTCAAAACTGGATTAGTAACTGTTTGCAGTAGTGAAGAATGGCGGGAGCAGTACCACAGACTGGGAACCGGGAGAACGACATGTACTGTTGTACCACTAAGTTTGAGCACACAATTTCTGTTACACATGTGGGAATTTTACAGCCACAACCCACTAGTTATTTTCAGAAAATTATCTTTGTTTAGAGTAAGATAATTTTATTTGGATTTCACTTATGCAGAACACCACATCCTTCCATTCTGCCAGTAAACTAAGTACGTGAAACTCTCCAATTAGGAAAAGCTAGAGAGGGTAGATTCCCCAAGCCAGGTTCACTCTGTACTGTAATCACGAAGCAAAATGGGTGGATGTTTAAAAATGAACAAAGAACTGCATTTTCTTAAAAATCACTCTAATCTAATTCTATAAGGTTGTTAAAAGGACTGATGATCCAACTTGTTGAGGTCCTTGGAACCATTCTGGCACAATGTTATGCTATGTCTTTGTTGAATGAATAAAATCATGATGAAAAGTTTTGAAGTTTTCAGCTGAAAAGTCAGAAGCAACTATTAAGTTCACATCCTGTGGCTCCCGGAGGAAGACATTCTTGAGATTTCAGTTTGTAATTGTGAATTTTCTATGAGAGTAGCTGTATATGTGTGGCGTGTGTGTGTGGGGGGGGGGGGGGCGGGGGGGGGGTTTGTTTCTTTAGATTTAATTTTTCTAAATAATTTTTTAGTTTCATACCAAAGTCTCATTATTTAAAACAATACATCAGAGAATACATTCATGTTTCTGAAATTACTGAGTTCAATGTCACAATTAGCAGCTGTGATACAGTTTTACATGCTATTATGTTAAATTAATAGAATTCTATATTTAGTACTCTGCTATAGCTATTTAAGGGATTTATAATGTATTTCAAATTGTTTTAAAATTTGAATTACCAATATAATAATTATGAAGAAACACAGGGAAATATATTTAGAATTTTTTATGTATTTTACATTAAACTAAATAAAGGCATCATAACATAAATGAACTTTAGCTTTTCTTTGGAGAAGAGATATGAACACTAACTTTGTTAAATGTGGTCACATGTTGTATGATAGATTTCTTGAATATACAATTAATCATGTAGTAACTGTATATAAACTAATATATTTTTAAAAAATGCTAAGACTGGATATAAAGTGTTCTTACCTCAAAAAAATGATAATTATGTTAGGGAAAGATAATCAGCTAGATTTAGTCATTCCCCAAGGTATACATACTTGAAAATATTATGCTGTACATGGTATATACATACACTTTTTTCTGTCTTTTCTTTAGTAAGTAATTTTATTAATTAAATTTTGTATATGTTAATCAGTCTTAATATAGTTTCAAATAACGGTAACCAATGTTTCTTAGGTAGGAAAAAAGAGAAGTCTTTAATATAAGTTATATGTCCTTCAACAAAAAGCATGAAGTCAGTAAGAAACTCAGTGATTCAATTTTCAGTGTAGTGCACTGTGGTTTAGTTCCATAATTCTCATTATGGCTAATTGGCATCAGGCAGTTAAACTTGCTATACTACACTAAAAATGAAATGAGTACAACAGCAAGCTGTGCATATACTTCAAATATATTTAATATCCTGTTGCTATACTTAAGGTTTACTCACTAGGGAGGTTGTTGTCTTCTAAATCGTCAGAAAGAAGAAAATAACTTTGAACTTTCTAATTTGAACAGTAAATGTACACAGAGGAAAATAGGTTATGTGGACTAATGACTTAAATGTCCCCACAAACTAACCATCTACATCTACACGAAAATACCATATTATTTTTCAATTGCTGTGTAATTACCATAAACCTAATGATTTAGGAATACACAATTATTATGTCGATTTCTGTGGGTAAGGAGTCTAAGCATGGCTTTGCTAGGTCTGCTGTAGAGGGTCTCACAAGGTTGAAATTAAGGAGTCAGAGAAGCTATATTTTCATCTGAAGGTTTAACTTAGACAAATATCCCTTCAAGCTCATTTAGGGATGAGCAAAATTTATTTCCTTGTTCTACAACCCAGGACCTGGCCTCTTGCTGACTTCTTCAGGAAGCACCCTCATGTCCCAGAAGCCACCAACAGTTTCCTCTCATGGGTGAGTCTCCCTCAAATGTCTCAAAACATGACAGCTTGCTTCTTAGAGGCTAACAAGAGAATAGCTCTCTCCAGCATTCTAAAATGAAGTCTCCTAATTACAAAATGTGACATAACCTAACCCTGGAACTGGCATTCCCATCACCATTGTCATCTGTTAGCTAGAATCTAATTTCAGGTCCCACCACAATCAAGGGGAGAGGATTATACAATGATTCACTGGAGTTCATCCTATGGAATGTCCACCACAAATGTCAATCTGCTTGAGACCACTTCTTTACTTCTTTATTCCGTATTAAATATAGACTCATCATTTCATTTTAAGCTTTTCTAGCCAGGCAGGATGGCTCACGCCTGTAATCCCAGCACTTCAGAAGGCCGAGGCAGGAAGATCACTTGCTGTCAGGGATTTAAGACCAGCCTGGTCAAGGTTGGGTGCAGTGGCTCAGGCCTGTAATCCCAGCACTTTGGGAGGCCGAGGTGGGCAGATCACGAGGTCAGGAGATCAAGACCATCCAGGTTAACACGGTGAAACCCCATCTCTACTAAGAATGCAAAAAATTAGCTGGGCATGGTGGCAGGAGCTCAGAGTCCCAGTTACTTGGGAGGTTGAGGCAAGAGAATGGCGTGAACCTGGGAGGCGGAGCTTGCAGTGAGTTGAGATGGCTCCACTGCACTCCAGCCTAGGTGCAGAGTGAGACTCCGTCTAAAAAAAAAAAATTACAAGGAAAAAACAACCCCATCAAAAGGTGGGCAAACGAGCAGACACTTCTCAAAAGAAGACATTTATGCAGCCAACAGACACATGAAAAAATGCTCATCATCACTGACCATCAGAGAAATGCAAATCAAAACCACAATGAGATACCATCTCACACCAGTTAGAATGGCGATCATTAAAACGTCAGGAAACAACAGGTGCTGGAGAGGATGTGGAGAAATAGGAACAATTTTACACTGTTGATGGGAGTGTAAACTAGTTCAACCATTGTGGAAGACAGTGTGGTGATTCCTCAAGTATTTAGAACTAGAAATACCATTTGACCCAGCCATACCATTACTAAGTATATACCCAAAGGATTATAAATCATGCTGCTGTAAAGACACATGCACACGTATGTTTATTGTAGCACTATTCTCAATAGCAAAGACTTGGAACCAACCCAAATGTCCATCAATGATAGACTGGATTAAGAAAATGTGGCACATATACACCATGGAATACTATGCAACCGTAAGAAGGGATGAGTTCATGTCCTTTGTAGGGACATGGACGAAGCTGGAAACCATCATTCTCAGCAAACTATCACAAGGACAAAAAACCAAACACTGCATGTTCTCACTCGTAGGTGGGAATTGAACAATGAGAACACCTGGACACAGGATGGGGAACATCACACACCAGGGCCTGTCCTGGGGTGCAGGGAGTGGGGAGGGATAGCATTAAGAGATATACCTAATGTAAATGACGAGTTAATGGGTGCAGCACACCAACATGGCACATGTATACATATGTAACAAATCTGCACGTTGTGCACATGTACCCTAGAACTTAAAGTATTTAAAAAAAAAAAAAAAAAGGAAGAAAGAAAGAAAAAAGAAAGACCAGCCTGGGCAACATGGTGAAACCCGTCTCTACAAAAAAATACAAAACAATTAGCCAGGTGTGGTGGCCTGTGCCTGTAATCCCAGCTATTCCGGAGGCTAAGGTGGGAGAATTGCTTGAGCCAGGGAGATCAAGGATACAGTAAACAGTGATTGTGTCACTGCACTCTAGCCTGGGTGACAGGGCGAGACCCTGTCTCAAAAAAAAAAAAAAAAAAATCAATTTTTTCACTTCATTCCTTGAACTTCCTGTTTTATTTCCTTATAATTTTCATCTTTTTTCTGATTTTTCACCTTTCTTTCTTGACATAAATGCATAAATTATTTCTCATAAAAGCCTTATTAGAGAAAAGATTTCTTCTTAATCCAGCTATCTTTCCTTGTATCTAATTATTTCTATAAATCACCACAACACAACACATTGGATAATTGGATAAATTACCTCCTCTCTTTGTCAAAGACACCATGCCTCTAAAACAACCAAGAATATTCTTTCAATTGTTTGCAAAACAGGTCAGTGTTATGTGATGATACCTGGCCAATACGACAAGGTTTCTGTGATTATTTGTTATGGTTAACACTTAATCACTGGACAGTATTTTAATATAAAGAAGCTATATGAACACCACTAGGTAAATGGTTCGCTAGGTAAAAAGCATTTTTTAATTTTAAAAAATTATACATGGATATAATATCATTATGAAACATGGATACTATGGAAAATTGTATATGAAAGAATGAATTGACTGACACATGCTTACTTTTAGTATAAACATGGATTTATATTCAGAGACATCAATATTTTTGTTACACAGATAAATCATTATTGTCAACATATGGTTTAACTTTCATTTCTGGAATTAACAATACTACATTGAACACAGAGTTTTATTTAAAACAAAGTGTTGTGGGAATCAACAACCAGTTTCTTTAGTTGTATGATTGTTGAAATATTTACCACTTGGTGTCATTTCTTATGAAAATTATCAACATCAGAATTTGACAGTGTTTTTGTATTTAAAAATGATTACTTAATAAATTAATATATCCTAGTTATTGCTACAAATAGTGCAGTTTTACTTGAGTTATTTATCACAATCTTGTTGCAAAGATTATTATCCCACTCTTGCAACCCTATATTTCACTGTTGATTTTAAGTCCTTCTTTTTATGATTAAGTTATATCTAAAACAGTATTAATAGTATATTGCAGTAATTAGACATTCTACAATCTATCATTTTTAAACATTCAATATTTTTCCTCTAAATAATTGGATCTTATAATATGATGAATAATTTGCTTATTTTGAAAAAGATTTCAGTGTTTACCAACTAGGCTTACTTTGACAACCGCATATAATAAATAGATAATATGATATAAAAGTAGGCACTTGTGATCTTTAAATCCACATGATAATAGATAATAAATATATTTAAGTGAATTAGTTTTAATAGCAATTTGATTCATTAGAATTTCATTGTTAATTTATTCTATTTTGCATTCATAACAGGTATTTTATTGTTTCCAAAGCTGGCCAGTTATAGCCAGTTTGGAATTTAGTCACAGACTTTAGTCACATGAATTCCAATTACTTCAAAACAACTTTTCAAAGACAAAAATGTTCTAATGACCAAAAATAAATTTCTCAAAATACAGAAAACAAAGATTTATTACAAAGAGAAAAATCTTTCCTTCTTTTTAAATGAATAACAAAGTTTTAGACTAACATAAAATTGATAATATATATGTTTAAATGATAAATTATTGCTACAAGACATATTTCCATCTAAAGATCTGTATGCTATTTCCCAGAACATTATACATTAATTTCCAACCTACCTATATATTTACATGTTTTAGGGAAATGAAGTAAATTCACTGTGATATTAGTTTTTTGGAAAATAGTTATTCATAGCCCTGGAACTCTTATAAGAGTAAAGATTACAAAGAAAAGCATATACAAATATTACCATGCTTAAATAACACTAGGCATTCTATGAAATTGTAGTAAACAGTGAGGCTGGAAAACTGCTTATTTCAAGAGTCATACTCCTTTTATTTTAAGTAAGCTTTTGGCTTTGAACTTCTAGAGAAGCTAGAGTTTATCTCGTGCAAGAGGGATCAAGGATTTAATCTTCACTATAGGATTTAAAACATTTTCAAGGGAAACATGAACTTCAAAAATGCATCATGCTGCCTGAACTACCCAGGAGTGGTTTCCTTATGTTATATAAACACCCACACAGTGAAAGTAAACATTTAAAAAAATTCTGCTATTCTCATATACTCCTACTTTAAATAGAAGTTTGTTTTTTTAACTTTACACAAACTTTGCATGGATAGGTCATTTGACTCTGCCAAAATTATTATAAGAATTGGATTAGCATGGGGATTCTTAAGCAGTGCCTCAAGAAGAAACTTACACATTTTTTTTTCCTTATAAAACAGTTTAAAAAACCTATTCTGCTATGACTGAGATGGAAACTTTTATCTAACCCGTTTTTTAAAACTTTACAACCAAATAATATATTTTTAAAATAGCATAACAATTAATTCCGAAAACAAAGTAAAAATTACCTCAAGTCTGAAAATAGTCTCATCAAAATATTGTATAACATTTGTTACATGTTATTTAGCTTTTACTAATATAGAAAAATAAGAAAGAGAGCTTTCCTGAAAGTATATGTTCTCCACTCTCAATCACATTTCATACCTTTACACTCCTGTGTTTCAAAAATTCTATTGAGATAAAAGTATGTTTTCTTGTGTATTTATTGGTTTGTTTGCACTGTCGTATTAGGGGTTGTGGATAGAAATCAAACTATAGTGTTGGATTTCTGATTCAACTTTGTCCAAGCTTCCATAACAAACTTCATTGTTTTTTAAATGTTTTCTGTGTATAAGGTATTCAATTTATAAGGTATAGCCAATCTGTTTCTGAATATGAACAAGTACAGTTAGTTGAAAATTTACTAATTTCATAGTTTATATAATCGATATATTTCTGTTAAAAAGTTGATCATTCAAAAGTAGACATGAATCAAGTGAATAAGATAATACATGCTAAAAGTTACTGATGTCTAAATTATGTACAAATCAGTATATTATAACAAGGAGAATTTATTACTTCAGAGCTCTTACTTGAAAAAAGATAAAATTAAAAAGAACAGAAAATTGTCTTGAAAAGAACGGAGGGAATGCAGCCTAGATGATAAGGTGACTAGCATCTGACCTCTACTGTCAGGACAAACTCAGTAAAGTGTCTTCTTTTAGTTTTCTCACCTGTAAAATTAAATTATGAAATTAAAAAGCCTCTCTATATTTGTGATCATCAATGTACTAATAGATGCTAACTTCAAAAAACATTCTATGGTCAAATAAATTTTGTGGTTGCCTTATACCAAGTTCAACATATTTCCTTATAATATTTTCTTAAATGCTAATTGCATTGTGGATAAGGGTTGCCTGATTTAGCAAATAAAGTACAGAAGTGTCTGTTACATTTAAATTTTAGATAAGCAATGAATAATTATATGACCTATAGTAAGCATGTTCTTTGCTATATTTGGGTCATACTAAAATATTATTTCTTGTTTTTCTGACATTGAAATTTAATTGGATGTATTTTATCTGGGAAATTTAATTGTAAAATATTCAAATTTAACTGGGCGTATTTCATCTGTCAACGCTATTTGTGAATATAAAATAAAGAGGTGTAGCTTTCCCCAGAGACGTGTTTTTTTTGTTTTTTTTTTGTTTTTTTGTTTTGTATATTTGATGGGGAAGTTCCAGAAGACATCTAGCTTGTAAACAACTCTAAACTCTGTTAAGTCTCTTCAGTTTGTAAAGAAAATTTGAACTGAGATTAATTTATAAAAAGGAAAATAATATCAACATCTAGTATTTATTCAGCACTTACTCAAGGGAGAAACTATCCTTGAATTTTTTCATTGACTCTACATGACAATTGTTAAAATTATTGCTTTTCCAATGGGGAACTTTGGGGCCTCGAGGCTTCAAGACTGCATAGTTTATAAGTGGTGGAGCTGAGGTTAAAAACACCAGCTGTTTGTGACAGACTTCTACCACTATCAAAGCTTAGTCACTACTGTGTACCTCCTCTTTACGTGTATTTCATATATAAAAATATTTTATATTTCAAATTTAAAAATATTTTCAAATATAACTGAGTAAACTGTATTTTATTTAGATAATTTGTTTCATTTTGGTTTTATTTTTTGAGATTTTTTCTTTCAGTATTGAATTTATAAGAGTCAAGTTAGCACATAATTGTGTTTTATTAGGAAATCCTTGGCAGGAATAGACATGTGACTATGTGTTCAGAAGCCATAAGAAAAATAACCAATTCATCTTTTCACTAACTAAATGGAAAAAAAACACAAACTTCCAAGTCATCCCAAATGAATTTTCTTTTTAAAAGTAAGTAAATTTTTTCATTTAAAAAATTTATGTGAATATATATTGAAAGTTGTAAAATATAGAGGCAATAGAATGGATTATGCAAAAACTATTTATACAGGTACTTTATATGGTAACATTGATGTTACAAGGCAAAATGGGAATACACAAATTTGGGGTTGGAAGGTTTGTAATTCTTATTTTTCCTTTTTTTTCTTAAGGTAACAAGGAAATATGGCATTTTATTATATCTATTTTTTTTTCATTTGCAAGAACAAATTGCCTTTTTGTTTAAAATATGCCTTTTAAAACTTCTTGTTTACTAGCAATGTTAAACTGCTTTATGAATAGGAAAGAACAAGCGTTGCTATATCATTGGATCCTGGATGACTAGGTCTACATCATCACCTACCAGATGCAACTGGGGACTGAGAGGCATTGCTGCTGACATTTCGGAGGTATGGAGATATAACGGCAGATGTGACAGGCATAATAAGAAAGTCTGCAGGCTTCTTCTTTAAATCACTAGAAATGAGGAGCCAGAAATGCTTAGCGTTACTGAAATAGGACTTTTTATAGCTGAATTGTCCTTTAGCCTGCACACACTTTGCATCCATGTTCAAATTAACATTACTATCTAGTCACTGCAGAGAAGGTGAATTCATATAAATTCAAACATTGGAAAAACTTAGCAGGTTAATTTTCTTTCTTAATTATATTCAGGAACTAAAGGAAGACTATAATAATTCTGGCATTTTTGTCACAAATTTTCTGTTGTTGCAGAACTTCTAGAAGAAACAAATTTGGTGTTTTATTCAAAAAAGTAAACGTTAAAAAATTAAATACTTCATGCTTTTATGTGATCATTTAGATGGAATTATTATGGAATATTAGAAATAGATAGGAATAAAATACTCTGTTTAATAAAGAAATAAAACAGAGATACATGGATGCTTTTAGATTATAAAAAAATGCTTTTAGACTGGGTTCAGTGGCTAATGTCTGTAATCCCAGCACTTTGGGAGGCCCAGGTGGGTGGATCACTTCTGAGGTCAGGAGTTTGAAACCAGCCTGACCAATACAGTGAAACCCCATCTCTACTAAAAATACAAAATATTAGTCAGGCATGGTTGTGGGCCTGTAGTTTCAGCTACTCTGGAGGCTGAGACAGGAGAATCGCTTGGACCTGGGAGGCAGAGGTTTCAATGAGCCAAGATCTTGCCACTGCACTCCAGCCTGGGTAACAGAGTGAAACTCTGTCTCAAAAAGATTTTAAAAAGTTGCTTTAAACTACTGAGAACAAGGCTTGAAAGTGACTTAAAGATCACAAAGATCAACCATCCACCAATAATCCAAATGAGTATATGTTATGTATATCATATTTTATGTATAAACCAAATCTTTTAAATATTCATAATTTGAATGATAATTTTATGTAATATATGTTACATTCAGTACACAGAACCAACCGATTTCATATGTACTTAATGAGATATAAGCTTATCTAAACAAAGCAAGTAAATGAGTTTTTATTCATAAGAAATTTGTTAATATGATAGTAAAATGATTAAACATACCATTACATGGATATCATATAAATAAGAGATTATGTCCATCTAAACAAGAAGTTATATCAAATATATGTAGCAATTGGCATGTTCTAAATAAATCAACTGTATTCTTTCTGCAAGTCTAGATCACATATCTAAAAAATAGCTTTTATTACTCGAATTATTTTTCTAAAAGTCTTTTCCTCAATAACAATAATAATAATGTTAATAATGTATAAATAACTAAATTGCTATGGTGTTTTATTTTTCTCCATCCCTGTCTCCCATGTAGAGTGTTTTGAGTGTGGTTTGTGAAAGATTGTGAGTGTTTGAAAGAAGGTATGAACCCCGTAAAAATAGTAGAAGCATTATTCCTAGAAAAGTAACAAGCCTAAGTGATTCACCTATCATAAAAGAAACTCTGAAAGGAATCATATTATTGGGGTAGGCTTGTGTCAAATTATAAAACGTTTTTAAAAAGCCAAAAAAATTATACCCTATTTTTTTTCCAACATTACTGCAGAATTGAATGGAAGAAATAAGTAATAGCTCAATTTAGGAAAGGTCCTCTTATTTATGGAGTATGTCATTTAATGTTAATTGCATTTTTGCAGCAAACAGAGAACACTCTATAGTAGCATAAATAATTACAAATTTTTAAAATCTAAACTTTAGGTGAGGTTTAGATGCTAAAGCACTAGGCTACAGATATGCTGCCCAAGGCTCAAATGGATCACAAAGGACACATATTCTTTTGTTTTTCACTTCTGCCCTTTTGTCATTAATTTGTGGCTTTCCAATCACAAACAAGAGATGTGCTGTGACTCTTCATTTGTTCTGTGTCCCAGGAAAGAAAAAGAGCATTTTCTCTTAATAAAAAATGTATCCTTATTATTTTTGGTAATAGCATTTTGAACTATGTTCTACTAAAGCACTTTTACCTTTTCTTTTTTGACTAGATTTCTTTTATATGACCATCTTATGTGCACATGTGAGAAGGTAGATATATTAATTTTGCCACCTAAAAGGTAGGGGAAAAAAGGAGTGAAAAAGATTGTGAATGGCTTTAAAGTAACAAATTTACACTGTCTTCTAAAGGGATATTGTCAGGATATAGAACTATTTTATATTAAACTAGCCTATGAATATATTAAAGTAGTCATTTTTGTCAGTACTGTCATTTAATCATTTAAAAGTAAGTAATGACTAAAGATTTGCTATTTCTTAAACAGAATAAAAGAAAGAAATTTAGCATGTACTTAAAATTTGTTTTGTTTCCTCATTTTTAGAGCAATCTCTTCCCTCAGCCAGAGAAAAGACAATGAGAAAGACGGTGGCTCAAAGAAGTCTGTGTGTGTGTATGTGTGTGTGCGTGCATAATGATAATTATGCTTTTCCTGAAAAGGAAGTGTAGTCAATGAACATTTCTTCTGAGATTAAGCTTTGCTGCTGATTGCTTATATAATGTGTTCACCTTACAATTCATTTCCAGATAACAGTTGCATGTAGAGTCCTGGGTTAGTATTAAAAATATTAAAGTCCTCTTCATTTGAGTAAGTCTGCATTGAGTTTTTATTTTATTTTATTTTTTACAATTTCATTACATAAGAAATCAAACACTCCTTTTCAAGTAGTTTGAATTTCTTGAACTTGGCTTCATAATTTATAGATGAAAGAGAATTCTTTGCCTATTCCTCTATTTGATTTTTAAGGGGGGAATGTGTTTGCTTAAAGACTCTGGGCTATACTGCATCCTTAATGAAATCAATAGTCTAGTGCAGAGATCAAGGATGGGTGAGAGCCCTACCTACATATTTAACTTGTGAACATTTTTTTTTTTTTTTTTTTTTCTGCAGAGACCTATGATCACTGTAGCCACCTGGTATCTAAAAGATTTCCACGCAATTTCTTAAACATGAATCTTTTTCATCATGCTGAGACATTACTTGAATATTAGCAGAAATAATTCATTCACTCACTTTTTAGAAATGTCAAGGTAAGCATTGTCAAGAAAAAGAGTACTGTTAGTGCTGAAGTGCTCAACTGCTCTAAAATTACCTTTAAAAATATGTGCAGACTATGAAAAAAAGCAAAATCTTAATTACCCTATATAGACTTAGAATTGATGCATCATCGAAGACTGAATCAATTGGAAATATCTGGCACTAATTTTTCCTCATATTTATTCAAATATACAAAGAGGTGTAATTAGATAACACGTTTGTTTGGTTGGTCAGTTGGTTTTTTTGAGACAGGGGCTCATGGTCGCCCAAGCTGGAGTGCAGTGTCGAGATCTCGGCTCACTGCCACCTCTGCCTCCCGGGTTCAAGCGATTCTCCCACCTCGACCTCCTGAGTATCTGGGATTACAGGCGCACGCCACCACGTCTTGCTAAGTTTGTGTTTCTTGGTAGAGACGGGGTTTCGCCAGGTTGGCCAGGCTGTTCTCAAACTCCCGACCTCTGGTGATCTGCCTGCCTCGGCCTCCCAAAGTGCTGGGATTACAGGCGTGAGCCACCACATCTGGCCAGCTACACATATCTGACAGACCAGAATGAGGCATATTTTTAGATACCCAGATTGGGTGTTCGAGAATAGAGAAAGAGCATTGTATATTTATTGAACAATAAAGTATTTGAATATGGGTTCAACTGAAAAGAATTTAAAAGAAATAAGAACTGTCCTGCAGATTCCCTTTGATGGTAGTCTTCTAAAATGTGGCTCTAGGGGTTGTATTGGAACCTCTTTCAGGCAAAAATAAGCAAAACAACAGAAAACTACTTTCTACAAGTCCAAATAAAAAGTAAATAATTTCTCCTAGACTAATATGATTTTCATTATATTTGAGATTTATTGGAAGAAGCTTTTCCGTTTTTATTTCTTAGCAGGTGAATAGATCTCTAGAGATTAAAAACAATATTTGACATTTTTAGGAAAAACTCTGAAGAAACCCTGAAGATCTTTAGTATGAGAGTAAATTTCTGACTAGCCATTAGTTGCACCATTAGTTAAGCATGTTGAAGTTACTTTCCTTTTAGATCGCAATTCCAAAGGTGGCATTTGATCGCTTCAGACATTGAACGAACAGCCATTAACTTCTGCTCTAAACTATTGCTAGTATTGCTTATTTCAATCCTTCAAAGCCTCTTCTTGTGAGAAATACAGTATTCCAATCTAACTTCTCCCTTTGAGTCATGCCGAACATCTGCATATCTTTTCAATAAAATGGTCAGGACTTAAACTGGCTTTTCCCTGAGGACATTTGATCCTTCCATTGCTAGTACAATCCTAGGGCTGGACCGGTGCTGGGTCAGGCTGGGAGGCAGGGGCTCAGTGGTTATGTTCTCTTTGATACATTCCAATGCAATTTCTTGTTTTTGTTTTAGCTTCTTGCAAATTAATTAATTCATTAATTCATTCTACTTTGGGGCTTAGGCCATCTGACTTTATCATTGTCATGTAACTATTATTTCATGTTGTTATATGCAGACTTCTGGGTCATTTCCTTGCATTTTTCCCCAAAAAACTGATGTATACAGTGCAAACCAAATGATCTTCACTCATCCCTCCTCACCTAAAAATGCATCAATGCCACACTCATTCTTTTTTCCTTCTAATACTAGTGAATAAGATGTCCATCTAATTAAAGCAATTTCGAATAACATTCTCTGGATCCTTCATATTTGTCTTCTCTTTCCCCCAAAGTTCTCAAGAAAACTTGCTTGATTTCAAGATAATTGAAGTGTCATCTTCTCTGTGAATCTAGCGCTGCCTATACCGGGTTTAAATCAGTGTCCTTTTAAGCTTTGCTTTCTCTTCTTTTCTTTCTTTCTTTCTTTCTCTCTCTCTCTCTCTCTTTCTTTCTTTCTTTCTTTCTTTCTTTCTTCCTTCCTTCCTTTCTCTCTCTCTTTTTCTTTCTCTTTCTTTCTTTCTTTCTTTCTTTCTTTCTTTCTTTCTTTCTTTCTTTCTTTCTTTCTTTCTTTCTTTCTTTCTTTCTTTCCTTTCTTTCTTTCTTTCTTTCTTTCTTTCTTTCTTTCTTTCTTTCTTTCTTTCTTTTTTTTCTTTCTTTCCTTCCTTCCTTCCTTCCTTCCTTCCTTCCTTCCTTCCTTCCTTCCTTCCTTCCTTCCTTCCTTCCTTCTCTCTCTCTCTCTCTCTCCCCTCTCATCAATTACGTTTATCACACTACATTGTAATTTTTTCTCCTAACTTTTTAAACACACCATAAGGGAAAGAAATGCATCTTTTTCAACCATTTATTCCTCAGATGCATCAAAGAATCTATTCAATAAATGTTGTAGAATGTTAGAGAAAAATAAGTAAATGGCAATTTCAATTAATTGTTCTCTTTTTCTCATTGATGGGCAAACTAATAATATTTAAACTTTAATATATGAATGTGTAAAGTAAAATGTGGCACATTTAAAAATAGTAAAATGTGGCAAGTAGAATACGCATATCCAAAAGGATGTTGTGATTATCTGTTACCAAAAATTTTCCATTTGCTATGCCAAATATAAGAATTTACAAAAACATACGGAAACTGAAAATTAATCAACTTCCTCAGATCACTTTACCTATACAGGAAGATCTGTATCTGTATTTACATTATTGACTGAAATTTTATTGGAAAGTCCTGGAAATGGTCTGTAACATTATCTTCAAAATTCAAATATCCTAAAATATACCACATCTCTTTTATTTATGTATAATTAATTAATAGATAAAAAATACAAATTGTACTTTTCTACTGACATTTCTGCCTTAACTGTAAATGAAGTTCACATTTATTGTTTGACTTTCAATTCCTCTACTATTAAAATAAGCATATTGTTTCCTGTCACCAATTTTCTACATGAATTATGAAGTTAATATGTATCTAATGAAAATTTTTCTTATAGTTTTACATGGTTAAACTTTATACATGGTTGAGTAAAAAAAAAGTCAATTATGAAATACCTCACAAATTGACACAAATATTAAATTATCAACTTGATGGTGAGGGAAGATGACTGGCTGTTGGTTTTTATTATAAAAAAACAATTCTTTTTTAAAATGTTAGTTTTTATTATTTGAAAAAAAACTATAATGGGTTGCAACATCAGCAATTATTATCTGTCAGTGAAGTGTGTTACATGGCACCATAAAAGAATGTTTACTGGAACAAGACAATACAATTTGGGGACTTTAATTATAAAAGACAAACACAGTATAAAAAAATATTAGAAAAGTATTCTTATCTTATGAGATCTGGAGACATCTTTACCAGCTCTATTTTTTTCTCTTTTTAATAATATAAAGAAGCACAACTCAGATGAGTGCGATGACACACACCTGTAATCCCAGCGCTTTGGGAGGTCGAGGCGGGTGGATTGCTTGGGCTCAGGAGTTTGAGAGCAGCCTGGGCAACACGGCAAAAACCCGTCTCTACAAAAATACAAAAATTAGCCAGGGGTGGTGGTGCACACCTGTAGTTCAGCTACTCAGGAGATTAAGGCAGGAGGATCGCTTCAGTCTGGGAGCCGGGAGGTTGCAGTAAGCCATGATCATGCCACTACACTTCAGCCTGGGAGGCAGAGTGATAACCCATCTCAAACTCTTTGCTGGTGCAAAATTGAAGATATGTTGGCTTATGTAAAAAGGCAGTAAAAATAATTTATTGGCTCATGTAACTAAACTACAGGAAGGACAATGTAGCAACTAAGACCTCAAAACACCTCAGTCCCGAAGCCTGATTCCTGACAGCATTTTTTTTTCCCGTTTTTGACTATTCTGCTTCTTTTTGCTCTTTGTTCTCTCAAATCATCTTTCACTACATGACTAGAAACATATGACAAGCTAGTGCAGACACATTACATCTTGCAACTTCAACTCAGAAAGGGCCTCGATCCTCTTTTCCCTTCTGAATCGCAGTTCACAAATATTGGCCCAGCTGGCAAACAATGAGGTCTCTATAATGAATTGAAAGAAGGATTCTTTGGGATTGTAACATACTTTCCCATCTCTTTGTGTTTGTAAGAATGGTTAGCCAACATCAACTCGTGTAAAAATATGTGCTAGGTTTTATATAAATTTGGGATAACAAATAATTAGCAATGAACCCATGATTTAATCTTTTAATCAATATATGACATGAAAACAACCAAATGTAACATTACTAAGGCTAATTACCATAACAGAAGGTAAGTGGTTATTAGAATGCCTGCAATATGATTAGAATTTAAAATATAAACATTTCCATCATGAAAAGATAGAATGAGAAGAAATACAATTGAGAAAAGTCTTCATATAAAAAGTAATGATTAAATTGTATTCTGAAGGGCAGCAAAGAATAGCAACGGTTAAAACTAACCCTTAATTTATGTTAGAAGTAACGTTATATTGTAGAACATAAGTATTTGATGCTATCTGAACCTTAGTTTCCTAATCTGTTAGGTGGCTTTTAATTTTTTAGTATTAAAAACACTTTTCCCATTGTTAAAAGTACCTACTAAAATATTAACAAATTGTATCTAGTTTAAGAGGCGAGAGAATCACTTGAACCAGGGAGACAGAGATTGCGGTGAGCGAAGATCGGGCCACTGCACTTCAGCCTGGGTGACAGAGCAAGATTCCACCTCAAAAAAAAAAAAAAAAAAAAAAAAAAAATTGCAGTCTATCCATCTGACAAAGGTCTAATATCCAGAATCTACAAGGAACTTAAACAAATTTACAAGAAAAAAACGACACCATCAAAAAGTAGGCAAAGGATATAAACAGACACTTCTCAAAAGAAGACGTTTATGTGGCCAACAAACATATGAAAAAAGGCTCATCATCACTGGTCATTGGAGAAAATGCAAATCAAAACCACATTGATACCATCTCACGCCAGTTAGAATGGCGACCAGTATAAAGTCAGGAAACAACAGATGCTGGAGAGGATGTGGAAAAATAGGAATGTTTTTACACTTTTGGTAGGAGTGTAAATTAGTTCAACCATTGTGGAAGACAGTGTGGTGATTCCTCAAGGATCTAGAACTGGAAATACCATTTGACCCAGCAATCCCATTACTGGGTATATACCCAAAGATTATAAATCATGCTACTATAAAGACACATGCACACGTATGTTTATTGCAGCACTATTCACAATAGTGAAGACTTGGAACCAACCCAAATGCCCATCAGTCATAGACTGGATAAAGAAAATGTGGCACATATACTCCATGGAATACTATGCAGTCATAAAAAGGATGAGTTCATGTTCTTTGCATGGACATGGATGAAGCTGGAAACCATTATTCTCAGCAAACTAACACAAGAACAGAAAGAACAGAAAACTAAACACCACATATTCTCACTCATAAGTGGGAGTTGAACAATGAGAATACATGGACACATGGAGGGGAACATCACACACTGGGGTCTGTCAGGGGGTTGGGGACAAGGGGAGGGATAGCATTAGGAGAAATACCCAATGTAGATGACAGGTTGATGGGTGCAGCAGACCACCATGGCAAGTGTATACCTGTGTAACAATCTGTTCTGCACATGTATCCCAGAACTTAAAGTATAATTTAAAAAATTAAGAAAAAAAAATGTTAGCAAGACCAAAAAAAAAAAAAAAAAAAAAAAAAGAAGTAGTTATTTTATTAACAGAGATTCACTGCGTGTATAAAATTTTTAAAAAGTCTTCCACCATGCCTAAATATTCTGGTTATTGCAGTGGTCAAATAAGATATTGTTATGAAAGACCTTTCTAAAACACACATTTCTATAAATAATGGGTGTGATATAGAGTTATAAATGTATATGCAAACTTGGTGATAGTTTAAATTTTTTAAGCTTTTCTGTTTTAATGTATATTTTACTATTTTTCTTGCAATAAATGTTTCATATATTTTTATGATAAAGGCAAACTTGGATACTGTTTATAACATTTTGAAACATTTTGTTTTATCTGATATAATTAATATTTACCCATAGGACCAAATTACTCATGAATCACTGCTGCTTTGAAAACATAAAAGTTAGAGCCTGCTATAAGATGAATCAACTCAGTTTTGTTCTGAAACTGCATGTTTTTCAAAGTTAGCTATTATATTTCATAAAATATGTCTGTTAAAATATTTATGTTGAATTTCTAAATTCATTCATGTTGACAAATAGCAAAACACCACCACAATTCACCTAGGAATTCTAGTTAATTAAATACCAGTTGATCTGTTCATGCTTCTATTATGTTTTCTATAATAACTTAGAATAAAAAATTCATTGAAAAGACAGAAACACTTCATGGCAAATATTGGATGCTGTGTTAGAAAAAAGTTGAAGCTTTTTGTTCTACTTTAGAAAATGAGGTGTTTATTAAAAGTTTTTGAATTAATAATTTAAATAGCTACCAATAATCACACAGGGACACATCATACTGTCACAAAAGTTAATTTATTAAAAGAAACCATAAGGCTTCCTAGAGAAGCACTTAATTTGGGAGACTCATGGCTTAGCGGAACTATTAGAGTACCAGAATTGTAGGTTTTATTTATAATTCACATTTACTGTTTATTAAATATAAGACCCTAGATATTGACATTTTCTCTCTATTCCTCAAATTCTTTCTCTGTAAAAAAACACACAATTGAACTATATGATATTTATAATTTCTTTCTGCTCCAAAAAGAAACAAGTTCATGAGATACATGCAAATTATTATTATATTTAAATAAAATATTTAAAATATTTAAATTTTGTTACATTTAAACACTGTTAATAACCTCATTGTTATTTAGAAAACTCTCCCCATAACTATTATGACATATAAATAGGAGAATACAATAATGGAAAGGGATAATATTTTGCATTCCTCTTAATCCAAAACAAAACCAAAAAAAATTTTTTTAATTATTATACTAGAAAATTGTTTAAAAAAAACATAGCAGGACAATAAATTCCAAATCTAGAATAACATATTTACAAAATCCAATAACACATTTATTTCAGTTTTTCAGTTTTATTAATATCATTTTAATTTTAAAAAAATAATATCAATATAAGTTTGTATTCTGCTGTACTTCTGAGAGTTGATCATGAGTTGGTTCTTTCTTGTCCCATCCAACTAAAACACAGTCAAGATGCTTGGGGGAATAAAGTACTGAGCATATAACATTGCTCTAAGAGTGCAATTTTGGGTGAGCCTGGCTGCTAGAACTGTCTGCTGTAACCTAGAACCAGTATCTAATGGATCTGCTGTAGCTGTAATAGTTTCACTTATTGTCCTCTTTCATTAATCCAAACTTACTAGCTCTCCACAACCTTACTATGCCAATTAACTTTCTCTAAGAATACACGTTTCTTTTTTGCATAAAATCTCTAACCTTCTCTTTGTTCTTTGGACACACCAAAGACAACCCAATCTATGTGTGTGCTCCAAATTGCAATTCTTTCTTCTCAAATAAAATGTTTAATTTCAGAGATTTGTCTCTGTATGTTTTATTTTACTTTACCATACATTATGATACAAAAGGAATTACAACATATGAGTTTAAAGTGAATTTTGATTGTTTTCATCCATTGTTGGTATGAATAGCAAAAACAAATGTTGCTGTCTCATTAGAATTCGAGACCCTTAAAATCTACATATAGTAGAATAAGACTTTTATGGTTCACTGAGTAAACCGTTCATAAGTGTTTTATATATGTATCAGAATATGCTGGGGAACTTTTATTGTTGCTTCAAAATTTTACTAGAGCTTCAAAATAGAGGATGAAGCATACTACTGTGATCAGGTTTTAAGTAATGGTGCTAAACAAAATTTGGTGAGTCAAAAAATATAAAAGATTTTCGTTCCTCTATTAGCTCTATCACACAACTACTGTTCAAATAAGGGTAGATTAGATTTCTGAGGAGATTCTTCAAGGAAATCAGAGATGCAAAGAGATCTGGCATTTTATCAGGAAAATACTATATATCTCCCCAAGCTTTTGTTTGTTTTTCTTTTCTTTTCTTTTTTTTTTTTTTTTTTGAGACAGAGTCTTGCTCTGTCGCCCAGGCTGGAGTGCAGTGGCGTGATCTCGGCTCACTGCAAGCTCCGCCTCCCGGGTTCACGCCATTCTCCCACCTCAGCCTCCCGAGTAGCTGGAACTACAGGCGCCCGCCACCACGCCTTGCTATATTTTTTGTATTTTTAGTAGAGACGGGATTTCACCGTGTTAGTCAGGATGGTCTCCATCTCCTGACCTCATTATCCGCTCGCCTCGGCCTCCCAAAGTTCTGGGATTACAGGAGTGAGCCACTGGCCCCGGCCATTTCTCCCCATTCTTTTCCTCAGCCTAAGGTGGGCATTCCTGGGAAGTCTCCCATAGACACTGGGGTTGCCACATAAGAGGACATTTTATCTCACACTCTTCCTATATATGTGTGACACTGTTGATACCTGTATACACATTCACTGGATGAGGAGACAAGATCTGGTATTTATTTCTCAACAGGGAAACTTTGAAGACAGGAGGTGACTCATGATAACAAGGCACTATGAGAGGGGAGCATGAGCCAAGCTGCATGTTCACTATTTACTAAGGTCGAGGGTACGTTTTATTTTCTTGGGGAAAAGATGGACAGAGGAAGGTAATGAAACTGAAGTTGTGATAAAAGAAATCTACCTAAGTTGACAGCCAGCTAGAGTGAGGAAATTTCTACCAAAAGAAGCTATGATTGAAGTTCTAGAAGCAGGAATTGAGAAAAGGGTTTAAGAGACGGTATCACCTATCACATCAGCCAAGTAAAAGGAAAATTGCACTTTTACTTATCCCCCTTTTCTCTTCTTTAACCCTGGTGTAACCACAAATGTCCACTGTGGGGAAGAGAGAGAACAGTATTTGAACGAATCCACATTTCTGCAACTCCCAACATCCACCTCTGCAACTGCTCATCTCTAGGCCACTGGTCAGGCCTCTACTTAGAGAATGAAAGGAGGTTCAAAGTGGACATGAGTTTTAAGTTTTGATGTAGTCTGTTCTTAAATAAGTCTATTCTACTTTGGGAGGCCAAGGCAGGTGGATCACTTGAGGCCAGGAGTTTGAGACCGGCCTGACCAACATGGTGAAACCTCATCTCTACTACAAATACAAAAATCAACCAGGTGTGGTGGCAGACATCTGTAATCCCAGGTACTCCAGAGGCTGAGGCAAGCGAATCACTTGAACCCAGGAATTGGAGGTTGCTGTGAGCCAAGATCATACCAATGTATTCCAGCCTGGGGGACAAAGCGAGACACTGTTTCAAAAAAAAGAAAAAAAGAAAAAGAAAAAAAGAAAGAACCTATTTTAGTAGCTGTTTGTTAATAAGAACCTTTAAGATTTGCTTGAGATGGGCTGAGTGCGATGGCTCATGCCTGTAATCCCAGCACTTTGGGAGGCTGAGGTGGGCAGATCACCTGAGGTCAGGAATTCGAGACCAGGCTGATCAACATGGAGAAACCTCGTCTGTACTAAAAATACAAAATTAGTTGAGCGTGGTGGCACATGTCTGTAATCCCAGCTACTGGGGAGGCTGAGGCAGGAGAATCGCTTGAACCCAGGAGGCAGAGGTTGCGATGAGCCAAGATCGCGCCTTTGCACTCCAGCCTGTGCAATAAGAGTTAAACTCCATCTCAAAAAAAAAAAAAAAAAAAAAAAAAAAAATTGAGATGTCATGAAGGTTCAAAGAATATTAAAGATTACTGATATTGTTACAACACTGTGTGTGTGATAGAGGTATGATTGTCCTCATTTTCAAATCATAAAACATAGCTACTAACTGTAGGGGATTTACCAAGACTTAAAACTTAAGTTTGTTAGTCTTTGAAGCCTTTGCTATATTTTACTACTCATTTCATGGTTCCTGTAAGAATTTTATAGCTCACCATTTTAATTTTATTTAGTTTTTACCATATGAGGTGCAAGCTCAGATAAGTAATTTTCCAGATCTTTCATTAGTGTTAAGTCCTGTTAGATAAAATGCACTTCAAAGTAATTTCTAACATTCATACGTACTTTTCAGCAAGGCCAGACTTCTGACTACCCCATGATATGCCTTCCCTATTCCTGTGTCTAACTTTGCCTGGGCCGATTCTTTCTCTAATAGCAATTTGTCCCTTCTTGTCTGCCTACTTTGAAGGTATATAATTTTAAGATCCAGATCAAGCCAGTTTTCCCAACACAACAGAGCTTAACATGACTTGTTCTTTTCCAGGTAATATAACTATAATATTAACAAGCTAGCCTTTGAAAGAAAGGTAGAAGAAAATTTTAAACATTGTTAAAACACGACCACACCATTACACAAACTCATTTAAAACAATTTACTTACCAATGAGACAAATTGTTTTTGTTGATTGCTTTTTTGTAGTATAAGTTTGGATTGTCTAAGTATTGTAGGAAGGAGAAAGCTGATCTGGGAAAGACATCAAAATAAAGAGGAGTGTTATGCTTTAAATATAAAAATATAATTTAAAGCATTAACTATATTGGAATATATATTACAAGTTCTTATCAATCCTAAAAGTCTAGAAATGGAAATTGGAAAGATAAATATATTATTATTAGTGGTTAGAGGAAAACGAAAAATCTGTCTAATTTTCAGATGGCAGTTATTAATTTTATTTCCCCATGTCTATAAAATAAAGGTATTATTAGATTACACACCTATTTATTTGTTACATAGCTGTACTATATACAGTGATGTAAATATATTTATAGTTATATATATTAGTATCACTTAGGTATAATGATTGACTACTAATTAAGAACTGATGTGTGTAGATCATTTATATGAAAGACACAAAGAATTATATTCTAAAATTACATCATGAAAAAAAGTCCCAATGTCAATGAATACATTTTATTACTTAATTTAATGACACAATATTATCAGTAAAAGAATATTCAAGGCAGTACATAACTTGGATGTGAATTTAGTTTCCATAAAAACTTTATTTAGGCTTCTAAATTTACTCATCGACTGTACACAACCCATGCCCTGAATCCACCGTGTTGTTCCCTTGATTTTCTTTTAGGAGACATATAGAAACTCCTAAGAATCTAGTAAAAGTACAAAGAGAAGAGAAAGAGAGAGAGATCCCCAAAGAAATTAACAGCTCCCTAATTGCTAATTAAAAGCTCTTTGCTTTCTCTCCACATGGCCAGTACAGCTGCTTCACATCCTATCACTGAAAAGAAACACATAAATTCAAAGACAATATTGAGAGCAGCACCTGGTTCTGAGTGCACCTGTCGTGATGAGAGCATATTTCATACTGTCAGTAAATTAACATTTTCTAGGGTCCCAAAAGATGATTTTTTCCCCTCATTCAACTTCTTCCATTGTCCCCAGTGTAAAGAATCACTAGTTTTGCTTCCATTTTCAATACTAAATATATCATATTGTTGTTTGCTTCACTGGTGCAGACACCTGCCTCCTGCTGTAAACGCTGTGTTCCAGCTTTAAAAGATTTCCCCAGGGCTTCCCATTCAAGTATTGGCTTATAACTATGGCTTAATATCGTGTCAAAATCTCTTAAGGAAGATACAGCCTGTCACGTCATTTCAAGATTGAACCTTCATCTACTGAGATTCTGAAAATGTCCTTTGAGTGTTTGAAGCATGAGCAGACAAATAAAAGGCTAACAAGTCATTTGTAAAGATAATAGCTAACAGCATGCATTCTCCTTTCCCTCCCCCCTTTCCATTAAACGTTGATAAAGAAAAAAGAGAGCAGACTGCAGGGCCCTAGTTTTCATTATTTATAAACAGGTCAGACGAAGCTTAAAACTCAAGCATTTTAGACGTGGGAAAAAAAATATATATATATATATCTCCAATATCCTGCAAGAATTCAAGCATCACTGAAACACGGATGAGATGTCAGTTTTCTGAAGAAAATAATTTTACAGACTCAGGATAGAGATGTGGTTGCTAAAATGTTTTTAATGACTTTTTAAATTCAGTATATTGTAGAAAATAAACTGGGTCTACTTTTACCTCATGGTGGCTTTAATGCTTGGTTTGAAGAGTAGTAGAAAAAGCTTTACAAGTTTGGAAGAAGATCAGGAAACCCTATAGAATTTGGTAAGTGGAATGGTCAGTTCTACATTATTGAATTGCCAAAATTCATACAAATCTCATAGATGGCAAATAAATAACTTTAATCTTTGTCATTTAGAAGAATCAAACTTCTCAATTTACAGATACTCCTTGAGTTACGATGAGATTATATACAATAAAGCCATTATAAATAAAATGTATTGTAAATCAAAAATGCATTTAACACCCCAGCGAATCCGTTTTAAAGCTGAGAGGGGAAAGAGAGCCATCAGGTCAGGTTTGTATTTCTTTTCTTTTCTTTTTCTTTTTTTTTTTTTTTTTTTTTGAGACATAGGCTCACCCTGTCTCCCAGGCTGGATGGAGTGCAGTGGCGCGATCTCAGCTCACTGCAAGCTCCGCCTCCCAGGTTCACACAGTTCTTCTGCCTCAACGTACCCAGCAGCTGGGACTACAGGCATACGCCGCCACACCCGGCTAATTTTGTGTGTGTGTGTGTGTGTGTGTGTGTTTTTAGTAGAGACGGAGTTTCACCGTGTTAGCCAGGATGGTCTCGATCTCCTGACCTCGTGATCCGCCCGCCTCAGCCTCCCAAAGTGCTGGGAGTACACGCGTGAGCCACCACGCCCGGCCAGCCATGTTTGTATTTCTCAAATTCACAATCATTGTCACCTTTGTTGCAGAAGTGATTTGGCCTGAGTTTTAAATTTAGTCCTCCTGAAAATCAGAATGAGATGTTCCTAAAGAGCATTAACAGTATTTCTCAAAGAGAAATAAATAGGGCAACAGAAAATAATGTCTCAAATAGAACATAGCAAAACCCACACCAAAGTTGAACATAACAAAGAAACCATTCTTGAAGAACATTGTTGATGTCCCACAGATAGTATCCCCAGCCCTACTTCTTCCCTTCTACATCTTGAACTAAGATTACTGAAATATTAAACTCTTTAACTGCCCTTCTTTGGGAACAACATCAAGTGTATTAGGTTGGAGCAAAAGTAGTTGCGATTTTGCAATTAAAAAAAAACTGCAAAAAATTATTTTTGGGTACAAAAATGAAGTGGACTTTGCTTCTCTGATCCTTGATTGGAATCACTCGCCACAAGTCCAAACTCTGTGAGAATACCTCCCCACTCAGCCTTTCTGAAATACACCGTGGTTACTCTAGTGAGGATTCTTCTTTGCTGCATTAAGCTATTTAATGTAACTCTTGTTTGAATACAAGTATGCTCCTGGAAGATCTGGCAGATTTGTGTTTATTAGTAAAAATTTCACTATGACTTGATTGATATTCTTGCTGACGCACACTAGGACTCAGTTTCAGAATGAGATTCATTGAGTCTCTACTTGCTCAAGAACACCTTGCTTAAAATAGTGAGGCAATTCTTACACTGAATCTGAACTCTGAATACTTTTTTGAGTCCTTTGGTATTAGTCTTATTTTATTTGTCATAAGAATAAAATCTTCAAGGAATTTTTGGTTATATTGTCAAATATATTTGTGCTTATTTTTTAATGACAATTTTGTTACTGAAATTCTAGGGCTTTAGTCTAGGTCCTATTAGCTTGCCACACAGAAAGTCAATCACTGAGACAATGAGTATTGCCAGGGATGGAGTCTTTATTCAGGTGATGTAGCCCAGGAGATGGGCAATTAGTCTTAACTCCATCTCTTCAACTGACTGAAATTAAGGGTTTATATAGCAAGAAAGAAATGTAGCCATGTGTGGGAAAACAGGAATAAGGGAGGGGTAAGGAAGATAGTTGTCAATAGGAAGCATGTGGTTGGTTAGGCAGTCATGATGAATGAGGGGTCTGGTATCTCATTGTCCAGATATGGTGACTTGGTAAGTTTCAGTTTCTTTACAGTATCTGGGAGGTCTTATGGTTTGTTTCCCGAGAAACGAACTCAAATAAGCCAGATGTAACTTTCTCAAGTTTTAAGACTGGGAAGGTCAACTTCTATGTTTATTCAAAAGAAACTACAAACATCAATTCTATGGGATAAATAGGATAGTTTCAGTTTGACAGAGCATGAATTTTTTCCCAGTCTTTCTGTTTGTCTAGTTATTATCTGAACAATTGTCTGTATATAAGGATAGGTTTATATAGAGTAGGACATATATATGGGTTTTATAAGCCTGTATTCTAAGCCAGTACGAAACCCTAATGAGTTCAGAAGTTCTATCACAGCTGCATCCTTTGCTTTGCTTTTCAAAATTTAATAGGAATTTCTTCAGTTTTGGATTTGTGAAATTTGCTTTGAGATCAATCTCCTGGCCACAAATTTGCTGACCTAAAATAAGCACATTGTCAATATTGCTTTAGTTTGTCCACTAATAAGTTTGTGCTACCTCTGGAAGAATGCTGGGTTATTTTATTATTGTTATTGTTACTATCATTATTTTATTTATCTTTTTAATTGGTCTAACACTGACTTGACCATTTCAAATTGCAGTGGTTATTTAGAAAATTTTTGACACCTAGAAGATTGTTCATTTGAGAGTTACCTAAGAACAACAACAACAAAAGCATTCACAGGGAAATCATGTGTTTTATCTTTGTAAAAGAGGGATTAATTTGTTTAGCATAACAGACATCTTTTCTTTCCACATTTGAGCATTAATAAGAATAACTATTTTAATCATATACTATTTTAATGGTATACTTTTAAAGGAATTTTCAAAGCCAGGTTCTTGATTAAGTTTTCTGTATATGCTGAATTATTGAAGATATATAAACATAAAAGTTTTCCTTCCTAATTGATAAGGAAATTCATAATTAGCCTCCTATAATAGTAAGTCCATATATAGTAATATTTGTGTTTGAGTATCTGACTTCTTCCAATTTCTTCCATCTCCTTTTCCCCATTTTTTTTTATTCTCGTCTCTCACAGTTTTCTAGGAAACTTTAATAATTAACTAATAAAAATAAAATTCCACTCACTATACTATTTCAGAATCATACATCTTAATGTGCTAGGGCTATCTCAATATTGACTCATCGTGAAATTTGTTCAGAATAATTCATGGAATACAACAATGTATAGCTATGATTAAGCCACACTATAGCCTGTGAATACAATACATCTGATTATTGAGTTTGCACATATTTATTTCCTTTTGCGGTCTGCATAATTTCCTTTGCAGGTAATTACAAAATTGACTACCAACAGAATTACTGGCATATTTCACCTTTACTACAAAGGTGTATGATTTATTTCTAACTTAACTAGCCTTGGAAGCATTATCTTCGCAGAATCCATGATAGCAGTTTTAAAATACTCAGGTGTAAGCACGGACCCTGGGTGGCCTTCGAGATGGAAATTAAATGCATAAAAGTGTATCAGTTACAACACAAATACAGAACAGGGTTTTCTTACATTATAAAAGTGATGCTTATCTTCAAGATAGTTCCTGATATCACCTAGGGTACCTTTAGATCAATCAGTTTTCCCATTCAGGAAGTGAAATATTGAAATAACTTCATCCGAGAAAGAAAAATGCATGAGTCCCAACTTGAGTCTCCCTTTTTATAAAGGGAGTGTGCCACATAAAAATCAATTAAATCACAAATCATTAAATCAAAGACCCTGTTCTGAAGTAGATACTTGAGGATGCTAATATTCCAATAATCCACAAATATCCACAGTGAATAATCTGAGATTTAAACTCACACTTTTTAAGCACCACTCTGTTCCGTTCTCACAATACTTTTTCAATTTTAGTTCTTATTTTTGAAAATTGCCAGCATGTTTCTTGGTTGAACGGTTACCGAGCAAAAAGAAACCAAATCCACTTTCAAACCTTAACGTAGGTACTATCTCTAAATGCAACATAATGCATAAAAAAGTATTTTTCTCTACTCTCTGATCTGTATCTGAAACCAGATCATTATACCATAGGTGTTTTTTTTGGACGAACATAGAAATCGACCCTCCTGGTCTTAAAGCTTGAAACTTACATTTGTCTTATCTGAGTTCCTTTCTCAGGAAACTGACCCTCAAGCCTCCTAGATGGTATCCAGGAACTGAAATTACTTTTTTACCCTCTCTAATTCCTGTTTTCCTAACTGACTGCTTGCTTCCTGTTGACAAACTCTTCTTCCTTACTCCTCTCTAATTCCTGTTTTCTCTCAGGTAGCTACATTCCTTCTCCACTAGAAAAGGCCCAGTTTTAATCAGTTGGGGAGAAAGATTTAAGATTTACCTCCCGTCTCCTCAGTTGCAGCATCCAAATACAGCTTTTTTCCTTGGTAATACTCATTGTCTCAGTGACTGGTTTTCTTTGTGGTGAGCAACGAGACCTAGCTCAAACTCCTGGCATTTTAGTAACATATCAATTACATTGTGTGCTTATAATTTAGATTCTATTGACATATAAAATTTTGCCTGAATAAGTAAGGGAAGAGAGTATAGTTTGGAATATGCAGGTATAATGTATGGATTTGCTTATACACTCTATACTCACATCCCTTCTGTAAATACACACACATATAATATGTATTTATACTCCCTTTTCTTATATTTTTTATTCAAAATAAGTAACAGTGGATCTCTAAACAATATATTTGGATTTAATATACATCAGATATATAAGGCATGCACTATTAAGTACATCAAATAATAATAGATTATAATGTAAACAATGAATTCTTGATTTAATGGGATTATGTATCTTCTCAAGACATGATGGAATTGAGGAAATTAATTAATAAGGTTTCATCTAATTTTAAGTAGCATGAACACTATTTATCCTTCAAATCAGCTTTTGTCTTTTTCCTATGTGCTACAAGATAGAGAAACCATCATGAGAAAAATTTGGAGACTTTGGAAGTATGGGAAAGGAGAAAATACAGAATAAGAAGTTGGAAAAAAAATAAATATAGTTTGTAAAAAAATCTCAAACATTATTGACTTTAAGAATCCATTCTGGATTGAAAAACATTTTCATCTTTTCTGTAAATGGTCTTTTATTCAATAAGATCATGTTCTTTCTTTTCTTTCTTTTTCATCTTTTCTCTCAAGATCCTGTTGAAATTATTTCTTTCAAAGAATGTTTCTTTTTATTCCTTCCCTCCCCTCCTTGCAATCCATTTACCAATTTCTGTAACATTCTCAAAATTTATGTAAAATATAAAAAATTATTTTTATTATCCAACAACTTCCTCTGGTTTCTTCATCACAGTACTATATATATAAATAGACCGCATGTAAGTAGTACAGTGCTATTTACCAAAATGAGTACTGAGGTAGGGTTTAGCTCCTCCATTTGTAATTTATTTTACGGACAATAAAATAAGTAGTTTTTCTTATGACTCCCCTATGAATACAAATTTCTGAAAACTTACTGAGATATACTCCTCATATTGATCCCTTTCTAAAAAGATGGGCTTTCTAACTTCTCTGAACCAATACAAGAACATTTCTATTCTTAATTTGTACTCTTATTTTGTACTCTTATTTCCCAACAGATTCAGTCACAAGAACATATTTATGTTGTTATTTTGGGTAGAAATCCAATAATAAGTACATATAAACTATATTCAGTAGAATCAGTTATTCACTTACACACCACAAAGGAAAACAGGAGAAGATATTCATAGTATCTATTTTTATGGAAATTTTTGGCATACATTATAGTATCTATCTAGTTATCATAATTTATTTTTATCTCTTTTCCTGGTAAATAAACGTAATTTTCTCACCTTTAATTTTGTTTACACAATGAAGTCTTAATTATTACGGGCTTTGGTCTCTTTGTTATTGTTGAAGTGTTTATTATTTAAAATAATTTATAAGTTTTATTAAAAAGACTTCCAGTAATATTCATAAAGGATATTATAAGAAACATCAGATCGTTGCTATTTTTTTGGATTTTATTTCTGGATTAAAATAAGCATTTTAATCACATAATTTCAAGCAGAATACCACTTACCAAAATCCCACTTGCTGAGATATAAATTACAGTCAACAAAAAAATTGAAAGAATAATTTAAATAAAATGTTCAGTTTATTCTATTTCTATCATCTGCACTCCACACCCCTCTTTCAATACATCACCAAACAATTCTATTGGTTTGCAGGGGCGGCAGAGATGGACAGTGGATAATGTCAATCCCCAACTCTGTACTACCCTCAAACATCTTTCTCTTTAGGCTTTCAGTGATTATTCTCTAATAACCTACAGCAATAACCTGTAAGAAATTCTAATAACTGAAAATACCAATCACACACACACACACACACACACACACACACACACACACACACTTCTGTCTTCCCAAGGGGGTTCTTATGAGTGCAATAGTAACACAGTTTTATTGAGAGCAAACAATTAGTGTTGTTAACAGCAACTTTAAATACTACTTGTAATAAATTCATGCTTGTATTTTCTTTATATTTAGTACACTAGAATTCAAAGCACACCATAAAACCACCACCAGGTTTTGTGGTTTACCCACATGCTGTGTCTTCTACCAATCTATCTTGGCATTCATAAGTTAAGCCAGTAGCTAACATAACTAAAGATTTAAATATTATATAAAACATTTCTAGAAATATAGAGACATACAAATGTGTTCCATTGATGAAAAAGAAAAACAAGCACACAAGATACCTTAACTAGCTATACTCTTATTGTAGAGTACATGTTAATAGTTTACATTACATTGAAAATCTCTTATTAATGCTTTTCTATACATTGCATGGTTTTTATATTAGCTTCCACCGCCTATTAAGTTCAGCATTAAGTATCTTTGTGTCTATGTCAAGTTTGGCTGTAAAATTGGTGTTTGAGTTGGAACATCACCATGCGACCTTTAGTTCTGAAATACAATTATTTTGTGATAAGGATATATGTTATGTAAGTTTACATTTTGTCTTTGACGACTTCATTAACGTCATGCTATATTGATTTTTTAATATTTCTCCTTCATGTGTCTATGTGATTTGTGTTCAAAATTGAATGATACATTTTAATGTAAAGTGCTAATTCAACAAATAGTAGATGTGACTGTTTCATTTAGACATAATACCTATCCAGCTATCTACTTATCTATCTGTCATCTATTATTGGTAAATACATCTTAGGAAGAATTAAACTTGCTGCCTATAGCTGGATATAAGGACAAAAATCTTCAGTTGGAAAATATGTTCAGTTATTGGTTCATTCTTTGTTTTTTATTCAAATTGTTCTAAGTCATTCTATTACCACTTTTTCTTCTTGAACATTATTGCTTTAAATGTCTACTCTGAGCATGTGTGGAATAGCTTCCTTCTGATTGCTAGGCAGAATAATTTTGCCTTTCTTAAAAACAGCCACAAAAAGGAGACTAAGTAATTGCATAATTGTGATTATATTGGTAAAGTTGGAAATGTTATGATAACTTACAAAAAAATTCAGGGAACTTATACAACAGTCATTTACCCATCTTTTTTGGCAGGTGTATTCTATGGTTGAATTGCTTTATTGCAAATATCTATTATAAATCCCTAGAGTAAAGGCCAAATAGCGTTTTATCACTCTGAGGCAAAAACACAATGGAAACTCTCCATCGAAAAAATTGTGAAAGCGATTTTTAAAATGACACCTTATAGTGGCATGAAGAAAATATTTTTACTATTTAAAATATGTTTTCATTTTTTACACGAGATTAAAATATAGTACATTTATAGATATGCATATACTTTTTGTCCCACACATCTTTTGAAATAGGCTTACTTTTGAAATAGTCATGTTTAAGACTTAATAATTAGATTCTCAGGCCATGGAAAGTAAAGTTGTGTAAATTATTAAAAAAGGTTTTTATTGTGAATTTAAAGCAAAATGTAAACCACTTTTCTATTGTCTATAAAATTTAATCTAAATTATTTTATCTGAGTTTTCAGAAAACTCATATCAGCTTACTATCTGTATGTAATATCATACTTGAACTCATCACTTCGACTAATATCAATCATGTACCGAGATTCCTTAAACCTGGTATGCTTATTTTTAATCTGTAACTGGGTTAATATGTATAGATAAGGTTCTTGCTATCATAGAATTTATAATGTAACAGGATATTTAGTTAATACACAAAACACACAGGCAAGATAATTTCAGATAATGATGACTTCCAGGAAGAAAACTAATTCAAATGGTGATACGATAAACAATTACATGTGGAAGAGAATGGTTGAGCGGTATTTTTTATTGTGTTATGAAATATCCTTTCAGAATTAGATGTTGGAATTTTTTTAATGATTTCAAGAAGTTTCTCAATGAAGATCTGAAAGAAAAGTTTTCAAGTGCAAAGGATGCATTTAAGTCTCATGTCAAGTTCAAATTTTACTTTCTGTGCAATAAATGGAAATTCCCTGTGGCTAAGTATTAGGAGTTGGGGGAATGCTATTTGGAATGAAGTCAGAAAAGCATATAGATGCTGTCAGATGTAGGGGCTTGTAGTGCATGGTAAAGAGCCTAGTTTTACTCTAAGAATAAAGAAAAGTCATTGGAGGGTTGTAAGAAGCAGAATGGCCTAATTTTACCTAAGTTTTGTTTTGTTTTGTTTTGTTTAGACGGAGTCTTGCTCTGTTTCCCAGGCTGGAGTGCAGTGGCATGATCTCGGATCACTGTAACCTCCACCACCCAAGTTCAAGGATTCTCCTGCTTCAGCTTGCCGGGTACCTGGGACTACAGGCGCGCCACCATGCCCAGCAATTTTTTTGTGTGTGTGTGAAATAGAATCTGGCTCTGCCGCCCACGCTGGAGTGCAGTGGCGCGATCTCAGCTCATTGCAACCACCATGTCCCAGGTTCAAGTAATTCTTCTGTCTTAGCCTCCCAAGTAGCTGGGATTACAAGCACCCGCCATCATGCCTGGCTGATTTTTGTATTTTAGTAGAGACGGGGTTTCACCATGTTGGCCAGGCTGGTATTGAACTCCTGACCTCAGGCGATCCGCCCACCTCGGCCTCTCAAAAGTGCTAGGATTACAGGTGTGAGCCACTGCGCCCAGCCCAAGATTTTTGTAAAGATTAATCTATCAGGAAATTAAAAGCTAAATCCAACAAATAACAACAAAAAAGAGGATGGATTGTAGCAAGGCAAGGCTGTATGTAGAAAGGGCAGTCTGAAACTCTTACAGTTTTCCAAGTGAGAAATAATGGTGGTTTGAATTCAAATGAGAGCAGGGTTGGGGGAGCAAGGTGAACAGATTATGAATATAATTCCAACAGTGATTACTTTTGGACAGCAAGTGATGGGATAGGGAAAGAAAATAAACCTAGATCTTTGGTTTGAAATATGTTTTTAATAGTTTTGCCATTCATTCACATACACTATCATAACTAAGTGCGTTAAGTGTTAAGTATGAGGGTTTAACCAGACCCTAGAGATCACTCCAGGCAAGGACACTCTTAAAAATGATGTTTGAGGCCAGGCGCAGTGGCTCATGCCTGTAATCCCAGTACTTTGGGAGGCTGAGGCAGGCAGATCACCTGAGGTTGGGAGTTTGAAATGAGCCTGGCCAATATGGTGAAGCCCCCTTTCTACTGAAAAAAAAAAAAAAAAAAAAAAAAGGAGAAAAATAGTTGGGCATGGTGACGGGCACCTATAATCCCAGCTACTCAGGAGGCTGAGGCAGGAGAATCGCATGAACCTGGGAGGCAGAGTTGCAGTGAGCCGAGATCACACCATTGCACTCCAGCCTGGGGGACAAGAGCAAGACTTAGTCTCAAAAACAAACAAAAAATGATGTTTGAAAATCTGCATAAATGTTATTTATAGCTACAGCACTTAGGGAAGACTTGCTATTAAAGATCAGAGGCCCAAAGATCAAACTCCTGACCTTGTGATCCACCTGCCTTAGCCTCCCAAAGTGGGGAGGGATTACAGGCATGAGCCAGTGGGCCTGGCTCTGAAGCTCTTTTAAACTTCAGAAAATTTTACAGAAGAAAAAATGTCAATAAATGGCAGAGGGTTTGACTGTGTCCCCTCCAAATTCATGTTGAAACTTAATTCCCAATGAGAGAGTTTGAAGAAGTGGGGCCTGTAAGACATAATTAGGCCATGAGAGCCTCACTCTCATTCATGGATTAGTGCCTTGTAAAAGGGCCTGAGAGGGTAAGTTCACTCCTTCCATCACTTCTGCCATGGGAAGACAGTATTCATCCCCTCTGAAGGAAGCAGCAATGAAGCGCCCTATTGGAAAGAGAAGGTAGCTCTCACCAGACTCTGATCCTGGCAGCACTTTGATCTTGGACCTTCCAGCCTCAAGAACGATAAAAAATAATAATAATAATAATTTTACTTATTAGCTACTCAGTATCAGTCTCAGATATTTTTTATAGTAGCACAAAGGGACTAAGACAGGGAGACAAAAACAAAGCTTTCTGTCTTGTCCAGGGCTTTTTCTAAAAAAAAGTTTAACAAACACATCACATCACATCATAAGACAATAGTCTAAACATACCAGCTGAAAAGGTGTGTCACAATGTAAGGAAAACATTAGCGAGGTCCCATACTTTAGCCATGTGTTAGACAGGAAACCTAGTAGAGGTTTTAAACTACGGTTAGATCCTTCATCTTTTGTTTCTCCAAAACTAAGGGAAATCTCTAAGAGTGAGTCAAAGAAAAGTACAATGACCTGAAACCAGTACATAGAACAATAAACAGTATATAAATGAAAAAGCAGTGTGGCCTAAAAGGCAAATGATAATATAAGGATTGAGATCTCAAGTCTAAAATTCCATCTGCTACAAAGTAGAAGGATATGGATCTGAGTACTCAACTTAAATCTTAGATGTTAGAATGGATCTAACATAGTCCCAGGTCAACACCAGCTCTTGATAATGGGCAGAATCAAATGGAAATTCATCCTGAACAAAGTTTTTCCAATAAAGCCTTTTAAATATGTAAGGATGAACTCTTATCAAAATATGATATCTCAGAAAATTATAAAAAGTGGTAATAAGCCACAATGAGTTAGAAATAACAAAATCAATTGTAAAAATATATTCAATTGGAAATAGATCTAAAAAACAATTGTTTGAAATATTAAAGAAATTAAATGTGAAAAAAATTGTGAAAGGAAAAAGATTTACCAAACATGCCAAACTGATGTGGTAAAAACTCTAAAAAGAAATATTATAAAGGAAAAATAAATGTGTTGAAATTATACTTGATTGATCACCTAAACAGCAGACTAAAAACTGATAAAAGGATACTAGTAAATTGGAAAGTATATTTAAGAAAATTATCTTAAGAAAAATATTATATAAAAGTTCAAATTGTGAAGGTTAGATAAGAACATATAACTTAGACCTAGTAAGTTTTCGATACTTAGAACTATAAACAATGAAAAATGTAGTATTTGCTGGAAAATGAGAAGTTTCCAGAATTGATAAAATGAATGAATATAGAAGGCACAATATATCAAAGTGAAATATAAAGAAAATTGCAAATAGGTAATTATAGTAAAGCTTTAGTTCATTAAGAACAAAGAAAAGTTCTTAACAGAAATAAAAGGTTGAAAAAAAATCCACAAAGTAGTAACAATTTGATCTATAACCAAATTTCTCAAAACTGATAATGGAAGTTAAAAAAGAGAATATTACGCTTATATTACTAAAAAGAAAAAAAACAGTCAATCCAGAATTAGCTATCTATACAATCGATTTCATGCTTGAGTGTAAAATAAAGATATTCATGTGCAATGAGAGAAAAGGAAATGATTAAGAGACAAATTTTAAGTAAATTTCTAAAAGAAGTGCTGCATGAAAAAAAAATAAATAAACCTGGAAATAATTTTGATACAAAGGAAAAACTCTTACTAAACTAAGCAATTCTGAACAGTATGCCTCTAGAGAACAAATAAGATATTATCAGCTTATTAGGCTAAAAAGGGAAATTGAGAGATGACAGCGTGCTAGCACCCCTCGCTCACTATAGGCGCCTCGTCAGCCTCGGTGTCCGCTGTGGCCGCGCTTGAGGAGCCCTTCAGCCCGCAGCTGTGCTGTGAGGGCCCCTCTATGGGGCTTGCCCAGGCCGGAGCCCGCTCCCTGTGCTCGCAGGGAAGTGTGGAGGGAGAGGCAGGGGCAGGATCCAGGGCTGCGCTCAGCCCTCGCTGCTGTCGCGGGTTCCGGGTGGGCGCGGGCTAGGCGGCCCGCATTCTGCATAGCCGGCTTGGCTTGTTGGGCTTGATCCGGAGACAAGCTCCCTCTGGGCTGTAGGAGTGCCCAGTCTAGGTGCAACAAAGTCCTAAGGTGAGTGCTGGTGAGAGGTGAAGCCGGCTGTGCTTCTGAATCAGGTAGGGACTTGGAGAACTTTTCTGTCTAGCTAAAGGTTTGTAAATGCACCAATCAGCACTCTGTGTCTAGCTAATCTAGTAGGGACTTGGAGAACTTTTGAGTCTAGCTAGAGGATTGTAAACGCACCAATCAGCAATCTGTGTCTAGCTAAAGGTTTGGAAACACACCAATCAGCACCCTGTCAAAATGGACCAATCAGCTCTCTGTAAAATGAACCAGTCAGTTCTCTGTAAAATGGACCAATCAGCAGGATGTGGGTGGGGTCAGATAAGGGAATAAAAGCAGACTGCCTAAGCTTGGGGAGGTAACCTACTTGGGTGCTTTCCATGTTTCGTAGGCTTTGTGCCTGTGTTTGTTTTTTTTTGTTTTTTTGTTTTTTTTTTTTTTTGCAGTAAATCTTGTTCACTCTTTGGGTCTGCTGCTGCATATATGAGCTGTAACATGCACCACGAAGGTAGCATCATTTCGGAAGCCAGTGAGACCACAAACTCACCAGAAGAAATGCGCGGCCTTTAAGAGCTGCAACACTCATTGTGAAGGTCTGCGGCTTACCTCCTGAAGTCAGTGAGTCCACGAACCCACAAGAAGAAAGAAACTCCCAACAAAGTCCCACCACGTGTAAGCATCTGAAGGAACAAACTCTGGACACACCCTCTTTAGGAACTGAAACTCTCACGGAGAGGGTCTGCAGCTTCATTTTTGAAGTCAGTGAGACCAAGAACCCACGAATTCTGGGACACAAAATGATGTATAAACTGGACAAAACAATATGCAAATTAACATGTAAATGGAAGGACATGCTTTTTCCGAAGAATGCCTTTTCCATTGCAGTCACTTTCATTCTTTTTCAAAGGTATTTTATAGGCATATATTTCTTAATGTTCCCTATTTTCAGGAACTGAAAAATGAGCAAGTCTGAAAATAAACATGTAAATTGGGATGGAGATATTTTTCCTTCTTGTATTTTCTGGAAAGCATTGAAATACTGATTTGAAACTTTGTTAAACATACAAAATAAACTTTAAAAAGTGTATTAAAAAGGAAGAATGTGAAAAAAAGTAGAACAAAAAGCAGTTGAATGTTAAAAACAAAGAAAAATACAATATAAATAGAAACAATACAAATAAGCCTAAATTAAGAAAACAGGAATTAGTAGAAAATTTGATTATATCACATGTAAAAGGAATAAAAAAAAACTCTGGAAACAAAAAAAACCTCTAGCTTTTACAATTTAAATGGACATAAAGCAAAAGGGCACAGCCAGACTTATTCAAAAGTAAAAAGAATGAGAATCTATACGCTAGTAAAATGCTTTCCAAAAAAGATTTTTAAAAGATTATTGTAAAATGAGACATTTTAAGAAAAATCACATCCTTCAAAACATCAGTCTCAATACAAGAAAATACTTAATTTGCGTGTATCTAATAAGATAATCTCAAGATATATGAAACTAGGTTTCATGGAACTACTGGAAGAAATTGTTAAAGTCACCATTAATGTGGAAGATTTCAATACGCCCTTCAAAATTATGAGTAAACTACGAAAATATTAAACTGTTTTAGAAAATACACATTCTTATTCACGTTCCTTTTTTTTAACAAGAGTAAACAGCATTTTAAGACATTAAACAAGTTTCATATTTCAATGAATTGGTGTCATGCAAACCACGTCAAACTGCAATAATATCAAATTAGAAATCATAAACACATAAGAAAAACTTTTGAAAATTAATAATTATAAGACTAAACAACTTGTAGGTTTTAGAAAACAATATAGGATCAATTCCTTGATGTATTGTCCGTTTTGGTGACTTCCCACAAAAGCCAGAAAGAAATCAGTGGAAAAGAATGAGTCAGTGCTGGGTCAGGGTATATAGCTCTGAGTAGGCTGGAGAAGTTGAGGAGATCACCTGGAGCAACAAGGTGACGTTATGTTGTGGTGTCAAGGTGCACATGGGTGTGTGTCTGTCCAGTGAGAAGGAGATAGGGGATGGAGTTTCTCATCAAGTGCTGAACTCTCATTTTCCTCATCTCTAAATCAGTTCCTCATATAATGTTTTTCCCCTTGAGGAACATTCTGAGCATCACCCAGTCACGGAGGCTTCAAACCCTGGAACCATTTTGACTCCTGTCTTGTTTTCACACCCCACATTTGATCCATCAGTCAACCTGTTAACACCCCTTTCTAAATGTAGGCAGAGTCTCATAATTCTCACAACTACCCTATTAGCTCAAACCAATATGATCTGTTGCCTGGACCACTGTAGCCCGATCCTAGTCTCTCCACTCACACACAGTCTTTACATACACCAGCTATGAACAATTTTTTTTTTTTTTTTTTTTTCTTAGACAAGGTCTTTCTCTGTCAACAGGGCTGGAACGCAGTGGTGTGATCATGACTCACTGCAGACGCTACCTCTAGGGTTCAAGATATCCTCCTGCTTCAGGCTCCCAGGTAGCTGGGACTACTGGTGTATGCCACCATGCCTAGCTAATTTTTTGAAGAGATGGGGTCTCTATGTTACCCAGACTGGTCTCAAACTCCTGCCCTCAAGCAATCCTCTTGCCTTGGTATCCCAAATTCTGGGTTTAGAGGATTGAGCCACTGTGCTCAACCTGAACAAATTTTCTTTTAAAGGAAAGAGATACTTTTAATAGATAAGGTCAGACTTTGTTTGTTTGTTTGTTTGTTTGAGGAGTCTAGCTCTGTTGCCCAGGCCTGAGTGCAGTGACGTGATCTCAGCTCACTGCAAGCTCCGCCTCTGGGGTTCACACCATTCTCCTGCCTCAGCCTCTGGAGTAGCTGGGACTACAGGCGCCCACCACCACGCCTGGCTAATTTTTTGTATGTTTAGTAGAAAGGGGGTTTCACCATGTTAGCAAGGATGGTCTCCATCTCCTGACCTCGTGATCCGCCCTCAGCCTTCCAGGTGGCTCACGCCTGTAATCTCCTCGGCTGTGATTACAGGCGTGAGCCACCGCGCCCAGCAAAGGTCAGACTCTTTTAATGACGTCTCGTCACACTTCAATCTCTTCTATACTCAATCTACTCTAGTCATACTGGTCTCTCTGATTTTTTTTTTTTTTTTTTTTTTTTTTTTTTTTTTTTTTTGAGGAACACCAGATATGATTCAAGTCTTTGCATTTGAAGTTCTCCTTGCCTGAAACACCATTCACCATGTAGGTGCTAGCAGAGGAGGGTCTATTTAAGCTATTTAAGCTTAAAACTAAGATCAAAGCTTAGGCAAGAACATGTGAGATTTTAAGCTTGTGAATAGAATCATTACATTAAAAACTATACCATGCCACTTGAGTAGTTTAGGCAAAAACGATTTGTTTGTAATATGTGTGATTGCAGAAAATGATGCTGTATTCATGTAAGGGAAAAACGTAGAAGGGAGTTTTGCAATAATCCAGCAGACAAGCTAATGTGTCTTCAGTGAATTGATGGGAAGAAAAATTAAGAAATGTTAAAAGAATATATTAAGCAAGAAAAACCCCAATACATGATTACTAACTTGTAATGTGAATATGATTTCAAGTTTTTAACTTAGTCAACAAATTCGTCGGTGGAATTATTCATGAAGATAGGCAACAAGGAAAAGTAATTGGATATAAAGTCTGCAAAAATATTTCTGCAAATGGACAAGAAGTAAAAGAAGCCAGGCTTAGAAAGACAAATATTGCATATTTTCGCTCATATATGGGAGTTAAAATAGTCGATTTCACGGAGGTAGAGAGTAGAATAATAGATACCAGAGGCTGGAAAGAGTGTGAGGTGGAGGGTGACAAAAGGTTGATTAATGGTTACAAACATACAGTTAGATTAAAGGAAAAGGTTGTGACGCATGATAGCAAAGTAGGGTGACTTTTTAATTACAATGTATTGTATATTTCAAACTAGATAGAAGAGAGGACTTGAAATGTTCCCAACAAAAAGAAATGACAAATACTTGCGGTGTTGATTACCCCAAATATCCTGATTTGATCACTGCATATTCTATGCATGTATTAAATATCACATATACCCTACACATATGTACAAATATTATGCATCAATTTAAAAAATGCAAAGACAAGTTTAAATGTATAAAATTATCACCACTAAAATAATGGTTAATAAAGCTGTCAATTCACATCAAATTTTAAGATCCAAGATTTCCAATTGTATACAGATTTATCTTATTTGTTAGATGCTAATATGTACACATTTTACGGAAGAGATTATTGAGGTTTGAGTAATTAACAGTTGAAATTACACCATGATACACATTACTTAAATCTACTAAATAGGCTCAGAAATACATACAAAAATCAAAGATGTTAAAACATGTTCTTACATTTCTAAAATTTTAAAGTTTTGATTTTTATATCTACAATTATTTCACCAAAAGTTTAAATTTTGGTGTGTGTGTGTGTATTGTGTGTGGATTGAGTCAACCTTTGAAATGTAAATGACCATTTATAGTTATCTAAATGTACAGGTTACTAAGTGATATTATAATTTATGAACAAAATGTGAAATAATTATATCAAGTTAGTTAACCTATCCATCACCTGAAATACTTCACATTTTTTTGTGGTGATAACATTTAAAATATACACATTTAGCAATTTTGAGATGTACAATACTCTGTTACTAATTATATTCACCAAGTAGTGCAATAGAACTTAAAAGACAAAAATCTTCTTGTCTGAGATTTTGTATCCTTTGACCATCATCTCCCTTTTCCCCATCCCTACCTTTCTAACCACCATTCTGCTCTCTGCTTCTATGAGTTTGATTGTCTTAGATTCCACATATAGGTGAAAGCATGTAGTATTTTTCTTTCTGTGCCTGGCTTGTTTCACTTAGCATAATGGTCTTGATTCTATCTATGTTGTTGCAAATGGCAGAATTACCTTATTTTTTACAGGTTAAATAGCAATGCAATGTGTGTATGTATATATATATAATGTATTTTTATACATATGTATATATGTATAAACCTTTTCATTGATTTCTCTGTTGATGGACACTCAAGTTGATTCCATTAACTTGGCTATTTTAAATATTGCTGAGATTAATATGGCAGTTGCAGAAATATCCAGAAGTTGAATTGTTGGATAATATAACAATTCTATTTTTAGTATTTTAAGGACCCTCTATACTATTTGTATGATGGCCGTGCTAATTTACCTTCCCTCTAACAATGTATGAGAGTTCCCTTTTCTCAACATTCTTGCTAACACGTATCTTTCATGTTTTTGATAAAGGCCATTTTGATAGGTGTGAGATGATATCTCACTGTGGTTTCTATTTGCATTTCCCTAATGATTAGTGATGTCGAGCACTTTTTCTTATATTTGTGGCAATTTGTATGTCTTCTGAGAAATATCTATCCAGGTTCTTTGGCCATTGTAATTAGGTTTTTTTTTTTGTTTTTTTTTTTTCTGCTTGCTATTAAGTTATTTGGATATTAATCTCTTATCAGATGTATGGCCTGCAAATATTTTCCCCCATTTCAGAAAAGATTGTCTCTATACACTGTTAACTGTTTCCTTTGCTCTATAGAAGATTTGAGATTTGTAGGTTGATGCAATCCCACTTGTCTATTTTTGCTTTTGTTGCCTGCACTTTTGGGGTCAAATACAAAAAAAAAAAAAAAAAAAAAAAAAAAAAAAAAACCATTGTCCAATCCAATGTCATGTAATTTTTCCCCCTGTTTTATTCTAGTAAGTTTAGAGTTTCCAGTCTATGTTTAAATCTGTAATCCATTTTCAGTTGATTTTTGTATATGCTACAAAATAAGGTTCCAATTCTGCATGTGGAAATCCAGTTTTCCCATCACTTTTATTGAAGAAACTATCCCTTTCCTATTGCGTATTTTTGGCACCTTTGTCAAAATCAGTTGACCAATGCTAATGAATCACTGAGTTCATTTCTGGACTCTTTATTCTGTTCCATTGATTGATGAGTCTATTTCTTTTTGCCAATACCAAACTGTTTTAATTATTTCGCAGTATATTTTGAAATTAGGTAGTGTGATATCTCCAGCTTTGTTCTTTTTAAAAACTATGACTAGTAGGGGTTTTTGTGGTTCCATATACATTTTATTTTTATGAAACATGTTATTGGAATTTTGATTAGGTATTGCATTCAATCTGTAAATCACTTTGGGTAGTATGTACGTTTTAGTAATGTTAATTCTTCCAGTCCATGAACATTCCATTTATTTATGTCTTCTTCAATTTATTCTATTAATATTTTATGGTTGTCAATGTACAAGCCTTTCACCTCCTTGGATAAATTTATTCTTAAGTATTTATTCTATTTTGCAGCTATTGTAAATAGGATTGTTTTCCTGATATATTTTTAGGTAGTTTATTGTTGGTGAATAGAAACACTACTGATTTATATGTGTCAATTTTGGATCCTGCAACTTTACTTTATTTATTTATTTATTTATTCTAACAATTTTTTGGTGGAGTGTGAGGGCATTCTATACATAAAATCATGCCATAAATAAGCAGTAGTGATTCACTTCTTCTTTTCTTATTTAGGTGCCTTTTATTTCTTTCTCTTGACCCATTGCTCTAGGGAGGACCTCCAATACTATGTTGAATAGAAGTATTAAGAATGCATATCCTTGTCTTGTTCCAGATCTTAGAGAAAAGGCTTTCAAATGTCACCATTGAGTATAATATTACTTATGGGCTTCCAATATATTGCCTTTATTATGTTGAAGTTTATTTTTGCTGTACCTAGTTTGGTAAAAGTTTTTATCATAAAAGAATATACTCAGTTTTATCAAATGTTTTCTGCATTGTATGAAATGATCATATTTTTTAAAAAAACTATTCTGTTAAGATGATATGTCACATTTATTGATTTGTATATATTGAGCCATCCTTGCATCACAATGATAAATCTTACTTGAACGTGGTGAATGATCCTTTAATGTGTTGTTGAATTCAGTTGGCTAGTATTTTTGTGAAAGATTTTTGAATCTATGTTCATCAAGGATAACAGCCTATATTTTGTAATTCCCTTTCCTGGTTGTATATTAGGGTAATGATGGCTTCATGAAAAGAGTTTGAAAGTAATTCCTCCTCTTTGTTTTTTTGGAAAAGTGTTAGAAGTGTTTTATTACTTTTTCTTTAAATGTTTGGTAGAACTCAGCTATGAAGCCATGAGATCCTGGGCTTTTCATTGATTTGAAATTTTTATTACTGATTTGATCCCCTTACTCATTATTAGTGTGTTCAGATTTTCTATTTCTTCATGATTCTGTCTTGAATGGTTGTATTAGTCTAGGAATTTAACCATGTTTTCTAGGTTGTCTAATTTGATAGCATATAATGGTACATAGTAGTCTCTCATGATCCTTTGTATTTCTCTAGTATCAGCTGTAATGTCTCCTCTTTCATTTTTGATTTTATCTGAATAATCTCTCTTTTTTTCAAGCAAGCTAAAGTTTGTCAGTTTTATTTATCTTTTAAAAAACGCAATTCTTGATTTTCTTGATGCTTTGTATTGTTTCCCTAGTCTCTAATTCGTTTGTTTCTACTCTTGTCTTTATTATTTTCTTCCTTCTTTTAACTTTGCGTTTAGCTTGTTCTTTTACCTTCTGGTTTCTTGAGGGAATGTTAGTTTAATTATTTGAGCTGTTTCTTCTTTTTCCAGGTAGGCATATATTGCTATAAAATTTTCTCTTGTAAGTGATTTTGATGTATCCAATAATTTTTGGTATTTTGTGTTTCTGCTATTGTTTGTCTTGAGATATTCTTTAATTTTCATTTTATTCTCTTCAGGGATCCATTAGTTGTTTAAGAGCATATTGTTTAATTTCTATATATTCATGAGTTTTCAAAATTTCTAGTTTTATACCATTGTGATCAAAAGATACTTAATATAAATTCAAACTTCTTAAATTTGCTGAGGATTATTTTGTGTCCTAAGCTTTGATCTATCCTGAAGAATGTTTTGTAGGTGCTTAAGAAAAATGTTTATTTTGTTGCTATTGGGTGGAATGATCTGTATATGTATGTCAAATCGATTTGGCCTAGAGTGTTGTTTTATTTTTAATTAATTTTCTGTCAAGTTAATTTTTCTGTTGTTGAAAGTGAGGCTTTGAAGTTCCTTACTATTATTGTATTATAGTCTATTTCTCTTTAGATCCTTTAATATTTGTTTTGTGTATTTAGGTGCTTCAATGACAGGTGCATATAGTTTTATAATTATTATATCATCTTGATAAATGACTTATTTACCATTATTTCTCAAAGAATTTTTTCTACTCATATTTTCTGTATCTTTTAACAAAGAATAGGAATGTGAAGCTAGAAATGGAAAAATTATGGTTTAAGTTTTTACATAATTTTAATTAATCTACTAGTTTTAAATAAGTTTATACACAGACATAAATATTAGGGCATACTGACTATATAAAATTACAGCAACCAAATATGGACCTGTTATCAAGATTTCAATTTTTTTCGGTTTCTTAAACATGCCAAGCCTGTTAGAAATTCAGGCGATTTTGCACTGGCTCTTTTCAATATCTGGAAGGTTTTTGCGCCAGCATTTTTCAGTCTCTCATTTTTATTAGGTCTCTCCACAAATATTTCCTCCTTAAAATCAACTCTGAACAGCCTATTAGAAAAACAAACAAACAAACAAGAAAATCTCTGTAGTTATCTAATCTTTTGCTTGTCTTTAGTTTATCTTAAAAATCACATTGCATATCTTTTTTTTTTTTTTTTTTTTTTGAGATGGAGTTTCTTTTTGCCCAGGCTGGAGTGCAGCGGCACGATCTCGGCTCACTGCAACCTCGGCTTCCAGGTTCAAGTGATTCTCCTATCTCAGCCTCCGGGATAGCTGGGATTACACACACCTGCCACCATGTCCAGCTAATTTTTGTATTTTTAGTTAGACGGGCTTTCACCATGTTGGCAAGGCTGGTCTCTAACTCTTGACCTCAGGTGATTCACTCGCCTCGGCTTCCCAAAGTGCTGTGATTACAGGTGTCAGCTATCACGTCCTGTCTGTACAGCTATTTAAACCTATGTAACTCTAAAAAATGGGTTCCTGTTATATAAAAAGACAATATACAATGATCATATCATATTCAATTTCAGGAAAGTTTGACTGTGAATTTGATGGCCAGCCTTTGATTTGGGTATGTTGATAAAACTTCTATTATTTTTCCAATAATTAGAGATAGGATAAAGAATCACTAAAAGGTAGATTTTAGAATGAACAAGTCTAGGCAATTCCTTCCCTGCTTTATCTCTCTCAGTTTGAAAAACCAATCAGAGAAGCCTATCATACACAAAAGAAAATCCTGGAAATACATGAAATACACACTCTGATTTCTGCATTTTATTTGGGAACCTTAGAATTCTAATGACACTCTTGTCAGCATCCATTTGTAATGACCTCTCTGTAATATTTAACACAAACAGAAAATGTGTTGAGACTATGCACACAGAAACTTGTAGGTCACACTTGGCTGTGCTGTATGGTATCACCAAAAAGCAGTGGTGAAACAGGGCTACATTGATTAAGGAAAGGAACTTCTCATCTGCATTTTGTTATCGATAATGTTAATTTTAGTACTTCTTTGTTTAAGCCACTACAACTTTTTTTTATTAGTTGTAGCTTACCAAGTCCTAAAAAATGATAACTTCCTTGTTACGAAAGTTACATTTGCTTTGCATTATTCGTCAGTTTACTTGGCTCCTATATCTCTGAATTGTTGAGTAGGAACACAAATACTTCCAAATATCTGCAAGAGTAGCTTTGTATCAGAAATTCAATGTAAAATACTCAGTGTTCTGAGCTCAACTGATTATGGAAAATTGCCTTTTTCTGATGAAGTAATCTGCAATTAGATTTTTGTCACCATGGTGAAAGCAGTTTCCTCCAAATTCATTTTAAATGGAAGTTTGTAGTTTGGAAATAATTTTCACTTCTTTTTAGAGAGAAAAACATTTTTGAAAAATTCTTTTTTCTTTCAAAAAGACCCTGATGCTTAACATGCCTAAAAATATGCTTAATTGACTTTTTTCAAAATTTCCTTTTCCAATTATTGGCCTAAAAAGACATTTTAAGTCATAAGTAATCTATAATAAAATGAACACAGATCATAATGTAAATCACTAGTAAGTACATTTTGTATTAAAATATCAATTTTACATATTTATACATAAAATGATTCCTTGAAAATGAAGTTTTATTGATTAAACCGAACAATAAAATATGATAGATATAAAATATAAACTTTCCGTATAATAAATGTTCACTTTTTTTGAGATTTTTATCATTTATTTAGCTTGAAATTGTCTGACAGCTTAAGCACCCAAAGAGTTATTGATTTGGCCAAAGATACATGGCCACCTAGGGACAGCATCTGGCCTCCAGAGACACTTTCCTGCTGTTCCCCTGCTCCTTTCATTACAATGAGTATTCTGAGTCATTCTGAGGGTTACAACCAAGTGAACAATGGATCTGAAAGTAATTGTTATACCTTAATTTTTAGCCATTTTGCAGCTCAAACACAAGGCAGGGCAGTATACTAAATGCTTAACAAATCTAAGAAAAGATTTTCTGAAATTTTTTCTTGGATTTGCATAATGGCTCTGCCTCCCATTGACTTTGAGATTTTAGTATTTAATTAACTTTTGGGTCTTTGTTTTCTCATAATAGACATTCTATAAAAGGTAGTTATTATTATCTCTGACCACAGTAAATATATAAAAGAGTTGAAAGACTGGCATACAATTTCTTATATATGAAAAAAAAAAAAACACTTGTGAAATGTAAAACAGTGAGTTAAGATAAAGGTATTGTGAATATTAAACAAAGACAAAGCAAAGATTTTTTAAAGTAGAAAGTGACATTTCAAAAAGAATCACAGACATCATTTGAGTCTTCTGGGTTATCTGATACTTGAATCCACAGCACATTAAATATTGGATAACAGTATCCTCAGTATACTGACTATGAGGTATGCGCTAGGCATAAAGTTCAAAGTTAAACCAAATATAGTCCTTGTCCTTAATGGAAGTTAGTACAAGTAAATCAGCTAGTATACTGTAATGAAAGAAATCATAGATGTGAAATATGATGCGAAGTGAGTAGAGAAGAAAGGTTTGGTTAACATTGTGCTTGTGTGTGTTGGGGATTGGTGGGCACTGAGTATGTGCGATATAGCAAGAGTTAAAGACCAATGAGTGAGGAGATAACAGAGGAGTTGCTTGAGAAGTGAATTAAAATTTGCTTTTACCATCCTATAATTTTATCTTATAACATTTTATGCAATCTGTCATTTTATCAGTGTGCAATTGTGGATTTAATGTCTAAATTTCCCACTGAAATGTAAGTTCCATTAGGTTATGTCTCTTTTGCCTACTATTTTTTAAAAATAAATTTTACATTGTATTGATGTTACAAGATATATAACGTCATGTTGGATACAAAATAAAATCTATTTAAATAAAGGGCTTGTTATAGTGGAACATATTTAATATATGGATCAGTTCACATCGTTACCCATTTTACCTCTGTGGCAAGAGCAGCTCTAATCTACTCATTTAGCAAAAATTTTGAATATACTGTTATTAGTGATAGTCCTCGTGTTGTATATTAGATCTTTTGATTTGTTTATCCTACAGATCTACTTTATATTTTTTTATGTATATTTTCTCATTTCATCCCCCCTCGACAACCCCAACCCTGGTAACCACTGTGTTATTCTTTATCTCCATATATTAACATTATTTAAAGACTCCACAAATGAGATCATGCAATATTTTTATTTCTGTGTCTGACTTATTTCATTTAGCATTAAGTCCTCCAGTTTCATCTAAATGGTAGAAAGTCCTCCTTTTTTAAGGCTGAATAATATTTCATTGGATGTGTATATACCAAAGTTTCTTTATCCATTTGTTCATAGATGGACACCTAGGTTGGGTCAAAGTTTATTTGGTTGCGATCAACAGGACCTAACCTTGGTTAACTACAGCAAAATTGGAAGGATGGGGATAGTTCAATGATCCAAAGGAAAGGCTACATAGTAAGGACTAAAATATAAGTGGATTTAGAGCGACCCTTTAAACCTAAATATATATAAGAATATTAGAAATTATTTTCAAATAGAGAGATATTATTAGTTTAGTTTTAGAAATTATTTTAAAACAGAGAGATATTATTAGTTTTTATTACAGTGGTAACACTTTGGAACATTGAATTTTAAGTAATTTGATAGTATTTTTAAAAATTATGTTCCTCTGTTAATAATATCTATATTTTAAATCCACTTACGTTTTGAATAAAATAATTATAAAAAGCAACATCATGTTAAATGTACAAACTATATGGTCTCTAATACAGGGTGTTTAGATGTATGTAACGAAATGAAATAAATGAAAAGCAAATTACTACATAATAGAAAACAATGATGCCGCTGTGATAAATTCAGTTTACAGATAGTAACAATCAATAGTTTAATGGAGCCATTTATTAGCATGCAGCAGAAGAAAAATATTAGATGATGAAATTCAAAACAATAACTTACCACTTCCCAAATGGATTATAGAAAGGCAAATTATCAAAAATAAAACCTCAATCATCACTGTTGTTTCCTTAAGTGTACAGTTAACAAAGGCACATATATAAAAGAAAAAGGACCAAAAATAATATGTGTAAGAAACAGTTATAATTTTAATAACAAATAAACCTATGAGAATTTCCAAAACATGTTACAATAAACACTATATTACATGAAAGATTTTAAGTCTAGATTGAAAATCTGAAACTTGATTACTGAAAAATACATATTCTAAATATTCTAAATGTTGCTATGGCAATAATTTATGTAGAAAATGAAATGCAACAGCATCATAGATGTTGGCTGCAAAGCATAGCTATATATACAAGGGATATTAGCCAGCATAGGGCTTATTGCTGTCATTTCTCTGCTTTTATTTTTTTATTTTTATCATCATGACAGGTCATATTTGCATCCCTCTTTTCTTTCCTGTTAATTTTTGATTGAATGCCAGATACAATAATTTTACCTTATTGAGCATTGGACATTTTTACATACTATAAATATTCTTGAGTTTTGTTTTAAAATACAATCAGCCTGCCAAGACTGAATAATATTCCATTGTATCTGCATACTACATTCTGTTTATTCATTAATCAGTGACATTTTGTTTTCATATCTTAACTATTATAAATAATGCTGCAACAAACATAGGAGTACAGATATCTCTTTGAGGTAGTGATTTCATCACTATTTGGTATGTATCTGAAAGATGGATTGCTGGGTCTTATGTTAGTTCTATTTGTAATTACTTTAGGATCTGCCACATTGCTTTCCATATGGCTGTACTGGTCTACATTCCCACCAACAGTGTATTAGGGTTCCCTTAACTCCACACTCTAACCAGCATTTATTATCTCTTGTATTTTTCATAATAAACATCCTTACAGGTACGAAGTAACGCTTTGTAGTGGTTTTAATTGGCATTTCCCTGATGATTAGTGATGTCAAGCACCTTTTCATATTATTTTTAGTAGAGACATGGTTTTGCCATGTTGGCAAGGCTGGTCTCAAACTCCCGACCTCAGGTGATTTGCCCTCCTGGGCCTCCCAAAGTGCTAGGATTAGAGGTGTAAGCCACTGTGCCCGGCCATTTTTACATATTCATTAGAGAAATGTCTGTTCAGTTCCTTTACCCATTTTTAAATTAGGCTATTTGTTTTTCTACTATTGAGTTGTAATGATTCTTTATAAATTTTGATGCTAACCCCTTATCAGATATATGGCTTACAAATATTTTTTCACAGTCTGTATGTAGTTTGCCTTATTTTGTTTAGTTTTGTTTGTTTGGGTGTGCAGAAGCTTTTAATTTTGATATAGTCTTATTTGTCTATTTTTGCTCTTGTAGCCTGAGCTTTTTCTTTGATATTTAGAAAGTAATTGCCAAGACCAAATGTAGAGGTGCTTTTCTCCTATGTTTTACTTGAAGACTTACGTGGTTTCATTTTTTACATTTAGGTTTTTTATCCATTTTGAGTTGATTGCTGTGTATGACATGACTTCAATTTCACTCATTTTCATGAAGAAATTTCGGTCTTCCTAGTAAAGACTATTTTCCCCATTGTGTCTTTTTGGTGGTCTTGTCAAAAATTAGGTGCATTTATTTCTTGGCTCTCTATTTGGGCTAATTTTTTTTCACCCCTGAGGCCATACCTCTCTGAGTTGTCTACTCAATGGTCCATAAATTGCATATTTACTATTCGTATTAAAGTGGTTATAAATTATTCATGTTGGAGAAATCTGTTCTAGCAGGAAAGTAGCTGGTAGCAGGAGCAGGGTTGAAGTTCTATAACCTTATTGCACTTTATGTCAGAAGACTTAGTACCTAGGCTACCTCAGATATTATAGAGTACAGATTTTTTTTAAATATTACTGCTCATAAGGGCTTATTCCCAGGCTCCAGAGTTTCTGATTTAGTAAGTCTAGAGTGAGATGCAAGGACACACATTTTAAAATTGATCTCTATATGATGCTGATGCAGTGGCCTGTGAGTTCCACTGTAAGGAACTCTGATCTAAAAATTGAGATAAACAAGTAAATGGGATTTGAACTGGTATTGATTATAGTTCTATAGAAGTAAATAGAAAAAAAGCCTGTAACTCAAATTCAAGGACAAAGAAAGTTCCATGAGGAGTTAATTTGAAGCATGTTTAAGAGATGGTGAGGCAAAAAGATCAGTGTCTCTAAAGGAAGCAGTAAAGTGACAGAGAGGCCTTAAGGTAAAGGCAAACGTAAAATACTTAGACAATGACATGTTTTGAAATATGACTGGATATCTGTACACATTTGTTGATTCAATATTAGATAAAAAGATTGCAAAAAAGGAGAGAAAAATATCGCAAACTAATCAATATACCGTTAACCCAACACTCACAAGTCATCCAATGAGGAGTGTCCCCTCATAATGCTAATTGTGACCATACTCCTTAATAGATACTTCGATGCACTCTCATGAAAATATTTTATTTTATACATAATGAAAAGTTATTTGAAATGTTTTATATGTATGAAATGACTACATTTTAAATTTTCTAGGGTTAAATTGACTTATTTTTCTGGACAGTCATTTATGACAAGTACCTATCTTAGTCCATTTAGTGTTTCTGTAAAGGAATACCAGAGACTGAGTAATTTATTTATAAAAGGTTTATTTGGCTCATGATTCTGATGACTGGAAAGACTGAAGTTGGGCATCTGCAACTGGTGAGGGCTTTGGGCTCTCTCTACTCGTGGGGGAAGGCACAGGCGAGCTGGTTTGTGTAGAGATCACATGGTGAGAGAAAAGGAAACAGAGAGGGGGTAGGTCCCAGGCTCTTTTTAACAACCAGCTCATGAGAATTCATCCCTGAGGGACAGCCTTTATCTGTTCATAAGGAATCCACCCCCATGACCTAAACACCTTCTATAAGGCCCCCTTTCTAACACTGGGGATCAAATTTCAACATGAAGTTAGGAGGGAACAAACATTCAAACCAAAGTAGTAGCACATCATTTAAGGGTTTTACAATATCCCACAGAAATATTTGCCTATCCTTGAGAATATTATCTATATAACTTAGCTTTTTACTTAATCAATTAGAATTCACCAACACTTTTTTATACACAGCAGACATGGCAGGGAGATTTAAATCCTTAACACCCATAAATGATACTGTATCAGGTTTCCTTCCTTCTCCACAGAAATGGTATTTCTAATGCCTGCAGTTGTGATTAGAAGCCATTGTTCAGTAAATTTTGAATTTCATTTGGGAATAAACATAAACATTCTGGAGATAACTGATGATATCATAATACAGGCTGCTCCCAACTTAGACTTCCAGTTATTATTAAATAACATTCCTCATTTAAACCCCAAAGACAAGATATATTGTTGGTCCTTCATTTCTGGCAAAGTAAACCATGGGAAATACAATATTCTTTACATGCATTGTACTTGAGTTCATGGAGAACAATTGCAAGATCTTACTCCTCGGTGATATCCAGCTACCACTTTAACATAGTGTTTCTATTTTGGAAATGAAACACCCACCCTCCAGACCTCTAGAAATTTTGGCCACTGTGATTTATAATATCAAATTTCATAATTGTTAAAATAATTTTAAATTATTTTTCTGAGACTCCAAGACCTCTCCCAGCATTGTTGTTGAGACTGATGTTCCATCAACTTAACAACGTGCTTAATCAATCCTATTTTTTTTTTCTTTCTATACTGATTACCAAGTTAAGTCTCAGAGAAAGTCTCCCATTAGTGCATAAAGTAGGGCCAGCAAATATTTTCCAACATGATGACAAGCCTCAAATATTTTAATTTTCGTGTGATTCTAAATTCTGAATTTTATTCTTAAAGCTCCTGTTGACTTATTGAAACTAGTACTGACTAAACTATCATATATAATTTTGTTACTGGCAGTTAAGGGAATGTGTGCAATATAAAAGCACAAAATTAACCCCAGTTTATGGGTTGCTTTATGAAATCATCTGTCGGGCAGTAAAGTCTGACATAATATTGTCTCGTCATTGTATGCAGAACCTAGACCTCAAAAAATTTTTCTAAGACATCTGTAAGCACTTTCTTTTCTAATGATACTTAGTACAGTCTTTTAGCATGATAGTTGTTCACAGAATGTGAAAGGAGTATACTATCATTTGGCTTATCTTTGGGTTGATTGCACACTTCTGTTTAGACTTACTATATTAACCCATGTGTCCAGTACTAAGCATCTGTGCAACGCATCTGCCTTACAATTCCACTCCCTTTCCATGCCAACCACTCAGTCTGGGTTCTTCCTCAACATTTCCACAAGAACTCATCCATAACTAAATACCCCATATGGGTAGTGTCCCATCATCTAGGGTCCATTTGCCTGACTGCATCCTAAGACGATTGTAGCAGTCTAATACTCTGTAAATATTTTAATATTTCTCTGAAAACATATATCTAATTTATATTAACACTTCTCAATAGTGGACAGTCAGCTTTACCTATGGTATCAATTTATTCCCACAGTTTTCCACCCAAAATTGACAAACTACAGGCCTTATTTTCAGAGATTTCTAAATCATAGCATGGCTTTCAACCAAGGGGCTTTCATTAATAAATCAAAAAGCTTGTTTTGCCTTGACAGCAAGGGAAGATATACTTTAATTCATACAGTAATATGAGCAGGGAGGTTCTAAGGTCTCCATCGTTAATCCTAAAGAAATTCAAGTAGGGTTTTCATTAAAAAGAAGAATTCCTCCAGACATTTTATATCGCATAATCTTAAGCATTGAATTTCTCCCTCTTCATTTAAATATTTCTCTGCTATTTCACAAGACATGATAGGTACTTCTGGTCTCAGGGTTTTCTGACATAATTTTATGTTGAAAACAGACTCTTTGCATGTCCAGTAAGGAGCTTCCCATTGTCTTTCAACAGTTGTATTGAGTTTCCACAAAGACCTATTTCAAATCTAAAATCCATGTGGTATTTACAAAGTTGTAGTTTTAATCCCTTCCAAATACACCATACTTTTTTTTTTTAATTACTTGCTTTTTATTAATGTATTGTAGTTATGCATTTTTGGGGTGCGTGTGGTAGTTTGAAACCTGTATGCAGTGTGTCATGATCAAATCAGAATAATTGTGATATTCATCACCTCAAATATTTTTCTCTTCTTTGTTTGAGGAACATTACACATTGTCTTTTCCAGCTATTTTGAAATATAAAATAAATGATTGTTAAGAATTTCCCAACGGTACAATTGAATACTAGAACTTACTCTAACTACAAATTTTAAAACTTATTTGAGTGCCTAGATCATAGGATCCTAAAAGCAATGTCTCAGTCACATTTGTAAAAAATTAAATATTTATTTCCTTTCAGATCTCATTAAAATACAAATTTTATTAAAATACAGGTATCAGGACCTTGTAGAAAGGGCTCAGCATTATCCCTACATGAGAGATGTAATTCACCAGAACCCAAGCTGCTGCTCCATTAGCCTCTGTACTTCTTATTTGTTGTCGGAGAGAAGGGGTCAAAAGATAGTAATCCATTTCTCATATTTGGGGACATAATCTAGCCCCTTATGATTGTTCCACATTTCATGGACGTTGCTGGACGTTGTATTTAGTCTGATTAAATCAGTCATTCTTTAGTTGTCACGAGTGACCACTGACCTTACATTTTTCTGTCTTTTTGAGAAGCAATTATTATTATATTTTCAAGTTAATGCATCAATTAATTCTATTGATTTTGAAGTGTAAGTACTGCTGTAATACTTTATGATAGCATGCCATTGAATTAAATGTTCCTTTGGGAGAACTGTGAAAGTGTACTAAAGTCCACTCCACATAATTGAAGATTAAATGTGGCTATATTTAAAACAATAAGGATAAGAGGGGCTAGCCAAATCTGTTATGATGACACACCAACAATCCTTGTTAAATGTCTTGCTATACTGGCTTTATCATGTCAACTCCAGGTAAATCTCTCAAGGAAATTGCCTTGTTTGGTCCCCAGTCTCCTTCCTGTCATTCTCCATGAACCAATTGCCTTGTATATCTACAAGATGGAGTTTTTAAACAGATAGTGGAAGTCAATACACTCTTTTTTTAAATCAGAGCAATATCATCTTGTTACCTTCCTAGAATTCTATATCAGTTAATTTTTATTAGAGAAGAAGTTCAGGGAAATCCCAAAGGCTTTTGGAGGTCCAATTATAGTCAAGTCAAAGGTACATTTGGCTCACATTCAATTTAAAAATTGTAGGTTAATGTGTTTTCGTTTTTACATAATGTCCTCATCTCACTCATACTTTAATGTAATGGTGACATAACACAAAGCATATCTCCTGTCATGTTTTTCGATTTTCCACCAAAGCATTTATGTACCCTCCACATTGTACCTTTGGGCCTTTCAGAGTGTTCTCTTCATCCCTCCCATGCACGTTGCACACTTACTGTCTATATCTAGTTATCTCTAAAAGTTTCTCATATTTCTTGTAAACATTTCTCTTATATCATTGCCTAAGATCCTGGCCTCTTTTTTCAGGGATTGTGTTAGATCTCTTCCCTTCAGTTGGTCATTTTCAGATTCTTTCCCATTTAAGCAAGGAGGAGAATTGTGCCCCTCATCAACTATTTTATGCCTCATTTGTGATTCTCATCACTGAATTTTAATTCAACCAAAATAAATATATGGAGTATATGTTATATCTAAAGTTGAAACTATTTTTCAACCTCTCAGCTACTGTTAATGTGCTACCAGTTCTGCAGGGGCAAACTCATCAATTTTCTCTTTTATTTGTAATTCCGTTTTTCAGTAGTTATGTAAACAATTTCACTTGGTTTTGTTCTTCCTCCTTTTCTTCATCTTCACTTTAATAACACTTTTTAATTGGTAGGAAGTTATTCAAGGGGAGGAAGTATCAAATTTTTATGCTTATCTAACACATATATGGTAACTACCTTCTGCATATTTTCTTCCCAGCCCCAAAGTCAGGTTACAAATAGCACCAAAGATAAGAATATACACAATTTGTATCAATAATATCAAATTCTCGATGATCTCTTATTCTCATATTGCTGATCTAGATTTGTCTGTTTCCTTTACATTACTATTGTTTTGGAAAGAGTATACTATACCATTTGTTAGTTTGGGAGGGAGTAGAGCAGTTTGGCTTTCTCAGTGTATGTTTGCTAAATTTCCACCTTCACCCACTGCCATCAGTTAATATTATAATCTGCGAGTGTCTCGTCACAAAAGTTTGTAGCCACATTGGCTATAGAATTATTTCTTTCATTTAGTAACTATCTAAATTAGTGGTATACTTCTCCGATCATTTATTCTAAAAATCCATGATAGCAGGATGCACTGGTCTTCTAACACTTCTCTTTATATTGTTCTAACTCTAACATAATACATTTAAATTTAGCTATAATCTTGATATGGCCTCTATCTACTTGTGGATTCTTTTGGAAAATTAATAGCTGTGGGTTAGCTTATGGATAAATATCATTTCTTCCAAGACAGCATCAACAATAGAAGCATCAGAAGATTTTTTCAAAACTGCAAGGCAGTACTACTTACTTTATTTTGTTTTAGTTTCTATATTTATTCTACCTTCAGGGTTTTTTTGTTTTATTATTATGATTGTTGTTGTTATTTAATTTACAAGTACTGTCACAATAATAAGGGAATGGTCTAGCTCCTTTTTGCTCTATTTGGTGAACCATGATTTATACACTAACAATTTTCAATTATATGTTATACAAATTTTATTAAGACTTCTGTAAAATGATTTGCTGGCCTTTGAAAAACCTGACAAAAACAAGCAATGGTTCTAGAAAGGATTCCCTATTTAATAAATGGTGTTGGGAAAAGTGACCTGCCATATGCAGAAAATTGAAACTGGACCCCTTGCTTACACCTTATACAAAAATTAACTCAAGATGGATTAAAGAGTTAAAGGTAAGACCTAAAACCATAAAAACCCTGGAAGAAAACCTAGGCGATACCATTCAGGACATAAGCATGAGCAAAGACTTCATGACTAAAACACCAAAAGCAATTACAACAAAAGCCAAAATTGACAAATGGGAACTAATTAAACGAAAGAGCTTCTGCACAGCAAAAGAAACTATCATCAGAGTGAACATGCAACCTATAGAATGGGAGAAAAATTTTGCAATCCATCCATCTGACAAAGGTCTAATATCCAGAATCTACAAGGAACTTAAACAGATGTACAAGAAAAAAGCAAACAACCTCATCAAAAAGTGGGCAAATAATATGAACAGACACTTCTCAAAAGAAGACATTTATGCAGCCAAAAGCATGAAAAAAAGCTCATCATGACTGGTGATTAGACAAATGCAAATCGAAACAACAGTGAGATACCATCTCAGGCCAGTTATAATGGCAATCATGAAAAAGTCAGGAAACAACAGATGCTGGAGAGGATGTGGAGAAATAGGAACACTTTTACACTGTTGATGGGAGTGTAAATTAGTTCAACCATTGTAGAAGACAGTGTGGCGATTCTTCAAGGATCTAGAACAAGAAATGCCATTTGACCCAGCAGTCCCATTACTGGATATATACCCAAAGGATTATAAATCATTCTATTATAAAGACACATGCACACGTGTGCTTATTGCAGCACCATTCACAATAGCAAAGACTTGGAACCAACCCCAAAACCTGTCAATTATAGACTAGATAAAGAAAATGTGGCACATATACACCATTAAATACTATGCAGCCTTAAAAAATAATGAGTTTATGTCTTTTGCAGGGACATGGATGCAGCTGGAAGCCATAATTCTCAGCAAACTACCACAGGAACAGAAAACCAAACACTGCGTGCTCTCACTCATAAAGGGGAGTTGAATAATGAGAACACATGGACACAGGGAGGGGAACATCACACATCGGGGCCTGTTGGAGGGTGGGCGACAAGGGAAGGGATAGCACTAGGAGAAATACCCAATGATATTTGGGTATTAGATGAGGGGTTGATGGGTGCAGCAAACCATTGTGGCACATGTACACCTATGTAACAAACCTGCACGTTCTGCACATGTATTCCAAAACTTAAAGTATAATAAAAAATAATAACAATTTGCTGGGAAGATTTCCCTTATTTAACTGGGATTGCGTAAGCAGATATTCTGGAATAAAAACATCATATCACTTTTTTAAATCCCCTTTCATTTTTTTAGCAAAAAGTTCATTAGCAATTTTGGTTCATAGATCTGCAAAAATTCTACTTCTATAACCAATTGGTATCATCATAAATGTTAAATTGTAAAACAAAAAGAAAGAAGGAATGAAGGAAGAAGAAGCAAGGAAGGAAGGGAGGGAGGGAGGGAGGGAGGAAGGAAGGAAGGAAGGAAGGAAGGAAGGAAGGAAGGAAGGAAGGAAGGAAGGAAGGAAGGAAGGAAGGAAAGAAGGAAGGAAGGGGCATGTTTTACTTAACATCAATAAAGTAATCTCTATTATTGATTAGTAAAGCATACAATCATAAGGAAAAGCATTAGTTCTGGTAGCTGAAAAATCAGACGCAGCTCCCTAAATTTACCACTTTCTTCACTTGGATGCATTTTGAGCACAGAGTCAGACCCCTGTCTGGAAAGGAAAATCACTTAGATAAGGATTCTCACAGTTTTAAAAATACCTCAATAGTCACTAGCCACATTTATTTGCTGTTTATTCCCCATCCTCACTTCTCTTTCATTTTAACTTTATATGCAACTGTTCTAATGCATTTGACGAGGGTAATTTTATTTTTACGTGTTCTGTAAACCTATGTACTACTGTTTATGTGTATTTTTAGGTTAGTTGTACTGTGCAATAGATTTCATAATTTATATTTAATTTTACACTAAAATTTTTAAAAAATATTCATGTACCTTATGAATGTTGATAGTACTCTACCATGTTCTTTGTGAAATTTTTCCTAATCCATTGCTTTAGAAATGGAAAACCAGATTGTTCTCGTCCCTCACTACTACAATCTCTAATAATATATACATTACATAATATATATGAGTGTATATTATATATATATATGCGCCCATATTAGCATGTGTGAGCATGTCTCTGTATGCACAACAAAAAATAAGATTTCTGGATCATAGTGCTTATATGATCAGTTTGATCAAATACTGCCTGATTGCTTACCAGAATGGCTGCATCAGCTTTGTTTGTTGCCAGTGGTGCATGAAGCTTCCATATTCCATGTCATTGACAACACATGGCATTACCTATCATTATAATTTTTGGATTTCGATGAATGCAAAGTGAAGAGCAACACTGTTTTAAAATTGCATTAATTAATGTATACATTTGAACACATATTTATATGTTTGTTACTTTTTGACTTTCTTCTTTTATAAATTGCATTTTCCCTGTTATTCTATTTTAGTTCTTTCATTTCGTTATTGGTGTTTAGGAGTTCCTTATATATTCTAGATATTAGTAATGATTAGATTTTAGATGCTGCACATATTTTCTCTAAATAGGGTATTTATGTGTTAAATCTGTCTGTTAATTCTTAATTTTCACTTTAGTCTTTATGGTTTGTGCTCTTGATGTCTTGTTTAAAAAAATCACACTTCAAAAGAGTTGAACTTGGGTGTTTGTGAACTATTTATCTTATAAATATTATTAAAATTTTAGGAGCTCTTCATTTTCAGCTTGAATTTGGATTGAGATTACAATGAATGTACAAATTTATCCTAGAAAGTTAATGTCTTTATATATTGAAGTCATCCAAGCCAATAGCATGGAAAATCTCTCCAAGTCTCCATTTAGTTCCTGTGTGATCCCTTTTAAGTTAATTTCTAAAATGTGTTTTCTATTACAAGTATGTTATTTATATTTTCTAGTAGAGTATTGCTGGTTTTGAAAATATAATTGATTTTTTAATTTAGTCATCAATCATTTTCAATAATTTGCTGATCTTGTTGGTTTTCTTTGTTGAAGAAAGTCAATGAACCCCAGGACTAAGAGCCCCAGATACTGGAAAACTGTAATCAACCATCTCTGTTTGCCGATTCTCCAACAGCCTATGTCTGTAGGCAAGGACTCAACCATACATCTTTATTTAAAAATCAGAACTGCAAGTATTATACAGTAATACGTCGGTTTAAAAGGTTTGTAGGGACAGAGGTTGGAGAGATGCTTAAATGAGATTTCATCAGGTTCTCTGCACCAAATGCTTTTACTCTACTCTGAAATTTTTATGCCAACACTGACATTGGATGGTTTGTGCCTATAGCAGAGAAATAAAAACAGAACTTAAAAGATCATATCCTCACTGCTGACCTTGGTGTGTTGTCACTGGCTGCCCATCACCCGATGTAAGTCCGGAATATCCTTAGATCTACCTTGCAATTTATCAGCGTTTAATTTGTTATTGATATACATTCTTCCATCTCTTTTCTGTAGTTTCTAGGGCTGCTATTGAGGGGAAAAACCAACAGTTGATGCTAATTTCTCATTTTATCAACAGGAAGACTGAGTTTGAACTTTCAACTTATTATTTTTATTTGTATAAACATTTATACTTTGCTAAAATTAAAATTCATTATTGATGTAATTACAACAAAGTTTTAGTATAACATTCAATTAAAAGTAAACAAAGTTATCGAAGTTGAAGTATCAGGCAAAATGAAATGAATGAAACCTGTAAAAAGTTATACCAGGTTTTTAATTCTGAAACAAGCTGCTCCAATCAAAAGTATTATTTAGCTCAGTTATATGTCTGTAATCTTGGATTTGGATTATCCCTTATTTATTTATTTTTACATACATTTATCTTATTTTATTCAACTTTCTGATTTTTTAATTTTTAAGTTCTTAAGTAATTTTAACGTTTATTTTAGATTCAGGGGTATATATGCAGGTTCATTACATAGATATATTGTGTGATGCTGAGGACAGGGGTACAAGTGATCCCATCACCTAGGTTGTAAGCATAGCACCCAATAGGTTTTTCAGCCCTTGTTTCTCTCACTCTTTCCTTCCTCTAGTAGTCCCCAGTATCTATGTTTTCCATATTTATGTTCATGTAGGATAATCTATTTTTTATCATTAATTTTCAATATTCTTTTAGAACACTGACTGAATTTTATATATCTCTGTGTACTGAGGTCTGAGAGCAGAGCTAGGCAGGTGGAACCGCACAACATATGTATTAATAACATAAATCGTAAAAAAAAAAAAAAAACAAAACATAAATCATGGCCGCCAACTTGTTGATGAATAAATGTAGAACAGGAAAGGTACATATTTTGAGTATTTTAGAAATTATTAAAGTGTAGTTTTACAACAATTAAGAATGATAGATCTTACTGCTTGAATCAGTTCCTAGCTCTGCTAGTTATTTAGAAATGATGTGATTCGGATCAATAGAATTAATCTTCCTTTTAGTTTCTCCATTTATAAAAAGGAGGTAAGGATAATGCCTATTGTTGTATTATATATATGCTAATGTTATAAAACACCTCAATATAAATAGACCTTTCTAAAACAACTGGCCTGCATTCTTCAATACCTTAACATCACATAAAAATAAAGCTGAGGCATTTTTCTCTATTTAAGGAGACTAAAGACACATGAAAACAAAATGCAATTCATGTTCATTCCTTGGATGCCAGATTTTTTTGATAGCTATAAAGTACAACTTGGGGACACTTGAATTTCATATTGGTTTTATATTAGCTAATAATTGTTTAATTATTAATATTGTATTCACCACAGCTGCCACCTTAACATTTCCTTTAGTTTAACCAAACTTTAGACAGGCTTCTTCCCGCCTCCTCTAAACTTCCTTTTACCTTTAGTCCTTAGAAAATCAGGTTGGCATAAGCAAAGAGCTTCCTCTCCTCTCTTTTCTTAGAGTATTTACTTTAGGTAACTTATAATTTAAAAATATTCTTCTGTCTGTTTAGGATGTAAAGCTTTAAAAGGCTGCAGTCAGTTTTTGTAAGCCACAACATTTTAATTTTATTTTATTGTATTTAAGTTCTGGGATACATGTGCAGGATGTGCAGGTTCATTACATAGGTAAACTGTGCCATGGTGGTTTGTTGCACCTATCAACCCATCCCCCAGGTATTAAGTCCAGCATATGTTAACTATTTTTCCTGATGCTCTCCCTCCCCCATCCCCCGCAGGTGAACCCCAGTGTGTGTTGTTCCTCTCCCTGTGTCCATGTGTTCTCATTGTTTATCTCCCAGTTAAAGGGGAGAACATGTGGTTCTTCTAAATTTTCTATTTTATTTGCACAGAGGTGTTTATAGTATTCTCTGATGGTTGGTTGTGTTCCTCTAAGGTCAGTGGTGATATCCCCTTTTTCATTTTCACTCTGTCTATTTTATTTCTCTCTCTTTTCTTCTTTAGAAGTCTAGCTAGTGGTATATCTATCTTATTATTTTGGTCAAAAAACCAGCTTCTGGATTCATTTACTTTTTTTACTTTTTGAAGGTTTTTTTTTTTTTTTTTTCATCTCTGTCTCCTTCAGTTCCACTCTGATCTTGGTTATTTCTTGTTTTCTGCTAGCTTTGGGGTTTGTTTGCTCTTATTTCTCTAATGCTTTTATGTAGGATTTGGTTTGCCAAATTAGGATGTAGGTTTGAGATCTTTCTAGCTTTTTGATGAAACCACATTTTTTTTAAGGATCTGGGATCCATTCCTTTGCAATGTAATCATCAAGGAATATAGTGTTCCTATCTCTGAGTCTTTGTAGGAAAGTAGACACCTAATTTTTGTGTGTTTTGCTCCAAGCCGTAAAACCACCTACTGTCATGAAGATAAAAGAAAGTTGACTTTTACTTTGGTTAAGAATAATCAGGAAACACAGAAGGTCTACCCCAGCTTTTAAAAACCCTGACATTGCTTCGGTGGAGGTGAATTCAGTCTATGTTCTGATCTCTCTCCAGGATTGAAATAGACATTGAGTATGGTTTTTCTTAACTATTTAGCTTAGACTGGTGAAATTTCTCCTTTGGCAGTATTAAATGTTAACTTTTCTGAGTTTGGTAATGTATTATGATATGTAGGGCAATGTTCCCGTTATTAAGATATACTTAAGTGTTTAGGAGGTGACACATCAAATAATATCAACTATCCAATTATTTAGCAAAATGTCTCTCTCTCTCTCTCTCTCTCTCTCTCTCTTCTCTCTCTCTGTGGGCATGTGCATGTGCACATGCATACATGCATAAGTAATTGACCAACAGTGAGAGCAAAGTGAGAATGAGAGTAAGAGAGAAAGACAGAAGAGAGATACTGGTGAATAATCAGATGGTGAAATGGAATGAATGGACATGGCCTTATGAGATAGTATATACAACATATTACCACATCTGTTATAGTGATTCTGGGGTCATGGTCCTCTTCATGCCTTAATTATAAGAAAATCTTTGTCTCTATTTAGGACTTGAGTTTTTTTTTTTTTTTTTTTTTTGGAAAAAAAAAATTAAAAATGCTTGGGTCTAAGCATTATACTCTATGATTGTATTATCTTTAATCTACACCTTGAGGTGATTAATTAACATTTGAAATACATTAACAGAATCAATGTAACAGATGTGCTTTCCTGTACCTATTAAATATCGTTATTGAAATCTGTACCAGAGGGCATTTCAATTAACCAGAGAAATATTAAAAATCAGTTTTATTCACGAAATGAATGGTTTCAAGAAAAGTGCTTGGGACACACTGTCTTTGTTTTTGTGGGTCTCACAATTTTATGGAACTCACTTTTGTTGTGAGAATGAGTTACAAGAAACTAGAAAGCTGATCTTTGAATACCTCCTGAGCAGTGCTCAGACTCTAATTCCCATTAGTCCTGTTTTTCCCCTACTTCATAGAGAATACTGTCTCCTCACGTAATTTCTGCTTCTGGATCGATAAAGTGTGAGCCTTTCAGTGAACCTATGAAAAACAGGACTAATGTATTTTGGGCTGAATTTACTCTAATATTTGTTTTCATAATTATATTCTACATATTAGTGAAGTTAGAAAATACCTCTGGAGAGTCTACCACTCAAGTTAATTAATATTTACCAAAAGAATTTTACAATTAAGAACCACTACTAGATTGACTTCGATTAGTTTGCAACATTAGTTTTTAGAACTGTTGTGAGGATTTAGAGAGATAATAAATATGTTGCTTATAATATTACCTATTGTATTCTAAAATTCAATAAATTTCAGATGTTATTTCACACTAATATTAAACATGTGCTGCTTCTATTTTTTATTTTGAAATTTTTGGTTGAGGCAAGGTCTTGTTTTATTGCCCAGGGTTGTCTCGAACTCCTAGTCTCAAACTATTCTCTACTTCCCAAAGTGCTGAGATTACATGAGTGAGTCACAACTCCTGGCCAGTATATCTGCAACTTAATAAAAAATGTCGATATTTATTTTTAAAAGTTACAACAGTCCTGCCATAAAATCACGCTTATTTAGTAATACACTTTATCAGGCCGAGCTGCTACAGTGAACAGGATTCTCCTAATGGTTCAGATAAAGGGAATATTTACAGATTTATGAGCAGGCTTACCAGAATATAGAAGAGATGATGAGCTATTCAGAGAAAAGCAACTGTGAGGAGCTATTATAACACCCACATCTGCATTGTTAAGGGTAGAAAACGGTGTTAGAAAAATCTGAGAAGTGTACTCAGAAATGCTGTGTAGTACAGGAAGGGAACAACTATTCTCTGACAGGCAGTGCTAAAACATGGAGAGAATGGGAAGGAATGGCTGACCTTCCTCTTTCTCTGATCTCCTGTCAGTAACTTGCACTGTACATATAATAGAAAGCCAGAGAGCAGTGGAGCCCAGATGATATAACCCACAGGCTCAGTCTCCAGGACGTCCAGGAAGGCACAGAGAGATGGATAATTTAAGGCAATCAGGAAATAAGCTGTCCACATTCTTTTATTGTCAGATGCAAATTATATAGTGTTAAAAAATTTGCAACAGATGGCAAACTACATAAACCATTCTCCAATATTTTTTTGTTGTTTTAAACTCACACAGATAGAATGAAACACGTATGTCTGTCAGTTAATGCTTTGTGAGGCATAGGTTAGTTCAAACCTCAATCTAACCTGCTGAGCACCTCTCCTATCTGTAAACAATGTCTTCACGCACTAAGGCTTTAAATTTCTATGACTATATAAACATCTTCACTGACTCATGGACTTTTTTTCTTTGGTGTCTCATTTTACAGTGTTTGGTATTTCTCGTTTAAAACAAATGGTTTCTCATATGACAGGTGATAAAAATAAATGTTTCATTTACCACCACATTAAAATAAGTTGACAAAAGTTCTTTATTGTTATTTCCTGTCACTTTTCTTCATCAGGCCTTTTTTTTTTTCTTTCACACTCAGTGTAACAGTAATCAATATGCCCTCAAAATGTATTATGTTTTATGGTTATACTTTCCCCAAATTCAAGCTATGGAAGTTAATATTTTATATAGATCTGTATAGGTTACAGAAAAATAAGTAATAGTGCACTTAGGGAAGGTACATTAACTACAGATAGATATCACGTCCCACCAAATGGCATGTCTATTCTGTACTGAATCTTGCTAACTGTATTTTTAGAGAGTGTTTTAAACATTTTAGTGTAATGTACCCGTTTGAGTCTAATTGAATGTTAAAAAAAGGCAAAGAGAAAAAAAAATGTCTACATTAAAAGGCTGCGATACAGTGTTTTTACTTTAAGGGAGAAAATAAACTTTAGGCATTTAAGAAATCAGTTTTTTTATCACTGAAAATGATCAAAATAGGCATTTAGAAAGTTAATTAAGGAGCATATTCTAAGCATCCATGTGTTAAAAATAGAACACTTTTAACGTTTAGACTTTTGTTGTAGTATTAGTCATGCAACTTGGTTCTTATTTCCAAATATGGTTTGGCTGTTATAGAATCTTTGCATGTGGATACGAATTTTTGAATCAGCTTTTGAAGTTCTTCAAAAAATTCTACTAGGATTTTGATAGGGATACATGAATCTATAGATAAGTTTGAGAAAGACTGATGTATTAACAATATCAAGTTTTGCAAACTAAAAACAATACATATCTCTCCAATTATTTTTATTTTATAATTACATTATTTTGTATTTTTATTGTTATTTTTTTAACTGCAACTTTTATTTCAGCTACAAAGGGTACATGGGTATATTGCCCCAGGTGGTGAGCATAGTACATTATAGGTAGTTTTTAAATCCATGCCCCGCCTCCTCCATCCCCCACTAGCAGTCCACAGTGTCTCCTGTTCTCATGCTTATGTCTGTGTGTACTCAAGGTTTAGCTCCTACTTACAAGTAAGAACATGTGGTATTTGGGTTCCTCTTCCTGCATTAACTCTCTTAGGATTATCACCTCCAGCTCCAGTTGCTGTAAATAACATGATTTCATTCTGTGTTTTTTTTTTTTTTTTTTTTTTTTTTGAGATGGAGTCTGGCTCTGTCACCCAGGCTGGAGTGCAGTGGCCCCGGCTGGGCTCACTGCCAGCTCCGCCTCCCAGGTTCCCGCCATTCTTCTGCCTCAGCCTCTGGAGTAGCTGGGACTACAGGGGCTCGCCACTACACCCGTTAAATTTTTTATATTTTTAGTAGAGACGGGGTTTCGCCTGTGCTAGCCAGGATGATCTCGATCTCCTGACCTCGTGATCCACCTGCCTCGGCTTCCCAAAGTGCTGGTATTACAGGCGTGAGCCACCGCGCCAGACCGATTTCATTCTTGTCGTGGCTGCATAATATTCCATGGTGTGTATGCGCCACATATACTCTGCAGATTATCCCATACACCACTGAGGGACACCTAGGGTGATTCTATGTTTTCAGTATGGTTAATAGTGTACTGATGAACACATGAGTGCATGTGTCTTTTTGGTATAGTGTTCTATTTTCTTTTGGGAGTATACCAGTAATCCCGGTACTGGGATTGCTGAGTTGAAGGGTAGTTTGTTTTAAGGTCATTGAGAAATCTCTGAACTGCTTTCCACAGTGCTGGAACTAATTTACATTGTCACCAAAAGTATATGTGTTCTCTTTTCTTTGCAGCCTCACCAGCAGCATCGATTGTTTTGTGACTTTTTGATAACAGACATTCTGACTGGTGTGAGATGTTATCTCTTTGTGGTTTTAATCTGCATTTCTGGAATGATTAGTGATGATGTACATTTTTTCAAATATTTGTTAGCTGCTTGTATGTCTTCTTTTGAAAAGTGTCTGTTCATGCTCTTTGTACATTTTTTAATAGAGTATTTGGTTTTGGCTTTTTGATTTGTTAAAATTCCTTATAGATTCTGGATATTAGAACTTTGTTGGATGCATAGTTCATGAATATTTTCTCTCATTCTGTAGGTTGTCTGGTTCTAACTTTTGTTTTGTTTTGTTTTGAGATGAAGTGTCACTCTGTCACACAGGCTGAGGTGTAGTGGCACAATCTCGGTTCACTATAACCTCCACCCTCTGGGTTCAAGCAATTCTCCTGCCTCAGCCTCCTAGGTAGCTGGGATTATAGCCTGCCATTACGCCTTGTTAATTTTTGTATTTTTAGTAGAGATGGGGTTTTACCATGTTGGTCAGGCTGGTCTTGAACTCCTGACCTCGAGTGATCTGCCCACCTTGGCCTTCCAAAGTTCTGGGATTACAGGCATGAGCCACTGTGCCAGGCATAGGTTGTCTGTTTATTCTGTTGATACAGTTTATTTTGCTGTGCAGAACTTAGATCTTTAATTTATTTTAGTAATATTTAGGTTATTTGTAATGTGATTACTTAGTTTAAAATTTATCAACTTGCTATTATTTTCTGTTTGTCCCATCTGTTCCTTTCTCCTCCTTTTCCTCTGCCTCTGCCATTTTTTGATTGACTGATGCTTTTGATTAACTTTTGTCTTCCTGAATGCTCATTAGCTATAACTCTGTTTTTTTATGTCAGTGTTTGCTTTAGTGTTCACAGTATACATCTTTAATTTATTATCCTTTTCCTTCATACTGTGATGATCTACTACATTCCTAAAATAAACCTTCAAAATTCTATTCAGTTACCCTACTCCTAGCCCTTGTGTTATTTTTGTCATACAATATTTAAATACATTACCTTTATTTACATCTTGAAATGTTTAGTTCACATTTTAAATAGAGTAATTAGACTCATTGCAACAAATGGGCCTACATGAACATCAAGTAATATATTACTATTAAGGACACTATATTGTTACTACGTTTAATTAAAGTCAATTTTCCTCTAAAGGTATTTAATAAGAAAAGTCTGATATATTTAATTATGTTGTTATTTCTAATATTCGTCCTTCCATTAGGTATATCTGAATATCCATCTGGTGTCATTTTGCTTCTGTGGCAGGCAGTCCTCAAGATTGTCTCATGATCCCCAATTCTTGGTATCTACAACATATGTATTTTCCTCTTACATTGTACTCCAGCTGTATGATGAATCCTGAGCCAGTGCTATGCAGATAACCTACTCATAAATTCTTCACAATATGAAGCTTAGTGAATTAATAAATACTTACTGCTTTAAATTGCTAAGTATTGTATGGATTTTTGTGCCACAGTATGTAACTAATACAGATTTTGATAACTGGAAGTAAAGCGTTGTATCTAGGAATTGCTTTGAAATGACAGTAGGTATTAGTGAGGGTCTAAAATGACTTGAAGAGAGTGACATAAATGTTATTTTAAAAATCTGGGCAGAGATAGGCATCTAATTACATTTTTCTGCATATGGTTAACCAGTTTTCCTAGTACCATTTACTGAAGAGACTGTCCTTTTCTCAATGTATGTTCTTGGTGCTGTTGGTGAAATTACTTGGTTTATTAAAAAAATGAATTTATTTTTTGGTTCTCTATTCTGTCTTACTGTTTATTTGCCTGTTTTTATTCTAACATCATGCTGTTTTGTTGGTATAGCTCTGTAGTGTATTTTGAAGTCAGGTAACATGATGCCTCCAGCTTTGTTCGTTTTGCTCAAGATTCCTTTAACTATTCAGAATCTTTTGTGGTTCCATATAAATTTCAGGATTGTTTTATCTATTACTGTGAAGACCATCATTGATTTTTGGAGATGGATTTCACTGAATCTGTAGATTGTTTAGGGTAGTTTTGGCATTTTCACAATATTAATTTTTCAAATCAATGAGCATGGAATATCTTTCCATTTTTTGTGTCCTTTTTAATTTTTTTAATCAGTGTTGGGAAAAATAGATAACCATATGCAAAAGAGTAAAACTACACTTCTATCTCACATCATATACAAAAATCAAATCAGAATTAAGCAAAGATTTAAATCTAAGACGTGAAAGTATAAAACTAATAGAAGAAAACGTTGGGAAAATGTTCAAGGACATTGGTCTGGGCAATGATCTTTTGAGTAAGATCTCAAAAACATAGGCAACAAAAGCAAAAATAGACAAATGAGATCACATCAAGCTGAAAAGATTTGACAGACCAAAGGAAATAATCAACGAAGAGACAACCCACAGAACTGGAGAAAATATTTACAATTTATTCATCTGATAAGGGATTAATAACTGAATAGATAAGAAACTCAAACAACTCAATAGCAATACTGCGGGATCCTTGGGGTGTTGTTTTTCTGACCAGAAACCTCGGTGGCCAGCGGTGTCTTTGCCTGAGTTTCATTCAGGCCCACTGGGCTCATTCAGCCCACTCAGCCTGGCAGGGTGTGCTTGGGTCATACTACAGGCCTGGATTCCATGCCTGCCAAAGGCAAGCCAGGTGTGGAGTGGCGAGGGATATGTGAGCCAGCGAGTGTGGGTTCTGCCCACTGAGCACAGTCAGACATGCTGGCTCCTGCAACGGGATGGGCAGCTCCAAGTACCGGCATGGGCACCGGTTCTCTGTGAGGCTGCAGCTGAACCTGGCGCACTGCAAACAGCTTCCACAGCTGCCACAGGGGAATGCAGTGGTGCTCCGGAAGCTTGGAGATTCTGGGAATGGCAAGGTCCCAAAGAAGGAGTCACATCCCTGGCTTGGGGAGCTCCCAGGTCTGGGGTCCCCAAGGGATTACGGCTCTTCTCTCCTCTTCACCCACAATGTGATCATAAAGGGTATGTTTAGCCTTGTTTGTGTCACAGCTTTTACAGCCATGCCATTCAGCCAGTCCCAAGTCCTTGTCCTGCGTGCAGGAAGAATGACGTATGTGGACAAGTGGAGGGTGAGCAAAGTGAAGATGAGCTTTATTAAGTGACAGAAGAGCTCAGAGGAGGCCCTGGAGTAGGTGGCTCCTCTCTGTAGACAGGTCGTCACACGGAGTGTTCAGCTCTCAGTAGACAGGAGGGCCTGGAGTCTGGTAACTCCTCCCTGCAGCTGGTCATCTCAATGTCTGCTCCGTTCTGGCTGAGCCCAGGCTTTTATGGGTCTCAGAGGGCAGGAAGTGCACACCAATTGGTCCATGAGTGGCCATGAGTAGGCCCCAAAAAGGCACCACAAGTTCCCACTCCAATCTGTAGGACTGGCAGCCTGGCCCCCAGAATTCAGGCCCTCCCTGGTCTGAAGGTAGGGACCTGTCCCCTTCCACCCAGGAACCTGACTGCCTCCTGCTGCCGTTCATAGTGCCCAGGCTGTAGGTGCCAAGAGGCACATGCAGGCCAGTGGAGAGCTGCCCTCAGCACCCCCCATTGGCTTCCCTCCTGTGCTCAGCAGCACTCAAAGTTTGGAGGGAGCTAAGGTGGTAGGGGGCTAGCATGTCAACACTGCCCCAAGCACGTGCACACCTGTCCAGGCTGTGACAGCACCCAGGTTTGGCCCCAACTTTGTTCTGAGATCAGAGCGGGTACTGACAGCAGGGAGAAGTCAGGCAGTGGGAGCGAACATTTCTAGGCCTTCAAGCGTGGCAGGGACCTTCCTAAGTCCCCAAGAGTGCAGGGATGCCTGGGTCCACAGCTGCAGGTTGGGTGGCTCCAGCTGTGGTGGGGGTGGGGCAGGGACATCAGAGCTCCTTCCTGCTCCATGGCACAGGAGGCCCAGGTGGCCCAGGTCTGCCGGTTAGGCAGTGGCAACTGGCCCTGGAGAGCAGGGCTCCTGTCTGCTCATGGTCCCTCAGGTATACAGCGAGGCCCAGGAGGGTGGGGTTCCTGCCAGCTCCATGGAGCAGGAAACGTGGGTTCACAGCCATGATTTGGGCAGCTGTTGCAGCACCCGGAGACTTCTGCCCCACCAATCTAGAAGTGGGACTTTCATTTGTCCCCATCTCCTGGCTCCACGGAGTGTGCAGCTGTGTGAAGCCCCAATCGCGCCTCCCTGCTGCAGCCAGCATGGTGACAGCAGCTGCTCCAGGTGGACCTCTGCTGCCATCAGCAATAAACCCAAATAATCTGATTAAAAATAGGCAAAGTATCTGAATGGACATTTTTCAAAAGAAGACACACAACTAAGCATATGAAAAAATGTTCAACAGGCCGGGCGTGGTGGCTCACGCCTGTAATCCTAGCACTTTGGGAGGCCGAGGCAGGTGGATCACCTGAGGCCAGAGGTTGGAGACCAGCCTGGCCAATGTGGTGAAAACCCATCTCTACTAGAAATACAAAAAATTAACTGGACATGGTGGTGGGTGCCTGTAATCTTAGCTACTTGAGAGGCTGAGGCAGGAGAATCACTTTAACCCGGGAGGCAGAGGTTGCAGTGAGCCGAGATCGCACCATTGCACTCCAGCCTGGGCAACAAGAATTGGCAACTGCATCTCAAAAAAAAAAAAAAGGGGAGTGGGGAGGGATTGCATTGGGAGTTATACCTGATGTAAATGACGAGTTGATGGGTGCTGACGAGTTGATGGGTGCAGCACACCCACATGGCACAAGTATACATATGTAACAAATCTGCACGTTATGCACATGTACCCTAGAACTTAAAGTATAATAATAATAATAAAAAGTTAAACATCACTAATTATCAGAGAAATGCAAATCAAAACCACAATGAAATATCTCACTGAAGGTGAAATGACTATAGTAAAAAGGAGAATAACTGATGCTGAAATGGATGTGGAGAAGGGAGAACCCTTGTACACTGTTGGTGCCCATGTAAATTAGTACAGCCACTACGGAGGTCCTCAAAAAACTAAACTTAGAACTACAACATGATCCAGCAATCCCACTACTGTGTATATATCCACAAGAATGGAAATCGGTATATTGAAGAGTTTTATGGACTCCCATGTTTACTGCATCATTATTCACAATAGTCAAAATATAAAATCAACCTAAGTGCCCATCAATGGATGAATGAGGAAAGAAAATGTGATATATATGCACAGTGGAATATTATTCAGCCACGAAAAAGAATGAAATTTTATCATTTGTAGCAACATAGATGGAACTGGAAGGCACTATTTATTAAGTGAGTTAATCCAGTCACAGAAAGACAAACATCATATATTCTTACTCATATTTAGGAGCTAAGAAAGTGAATACATGAAAGTAGAAAGTAGATTGGTGGTTACCACCTAGCATAAAGAAAAGATAAAAGTTTAAGGTGATAGATATCATAATCACCCTGATTTGATCATTACACTTAATGTAAACATGTCAAATTATCACATATAGCCCAAAATATATGCATTTGTTAAATAAATACTGTGAGGGTTCCTGTGATGTAGGGGCAGAAAATTAAGCAAGACTGTCATTTGTAGTTACATGGAAGTTAGAATTGCCTTGATAAAATGGGTTTATAAGCTAGGGAGAATTCTAAACAGATTTTCAAAAGAGCTAGTTAATTACTTCCTGTTTCATATTGTAAGATGTGAGAAAATTATTCTGCTGCAAACATGTCCTAACTTTCAAGGAAAAGAAGAATGAAAAGGTAGAATCTAGAGCCCAGATGGCAGAGCTGAGAGCCATGGAGAATTTGTTTGTTTGTTTGTTTGTTGACGGAATCTCACTCTGTTGGCTAGGCTGGAATGCACTAGTGTAAGTTTGGCTTACTGAAACCTCTGCCTCCCAGGTTCAAGTGATTCTCCTGCCTCTGTCTCCTGAGTAGCTGGGATTACAGGTGTGCACCCACCATACCTGGCTAATTTTTTTTAGTAGAGGCGGAGTTTCACCATGTTGGTCAGGCTGGTCTCGAATTCCTGATCTCGTGATCTGCCAGCCTCGGCCTCCCAAAGTGTTGGGATTACAGGCATGAGTCACCTTGACCAGCCTGCCATGGAGAAATTTTCTCAGGCATTGAGAGGTAATCAAGGAATTTCCAACATTTGCCTGGCAGGATTTCAGAATTGACATGAATGAGGGCTTGCTTTTGCCTTTTATTTTATCCCCTTTTGAATGTGAGGATTTATAGTGGATTTTCTATGCATATCCCATGATTATATTTTGTGTGGGTGAGGGTTGAATAAATTGTTAAATGTCATAGGTTATGAGAAGCTTATAGTTGAGGAGCTGTACTAAATAAAACAAACCCAAGGAGCAAAATCCAGACTTAGACGTAATTCAGAAGACAAGATTCTTTATTTTTAGGTGATGTTTTAATGGGATGAGATTTTGTAGGCCTTGAGAAAGTATGCAAATCTTTTGCGGGTTGGAGTTATATTAATCCTTGGGGGCCGAAGGGCTGACTGCGGTAGTTAACCTCAAGGAGGCCCCAGTGATTCCCAAGTTCTGTAATCATAACTTTGCGTAGTATCCTACCACGCTATACCAGGGTTTGTATGTGAGACTAATAACATACAGTCTAAGTGATGGATGGCACTTCCAAGGTGAGGTTATAAAAGATTATAGACTTCACAATGACCACTGGATCTCTCTCTCTGTTTCTGATCACTTGTTCTGTGGTAACTCAGTCAACATGTCGTTAGGACACTGATGCACCCTTTAGAGAAATCCGTTATGACAAGGAATGGAAACCTCTGGCCAGCAGCCACTAGGGATTGAAGTTTGCTAGCAATCAATTGCCTGACTGTGTTAGCAGATTCTCAAGCCCCAACTGAGTGTTAAAATAACCAGAACCCCAGGATGACTAAATATCTGTGTAAGTCTTTGTCCCAGATCCCTTCAGCTAACCCATTCTTGGAGTCTAAAGTCTCAGAAAGTTTGTGAGATAAATCTTTATGGTTTTAAGATGCTATGTTTTGGGGTAATGGTTTATACATGAATAGACATGCAATACATCATCTACCTGAGGAAATTCCTTTAATATTTCTTGTAGTGCAGGTGTGCTGGTGATGAATATTTTCTGATTTTATATTTACAAAAAAAATCTTTATTAACATTTTGAAAGATATTATTAAGAAATATAGATATCTTGGTTAACAGCCTTTTTTTCTTTCAGTGTTTTAAAGATGGCTTCTTTTATCTTCTGTATTATTTTTAATAAGAAGCCTCCTATTATTCTTACCTTTGTTCCTCTACATTTAATGTACTTCTATCTCTGACTGCTGTATTTTTTTTACTTTTAAACACTGAGTTTGAAAAATTTGATTACTATGGTAAGTAACTTCTAAGATGACCCCAACATTCTTTACTTTCTGGTATTTAAGTGCTTGTGTAATTCCCTATACTTAAATTTGTGGGTTGGACTTTGATTCAAATCAAATAAATATCAAAAATGTAATGGGATATCACTTTTATGATTAGGTTACATAAGATGGTGACTTCTATCTTGTTTACAGAATCTCTCTTTTGTTGGCTTTGATTAAACAAGTTGCTATGTTAGAGAGTCCCACCTGGCAAGGAACTGAAGATGTCCTCCAGTCAACAGACAGCAATGAATTTAGCCCTTTTAGATCAACAATCCTTGAGGATATGAATCCTGCAAACAACACCTAAGTGGGCTTGGATCTGGATCCTTCCCCAGTCAATTCTTCAGATGAGACTTAAGCACCAGTTGGTATTTTGATTGAAGCCTTGTGAGACAACCTGAAGCAAAAAACCCAGATAAGAAACCAACAGAAACTGTG